>NW_027361752.1:14577500-15777500 GCF_039654945.1 Dendrobates tinctorius | reverse complement strand
GTCCATGAACTCGTAATGACCTGCAGAATCATAATGGCAGGTAAGTTTTAGCATTTAGTGATCATGATAAAAAAAAACAAGTGTGGGATTGCACTTGGAATTTTTTTGAGTACATGACATGGAAAAGCCAATGTTGTCGGTCAAAAGTACAACTCGTCCCGCAAAAAATAGGCCCTCACATGGCCATATTGACTGAAAAAAGTTATGGCTCTGGGAAGAAGGGGAGCGAAAAACAAACACAAAAACCGAAAATGGGCTTCGGCACAAAGGGGTCAAGCATGCTCTTGTCTTTAGAGTACCTTCAACTTCCATTAAACAAGGATAGTTGGAAACTTTATGTGAAAAACAAGAATTTATGTAAATTAAAGGTGTCTTATTTCTACACCACAGAACATAAAAACAGGGTGGAAAAAAAATTATGCTCCCCTCTTCCCGGTTCTTACCTTGCCATTGCAGCCAACTACTTTGTTGTTCTTGTTCAGTCTTCTTCCACAGGTAACTTTAGGTCTTGGCCTCCACTGGCGCCAACTAGGCCTCGCAACATAATGTGAGACGACACATGTGATGTCATTTAAAGGCATGGTCACTCTACGCCTCAAGTGTTGTCATGACGCAAGTCAATCTGCAACATCATGAAGTCATGAGGCATAGTTAGCGCTGAAGACCCCACGCACAAAGACGACTGGAGGCCAAAAGGACCAATGGGGGGGTCTACAGGCTATTCATTCATCCCTAGTTATCAACATGGGGCACATGGGCAATTTAAGCCACTCAATACCTTTCTTAGGCTAGTTTCACACTTGCTTTTTTTTGCAGCGCGTTTTTCCCGCAAAAAAACGCATTGAAAAAACGCATACATAAGCATACAACTGCTGCGTTTTTTTCAAGCATTTTTATGAGCATGCATGAAAAAAACGCAGCGTTTTTATGCGTTTGTATGCGTTTTTAGCGCGTTTTTACCGCGTTTGCGTTTTTTTCCAACATTTTTAGGTGGCCCCTCACACTACCCAAACCATGACTTTACTAACCCTAACCCTGACCCTAACCCTAACCCTAACCCTTAACCAAATCATACTTAACCCTAACCCAAACCCTAACTAACCCTAACCCTGACCCTAACCCTAACCCTGACCCTAACCCTGACCCTGACCCTAACCCTTAACAAAACCATACTTAACCCTAACCCTGACCCTAACCCTAACCCTTAACAAAACCATACTTAACCCTAACCCTAACCCTGACCCTAACCCTGACCCTAACCCTTAACCAAACCATACTTAACCCTAATCCTGACCCTAACCCTGACCCTAATCCTTAACAAAACCATACTTAACCCTAACCCTGACCCTAACCCTGACCCTAACCCTGACCCTAACCCTGACCCTAACCCTTAACCAAACCATACTTAACCCTAATCCTGACCCTAACCCTGACCCTAATCCTTAACAAAACCATACTTAACCCTAACCCTGACCCTGACCCTAACCCTTAACAAAACCATACTTAACCCTAATCCTGACCCTAACCCTGACCCTAACCCTTAACCAAACCATACTTAACCCTAATCCTGACCCTAACCCTGACCCTAATCCTTAACAAAACCATACTTAACCCTAACCCTGACCCTAACCCTGACCCTAACCCTTAACAAAACCATACTTAACCCTAATCCTGACCCTAACCCTGACCCTAACCCTTAACCAAACCATACTAAACCCTAACCCTGACCCAAAACCCAACCCTAACCCTGACCCTGACCCTAACCCTAAACCCCCTTAACTAACCCTAACTCTAACTCAAACCCCTAAATTCCATGGTTAAAAAAAAAAACGCATATGCAAAAAAACGCTTACATGAGCATGCCAGTGCGCACATATGCGCATCCATAGGCTATAATGGCCATTTTTAGCGCAAAACGTGCGCATATGTGCGCATGCACTTTTTTGCAGGGCCAAAAAATGCAACATGATGCGTCTGGAAAATCCAATCGCACACCCCAAAAAAACGCAGCGCATGAAAATCGCATACATGCGCTTACAAGCGCGCAGGTATGCGCACCCATGTTAAATATAGGGGAAAAAACGCATGCGCAGGTTAGCGTTTTTTTCCAGCGCTAAAAAACGCAAATGTGAAACCAGCCTTAGTGGCATATGTTTGTTCATTGCGCATTAAAGCTTAATGTCAAGAGTGCAGAGTCAAGTATGCAACTTTTATGGTAACCATTTAGTTTCCCTCTACTCGTTTTGCAGAATGAAATTTCTGAACATATGTTCCTCTCTTCTTGCCATTTCCAGTTTATATAAGCTTTCAGAGTCTGATGACTGGAATCTTAATTTGTTGATATCAAATTGCATGTTAATTATATTAATGTATTCTAAAATATCTTGCATAGCTTTTGATATCACAGCTGGAGAAGAGATGTAAACCATCATGTAAATTGCACTGTGACCATGTAAATGAAAATATGTTTTATATTTTATATAGAATAATAAATGGGATTACATTTCTGTTATATAGGACACATGATCCCGATGTGTACAAACAGCATGAGGCTTGTCTAATTTGTCAAAGGAAGTATAAATTTAAAAAAAGGAAAGAAAATTCTGCCAAAAGGTTCAGCTCAAAATGCAGAATCTTACTGTTTGCTATAAAAATAAAGAACGTCTATCATCTGGCATGAAAAAACTATAAATGGTGCAGGATTATCAAATTTTCTGGCTTATTGAAGAGTATATATAAAGTTGCTTGGTATAGGTAGAGATTTTGTAAGGCGATAGCCCAAGATAAAATAGACCAAAAAAAAAAAAAAAAAAAAGAGGAAAATATGCTAATTAGGAGAATCTCCTTTGCTCAGGTTTGTTTACTTTAATGATTCTGAATTACCACAAAGATCTAATGTATTATTGACATTTCTGCATTGTTAGAGGAGCAAATCCGTTGATATGTGAAAGTTCGTTGGAATGGGGCCGAGAAATTCTATTGGCATCATATTTTTTCAATGTTAATCTTATGTTCCTTATTACGCTCCAGGTTTTCTACTTGCAGCCATACTTCTTGTCCACCGCATAGTAAGTCCTCTGCCTTCATCTTTACTCTGCACCGGACTATACAGTGCAAATTATGGCTCTGATATTACGTGTGTTACCCAAGGCCTCATATCTCCAGTGGCGACACGCGTCATTAGGTGCATTTTGATGTCCAAGGTCTACCTGGTGATGGAAGCTCTGGAACCTCGCGAAGATGCAGAAAGAGGATGTCGCATGCAGTAGACAAAAAGTGGGACGCGAGTGGCTGCGACAGTGGAACGCGAGTGGCAAGGTGTTACATTTATAATTTTTTTTTTATTTTTCTCCTCCTTTCCGTCCTGCATAGATTAGAAGGCAGCACACCTGCTGCCATTTTGGTTCCGTCACACTTGAATCACTAAAAATTTGAATTCAAGAGAATCTAAATTCTTTTTTAAAGTCTAGATGAATTTAAAGCCAAGCTTAATAAAAGAGAACAGAAGAAGAGAAGAAGGTGTGGTGGGTGAGAAATAAATCATAATGGCCTAAAAGCCACAGCGGTATTACAAGTTCTATACAACACTTTAGTCTATAGACTGCTATTATGTCTCCATTTACTCTTGAATACATATGTTAGGTTTAATATATGTTGAAATTCATTAATACAAAATATTGTGCTATGAGCCATCGAAAAACACATTAAAGAGCTATTCTACTGGAGAATAACCCACAAGACCGTACTGAACCAGACAACAGTACCGCACATTCTGACTACTGCTGGTTGTGGTACGATGTAGTCACCTGCTCCTTGCTCTTCTGTGGGAATTAGTCCCACCATCTATATGACATTAGAGATCAATGAGAAGCTGGGTGACATTCCAATGGGCATTACAATGGTAGTCAATCACCGTCAGCACTTTTAAAAATCCATTATCTCTAATCATAGAACCTCTAATTCTAAAACAGCAAAGTAAGACATCATTAAAATTAAAAAAAAATAAAAAAATGGTACTTTATCTTTGTGCGACATTTCAGCTCATCAAGGAAACACTTCTATCCGTTAAAAATTATGAAAAGCTAAATATACTAAAATTGTTCACAAAATATAAAACACAAACATTTTAAATTTTATTACGGTATTTATTTTGGCGAAAATGTAATAACCAGGTCATTTATTGCATCGTATAAATATTACATAGTATTATACAAACACACAGACACAGAACAGGGCGTTAATTGTTCCATTGATTTCAAGAATATCATTCATGACTGTATCGTATTAAAAGGACCAAAAACTATTATATTGTTCATACTGTCCAGTGAAAGACAACACTACAAGTGTCTGTAAAAAGATAGGCATTTCAAAAGGCAAAAAATGTTGTGTTGAGTCAGAAAGTAAATAAAATATAGATCTCTGCTACTCTTAGAACCTGAACTTTACAGACTGTACCTGGTGAATGTTTTCGGCATATTATGTAGCTGTAATGTGTATCCAGTGCATCAGTCGCTCACAATGGAGGGAGATAATTGGAGTGATGACGTGACAACCATAACAACCTCATATCCTAAGAACTGTGAATATGTCACAAAATATAGGTTTCCATGTTCTGCTGATCGGCCTGGTGAGGGTTCGCATGTCAACATCTCATTTTCGGTTCAGTGATAGCCCCCTTATCAAAAATATGGTCCAGTGCAACCACTATACATGTCCAATTTTTGTTCTTCACTATTATGGATAGCTACAACTGATGAGGGAACATGCTCGGATAAGGTGCCTGTTATTTAGGCAATCCCTGCATATGTTGCGGCTTTCGAGCAACAGCGAGACAAGCAGGTGCGGGGACGCCACCATAATATTCGAGCACAATGAAGTCACTCAGTTCGCACCCGAGCACGCTTCGATAACACCTTATCCGAGCATGTTTGCTCATCACTAATGACTACAGCCAAGTGGGCAGTTTTATTGCAGGTCCATAGATTACCTCCAAGGAAACATTCATACTGCTTTTGCAATTGGAAAACATGTCAAACGTTACAAAATTGGCAAGATATTCTGAACCACGGTCAATGAAAGCAGCATTCTGAATTACAGCATACTTTTGCACTTTTATGGTACCTTATTGGAAAAATTAAAGTATAGTTTTATTCAATGTGCTAATTAAAATATCAAAAACAAACCAGACGCTATAGCATTACAAGCTCCCTAAAAATGAGTTTCCCAGAACTAGCAAAAAAAAAAAATTGCCTTTCTTCCAAAACGGCACAATTCTAGTGGTTTTGTGTGGCATTGTAGCTCTGCCTCAATGAAAGTGGGCTACGATACCAAACACAGACGTAACCATTAGATCAGGGTGACGCCGCTATGTTTTTCTAACCTTGGACAATTCCTTTAATGTCTTATACACACGATGAAAAGTTAACAAAAAATTAGGAACAAGTTGCTTACAGAAACCAAATACATTTCAGATCTAGTATATGAGAAAAAAAAACAAGCCAACAGACTGAATGCTACAAACAATGGACTTTCTCTGCTTTGTTTCCTTTATAATAGGGAAAATCGCAGCTAATGTGTTTTCAGGCAATACAGACAGGCAGAAAAATAGGTGCAGCTTCTTCTAGTTGAAAAGTCAGATTTATACAACACGCCCTGTGCTTTAGTGTAGCACGTCTATCAGAAAAATAAATTATTTCTTCTCAATAAGTTATTTTTCGTTTATAGTGCAATTAAGTAGAAATGTAACCAATATAAACAGATACAGCGGGACATATTTATCAAGCTGAATGCCCTAGAATTTTGACTTAATTTGCTCTCAAAACAGACTTGTATGACTTTCGCCATATTGATGTGTTTTAGATACTTTCAGCACCTTACAACAGCAAGGCGCCGTAGCCTTGCTTAAAAGAGTGGCTTGCCTGAGAAGGGCATGGGACTGACGTGCAAAACTCTGGGCCAAAAAAATGCACCAACATTTCGGTGGAAAGTAAGCCAAATAAAATGTAGTGAAAACTTAAGACTAGAAAATCTTAAAATACGCAAAATTTATCAGAGTTAACCACTGAGATAAAATCTGACGAATTTTAACAAGGTCTAGTATAAATTTGCGGCACATATTGACAAATATGCCCCTATGTATTTACCCTGGGTGATCTATTGCTATAAAGAAACACAGGTCTCTCTACGTTCTAAAGAAAAGTCACACCGTACAGGTAACGCATTTCACAGTAACATGAATTAAAAACGGCACATAGTATAGTGCGCCAAGCCGTCTGGCTCTACCTACGTGTACACAAGGTAAGAGAATGCCATGTTCATGGTATTTACCCATTAGACTATTGCGGATAACCTTGAGCACATTCTACAACGCTACACATGGTGCGAATCGTTCTATTTCAAGACTACCCGAGCTCGCATCGAAGAGAGAAAGATGAATCTTCAGTCCTTAGTAGTTGTCAACATTACGAAGAACAAGCGCCACTCTGCATGGAATGTAAACCTGAAATATAAAACAATTCAGGAGAGATATTAAAATAATAACACAAGGACAAATCAAATGTATTGTCAAAAGAGACAGCCTTTACAAATACTAGGAAATCAGCTTTATGTAGCTGCCACGGCAAAACAAGAAGCGCGCAGCTCGGAGAATGCCGAGTGAAGTGGTAAATGTTAACCACTAGAGTGCAGCAAGTCAATTGCAACCAGTAAAATCACCAAAAGCGCGATCTCCTCAATAACCCTTGAAGGTGCAGTACGTTCACATCTATTGGAATTCTTTATATGCTGAACAGTTTCAGAACAACCTCGTGAGTGGAGTATAGCAACATTTTCTGAAAGGTCCTTTCAGTTGTGGAAATAAAGAAAAAACAATTGCTTCAAATAAAATGGATAAAAATGTGCAAAAAGAAAAAAAAAAAAAAAAGGTCACATTTAGAAACGTGCAGATATAATTTCTTTGGCTGAAAATCTGTTCCATTTATCTATAGGTTGTTTTTCCAAAAAGCATTTTGAATTTATAGACATTTTTTGTTCTTTTTCATCACTGCATTTTGAAAGCTATAATTTTTTTTTTTTTTTTATTATTTTCTGGCAATACATGCTATTTTTTTCTAATATCAGACAGCACAGAATGACTGTTCAAAGCAAGCACAGGCGCTCGGTGCATTCTTGGTGTTGCCAGAAACATTTAGGTGCACCTTTCCACGTATTTGTAATTTCAATCTATCTGCACCCGCTGTCAAAAAAAGAGGGGAGGAGAAAACAAGCAGGTGGTAAAGTGGACTTTACTGATTCGCCACACCAAGTGTGCACCAAGCGCCTGAACTTGCTTGGTTTGAAGTCATTCTGTGCTAACCAAGTCTTTTTAAGTGATAACTCGGATTCTGGCTAATTTGTGCTAGAACAGAGTTTTGACGACGTAATACAGCTGGCACAACTCTTCCAGTTTGGCAAACACAGTATTACCTCACCCCGTTCTGCTAGCCCTAGTGTACACATGCCGATTTAAATTACAGCCCATATCTATGTGAAAATTTTAAAAAATTGCTTAAAATTAAAGCTTTACTCTGGTCACACTTACCAAAATTGAATACTGTCTATTATTATAAGGTTGGTTTTCGGTGAAGAATTCTGTCCGGTGATTAATTCTTTCATGTCCTCCATACTCTCCAGAATCCGTGTCCAGTGCGATCATATACTTGGAATGAAGGCATTAAGGAAAATATTTGTTGAAATAATAATATAAAGAGACACTGTTTATGTCAACAACTCAAAAAGTTTCAAAAGTTATAATGTAACAATCACGACTTGTATTTTCATAAAATCATAGAATGGTAGAGTTGGAAGGGACCCCCCTTGGTCATCTGGTCCAACCCCTTGCTCAAAGCAGGATTCACAAAATCATCCCAGACAGATGTCTGTCCAGCCTCTGTTTGAAGACTTCCATTGAAGGAGAACTCACCACATCTCGTGGCAGCGTGTTCCACTCATTAGTCACCCTGTCAAAAAGTTTTTTCTAATATCTAATCAGTGCCTCCTCCCATTCAGTTTCATCTCATTGCTTCTAGTCTTTCCTTGTGAAAACGAGAATAAGATGATCCTTCTACAATGTGACAGCCCTTGAGACATTTGTAGAGAGCTATTGTCTCCTCTCAGTCTTTTTAGCAAGCTAAACATTCCCAAATCCTGTAACTGTTCCTCATAGGACAGAGTTAGCAGACCGGTCACCATTGTGGTCGCTCTTCTCTGAACTTGCTCCATTTTGCTGGTCTTTTTTTAAAATGTGGTGCCAAAACTGGACACAGTATTCCAGATGAGGTCTGACCAAAGAGGAGTAGAGGGGAATAATGACTTCACGTGATCTAGACTGTATGCTTCTGTTAGTACATTTCAGAATTACATTTGCCTCTTTTCCTGCTGCATCACACTGTTGACTCATGTTCAGTTTACGATCTATTAGTATACCCAAGTCTTTTTCACATGTGCTGTTGCTTAGCCCTATTCCTCCCATTCTGTATATGCTTTTTTCCATTTTTACTGCCCAGATGTAGTACTTTACTTTTTTCCCTGTTAAAAACCATTCTGTTAGTTGCTGCTACCTGGTGCAATTTATTTATATCTTTTTGAATCCTCGCTCTCTCTTCTCTAGTATTAGCTATCCCTCCTAGCTTTGTGTCATCAACAAATTTAATCAGTTTACACTCAATTCTTTCAATCCAATCACTGATAGATGTTGAAAATTACAGGGCCGAGGAGAGAGCCCTGTGGTACCCCACTTGAGACATTCTTCCAACTGGACATGCAGCCATTTATGCCCACTCTTTTGGGTCTGATCACTAAGCCAGTTATGAATCCACCTAACAGTTGCCTTGTCCATTCCATCCTTAGTCATTTTTTCAATAAGGTCTGTGTGAGATACGATGTCAAATGCTTTGCTAAAGTCAATATATATTACATCTACAGCATTTCCCTGATCCACCCAGTCAGCGATTCCATCATAGAAGGAAATTAAGTTAGTCTGACATGACTTAGTTACAAACCCATGCTGACTCTTGTTAATCACTTCATTTTTATCCAGGTACTTACATACATGTTTAATAATTGTTCAAAGATCTTTCCTGTTATAGAAGTCAGACTCACAGGGCTATAGTTCCCTGGGACCACCTTCTTTCCCTTTTTGAAGATAGGACCAACATTTGCTCTTCTCCAGTCTTCTGGGACTTCTGTTCTCCAAGAAATTTCAAAGATTATGTAGAGTCGTTAAAAAACTTCTGCTATCTCCTTCAGTACTCTGGGGTGTAATACATCTGGATTTTACATGCCAGTCATGACGCACTGTGCGCCGACATTCGATGTGCCAAATCCATTAAAGGGTGTGTACATCTTAATGAATTTTGTGAAATTTTTAGCTGGCGTAGCGCCATCATAAGAAATGTATTGTAGTCAGACTGGGGAAAACTTGAATCATAGTTTTCACCACTTTTCTGGTGTAAATAAAGATGAATTTGTTAGTCGCGCCTGGACACCTGCTGACAGATCTCTGCACCCTTTCCAAACAGTGCGGGGGGTGTTGTCTAGTATAAAAATGACCAAAGTCACAAAACGGCTGAAGAAACTTTGCATTGCAACGTTAGTCCGTCTCCACATGGTGCACCCTGGGTAACGCTAAAGGACTAATAATCTTGATGACCAAACAATCAAACTACATCTAGATCTCCTGGTCAATATATTTTACATCATATTTGATAATCAACAAAGGATCAAATTTGATAATGTCTACAAATAACTAAGAAAAGGTGCTATAAAACTATAAACTAAGATCTTAACAACCAGAGGCATTGCTCCCCTTCTTCCTAGAGCCATATCTTTTTTATTTTTCTGTCAATACGGCCATGCGAAGGCTTGTTTTTTGCACGACAAGTTGTACTTTTGAACGACACCATTGGTTTTATCGTGTCGTGTACTCGAAAAAAGGAAAAAATTCCAAGTGCGGTAAAATTGCAAAAAAAGTTAGATCCCACACGTTTTTTGGCTTTTTTTCACCAAGTCCACTAAATGCTAAAGCTGACCTGCCATTATGATTCTCCAGGTCATTACAAGCTAATAAACGACAAACATGTCTAGGTTCTGTGTTCTCTAAGTGGTGAAAAAAATTCCGAACTTTGATAAAAAAAAAAATTGCACCATTTTCTAATAACCATAGAATCTCCACTTTTCGTGATCTCCGGTTGGGTGAGGGCTCATTTTTTGCATGCTGAGCTGATGTTTTTAATGATACCATTTTAGTGCAGATACGATCTTTTGAACGCCCGTTATTGCATTTTAATGCAATGTCATGGCGACAAAAAAACCCTGTAATTCTGGTGTTTTTACGTTTTTTCTCACTACGCCGTTTAGCGATCAGGTTAACTCTTTTTTGTTCAAAGATTGGGCGATTCTGAACACGACAATACCAAATTTTTTTATTGTTTTATTTTGAATGGGGCAAAAGGGGGTGATTAGAACGTATATTTTTTAAATTTTATATTTTTAAAAACTTTGTTTTTTTGGCATGCTTGAATAGTCTACCCATGGGAAATTAGAAGCTGCCATAACCTGATCATCTCTGCTACATAAAGGCAATGATCAGATCACCTGTACGAAGCAGATTTGCTCGCTTGCTATGAGCGCCGACCACCGGGTTTCCAGGAGACCTCTGGTTGTCATGCCAATCTATCAGTGACTCGTGATCACGTGACGGGGGTCACCAAAGGGCGGATTTGCAGCCCGATGGCCAGAAGCATGTGCTAAATGCCGCTGTCCACCCACAGCTTCTCTGGGCACACGTCGGCTGTTCATAACAGCTGACATGTTCTGGGAAAGATGTGGGCTCACCGCCGGAGCCCACATCAAAGGGAGGGAGTCCGACATCGGCGTAAATGTATGCCCGATGTCAGAAAGGGGTTAGAAAGATTTTACAAATTTTGCTATAAACACTATAAATCACCAGTGCCATAAATTGAAGCGCTAATGCAAAATCTCCTACAGAAGCCACATCTACTTTTCAGATGGACCAAAAGGTGAAATTTTAATCCCCCTCTAATAGGCTCCATTGCCTAGAAGCCCCCGCAGCTCCTGCACTCATTATACTTAGGTACTTGGCAACTATTACATGCACTTTTTTGCAAGACATCCCCAGATTCACGACTACTTGCTACTTCACTTCATGTCCATTGCTACCAAAGCTGTGAAGTCAGTAAGCCAAGGTTATGACTATGACAAGCTCTCTCTCTCCACACCTTGACTCCAGCTCAGGATTTTCATAACGGTTCAATAATTACAAATCACAAAATTACTGTAGTGAAATTGAATGGTCAATTTGTTTTATTAAAATCTCTAAACTCCTACTAAAGTTAATGGATTAATCAATATTAAATGACTCAACATTTTTAAACAGGGGTGGGTACATTTTTACCAACTTTGCCTTGACACCTAATATTAGCTTCAACTCTGACTCCACAGGCCAGGTGGCTAGTACTTCTCTTCCTACTCTTCTCAACTGCTTTTCGATGTCACGTTAACCAGCTCCAGCTATGTCCACTACATCCCCATATAAGTTTTAAGCACACCCATTCCACCGTCATGCCAGTGCTTGTAGAAGGTATACACTCACTGGCCACTTTATTAGGTACACCTGTCCAACTGTGTGTTAAGACTTAATTTCTAATCAGCCAATCACATGGCGGCAACTCAGTGCATTTAGGCATGTAGACATGGTCAAGACAATCTCCTGCAGTTCAAACCGAGCATCAGTATGGGGAAGAAAGGTGATTTGAGTGCCTTTGAACGTGGCATGATTGTTGGTGCCAGAAGGGCTGGTCTGAGAATTTCAGAAACTGCTGATCTACTGGGATTTTCACGCACAACCATCTCTAGGGTTTACAGAGAATGGTCCGAAAAAGAAAAAAAATCCAGTGAGCGGCAGTTCTGTGGCCGGAAATGCCATGTTGATGCCAGAGGTCAGAGGAGAATGGGCAGACTGGTTCGAGCTGATAGAAAGGCAACAGTGACTCAAATTGCCACCCGTTACAACCAAGGTAGGCAGAAGAGCATCTCTGAACGCACAGTGCGTCGAACTTTGAGGCAGATGGGCTACAGCAGCAGAAGACCACACTGGGTACCACTCCTCTCAGCTAAGAACAGGAAACTGAGGCTACAATTTGCACAAGCTCATCGAAATTGGACAGTAGAAGATTGGAAAAACGTTGCCTGGTCTGATGAGTCTCGATTTCTGCTGCGACATTCGGATGGTAGGGTCAGAATTTGGCGTAAACAACATGAAAGCATGGATCCATCCTGCCTTGTATCAACGGTTCAGGCTGGTGGTGGTGGTGTCATGGTGTGGGGAATTTTTTCTTGGCACTCTTTGGGCCCCTTGGTACCAATTGAGCATCGTTGCAACGCCACAGCCTACCTGAGTATTGTTGCTGACCATGTCCATCCCTTTATGACCACAATGTACCCAACATCTGATGGCTACTTTCAGCAGGATAATGCGCCATGTCATAAAGCTCGAATCATCTCAGATTGGTTTCTTGAACATGACAATGAGTTTACTGTACTCAAATGGCCTCCTCAGTCACCAGATCTCAATCCAATAGAGCATCTTTGGGATGTGGTGGAACGGGAGATTCGCATCAGGGATGTGCAGCCGACAAATCTGCGCCAACTGTGTGATGCCATCATGTCAATATGGTCCAAAATCTCTGAGGAATGCTTCCAGCACCTTGTTGAATCTCTGCCACGAAGAATTGAGGCAGTTCTGAAGGCAAAAGGGGGTCCAACCCCTTACTAGCATGGTGTACCTAATAAAGTGGCCAGTGAGTGTATTTCTGGCAATCCTTGTAATTGACGTCAGCTGTGATTATCTGTAAAGTGAAAGAGATGGATGTGACCATGGGGAACAGACGGAATGTCACCTGAGAGCAGGAGAATTTCAGAACAGAATCTGTCTTGCTCATCTCAGTGGCTAGTCTCGGAATCCTCTTTCCACTTACATGAAGACTGTCTCTGTGCACCTAAGCCACACAGATAAATACCTTGATAAAGGCCTTTGATGGCCAAAACGTCGGAACGGTGTGACTGATCATATGAACATAAAAATTCTAGTCAAAATCTAGACTTGTATGCCTCAGATTTTTTTTATCCTCTACAAATTATGGCTCCTGCTTGACTATGGCATCTTAAGGTTTGTGTTGTTTGTTGCTGACACTTAAAAGTCTTGCAGCCATATCCACCAGTCTTCTCCATTTCTCCATTTATCTTGTGCCACATATTTTGTGCCTATGATGTATAACATTTTTTTGTCATTTCATTTTGTAAGCAGAGTATATTCACTGTGTATTAGTGCGAAAACTATTCGGCTTATACACTCACTGGCCACTTTATTAGGTACACCTGTCCAACTGTGTGTTAAGACTTAATTTCTAATCAGCCAATCACATGGCGGCAACTCAGTGCATTTAGGCATGTAGACATGGTCAAGACAATCTCCTGCAGTTCAAACGGAGCATCAGTATGGGGAAGAAAGGTGATTTGAGTGCCTTTGAACGTGGCATGATTGTTGGTGCCAGAAGGGCTGGTCTGAGAATTTCAGAAACTGCTGATCTACTGGGATTTTCACGCACAACCATCTCTAGGGTTTACAGAGAATGGTCCGAAAAAGAAAAAAAATCCAGTGAGCGGCAGTTCTGTGGCCGGAAATGCCATGTTGATGCCAGAGGTCAGAGGAGAATGGGCAGACTGGTTCGAGCTGATAGAAAGGCAACAGTGACTCAAATTGCCACCCGTTACAACCAAGGTAGGCAGAAGAGCATCTCTGAACGCACAGTGCGTCGAACTTTGAGGCAGATGGGCTACAGCAGCAGAAGACCACACTGGGTACCACTCCTCTCAGCTAAGAACAGGAAACTGAGGCTACAATTTGCACAAGCTCATCGAAATTGGACAGTAGAAGATTGGAAAAACGTTGCCTGGTCTGATGAGTCTCGATTTCTGCTGCGACATTCGGATGGTAGGGTCAGAATTTGGCGTAAACATGAAAGCATGGATCCATCCTGCCTTGTATCAACGGTTCAGGCTGGTGGTGGTGGTGTCATGGTGTGGGGAATTTTTTCTGGGCACTCTTTGGGCCCCTTGGTACCAATTGAGCATCGTTGCAACGCCACAGCCTACCTGAGTATTGTTGCTGACCATGTCCATCCCTTTATGACCACAATGTACCCAACATCTGATGGCTTCTTTCAGCAGGATAATGCGCCATGTCATAAAGCTCGAATCATCTCAGATTGGTTTCTTGAACATGACAATGAGTTTACTGTACTCAAATGGCCTCCTCAGTCACCAGATCTCAATCCAATAGAGCATCTTTGGGATGTGGTGGAACGGGAGATTCGCATCAGGGATGTGCAGCCGACAAATCTGCGCCAACTGTGTGATGCCATCATGTCAATATGGTCCAAAATCTCTGAGGAATGCTTCCAGCACCTTGTTGAATCTCTGCCACGAAGAATTGAGGCAGTTCTGAAGGCAAAAGGGGGTCCAACCCCTTACTAGCATGGTGTACCTAATAAAGTGGCCAGTGAGTGTATATTCTACTTGATTTCAGACGGGCTGATATAGAGTACAGGTGCTTTTGACTTTATATGTAGATACTTGGTTAGAAGTATGGATTGTTGATAATTGCCCTTTACCAGCATTTGCTTGGTGCCTTCATTCAGTACTTTTCATCTAGGCACTTGTTGTTAACATATGCAAATATCCTTACAATTTCTTGCCATACTGTTATTGAATTTACCCAGTTATTTATAAGGTTAGCTGCAAGGTGCGGGGTTCTTTAGCTTATTGTCTTTTAGAATTCTTAAATGTTTTTAAATCTGTTTGGCTTCATGTTCATAAAAAATATAGTATAATTTTTTGTTGATCTATTTAAAGCAGGTGTCCATTTCTGATTTTGTTACTTAATTCCAATGATGTATCACTTTATATCAACTGCTGTATTCAGTAAACAGAGTTTTTAGATCGTAACAGTTATTAAGGTTGAAAGAAGACTTTAAGTCCATCTAGTTCAACCCATATCCTGTCCTCACTTGCCCTAACATGTTGATCCAGAGGAAGGCAAAAAAACCCATGTGGCAAACAGTAAGCTTCACATTGGGAAATAAAATTCCTTCCCGACTCCACATACGGCAATCAGACTAGCTCCCTGGATCAACGCAATATTAAGGAAACTAGTGTATATACCCTGTAATATTATGCTTTTCAAGAACAGCATCCAGTCCCTTCTTAAATTTTATTAGGGAATCACTCATTACATCATATGGCAGAGAGTTCCATAGTCTCACTGCTCTTACAGTAAAGAATCCGCGTCTGTGAATATGCTTAAACCATCTTTCCCCCAGACGTAGAGGATGCCCCCTTGTCCCTGTCACAGGTCTAAGAGTAAAAAGATCATTAGAAAGGTCTTTGTACTGTCCCCGCATATATTTATACATTGTAATAAGATCACCCCTAAGCCTTCGATTTTCCAAACTAAATAACCCCAAGTGTAATAACCTGTCTTGGTATTGCAGACCCCCTAGTTCCCTGATAACCTTGGTCGCTCTTCTGTGCACCCGCTCCAGTTCAGCTATGTCTTTCTTATACACCAGAGACCAGAACTGTACACAGTATACTAAGTGTAGTCGCACTAGTGACTTATATAGAGGTAAAATTATGTTCTCCTCATGAGCATCTATGCCTCTTTTAATGCATCCCATTATTTTATTTGCCTTTGCAGCAGCTGCCTGACACTGGCCACTAAATGTGAGTTTGTCGTCCACCCATACACCCAGGTCTTTTTCAGGGACAGTTTTGCACAGTGTTTTACAATTAAGCACATAATTATACATCTTGTTCGTTCTACCCAAGTGCATGACCTTACATTTATCCCCATTAAAGCTCATTTGCCATTTATCAGCCCAAGCTTCTAGTTTACATAAATCCTCCCGTAATATAAAATTGTCCTCCTCTGTATTGATTACCCTGCAGAGTTTAGTGTCATCTGCAAATATTGAAATTCTACTCTCTATGCCCCCTACAAGGTCATTAATATGTTAAAAAGAAGCGGGCCCAAAACTGACCCCTGTGGTACTCCACTGCTAACCGTAACCCAGTCCGAATGTGCTTTATTAATAACCACCCTTTGTTTCCCATCCCTGAGCCAGCTCTTAACCCACACACATTTTCCCCCTATCCCCATTGTTATTTTATGTATCAACCTTTTGTGTGGCACCGTATCAAAAGCTTTTGAAAAGTCCATGTACACCACGTCCACTGCATTCCCTTGGTCCAGTCCTGAACTTACCTCTTCATAAAAGCTTATCAGATTAGTCTGACAGGAACGGTCCCTCGTAAACCCATGTTGATATTGGGTCATGAGGTTATTCTTCTCCAGATGCTCCAGTATAGTATCTCTTAGAAAACTCTCCAGGATTTTACCCACAGTTGAGGTTATACTTACTGGCCTATAATTTCCAAGTTCAGTTTTTGTCCCCTTTTTGAATATTGGCACCACATTTGCTATACGCCAGTCCTGTGGAACAGACCCTGTTATTATGGAATCTCTAAAGATTAAAAATAATGGTCTATGACTGTGCTTAATTCCTGCAGTACTCAGGGGTGTATCCCATCCGGGCCCGGGGATTTGTCAATTTTAGTGATTTTTTGACGCCGCCGTACTTCCTGCTGGGTTAAGCAGGTGAAATTTAATGGAGAATTTTAATCCCTGATCATGTTATCCGTCATGGGATTTTCTTGTGTAAATACTGTTGAGAAAAAGTCATTTAGCATATTGGCTTTTTCCTCCATTTCACCCAGACTATTTTTAAGGGGGCCAAAACTATCATTTTTTAGCTTCTTACTATTTATGTATTTAAAGAATATTTTGGGATTATTTTTACTTTCTCTGGCAATGAGTCTCTCTGTCTCAATCTTTGCTGTCTTGATTTGCTTTTTACAGAATTTATTTAATCTTCTGTATTTAGTTAATGCCTCATCACTACCTACTTGCTTCAATTCTCTAAATGCTTTATTTTTATCTCTATTACATGCAACAAAGCTCAACAAGTTGGCGCTACCCATACTACAGTTTTCTGTGTACATTGTCTATTAACTGTTAGCTGCTTATAAGAGGAGCAGTGGTCGAACAATCGCTCATTGTATTGAAACAACAGCACACAGCCTAATATGTGACACAGCCCTATAACATGTGCCTCAGCCCCTACCTCATGCTGTCCTCAGATTACATAGCAAATATCTGCTGATGGATTCCCTTGAAGCTCAGGCACTCTGTGCATCAATACTGTTCTGTGCACCTTCTCATTTTTTTTTTAATCTATCTCTGCCCTCTTCTTCCTTGATTGACAAGAGCCAGATAAGTGATAATGGAAAACAATGGGGAACTGTTTTATCATGCTAAAGGCCCAGTTTCACATAATGAGATCGCTGAAACGTCACCATTTTTGTGACGCGCCAGCGATCTCGCTACATGTGACACGCAGTGGCGACCGGCCCCCCCACTGGATATCGCTGATCGTGCGCGAATGTTCTGGGCCATTTTTTGATCGTTGGAGTCCCGCTGGCCAACGCGCATTGCTGTGTTTGATGCCAACGAGCGAACTCGTTGGCGACGCAGAACTCAGGGACGCAGACAGGAATAGTTCAGAATAGCTGCTGTGTGACAAGGTACCAACAACCGCCGAGGATCGCCATATCATTGCTGCGTCGTTGAAGAGATCTGCCTGTTTGACGGCTTACTAGCTACCATTTAGCGACGCACCAGCGATCCTTACCAGGTCGTATCGTTGTCGGGATCGCTGGTGCGTCGCTATGTGAAACGGGACCCTAAGAGTGCACCAAGTGCCTGTGCTTTGCTTGAACAGAGCTTTTGTGCTGACAGACTTCCGTTAAGGTGAATGATCTGCTTTCGTCATATCCTGAAAGCCAACCGGTCTTCTAGAAAAGAAAACTAAAGTTTTAGAAAAGCTTGATAAATAGCATTGCTCGAATTACCAAAAGTGAATGTCTGCAGAGATCTGCCTCGAAATCTAGCAAATTGCTTGTTGACCGAATATATTGCATATACACACATTAAAAGTACTCGTGCTGCTATTCACCGGGTCACTTGTCGGTCTTGCACCGCTATTCTGAAGCAAAGACAATCACCAAGAATGAGCCTTAATTAGGCAACAAATATTTGCTGAAGGCTATGGAATGGCATTGCCTATCATAAAAGGAAAAATCAAATTCCATAGCTTCATTAGACTTACAGTTACTTTTATTCCATCTTCGATGTCTGTCGATTGTAGCGCGCGACAGAAATAAAATGACTCTTCCTACACAATAGTAAAGCTGTGAGTGAGGCTTTATCTATAAGGTTAATTACTTATTTAATTACTTTGCCTATATAGAGATTTAATGTATAAATACAAAAACAAAGTGATGCATAATACGCTGTGAATGAATAATGAAACATAAAGCCGCACAGTAAAGTAATATTAAACTGATCAATTTGCTTTTTAACTCAATTAAATGAGAACCGTGGAATATCCAGAATAGTTTAAAGTTTATGTATGTTATTAACTGGCCTAGTTAAAATGCAATTTGCCTCTTTGAGATGAAAAAAATAAGTTTGCAATATAAGCAGAGAAATGCATCAATGCTCTATTCCACAGTAATAGGATGACCTTGGTTGGCTACTGGCATACCAGACAGTAGTAAAAGTACATTCTGTTACATTCTATAAAAGGCTAGAATTCTCTATGCCTTCATCATTTCTTACCACAAGTCTTCTATGTTTAGGAGATGAAATTATAAATTGACTTCATGAAATAAAAAAAATCTTACCTGGTAGACCTTTGTGGTGCAGAATTTATAGATACTTGTTAGCACTAGTAACTCAGCTTTGTTGAAGAGGAAAATATGTGTGTGTCGGATACAAATGTATACTTTAGGCTATGTGCACACGTAGCGGTTTAATCCGGACACTGAAAACCGGACTCCTTCCCAGAAATTACCGCGATTTCATCGCGATTATGTTCGCGATTTTGCCGCGATTTTTGCGTGCGATATTCAAGCACTTTCCAAGCGATTTGAAGCAATCGCTTGGAAAGTGAGTGACAGGTTGGTCACACTCGTCAAACATAGTGCTTGACAAGTGTGACCAGGTTTTTACTATTGAGGCTGCCTATGCGGCATCAATAGTAAAAGATAGAATGTAAAAAATAATAAAAAAATAAAAATTGGGGTATATTTAACCTTCCGACGTCCCGCGTTGCATTCCCGGGCCTCAGCGTTCCCAGTAATGCCTTGCGAGACCTGTGATGACGTTAGTCTCGCGTTGCTATAGCAATCTCACGAGACCGCTAGAGTCACGCGAGACTACGTCATCACAGGACCTTGCCGCAAGGCATTACTGGGAACGCTGAGGCCCGGGAATGCAGCGCGGGACGTCGGAAGGTAAATATTTTAATTCTTTTTTTACAGGGGTATGGTACCCAGGGCCTGGAGGACAGTCTCCTCTCCTCCACACAGTGGGTACCAACCGCACAGTAGACGCTTAACTTCGCGCATGGTGGGCATAGCCACATGCGGGAAGTAATTGATTCTCATGCATTCCTATGGGTGCGGAATCACGGCAATTCTTTGCGATTCCGCACAAAAGAATGAGCATGCTGCAATTTTTTCCGCGATGCAATTCCGCCGCGGAAAAAAGCGCAGCATTAGCACAGCATGTGCGGAATGCCATAGCAATGCATGGGGTGTGGTTCTGTACAAGATTTTTAAACGTTTTCGCAGTGTTTTCGCGCCAAAAACGCTTCGAAATCGCATCGTGGGCACACAGCCTTACAATGTATTATTGTAGACACAGTACTACCCTTTAGTAAATACAAAAATGATATTAGCAATTTTATCTGTGTTTAAAGTGAACCTGCCAGGTGGTATAACCAGTGCCCACGAATTGGGCATCATGTATGAACTCAGCCAGGTATGTAGAGGCAGAGACCTGTCAATCCAGGGAAGAGGGTGGAGAAGCCGCCTAGGACCTGCCTTTCAGACTAGTCTATGGTGCAGTCCGACCCTGGCGGCTTTGTAAAGTACAGGTGCATCTCACAAAATTAGAGCAAAAGGTTTATTTCAGTTCTTCAATACAAAAAGTGAAACTCATTATATAGAGTCATTACACACAGAGTGATCTATTTCAAGGGTGTATTTTTGTTAATGTTGATTATGGCTTACAGCCAATGAAAACCCAAAAATCAATATCTCCGTAAATTAGAGTACTTTATAACACCAGCTTGAGAAAAATTTAAAATCCAAAATGCTGACCTACTGAAATGTGTGTTCAGTAAATGCACTCAATACTTGGTTGGGGCTCCTTTGGCATCAATTACTGCATCAAGGTGGTGTGGCATGGAGGTGATCAGTCTGTGGCACTGCTGGGGTGTTATGGAAGCCCAGGTTACTTTGATAGCAGTCTTCAGCTCATCTGCATCGTTGGGTCTAGTGTTTCCCATCTTCCTCTTAACAATACAATAAGGTCAGGCGAGTTTGCTGGCCAATAAAGCGCAGTGATACTGTTTTGAAACCAGGTATTGGTACTTTTGGCAGTGTGGACAGGTGCCAAGTCCTGCTGCAGAATTAAATTTCCTTCTCCAAAAAGCTTGTCGGCAGAGGGAAGCATGAAGTGCTCTAAAATTTCCTGGTAGACGGCTGCGTTGACTTTGGTCTTGATAAAACACAGTGGACCTACACCAGCAGATGACATGGCTCTCCAAACCATATCACTGATTGTGGAAATCTGTGGGAGTTTGAGGGTTCTGCGCAGGATCTTCGTTCCCCAGCATTGCACTTTTCTGGACAGAGAGCGCAGATGTTGCTCCTGGGATCGGTTGTAACCATTCTTTCAACTTATGGGTCACTGCTCCAAGTGCTCCTATCACCACTGGAATCACTGTTGCATTCACCTTCCCCATCTTCTCCAGTTCTCCTTTGAGGCCCTGGTATTTCTCCAGCTTCTCATATTCCTTCTTTCTGATGTTGCGGTCACTTGGCACTGCCACATCTATTATCATTGCTGTCTATACATATATATTAGTGCAAATCACTTCACTGGCTCCCATTCCCTCAGGGTATCTAATACAAACTACTAATACTGACCTACTAGGCCATCTATAACCTGAACTAATCTCCCGATATCTTCCCTCACAATCTCTGGTCCTCCCAAGACCACCTCTCTTCAACACTTATTCGCTCCTCACCCAACCGCCTCCAAGACATCTCCCGAATATCCCCCATCCTCTGAAATTCTTTGCCCCAACACGTCCGA
This sequence comes from Dendrobates tinctorius, assembly GCF_039654945.1. Classification (NCBI taxonomy): domain Eukaryota; kingdom Metazoa; phylum Chordata; class Amphibia; order Anura; family Dendrobatidae; genus Dendrobates; species Dendrobates tinctorius. Next base: position 15,756,097 of record NW_027361752.1, on the reverse strand, counting down.
CTATCAATCACACTCGGATCCTTCAGACGGAACCTGAAAACCCATCTCTTCAGGAAAGCTTACAGCCTGCAATGATCCCCGCTGCCGCCTCACCACTACTGGAGCTACCGCCTCACCATCACTGGAGCTGCTGCAACCCCCCAACCTACTGTCTCCTTCCCCACCATTCTGTAGAATGCAAGCCAGAAGGTGCAGGCTCCTCGCCCCTCTATATCAGTCTGATTGTTAGTTTGTTTACTGTAAGTGATATCTGTAATTTGTATGTAACCCCTTCTCATGTACAGTACCATGGCATTAATGATGCTTTATAAATAAATAATTAGTGCATGTCAGGAAGGGGTTAAAGAGTATCAGGCATGTTTTTTTTATTTTTGCTTAAAGAACTGCTCCTATTTCATTGGCTAAACCTGTGTAATTATGTATCTAGTCTAGTGTAAGTGTATTAATATACAGTTAGGTCCATATATATTTGGACAGACATTTTTCTAATTTTGGTTCTAGACATTACCACAATGAATTTTCAAGAAAACAATTCAGATGCAGTTGAAGTTCAGACTTTCAGCTTTCATTTGAGGGTATCCACATTAAAATTGGATGAAGGGTTTAGGAGTTTCAGCTCCTTAACATGTGCCACCCTGTTTTTAAAGGGAACAAAATTAATTGGACAATTGACTCCAAGGCTATTTAATGGACAGGTGTGGGAAATCCCTTCGTTGTCATTCTCAATTAAGCAGATAAAAGGTCTGGAGTTGTTTTGAGGTGTGGTGCTTGCATTTGGAAGTTTTTGCTGTGAATGAAACATGCGGTCAAAGGAGCTCTCCATGCAGGTGAAACAAGCCATCCATAAGCTGCAAAAACAAAAAAAAACCCATCCGAGAAATTCTACACTATGGCAAAATCTACACTATGGTACATCCTGAGAAAGAAAGAAAGCACTGGTGAATTCATCAATGCAAAAAGACCTGGGCGCCCACGGAAGACAACAGTGGTGGATGATCGCAGAATAATCTCCAGGGTGAAGAGAAACCCCTTCACAACAGCCAACCAAGTGAACAGTACTCTCCAGGAGGTAGGCGTATCAATATCCAAATCTACCATAAAGAGAAGACTGCATGAAAGTAAATACAGAGGGTTCACTGCATGGTGCAAGCCACTCATAAGCATCAAGAATCAAAAGGCTAGACTGGACTTTGCTAAAAAACATTTAAAAAAGCCAGCACAGTTCTGGAAGAACATTCTTTGGACAGATGAAGCCAAGATCAACCTCTACCAGAAAGATGGAAAGAAAAAAGTATGGCGAAGGCGTGGTACAGCTCATGATCCAAAGCATACCACATCAACTGTAAAACACGGGGGAGGCAGTGTGATGGCTTGGGCATGCATGGCTGCCAGTGGCACTGGGTCACTAGTGTTATTGATGGTGTGACACAGGACAGAAGCAGCCGAATGAATTCTGAGGTATTCAGAGCCATACTGTGTGCTCAGATCCACCCAAATGCAGCCAAACTGATTGGCTTTATGTTTTGGGTCATTGTCCATCTGTAGTATGAAACGACGACCAAAGCACCCCAGGAGTTTATTAAAGCAAAGAAGTGGAATATTCTTGAATGGCCAAGTCAGTCACCTGATCTCAACCCAATTGAGCATGCATTTCACTTGTTAAAGCCTAAATTTCAGACAGAAAGGCCCACAAACAAACAGCAACTGAAAGCCACCGCAGTGAAGGCCTGGCAGAGCATCAAAAAGGAGGAAACACAGCGTCTGGTGATGTCCATGAGTTCAAGACTTCAGTCAGTCATTGCCAACAAAGGGTTTTCAGCCAAGTACTAGAAATGAACATTTTATTTACAATTATTTAATCTGTCCAGTTACTTTTGGTCCCTTTAAAAACAGGGTGGCACATGTTAAGGAGCTGAAACTCCTAAACCCTTCATCCAATTTTAATGTGGATACCATCACATGAAAGCTGAAAGTCTGAACTTCAACTGCATCTGAGTTGTTTTGTTTAAAATTCATTGTGGTAATGTCTGGAACCAAAATTAGAAAAATGTTGTCTCTGTGCAAATATATATGGACCTAACTGTACTCATCAATCTCCATCTTTCCAAATATCCAGAACGACTCCTAACTCACATGACGGATTATTCTGACTTGCTGGCTTGCACTGGGTTGTGTGTGAGAGATGGAAGTCATCTGTAAAACAACTTGTGTTTCACGCGTAGAGCCGGCGAGTCAAAAGAATCATCACGTGACCCAGAAGAGGACCGGTGCGACAATAGAAACTGAGAAAGACCCCAGTACATTTACACAAGTTTAGGCAGTAAAGCATTTAAAGAGAATGCTTATTTAGAAGGGTATTCCCATTTGTTCAATCTAATTTCACCAAAAAGGCAATGAAAATATATACTAAACATTTTGTAATTTTGCTGCATTTTGTTGCAATTCAGTATCTTAGCCTTGGCTATTTACAGCTTATCGCCATCACTGAATATGCGAGCATCATTCATAGAGCACTGCTGAGAATGCCAGGGATTGTGGCCCTACTTTCTGCTGCTCTACTGAGGTCTATATGACTGCCCCATGGCATGTAAATATTGTATAGCACTACAGACGGCACACATAGCCGTACCGGTAGAATACTCGTTCAGGCAAGCTCTGCAATTAAGCTATTACAGCCAGGGCTGTGGAGTTGGAGTCGGAGTCGTGGAGTCGGAGTCGGTGCTCATTTTGGTGGAGTCGGAGTTGGAGTCGGTATAAAATGGACCGACTCCGACTCCTAAAATATATAATAAATTGGGTACAGTAATTCAATGCAGGATGTGCTGAATATTTTTTTTATAGGAGTTTGGGAAAGTTATGAAATGTCCTATAAATGGCTGTTCTATTCATGATCTAAGGCTACATTCACGCACAGCGTTTTTCCTGTGTTTTTTGAGGATACGTTTTTCAGCTGCAAAAGCAGATCAGCTTTTTAAAAAACTGCATCACCTGAAAGGTTTTTGAGCTCATAGATAATGTTTTCAATAGCAAAAGCAGATTAGAAATCTGCTCTATCTATATATCCATTTATCCATATCTGTCTATCCATATCGTATCTGTACCAAAAAGAATGAAAACCGGGTAGTACACCAATATATATTCTGTTCTATCTAAATATCTTGATTATTGGATCATAAAAATGATTAAATGTCTGAGGTTCACATTGTACTACAATACATTTTTCACTTAAATATAAGCAATATGTGTGGGAGTCGGAGTCGTGGAGTCGGTGTAAGGGAAATTGAGGAGTCGGAGTCGGAGGTTTGGCTTACCGACTCCACAGCCCTGATTACAGCACTGTTGTGCTGAACTGATACTCTGGACAATATGTAGTCACCAGGGTAGTAAAACGGAGAAGGGAATACCGCTATTAACAAACCGCTGCTAAACATTGATGCAGAGACTTCTTAGGGTTCTTTCACATTGCATTTAGGCACCCATTTAGTGGCTCAGTCAGGGTTTACGTCCGAACCCCCCGCAAAACGGTATCAGTGGTTGTAACAATGAATGCCCAAGGTCCTGCAATGCCCGCACATGAGGAGAGAGTCATAGCAAATCAGAAAAACTATACATTTGTAATAGAAGGTATTTGCTAATATTATTATTACACCTGCTATATATTGTGATAGGATCATGGGGATGGGAACACCCCTTTGAGTCTTCCTTATCCAAATCAGTGAAAAATCCTACAAAAAAACTTCTGCTGCAAAAAAAGACATAATGACACTAATCTATAAATATAAATTGATAGATTAACTTCTGGATCACAAATTATTAATTTATTACAGTAGGTGTAAGCCATTTTCTGAATTATATACAGCATGTACATTGTAACATACTGTATGCTACAATGCAACAGCCAAACGTTACTTAAAAAGAAATGCGTTCTAACACCGATGTTAATCCATGGTCCTTGCAATTATGGTCATTAACCACGATATCAATATGCTTCATTGCAGTCTATGGTTGACCAAATATAACGTAATGGCTACAGCCTCAATGATCTCATATAAATGACTCCCTCACAATGACCCCTCGCGCTAATTAGAAGATCCAGGTCTTGGGTTGAGAAATGTCAAGAACAAAATTTACATTTTAATGTACAGCCGCCAGCGTTATCTGAACAACATATCTAAAGTTGCGGATAATAAGTATGCATACTTAATCTTTCATACGCTGTACGTTAGCATTCATTTAGTTCACGCAAACAGCTTTCATTTGCATCAAAGTACTGTATAAATTTACGTCTCCTGGCTAATTGACTGGATTTGAACCAGTGCGTACTTTCACAAATTGAAAATAAATGAGAATAAGAATGGCCTTGGGGGTAGAGTGAATAACCTATATTTCACAACTCAAAATGCAGTATCAGAAGTAAATTTAGCTTAGATATGAACATAATTAGGCAGGATAATGCTTTTGTTTTTAATTCAGTACAATCGAGCGTTTTAAGATCAAAAGTTTCATCATATGGGGTTATTGGCTTTATGACGTAGAAATCACATTGTAACACAAATGCTCGTATTTTTCTCCATTATTTATCAACCTCTAATGATACAACATAGGCTTTGTTTTAATCAGTGTTTTCAGAGGCATCTAAACCCACCAGGGCTATGAGCACTCAATTTGCATTCCCAAGAACTGTAGCATGTACCCACAATGTGGAGTACCTACTGCAAAAGTGGTTGTCCGCTACCTAAAATTGTATGCCAAACGTATGCTTAGTAAACGCTTTCTGCCATTTCCCCGTTAGCAGCACTTCCTGCACTTTTTTTCCCCAACTTCTAAAGACTTTCAACTTGAACCATCTTGCATTCGTGAGTCTCAAACAGAACACCATCACTGACCTTTGCTCCATGGGAAGGTCTTGCTATCCCTCCTTCTCTGCCCATCTGAACATCAGCTGCTCCAGGGAAAGGTTGTGCTATCAGCTCTACTGAGCATGTGCCGATTCATTATTTCCAGCACATGCTCAGTGTTCTCTTGCTCATTCATAGAATGTTAAAAGTTGGAAGGGATCTCCAGGGTCCAACCCCCTGCTTAACCCAATATTCACTCCTTACCAATATGTAATGCCCATCATGACAGGCGCAGTGCACCCCCACACCTATGTAGTGCTCCCTCACAGCTATGCAGTGCATCTCTCTTCTGGACATGCTGGGCTAGATGCAATTGTCAGATGCTCAAAGTGCAGAAGGTGACGACAGAGTGAGTGGGAGGATTCGGTGAGGTCACATTCATGAAGGAGAGATGGCCAGCTTTAGAGAGCAATGAGGAGTTGTCTGGGAGGAGAGAACAAAATAATCAGGACCTGAACATATCAAGGAACCCAGGCTCAAACGATCGTGTTCATCGCTGATACAAAGAAAGGGGGATGAGAGTGGGCGCTCTGAAGGGTGAGCGACTTGTGCAAGAAGGAGCTATCGCTGGGTGTGAAACACTGTCATACAAGTAGTCCAGGAGCCATGAAACATCTCTGCTGCCAAAAGGGCTGCATGTAAACAATTGGGCAGTGCCACTGGGTACAGTGAGTAAGCGACCAGGAAAAAAAAATACAGTGATTGGGGAAAAATATAGGGTTAGTTTAATAGCATTTTTTAATTAGGTTTGATGTTGGAGAACCATTTTTAAATGTTTTCATCCTAACTAATGACTGCACCTTGTTGCTAGCCTTAAAATAGTTTCAATCCATTAATAAGTTGCAGTTATAGCATATAAATGGCATAAAACTACAAACAATACTATATCTTACCCACCTTTTCAGAGTGGCACCAGCACAGGTGCTCCAATGGTCCTCCTGGTTCTTGGTTACAAATGTCTGGCATGAGACTGTTGTAGCCAGAAACATCAGTGGTCACATGCCATACTATTGCCATCATGGTTACCAATATTGAGAAGCAATGACAGGAGTACATCACTGCCCAAGCTTATGGATAAAGCAGAAACTTTGAACCCAACCAATCAGCCCTTGAGAACTCTACAAAAGTTGCTGCAACCCACTTATATACTGTCACATGTCCCGTCCTGAGTGACACGGCCAGCAGGCCGGTAACTGATACAACAGGACGCGGCACGTGTAATTGTCCTATGTGACGCGGCGTCAGGCCAGTAACTAATACAATAAGACAAAGGGAAAGGGAAAACCTGGGTAACAATAACAATGGTGGCCCTGCGATAGGGAAACGGGGAAGTGGAGACCTCCTGCACTCCCCTGAGTCAGTGTCTCTACACTCCTAACGTTCCCTAGGCGGATTCCGCACCGGGCGCCGATCAGGAACCTCAAAACCCTGACTTGCCCTGCATCTAAACCCACACTAGGGAATTGGTCGGTGCGGAAACTAATCCCACCACTGCACTAAACACACATAAGGAAAAGTGACAAAACAGTGAACATCACTTAGCTTTGCTCTGTTGCTTACGCTCCCAGCAACACAGCCCACCACCTGTGTGCATCTTTTCCTCCACTGTGTCCGACATCTGGGTGCACTGTCCAGAAACGGACCTTCTCAGCATCATAGTGTAGCCTTGGAGCAAACAGAGTCCAGAAACAAAGTCCGGCAAATGAGTCCAGCTTTTCTGCCAAAAAGTCCAGCAAGCTTGAGTCCAGCTCTCAGCAACAACATCCAGCATTTTGAGTGCAGCTGTACACCATAGCTGCCACTCCACCAATCCATGCACAAACTCCTTGCTGACACCATAGCTGCGACTCCACCACGCCATGCCAGCACTCCTTGCAGACACCATAGCTGACACTCCAGGGATCTCACTGAACTGCCCGTGACTCTCCTTTAGCTTCATTCTTCACCCAGGCTTGCTTGCAAATGAATACTTTATCACCAACCATGATTAACACACCGGATACTCTCTTATAGAGTTATCACACCTGTTACATAATTTCGTGCACAAACTAAGGTAATCAAAGTGCAATGACCCTAATGGCCACTGGGGGGAAAACTACAACTGAAATCACCACAGTGCAATGACCCTAATTGCCACCGGGGGCAAAACCACCTTTGGCACAAAGCCAAAGGGAAAAAAAAACGTTACTTTGTGCATTTAAACTGACAGATCTTGGATACCAGTGTCCTCGCTGGTCCTGATCGCTGGTGTCTGCCTGTTTGGCAGCTCACCAGCGATCATGTAGCGATGCACCAGCGATCCTGACCAGGTCGTATCGTTGTCAGGAACGCTGGTGCATCGTTTGGTCTGATGGGACCCTTAGTCCAACTGCTTCATTTCCAACACTGCCCTAATGTTATCATTATGAAAGCGACCTGTATTTTTCTCATGATTGTACTGTGAATTTTTACTTGTTAATATGCTTTATATCCTGTGAAGTTCAGGTAATAAAAACTAGAATTTTAAAAAGGATATTTTCCAGGTGTATTTACTGCTACTCTGTATCCAGTGAAGCTTTTGAAAGGATGGAAATTAAAGATGAAAAGAAGATTTGCCCGCTCGAATGCAATAATTTTGTCACCTTCATGCTTTGTACTGACATAGGCCTAAGTGGAAAAAAAAAAGAATTATAATAACATCAAAGCCAGAACAAAGTCACTTTTCATTGTGAGGCTATGTTCGCACAGTTTTTTTGTTTTTTTTTTAAGCAGAGCCTCTCAAAAATTCTTCTCAAACTACTGGAAATCCACTGTTCTGTTTGTATGAGCTTTTTTTTTAGCTTTTGTTTTTCTCCTGAAAAAGTCTTAAAATGCCTGGTGGGAAAAAAAAGCATGGCACTTCTTGATAGAAACTAAGTGACGTCAAATCAAAAGACTGAAAAAAACAAAACACTTTAAACTCTCTAAAAACCAATTAAGGAAACTCTTCAGGAAAAGAAAAAACAAAAAAACAAAAAAGAAGTTTCCTGAACGATTGAAAGATATTTTAAATATATTTTTTAATGGCCCAAAAAATAATTGTAACTTCTCAACCAAACAATGATATAATAGATGAGTATCCCATACTTATGGTGTGTTTTAATCAATATTCTCATAGGTGAGCCTTATTGGGCCTTATCTAAGCCCCATCATGTAATTATCCATCTACTAATGTATCACAAACCAGAGTAAATAGACTTCAGATAGAAGCGTTCCATTAAAATTAGATTTATTTCAATAAATTTTAAAAAAGACATACATAATAAAATGAAACAAGAGGTCTCCAAAAATGAGACGTCACCACAAATTGATTAAACCACCGTCAATATAAATTTTGGCAAACAAAAGTACATAAATTATAACCATCAATTTCAGAGTACACAACATATTGTTATGCCAAACAATAAATTTGTATTTAAAAAGAGTATATATACCAGGAAAACAATCCTTATATAGAACGGAGCCCAGCTATATTAACCCCATAATCATATATTTATTCCCAATAAGATAAATTATACGTATCAAGTGATACAAAATGCATATTAAATGTTTCCTAAAGGAAAGAAGCAAACCGCGAAACGCGCGTCGGGGTAGTGAGACGCCACCACTACATATTACCAGGTATAAATTCATCTCCTGCATAACCTTACAATTATCTGTGTTAAACCTCATTTGCCATTTTTCAGCCCAATTCTTCAATTTACTCAAATCTGTCTGTAGTTGCAAACTGTCCTCCTTTGTGTTAACTACCTTACATAGTTTTGTATCATCTGCAAATACTGATATTTTACTGTGTAAGCCATCCACTAGATCAGTAACAAATATATTAAATAGTAGGGGGCCCAATACAGAACCCTGTGGTACCCCACTCGTAACCCTGGCCCAATCTGAGTTGCACCATTAATTACCACTCTTTGTTTTCTATCACTAAGCCAGCTACCTACCCATCTACACACATTTTCCCCTAGCCCAAGCTTTCTCATCTTACTTACCAATCTTTTATGTGGGACAGTGTCAAATGCTTTAGAGAAGTCGAGATAAATGACATCCAATGATTCTCCTTGGTCCATTTGAGAGCTTACATCTCATGCACGCTCCAAAGATCCCAGGGCCCAATAGGATCAGTAACTCACAGAAAATATGAAAAAGGAGCAGCATCCATTCCAGGTGAAGAAAAAACTTTAGCCTTTATTCTGCCATCAATAGATACGACGTTTCGACCATAACATGGTCTTTATCAAAGACCATGCTATGGTCCAAACATCGTATCTATTGATGGCAGAATAAAGGTTAAAGTTTTTTCTTAACCTGGAATGGATGCTGCTCATTTTTCATATTTTCTGGCACTAATCGGGGGTTCTTGGTCTAACGGCTTACCTAAGAACTGCAGGAATCTATTCCATGTTCTGCCGTAGATATTGGTTGTCACCGGTTTCCTACTCTTTAGCAGGGTGGCCACCAACCCAGGAGAGAACCCTCTACCCCTTAAAAGCGACCTTTCAAATTCCACGCCGTCAGATGGAATCCTTTGACTTGTGCGTGAACTATCGGCCCCTGAGCTAGAAGGTCCGGGATTTATGGCAGAACCCATGGATCGGAAAGGGACATCTTTCGCAGTAGAGCAAACCAGGGCCTTTTTAGCCAAAATGGGGCTATCAGAATTACTCTGGCTCGATCGCTCCTGATCTTCTTGACCACTGTTGGGATCAGAGCGACTGGGGGGGGGGGGGGGGGACGCATAGGCCAGCTTGAAGTCCCACTGAATTTGCATAGAGTCCACTGCCCATGGATTTTCCCTCGGGTTTAGAGAGCAAAACTTTTGTGCTTGCCTGTTGTGCTTGTTGGCAAAGAGGTCTATTACTGGTTCCCCCCAAAGCTACGCTATTTTTTGAAAAACGGACCGATTCAGAACCCATTCTCCTTGCCTCAGAGTATTGCGGCTCAGGAAATCAGCCTCTATGTTTTCTGCCCCTTTTATGTGTAAAGCTGTTAAGGAGTGTAAGTGTTGCTCCGTCTTGCTCAAGATGTCGTCTGCTGCTTTCATTAGGGAGTGTGATCTTGTCACCCCCCTGGTGGTTGATGTATGCCACCGCCACTTTGCTGTCCGACATGATTCGGACATTGCGGCCCCTGAGTAGGGGAAAAAAGTGGGATAGGGCTTTGTTCACTGCCCACAATTCTCTCAGATTGGAGGATGCCCTCCTTTCTTGAGGTGTCCAGGACCCCTGGCCTACACGACCCCTTAGGTGTGCCCCCCACCCCAAGGAGCTTGCATCGGTTAGAATCACATCTGTCACCTGATTGTCCCATGGTACTCCTGTGGTCAGGTTTGTACTGTCCAGCCACCAGTTGAGAGAGTCTTTGGTCTCTAATGAAAGCTCCAGACCTCCTTCTAAACGCCCTTTTAGCGATCTCTGTGCTGATAGTATCTCCCACTGGAGTTGACGGGTGTGAAATTGAGCCCATCTGACCGCTAGAATACAGGACGTCAGGGTGCCCAGGAGAGACATCGCTTTCCTCAATGTCATTGAGGTTGGTTTCGGGCAGACAAGGCCATGTTCCGTACCTTCTCTATTTTGGCCTCCGGAAGCAGACACGCCTGCTGTTCTGAGTCCAGGATAAATCCTAGGAAGGTCTGTTGCTTTAGGGGTTGTAATTTTGATTTTTTTGAAATTTATTATCCACCCTAATTCTTGTAAGGTGTCAGTCACCTGGCTTAACTGTGTAGTACATTGGTTCTATGAGTCGCCCACTATGAGAAAATCGTCCAGGTAGGGTATTATGATTGTATCGTGAATCCAGAGGAAGGCTGTTACTTCCGCTATGACCTTGGTGAAAATTCTCGGGGCTATGGATATGCCAAACAGAAGGGCCCTGAATTGGAAATGTCTCATTACGCCTTGGATATAAAGTGCTACCCTCAAGTATTTTTGGTTATCTGGATGGATAGGGATATGATAATATGCATCCTTCAGATCGACTACAGCCATAAAGCAATCTTGATGTCTTGATGTAGTAGCTTTATGGCCGTAGTCACTGACTCCATTTTGAAGGTCTGACTCCCTATCCACCGATTGAGTCCTCTGAGGTTTATAATTGTCCTGAACGATTGGTCCGGTTTCTTTATCAAAAAAAGTGGTGAATAGAAGCCTTTCCCTTTCTGTGTGTCTGGGACTTCGTAAAGGACCTGTTTGTCTATTAGGCTCAGAATCTCCGCTTCCAAGGCCAACTGTTGTTCGGCCGCTTTCCTGATAGAGGTAACCATGAACATGGCTTTCGGCTGGTGAACAAAGGGGATTTTCAGGCCTTCTCTTAAGACGCTTAGGATCCAGGTACTGGAGGAGATCTTTTCCCAGGCCTGGGAAAAGAGTGCCAATCTCCCCCCTACTGGAATACTGGCGTCATTGTGGTGATTTTTTTTTTGAGGTGGAGGTACCCCCACCAAACAAATCCCGACTCTTTGTCCTCCCATCCCCTTCTGTCGGCCGGAGGACGCCCTATATTGAATCTTCCCCTCCGAAAGGGCTGTCTTCTCTGCTCTGTCGGGAACCTAGGGAAGCCTTTTTTCCTGTCGTTTGCCTTTTCCAGAATATCATCTAGGTTTTTCCCGAAAAAGAACCGACCATCACAGGGGAGGGAGCACAGTTTAGCTTTAAGGGCCTGTCACACTAAGTGATATCGCTAGCAATATCGCTATGTCTGATACTTACCACCGACGGCTCCCCCGCTGGTGAGAACGTCCTGGACCGTTTCTCGTCGTCAGCTTCCTGCTGTGATGACGAGCGACGCGTGGATGCGGGCAGGAGGACGTCAGGATCGCCTCGTCTGACAGGTAAGTAACGACCCCCGACCGCTGCTATGTCGCTGGTGAGATCAGCCTGTGTGGCAGCTCACTAGCGACCACTTAGCGATGTACCAGCGATCCTGACCGCGTCATATCGCTGGTCGGGATCGCTGGTACATCGGTAAGTGTGATAGTACCTTTAGACTGCAGGTCTCCCGGACAGCCTTTAAGCCAAAGTGCTCGTCAAGCAGCATTTGATAATCCTGCCGCCCTAGCCGACAACCTCATGGAATCCGCCGAGGTGTCTGCTAAAAAAGCTGCTGCTCCATGCAAGAGATACATATCCACCAATATCTTGCCTCTTGGAACCCTTGATGCTAGCTTTTCTTCCAACTGCTGCAGCCAGATCATCAGGGAGCATGCCATGCAGGTGCCTGCTATTGCTGGTTTTAAACCTCCCACTGTTGCTTCCCATGCATGCCTCAGATATGAGTCTGCTTTCTTGTCTAGCGGGTCCCTAAGAACCCCTGAACCTTCCAGGGGCAGGGCCGATTTCTTAGAAGACCTGGATACCGCTGCGCCTATTTTTGGGACCTTGTCCCATACTTCCGCATCTTTGTGCTCAAAGGGGTATCGCCTCTTAGAGGTGGAGGGAAGAGCCCCTGATTTTTCAGGTTTCCTCCACTCACTCTCTCAATAAGCGCCTGGGTCTTCTCGTTCACTGGAAAGGTCCGTTTTTTCCTCTCTTGGAGCTCCCCAAACACAACGTCTTCTAGGGTTTTTGCCGTTTTCTCTTCCTGTAGGCCCATCGCTGTTCTAATGGCCTTTAGGAGAGCATCTGTGTCTTCCACCGGAAAACATGGCTTACCCCCTGTGTCGCTGTCTGAGGAGTCTGAGGAGGGCGACTGTTCTGATTGAGACGAGGCCGAAGAGGAATCTGAGAGAGAGCTAGGGGGATTCTTCCTACCCTTCCTCCCTCCCTTTTTTCAATAGGGTCTTAATTGAACCCTCCATTTACGATCTAAGGGCCGATATCAGATTAGCCACGAAACTAGGCGCTTCTTCCGCCATAGTTCGCTGAATACAACTGGCGGAGAGGTCTTTCGGCCAGTCTCTCGCTAGGGCTGTTTTACATATAGCACAGTCCCTATTATTCTTCTTGCTTTTTTGGGCCTTCCCTATGGGGTCAAACATACACAGAGAAACCGTATTAACATAAATGCTAGCATTCACGAAGATCACTCACCACCCGTAATGAAGGGTACCAGACTAGGAGGCTGCGTCAGAGCACGCGAACTGTGCTCTCTTGATCTTGAGAATTCTCCCGACCTGCGGCTGGGGCGGCTGCTGCCTGAGCGGCTTCCATGTTTGCGGCCGGAGGGCTGTGAGGGTGGCAGAGACAAGGACCTCTCCTGCTCTGACTCCATACTTGCGCCGTTTGCCCTGCCGCTGCTCCTCATTTAAATATGCCTCTGTCCTGGGGAGTGCCTCCGTTCAGCTGGCTCCCCTCCCCCCTGCGACCGCCGGCCAACCGCTTCAGAAAGCCGTCCGGTGTCACACCCGGCGCCATGTTACCGTCGTCTAGTGCTGACGTCAGCCGGCGCGTCCACAATCCTTTGCGCCGCCAACGTCAGAGGCCGGAAGGCGCCTGTGTCTCTCCCCTGCCAGACGCTTCGGGGATTGAGATGCGGGCGTGCGCGATGCGAGGGCAGCGCGTTGGGGGCTTCCAGGAGCTACTGGGGATCCCACCTGCGCCCACACAAACCCGGAGGGCTTGGGGACTGTGCCTCCAGCACCCGGCGGCCGGCGCTACAGGTAAGATACCTGTTCTTCCCACGCCGGGACGGGGCTGGGTCCTTTTTTTTTTTCTTTTTTCTTCGCCCACGACAGGCACCGTATGACAGTGGGATTCCTTCCAGGGCAGGAACCCAACTGAAGCGGGGGAGAGGTGCCACCCCTTATATCTCAGTAGGCTCCTGTCCTGTCGGGGCGGATCCCTCTCTCAGGTGTGCTGTCATTTGTGAAGGGAAAACTGTATAATTATAAAGCTTTCATGACTGGCGTGGTGGAGCAATTGGATTTTCATGGCAAAGCAAAAGATTCACATTTTGTTAAGCTGCATTCTGAAGATGAATATTATGCAATTTTTTAGTCTAGTTGTAATAATTAAAACCAGTTATTAATACATAATCTTTTTTGCATTCCTTTCTTTTGTCTAAATATAGATTTTTTTAATTCTATTTTATGACCATGATTAGTTAAGGGCGAACCTGTGGATGTTCAAGTCCGAGGGGGTTCGGCCGAACATCTAAGGCTAGTTTCACATTTGCATGTCAGGGCGCAGCGACTGCCTGCGCACGGCCGCCGTTAAGCCCGGCCCCCTGCAATGCCTCCGCCGGTAGCTCCGCCTCCAAGTGCATGACGCTACATGCATCCCCTATCTTTATCACTGAGGACGCAGACCGTGCGCAGTATGCGTTTGGCGGCACCTGCGTCCTTTTGATGGTGCGCCGAGCGCAACCAAATTGCAACTGGTTGCGTTTGGCGCTGGTCGGCGCACCGTCAAAAGGACGCAGGCGCCGCTAAAACGCATACTGCGCACGGCCTGAGTCCTCAGTGATAAAGATAGGGGACGCATGCAGCGTCATTCGCCCGGAGGCGGCGCTACCAGCGGAGGCGCGGCAGAGGGCGGGGCTTAGCGGCGGCCGTGCGCAGGCCGTCGCTGCGCCCTGACACGCAAATGTGAAACTAGCCTAAAATAAAGTTTCGCTAGTGTACTAGACTGGTACCCGAACCCGTATCCATTTGGATGAATGGGAGTAGAGATGGGCGGACACTTGGATGTTCGGGTTAGGCCGAATAGTTACAAAAAGTTCGTGTTCAGATACCAAAACAGTACCCGGACGCCATTCACTCGAAAGGGGACCTGAACATCCAGTGTTTGCCATGCTGTCATGTGCATGACAGCGTGGCAAACATCGCTTCTGATCGGCGGTAAAATCATCACCGCCGGTCATACAGCCGCGGTTTCCATGCTGACAAAAGACAGAGTATGCAAGCGTATAAAGTTTACCTCCAGCCACTGGGGCCAGCAGATGGGACTACTGCTCTCATCAGCCAACGCCTGCTGTGCTAATAACAGGGAGAGGAGCGGCTCATGGGAGTATTTATCAGCCGGCTCCTGCGCTGTAACTAACTAAAAAAAAAAAAAAGGCGTGGGCTCCCCTGTATTTTTGATAACTAGCCAGGCAAAATTCACAGCTGGGTGCTGCAACCCTCAGCTGTCAGCTTCAGCAAGGCTGGCTATTAAGAATAGTGGGGACGCCATGCTGCTTTTTTAATTATTTAAAAAATAAAAAATGGAGTGGAGTCCCCCCCCCATTTTTGACAACCAGCCATGCTAAAACACAGCTAGGGGCTGGTATTGTCAGTCTGGTAAGGGGCCATGGATAGGCGCACCTATTAGATGCGCCAATTGTGGTGTTTTGCCAGGCTCTTCCCACTTGCCCTGTAGCGGTGACAAGTAGGGCTCATATTTGTGGGGTTGATGTCACCTTTGTATTGTCAGGTGACATCAAGCCCACAGATTACTAATGGAGAGGCGTCTCTTACCTATCCATTACTAATCTTTGCCACAGCTACAGGGCAAGTTGGAAGAGCCTGGCAAGGCACCAGAATTGATGCATCTAATAGGTACGCCTTGTCTTGTCTGCTGGTGGGCAAGATCTATGGCTTAGGAGCTTGAAAATACCAGCTCCCAGTTGTCAACAATGGGGGGGACCCCACGCCATTTTTTAAAAAATTATTTATTTAAATAATTAAAACACAGCGTGGGGACCACTCTATTCTTGCTAACCAGCCTTGCTGAAGCTGACAGCTGAGATTTGTCTATCATTTTGGCTGGATATAAAAAATACAGGTGAACCCGTGCCATTTTTTTTTAAATTATTAATTTACAGCGCAGAAGCCGACTGATCAATATGCCCATCAGACGCTCCTGCTCTCACTGTTCTTAGCGGCAGCGGACGTTGTCTGATGGGAGCAGTAGTCCCATCAGCTGACACCAGTGACCGGAGGTAAACTTCATATCTGTGATCAAATCTGGGCGCTCATACTGTCTTTTGAAAGCGTGGGAGCAGCGGCTCTCTGACCGGGGGTGATGATTTTACTACTGAACAAAAGGAAGTGTTTGACATGCCGTCATGCATATGGGGGACTTGGGGGGCCAAACCTGAACAGTAACACAGACATCCTGGTGAAGTCAATGTTCGGTGTCCATGCCTGAACAGTAGGTGTTCGGTAGAGACGCAGAACTTTATTGTTTGGGTTCGGCCATCTCTAAATGGGAGGACCGAACATCCGTTGTTTGCCACATTGTGATCAGCATGACAGAGAAGCAAACACCGGATCAGAACGGCGGTAAGATCATTACCGCCTGTCAGAGAGCTGTGGTTCCCACGCTGTCAGATGACAGCGTTAGCCAGCAGCTGTGAATGGTATAAAGGTTACGGTCAGTCACAGTCGTCGGCTGATGAAAGAGTACTCTCTTATCACCCTATGCCTGCTGTCGATAACAGCTGGCACTGATAACACTTAACTGATAACAAACAGCTGGCACCTGTGGTATAAATAAATACATTTAAAAATGTAAAAAGTGGGGGGTCTCCTCTATTTTTGATAATCAGCGCAAGCAAAACTGACAGCTGTGGGCTGCAACCCTCAGTTGTCAGCCTTATCATGGCTTGCTATCAAGAATGGAGAGGTCCCACATGGTATTTTTTTTTTTTAATCATTATTTAAATAAAAAAATTTTAAAAAATGGCATGGGGTCCCCACATTTTTCACAACCAGCTAAGCTAAAGCAAACAGCAGGGGGCCCGTATTCTCACACTGGTAAGTGGCCATGGATACTGCCCCCAACCCAAAATATAGCAGCCTGCAGCCATCCCTGAAAAGGCGCATCTATTAGATGCACCAATTCTGGAACTTTGCCCGGGTCTTCCTACTTGCTCTAGTGTGGTGGCAAGTACGGTAAGGTTAGAGTGAGCTGTTTTATTGCTGCCAAAATCAAGCTCACAGATTAGTAAGGAAGAGGGCATCTATAAGACGCCCCCTTTAGTAACCCCAAAGTTAGATTGAAAAAAATAAAAACACATACTGTTCTTATTAAAAAAAAAAAAAAAAAAAAAAAGCGCATGGGTGTCCCCCGTAACCTTCATACGCAACAGAGGGAAAGCTGACGGCTGAGGTGTGAGGATAGCAGTCACATCAGTGATATGACTAGTATCCATGCCAGCCGGCTAACACTGAAGTGTCTAGTGCTGAGCTGCCATGAGCTCATAGCTGATGAACCCCGGTGACCTCACTTACGGCACCGATCGCTGCATGAGAAAGTTCTCTGAGCCTGTGTCATTAGTTCAGTTAAAGGATTTTATTTGGGCTATTTTTTTTTTAACAATCCAACTATGGGAGTAGTAATGGGGGCGTTTATAAGCCTCTCCATTATTAACATGTGGGTTTGATGTCAGCAGCCATAAAACAGCCAACAGCCACCAAGGCAAGTGGGAAAAGTCAGGCAAAGCACCAGAATTGGCTTATCTAATAGATGCGCCTTTAGTGGGGTGGTTGTGGGCTGCTATTTTTAGGCTGAGGGGCAATATCCATGGCCCCTTACTAGTCTGAGAATACCAGCCCACAGACATTTGCTTTAGCCTAATTGGATGTCAAAAATGAGGGGGACCCAACGCCATTTTGCTTTTAATTATTTACTTAATTTAAAAAAAAATATGGCGTGGGACCCTTCTATTCTTAGTAATCAGCTATGTCAGTTTTGCATGCACTGGTTATCCAAAATAGAAGAGACCCAAAGTCCTTTATTTATTTATAGTGAAGGTGCCAACTGATGAATACTCCCATCAGCAACAGCAAGAGTAGGCTGATGAGTAGTACTCTCTCATAAGCCGACGCCTGATGAAAAGTAATTTTTCATTATATTTTTTAATGACCTGGTGATAGCTGACTAAGTTAACACTTTTAATTAAAAGAAAAAATACAAAAAGTAAAAGCCACCCACCGTGACAAGGTGTACCCTTATCAGGATGGTCTTATCGCTAATGTAAATCCTCTTTATGTGCCAGCAGGCCTCAATAGACGGGGGGGCAAAGCAGGACCCAGGCCTGACTGTTTAAACATTTGCAGGTGGAAAGCTATATAAATTAAATGCAGAGCTCAAAAAGAGGGAGCTTGTTAATGGCCACATTGTGAATTTGCACCTACACAATGCACTTATATCAACATGTGCTCTAGCTCATTTATTTGGTTTTGCTTTAGTTTTTTGGAGATGTAAGTGCAAGGCTCTCCCCCTTTGTGCATTTAATCTATATAGCTTTCCACAGAAAAAAACAGACCATCCTAATTGGGTGCACCTTGTCACGGTGAAATGGCTATTACCCTTTTTGGATCAAAACAGTGTCAATTAAGTACCCTATGTTATTTACCTGTACTATATACTTATTCACTTACTGCACGGTATTTGTTCAGTTTTTATCCTAGGTTAGGTTTGTTAATAATGACCTAGGTGTGAATGGG
This sequence comes from Dendrobates tinctorius, assembly GCF_039654945.1. Lineage (NCBI taxonomy): Eukaryota > Metazoa > Chordata > Amphibia > Anura > Dendrobatidae > Dendrobates > Dendrobates tinctorius. The sequence goes on along the minus strand of NW_027361752.1, from coordinate 15,737,809 downwards.
CACCTACACATTGCAGTTATTCCAATGTGTGGAAATTTCACTGCATTCCCCCCAAAAAATATAAATACATATTTTCTGGGATGAACAAACAAGAGATTGTCTCAGCACAGGAATACTATTAACACATTAAATTGAGGAAATTATTGTTATTCCAAGATCTATTGATTAAAATGTACTTTGTGGGAAAAGCCATATAAAGTCATGCTCACTTTGGGCAACTCTCTGCCATATTGTAGGCAGATCCAACAGAAAGTATCTAAGGCAACTGGTATAAGCCTCAAAAAACCTCTTCATTGATCACTACATATAAAAGTTAAAACTATGACCTTTTGGCAACCACTGGCTTTTGTCAATCAATAGATCGGAAAAGTGATGCCTTTTTAACGTTATATGTTAGCAATAAAGACGTTTTTTGAGGAATATACCAGGTGCTTTGGATACTTTTTGTTGGATCTCATGCCAATGTCATCTGTTTTCTAATACTTTTGTTCTTTGCGTAGAGAACATGTAGCCTTGCAGCGCTGGGGTCGTGGGCTCAAATCCCACCAATGACAACAACTGCAAGGAGTTTGTATGTTCCCCCCGTGTTTGCGTGGGTTTCCTCCGGGTTCTCAGGTTTCCTCCCACAATCCAAAGGCATACTTATAGGGATTCTAGATTGTGAGCCCCATCGGGGACAGTGCCGATAAGGTCTGTAAAGGGCTGTGGAATTAATGGCGCTATAAAAATGAGTAAAATAAATAAAATAAAACATATGAAGACCAGGCTTGCCGAGTGTCCCCCTGCATGTGCAAGTCCGGGGATGTAGCTGTCGGCTAATCAATAATTCGGATGACAACTACCTAATGTGAATGGGGGCTTTATGGTGAACACTTTATGCGCATGGAAAACTCAAGAATACAGTAGTGAAACAGCACACTGAACTTCACTGATAAAAAACTGGGCATACTCAACCATATTTAAATAATGTATCTATTGAATGTGCAATGTTGGTGGTGATTTGGCACCGCAGGCTCAAAACACCTAAACTGTGCTATAAACTCAGAATTTCGCAACACTGTTGAGTTATTCATATAGACAGACTACCCATGTAATGTGTCTGTCGCTGGTCCCGCTTTTAAAGGAGGTGCTGTTACCATTGCTCTCTCCAAATATATTAGTATTTACACTGGAATTTGTTAAGATAACAAAGATCCTAGAAAACACGAGAGAGAAGACCCAGGGCATCATCTACTTGATAGCCATACCTCCCAGTAAATCAGCGTAGAGAACAAACATAAAAAGGAAACAAACGTCAAATCCCATTTTTTGCCAGCTCTTACCGGAGGTGACGACAACCAACCAAACTTTTCCTCTAATCTATTCATGTCTCGGTCAAAGGCATAAAGAAATCGGTAGCGCAAAAGGTTATCATCAGTCAAATGAAATTGTCTCCTGGCATAATGGTAACTTTCATTATTTCCTTTTCTTGGGAAATCCAACCACTCTGGGTGACCAAATTCATTACCTACAAAAAACAAACAAACACATTACTCAAAGAAATAAAGAAATAATTATTTTAGAGTTTAAGAGTTTTTGAAGTCACAAAAGATGGCATATCCTGGCAATATGCCACCAAGATCTAACAAACAGTGGTGTGACCACAGGGACACCCAAGATTTTGAGATTGATTTGACACAGTGTTACCTTAGCAGTCCTAGGTCCAAATTCAGCAAAGTCATTTTGTATTAGTAACTACATTGTAATAACTGGCACCATTAATAATCTGTATTACACATTATTAGTGAGCATCTATGTTCCCAACAGAACATTGGAAAGTGAAGATCCCTCAAGAAGGTCTGAAGGCTGATCCAAAAGACCAAATAAGACTCTTGATTATTTGGAGTATTAATTCCATCATTATTGAAGTTAGACTCCTTCTCTTCTGTAATAATCAATGAGGAAAAACTCAATAGGATGCTTGTATGAAAAATGTAGAAGAAGGAGATTACGCATTATTCTGTACTTGACACAAGACATACGCCAGGATTGACATGTATCGGTCAGACTATTGTTAGATTCATTGATAGATTAGAGCTAAGATTCAGATTATCCACTGGTCCGATCATATATTCATTTCTACTTTTTTAAATAAGCAATTTGCTAAAATTTCAATCTTTGTATGGAAGATTGAATTAGCCATTACCCCCCTTAACCCCCAAAGCTTTTTTCGGTTTTGCATTTTTGTTTTTCGTTCCCCTCCTTCCCAATGCCATAACTTTTTATTTTTCCGTCAATATGGCCGTGTGAGAGCTTTTTTTTGAGGGAAGAGTTGTACTTTTTTGAGTGAAACGATTGGTTTTACCATGTTGTGTACTAGGAAACCGGGAAAAAAATTCCAAGTACTGTTAAACTGCAAAAAAAAGTACAATCCCACACTTCTTTGTTTGGCTTTTTTTTTTACTAGGTTCACTAAATGCTGAAACTGACCTGCCATCATGATTCTCCAGGTGAATACAAGTTCATAGACACCAAACATGTCTAGGTTCTTTTTTATCTATGTGGTGGAAAAAAAATCCAAACTTTGCTAAAGACCGAGACCAGTAACATTTCCATTTTTCGTAATCTTGGGTTGGGTGAGGGTTTATTTTTTACGTGCTAAGCTGGAGCTGACGATTTTAATGATACCATTTTGGTGCAGATACAATCTTTTAATCGCCCGTTATTGCATTTTAATGCAATGTCGCGGCGAACAAAAAAAACGTAATTCTGGTGTTTTGACTTCTTTTCTCACCACGCCGTTCAGTGATCAGGTTAATCTTTTTTTATTGATAGATTGGGCGATTCTGAACGCGCCGATACCAAATGTGTATGTTTGATTTTATTTTATTGTTTTATTTTGAATGGGGCGAAAGGGGGGGTGATTTGAACTTATATTTTTTTTTTTTTTTACTTTAGGCATGCTTCAATAGTTGACTCTGCTACATAGAGGCGATGGTCCGATCGCCTCTATGTAGTAGAATTGCTGACTTGCTATGAGCGCCGACCACTGGGTGGCACTCACAGCAATCCGGCACTGACAATCAGAGGTCTCCAGGAGACCTCGGGTTGTCATGTCGGCACACCGGTGACCCGCGATGACGTGACGCGGTTCACCGGTGTGCGTATTTCTAGCGAGATTACCGGAAGCGCCATTTAAATGCTGCTGTCAGCGTTTGACAGTGGCATTTAACTAGTTAATAGCCGTGGGTGGATCGAGATTCCACCTGCGGCTATTGCGTGCACATGTCAGCTATTCAAAACAGCTGACATGTCCCGGGAAAGATGTGGGATCACCGCCGGAGCCCATATCAAAGGGAGGGAGTCTGACATCGGCGTAAATATACGCCTGATGTCGGAAAGGGGTTAAGGAATTTCTCCTAATCAACACCAACTCTGCTTGTAACACCTTCGAGCCATGTTCAAAAAGCACATAAGCCTTAAATTCAGGAAAGTAAATGGTAAACTAAGGGTATTTGAATACGCCATGTTATTCAGTCGGATTCTGCCTGAAAAAGCGCTGCAAGAAATTCACAAAATGCACAGAATACAAAAACGACATTACTGTGCACACATTCAGTCTTTTGTTATTTCTCTTAAAGGGAATCTGTCACCGAAAGTTGCAGGTCTATGTAAATTGCCTGGGTCCGGTCCGATGGGCGGGGTTTTTTTTCTCCACCCCATCCGTGGCCCTCATCCGCGCTCTTCTCCGGTAGTCTTCTCCATCGTTCGCGCGTGCGCAAAGCAGTCTTGCTTCGCGCACACGCAGTATGCTTTGCCCAACTGTGGGCAAAACCAAAAATCATTACTGCGCATGCGCCGGTACACTATGTCCCAGAACACAGTGAAATACCTCCAGGACAAAGTGTACCGGCGCATGCGCAGCAATGATTTTCGACTTTGCCCGCAGTTGGGCAAAGCATACTGCGCGTGCGCGAAGCAAGATTGCTTTGCACACGCGCGAAGGATGGAGAAGAATATAGGAGAAGAGCGCGGACGGTGGCCATTGATGGGGTGGAAAAAAAAAGAAGAAACCCCGCCCATCGGACCGGACCCAGGCCATTTACTTAGGCCTGCAACTTCCGGTGACAGATTCCCTTTAAAGGCTTCAGGGTACAGAGAAGCGATTAAATAAAAGTAGAAGAGAAGAGGACTGCTCATTATAGTTTGAAATAATATATTATATATCTGTCTAAATAAAATAGATCGATATTTATTATACACACACCCAAACACATAACCACAGTGGGTCAAATCAGTATAGAGCAGGTCATCAATTTTCTACGCAAACATTTCTAAAAGTGCTATTGACATGAAAATCTCACTAGGTGTCAATAACAACCCCTCCAATGAACACAGCCAAATAATTTATAGACTTCTATGGTTTGATTTACCTGTAATAATGAGAAATGATACAGGGAAAAAGTATTGAACATGCTTACTGAAATATATGTAATACTTTGTACAAAAGCCTTTGTTAGTGAGGACCTCTTCAAGACGCTTCTTGTATGGAGAAACTAGTCATAGGCATTGCTCAGGTGTGATTTTGGCTCATTCTTTCACACACTCTTCAAATTCTCTCTCTCAGCCAGCGGTTCCTTTTAATTTCCTCATTTTCAGGATCCGTCTAAAAACGGATCCTGTGCCATCCGTTCACATCAGTTTAGAACGGATCCGCTTGTCTGCCTTTTTGGCAGATTATAACTGATGCAAAAAAACTGAAGTGTGAAAGAGGCCTAATGCCCCCCCCCCCCAACACTGTATGAGGGAGCCGAACAGTATTCTCCACACTTGAGAACAAAAAGTAGTCAAAGACAAGCATATAATCTATAATAATTATTGAAGAAAATGACTTCAATCCCCAAATTAAGGCCAAGGCCTAACAACAGTCAAAGAAGGAAATGCTCCCATTACAAATGAACACAGAAGAAACGGAGCAGAGAACAATATCCAATAAAAAACAATAATTTATTAATTCAAGACCCATTGTCTCTGGCATAGGGGGGTTGAGCGAAAATATTTGCAAATTTATTGATCATCATTTGAAACCTTTAGTGGAGACGCTCCCCTCCTATGTCAGGGACACCACTGATGTTCTAACCAGTCGATGGGTTGTTTTTAGAGGCAGACATGCTCTTGGTAACTATCGATATAGAGTCACTCTATACCTCTATTAGGCACAGCGATGGCCTTCGGGCGGTCCGCTTCTTTCTTGAGACTGCCAACTGGGATGGCCACTTTTCTGATTTTATTTTAGATCTATTGGAGTTTGCTTTGACAAAAAATTTTTTTGTTTTCAAAGACAGATTTTATTTACAGTTACAGGGGACTGCAATGGGCGCGGCGTGTGCCCCGGCCTATGCAAACCTGTTCCTTGGTTTTTGGGAGAGGCAGGTCTTTTGTGGGGATGGGGCGCACGCCGCGGACCAGGTGGTGGGCTGGTTTCGTTACATCGATGATGTATTAATGATATGGAGGGGTGACGAGACCAGCCTATCCAAGTTCATGCAGTCCCTTAGTATGAATTCATTTAATCTCAGATTTACATTTAATCATCATGCGAAATGTATTGATTTTTTGGACATTAAATTGTGTGTGGCAGAAAATGGGTCTATTGAGACCGATCTACATCGTAAAGAAACAGCAACAAATTCTCTTTTACATGCCTCTTCGGCACACAATTTTTCTGTGATTAAAGCCATCCCAGTTGGACAATTCCTAAGAAACAGGCGGACCTGCTCGACCATGGCCCGCTTTGAACAGCAATCTGCCTGCCTCATGGAACGGTTTCGTGATAGAGGTTATAGTAATCGCTGTATTCGAGAGGGGTATAGACGTGCCAAGCGTACAAAAAGGGAAGAACTCGTATCTTCACGTAGGAAGGTTGTGACTGATTCCAAAGAGGTGAGATTCATTTCAACTTCCAATTGTCGTTGGGAGCAGATCCGTGATGTACTAATTAAACACTGGCCAGTCCTACATACGGACAAATTCTTGGCTGGAAACTTACCGCAGCGTCCTTCGATGGTACAGCGTAGGGGGAGGAATCTGAAAGACCATTTGGTCAAAAGTCATTACACAACTAAGTCACAGTTTATTTTTAACATGAGTAACCCTAGGGTCGGGTGTTTTCCCTGCGGTGCATGTGTCGCGTGTCCTAATATCCTCAGGAGTGGGACCTTTAGTACATCTGATGGGAGCAGGGAGTATAAAATACGTGATTAATTTCATGTAATACAACTCATGTAATATATTATGCAACATGTCCCTGCTCCCTGATATATGTAGGTCTCACTTCGAGAGAATTAAAGATACAGACGCGCGAACATGTCCGAGATATTGCTGCCGCGAAGGACGCTGTGGACCTTACTTTGCTCAAGACTCTACCAAGACATTTTCTGTTATGTCATGGTTCTGATCCCAGTGGCCTTAGGGTGAGGGGTATTGATAGGGTCCATGGCGGTGTCAGGGGTGGCAATTTGGTCCGCCTCCTGGCACAACGCGAGTGTAGGTGGATTGTCACCCTTGACACCGTTACACCCAAGGGACTTAATGAAAAAGTCACCTTTGTCCCTTTCCTTTAATAATATAAGTTTAATATTATAAGTTTTCTTCCCCTCCTTGTTCTGCCTACTTGTCTCTGTCCTAGTCTTTGTGGCAGCGTCCGTATATATATATATATATATATATATATATATATATGTATTTGTACTTGTATGTACATAATATGTTTCTAATGAATCTGCATCATTGTCCCACGTTTTTTTATATTGTATTTTAATTTTAATTTTGTCATGTCTTTTAGTTTTCCCCTTATAGTTTATGCTCTGCCGGATTTTGATTTTGTGGAACCTATGTTGGTTACGATGCCCCTTGATCCTATGTCGGGACAATCCCTGGATGTGGTACATCATTGAACATTGAATGAAACCAAGGGATTCCACTCAATTGGATGAGAGGATTTTTTTGAAGATTTATTATTTTTAGTATTTGTGTTTTTTTCCTTTTTAGTATTATTATTCTTTCTGCCCTTATATACATATATTTACTTCCATTTATTTTCTTCACTATTATGCTTTTTTGTATTTATATATTATAGTCACATTTTCATATTTCTCTTTGTCTGTATTATTTTCATCATATTTGTTATTGATTTTTGTATATATTATGATATTCCATAATGCGAATATAGGTTCGCACTTTGTCACCTTAATGATGCACATTTGCACTTTATATCATTCTTCTAGATATCACTAATGTTGCGCTATTATGTGCATGATCTCAGTGTGTCTCACCCCAGCATTTGATCACCTTATTTTTCTTTTTTTCTTGTATATTTGGGCTGATTTTTATCCTCCGCAATATGGCTGCCGCCTTGGTCCTCAGTAAAATGGCGGTTGTGGTGCGCACGCGCGCTTTGTCTCACGCCCCTCCCACCCTCCCCCGTGGCTATCTGCATTGGTTTGGCGCGCATGTGTATGACGTCAGCAGGTGGATTTCCACCTACATGCGTGCCGTCTGCTGACGGCCACGGGGGTGGGAGGTAACGTTTTTGGTGGGTGATGTCATTGGCGCGCGCGCCCGATACTCCGGCATTGATTGATGACACTATATAAGTATTAAGGATATGGCATTCACATGTACCCCTTTTGAGAAAGCATCCAACGCGAAACGCGCGTCAGGGGGTCATAGAGGTGCACCTTGGTACACTGTTGATCATGGGTAAGTGATACTATTTATATAACGAAGGGCATTTGACTTGTTTAAATGCTCTAGACAATATTAATCACACCCTGTATGGGTATTTTTGCCCGGGATTTATTATGTTATCATATTGTCGCTGCACATACCTTATTACCCTTGATCACAGGATCACCACGTGTACCCCTTTTTCTGGCCTTTGTATTCCTCCTTTTCCTTTTTACTATATAAGTTATTACCGACATGTATATTTTTGTATTGTCAATTACTTGAATTAATAAATTATTGTTTTTTTATTGGATATTGTTCTCTGCTCCGTTTCTTCTGTGTTCAGTATTCTCCACACTGTATGATGGCCCCCACAGTAGCCCCCAAACTCTAATTGCCTCCACAGCAGCCCTACAATAGTCTCCACACTTGTATGTATGATGGTCCCCACAGAAGTCCCCACATTGTATAATGCCTTATTACTTGTTTGCCATTGCACCTTATGTCTCCCAGGTAGCTACATGACTGTGCACAAACTATAGTATGGGGGAAAAAAAAAAAATCTAAATTCCCGATCACCCTACCCTTCCTCTTAGGTTACATCAACGGTTGCTTAAAGAAAATCAAAACTTTTTTTTTATATTGCAGTTACTCAGATTCTGACATTTCAACTATAATCATACACCAAGCAAAAAGCATTATATCAATAGATTAAAAACAATGCAAAAGATAATTAAGTAACTCCACAGAGAAACACGAAAGCTTTTATCCTCACATTTCCTCTGTAAACAGCAGCATGTGAAGCATGGATAATGTGGAGGTACGGACGAGGACATACCACTGAGATTTGTGTTCCTGTAATTAATTTTAAGTTGTTTCTTCTAAAACTATAAAATGACAAAGACAGGGATAACAATTAATGGGATTTAAAACAATAGGGTGCTAATGAACAAAAAATATCTGCTAAGGAACATTTTCTTTATTCTTGTAGAGGATGATCTTTAGCCGACCGTAGCAATTACCATTGAGTTTTTCAATATTAGCCTTTTATGAAAAAAAGATTAAAAAAAAAAAGTCTAACATTAGAACTTGAGAACAATGCTGACGTGATAAGACTTTAAACATGGACAGAGCTTCACCAACAAGGACGTTAACGGTAATCGATGGGTTTCTTAACCCCTTAATGACCGCCAATATGTCTTTTTACTGACCTGAGATATAAGAGATATAAGAGAATAGCATCCTCACACAGGGGACAATCCAGCAGCTGTGGCTGTACATTATAGCTGACAACCTGCTGCATCAGTCACGATCAGTGTTTGCACAGTCCATATCTGTTTAAAGGAAATCTGTCACCTATTTTTTCGCATGTAAGATGCGGCCACCGCCATCAGGAGCTTATTTACAGCATTCTGTAATCCTGTAGATAAGCCCCCGATGTAACCTGAAAGATAAGAAAAACGAGTTAGATTATACTCACCCAGGGGGCGGTCCGGCGCCCCCCCATCTTCAAGCGATGCCGTCCTCTTTTTTGCTTGCTTCCTGTCGTGGCTCCGGCGCAGGCGTACTGCTCTGCCCTGTTGAGGGCAGAGCAGAGTACTGCAGTGCGCAGGCGCCGGGAAAGGTCAGAGAGGTCCAGTGCCCCCTCAACAGGGCAGCAGTATGCCTGCGCCGGAGCCACGACGGGAAGCAAATAGGACGTCATCGCTAGAAAATGGGAGGCGCCGGATCTGGACCGCGACACCCATCGGACCCCCGGGTGAGTATAATCTAACTAGTTTTTCTTCTCTTTCAGGTTAAATCGGGGGCTTATCCACAGCATTACAGGATGCTGCAAATAAGCCCCTGATGGCGGTGGCCGCATCTTATGTGCAAAAAAATAGGTGACAGATTCCCTTTAACCCCTTAGATGCTGCTGTCAATAGTGACTACATCATATAAATGGTTAACAGATTGTGGGGGCTTCCTCTTTATCCCCATCGGCAACCTGAGATTATTGCTTGTGAGGTCCTGATGTTAGCCATGGCAATTCATGACCAAACAGCGGCCTTTGAGTCTGCCGGCTAAAGTGGCCTTCTCAGAAGTTAGCGACATTTAGGTGGTAAAAATACACTTCCTGCCATGTCACGTTGCATTATATCACTGCAATGGACTGGCAAAATAAAAGAACAAAAAATGTAATCAGCTCTGCAGCCATTATATGGTGTATCCAGTTCAACATGAAACCATTTGGTAAAATATCCTTTTTAACTAACTCCACCCTCTGCTATATACTATGATGCAAAGAGAATGTGGGATACAATTGTGAAATATTTTAATGAAATAATTTGAAAAATGCTTTTTAGAACCAAAAAACATGCATTTAAGTTCAAATGACCTCCAGGTGTCGATATTGTTCTAAGTGGTCTACATCCACAAGTGTGAAGCTCAGCATTGGTGGTCCCTGCATGACTTGTTCTGTGCATGTGTAGGGTTCATTAACCCCTTTACCCCCAAGGGTGGTTTGCACGGTCATGACCGGGGGAATTTTTACAATTCTGACCACTGTCCCTTTATGAGGTAAGAACTCTGGAACGCCTTCCATGGATTCCGGTGATTCTGACATTGTTTTCTCGTGACATATCGTACTTCATACCAAATAGTAGAAAAGACAGCGCCTCAAACGTTGGTGAAAACGAATTCACATTTTATTCTGCCTCCTGTGGCAATGTTTCCATCCAAAGATCTTTCTCAATCACAGTACAGGAGTGTTTCAACCCAAACTATATAGTGCAAACCCCTCCCCTCACTTTAACATGCACCAATGAAAAATAGACATAAGCCTCCATACATATACAGACATTCAACAGTTAAAAATAGCCCCACATTTCTCCTGGCTGCCTGCTAACAAATCACCAGAAAATACATCAACCCTGATTGCGAATATACAAACAGACATAACTGCAGATATATATCGCCATGAAGAACGTTTGTAAGCAAAAGCAGCACCAATCAGCACGCAGCTCCTCCGCTGTCATGGCATGCACATTCTGACGTGGGCAAAGGCACTCCTCCAAATGGCTCTGGACCAATCCAGTCTCCTTCCATCTGAGCATGCTCCGGCGTCTGGACGTCATTGGACACCACGTCTCTCCAGACAACACAGGCTTCTGCAGCTTAAGATCATTAGTGGGAACACGGGCTGACGTACAGTGGGCGGAGCATATGCTAATCGGAGACAAACAGCTCAATGCCGCTGTGCGTATACAAAAGGGGCCGACACACAGTAATGAACATAAATGACCAGAATTATACACATAGAAGAAAACATCCACAGTTCAAGAAAATCAAAAGGGGAATACACCAACATACTAGCAGGCAATCAGGATCATCCATGGTACAGTATAATAGGTGGATAATAGGCAAAATAGATCACAAAAACATCTTTAGGGAATAATGCACGCTATAAAGATAACCAGTAGGCACAGCCGCACTGAGCTGTTTGTCACTGATTAGAATATGCAACGCCCACGGTATGACAGCCACTGAGGGCTTGTTTTTTGCGGGACGAGTTGACGTTTTTATTGGTACCATTTTCGGGCACATGACATTTTTTGATCGCTTTTTAAGCCGATTTTTGGGACGCAGAATGAACAAAAATCAGCAATTCATGAATTTCTTTTGGGGGGGTATTTATACAGTTCTGCGTGTGGTAAAATTGATAAAGTGGTTATATTCTTCGGGTCAGTGCGATTACAGCAATACCTCATTTATTTTTTTTATGTTTTGGCGCTTTTATACAACAAAAACTATTTTATTGAAAAAATAATTATTTTTGCATCGCTCTATTCTGAGAGCTATAACTTTTATTTTTCCTGTGATGGAGCTGTATGGGGGTTTGTTTTTTGCGGGACAAGATGTTTTCAGCAGTACCATGTTTATTTATATCCGTCTTTTTGACCGCGTGTTATTCCACTTTTTGTTTGGCGGTATGATGATAAAGCACTTGGTTTTTTTTGCCTTTTTTTAATAGTATTCGCTAAAGGGGTTAACTAGTGGGACAGTCTTATAGGTCGGGTTGTTACGGACGCGGCGATACTAAATATGTGTACTTTTATTGCTTAGATTTTTTTTAAATTTAAATATTTATGTAATGATTGAATAAATATTGATTTTTTTTATATTTTTACAATTTAAAAATAAAATGTTAAATTTCATTACCTTTTATAAATAGAGGATGATGTGACATCTATATACAGTTCTCAGCACATACCAACAGAAATTTCAGAAAACACATTTTCTCTGGTATGCACCATACTACAATATATTCTCACAAACAAGAGTTGTTAATTTTGCACACCCAAAAAACTAACTTTCCTAACAATTTCATTCTAGACCATGTTGCAAAAATGAGTACACCCCAATGAAAGTCTGTCAACTACAAAATTCTAATTAACAGGAATTCAACCTCAAGTATGTTTACTTATTCATTAAAAAAGGTGTCCAGCAGACAGTTGACTATAAAATGACGTTCTATAGCAAATAAAGTGTCTTTCCATTTCACACGATCACCAGCGGCACCACATGGAAAAGAAACGTCAAAAAACACGAGAAACTAAATATATTCTTTGCTCAAGAAAGATGAAAGCTGCAAGATAATTAGCAAAGCTTTACTTATCAGTCAGATTAAGCCCCCGTCACACACAGCGAGATCGCTGCTGAGTCACAAGAGCGGCGCTTAGATACCCGCTGTTTACCTTAGTTACCAGCTCCCTGCACCAGCACGCTGGTATCTAAGGTAAACAGCGGGTAACTAAGCGATGTGCACACTTGTTAACCGCGTCGTTGCTGGTCCTGATCGCTGCTGAGTTCTGTTTGGCAGCTCACCAGCGATCATGTAGCGACACACCAGCGATCCTGACAAGGTCATATCATTGTCGGGATCACTGGTGCGTCGCTATGTGTAATGGGGCCAAATTGTAGCAAAAGCGATACACATTTTTAACAAGAATGGAACTGCAATCAATTCTCAGAGACATCCAGTCCGACCATGGAAGTTACCACCTAAACAGGAGCATTTTCTATTGAAAAGAGTTGAATAAAAGTTCAATGCAGTTAGCTAATGAAGTGGAAAGCCAAACTGGTGTATTTCCCTTGACAAATTGCGGCCTAGACAGCAGAGACATAGGATGCATGGGTGTTGTGAATTCTCTCTCTGGCTTCCCTCTGGTGGTTACTGGAGGTAGGGGAGCTGATCTGATTGACAGAGGCTTTCCACCTGATAATGAGGAAGACTACTGGAGATCTGGGGTTTCTGATTTGGATTTCAGACAGCCGACTCCCTCTATCCCTGCTGGTGATTTTCTTCCTGTGCCTACTGAGGTCTGATGTCTCCTGCTCTTTCCCTGCATGGTTCAGCTAAGTGATTCATTTGCTATTCTGTTTGCATTTGATCTGGTTTTGTCTATCTCTGCTTTGTGCGGGTCAGCCAGCTCCGGCTGGGGCTGTGCTGAATCACCGCCTATATGTTACTGCTTGTGCCAGTTTATTTTGTCCCCTGTTATGTTGGTCTATTTTTGCTTTGCTTTCAGAATATACCAGAGTGCTGATATAGTGGGGGCGAAGTCGTGCGACTTCAGTGTTTTTGTGCATCAGACGTGTTGGACTTTTTGCGTGATTGCAGACAGTCTCTTTCCTTTCCTGTCTAGTCAGTGTGGGCCCCATCATTTGCTCACTCTATTTTTCTGCCTGCGTTTGTGTTTTCATCTTGTCTCACCGACAATATGTGTTTGGGGGCTATCTATTCCTTTGGGGTCTGCTCCGGGGCAGTTTAGATTTCCCCTTTCTTGCTTTAGGCTTAGTTAGCTCTCCGGCTGTGCCGAGGCGTCTAGGATAATCGTAGGTACGCTCCACGGCTACTGCTAGTTGTGTGGACAGGATCAGGGGTCTGCATCTGCTTAGTTACCAACCTCTCTGGTTTTTTGTGGCTTAGCCTGGGCCTGCTATCCTCCTCGGTGACCCATTCATAACACATGGGTATATAACCTAAAAGAACAGTCTTATTGAATCAGATAATGTATAGCATTTGTGTGCTTACATATAATCATAAAACCCATAAATACTATGAAAAGCATCAGAAGAAGCAAATATAATAAAAATTATCAAGCTTTATCTTATATTGAAAGTGATAATTAGAATTATAAATATCACAAAAAGGTGTGAGAGCCAAAAGGAGACCAAGACAAAAAAAATGGAAAAATAGTCGTGCTCGGCAAGAATTTCTGTCTCTTTAAAAATCCTAAATAGTGGGTCTATTATAAGGAACCTAGATAGAAACAAGCACAGCTTTGTAAGATGTCATAGGGGCACCCAAAGACCAAGTGAGATAAAAAAAAAATGGAAGGTACACATTTGATGGTTAAAATGTGGTAACCTCTATCCATTTTAGAGTTAACCTAGATAAATAATTAAATCATAGACTTTCATTAAAACTCAATAAATTATAGGTAGGCCAAATCTACCAACCGAGAAAACCCCCCATCAGTATATAGAGAAATAGCATTATCAGTATAAGTAGACAGTTCATAGAGGTAGGTTGAGCAGGAGCTATTGAGTGGCTAAATAGCCTTAAATAATATATGAGGCCATGGTTCCTATATAAAAGGACAGATATCCGGAACTCCACCGGACTGCTCTGCACCTCGATGCGCGTTTCGCCACTAGGCTTTGTCAGGAGGCATGGCTAATTTAAAAATTAAGCTCCATATATAGTGCGTACAATCAATGAAAAATAGATAGGTGGTGTGCAAAGCCCTTCGCTCATGAAGTGGTAATCCCAGCCACATATACTGGAGAAGGACCTTCCCAAGCTCTAAACCAACAGGGGGAAATCAGACATTATTTCTCATGGCATAAACTAAAAGAACCTTCACAGGCTGTCAGCCAATGGGAGAGCAAGAAATTGTTCACAGAATCAGGTAGGCGTGTAAGATCAGGGTAGGAAACACCAATCGGCACACTTCAGATGTGATGTTGCGCCCCCAAGGCCGACACAGGCGGACGGCGCTGCACCTGATCAAAGGGAGGACCTGATGTCATCCGCGTGATCACCATTGCAACCGGATGCCATGCCGGACACAGGCCTGAGGCAGCACACATTCAGCAGTGCGTCTGGGTGCATGAGCTGGTAAGCTATAAGGGGTTCCACTCCTTAGTACAGTCAGCTTTATAAGAATTTCCACTTGTGTACAATGTACCTTTTTTCAAAACAAAAAGTTAACATTCAAATTGTTTGACAACGACAAGGGACAATGCATATGAAAATGGAAAAAAAAATGTTGAGAAATTAGCAGTCGTAACAGCCTAAAAATAAATGCATGTGGCTATGGGCTCAGCATCAGCAATAAAACAACTTCAATAACATTAGGTACTTGTGTCCTACATCTCAAGGTCAGTCTTTCCATATAAATAATGACAAAATGGAAATTCTGTATGGTTTCATTTTACAAATGTGGAAAGCCTTGCTCTGCTATTTTAAATACAGCATGCTTTGTATTTTCTAGCTCGGCCTTAGTGTTCTAGTGTCAAAATGGATTTGTCATGTTCCTTGTGCTGGCAAAATACCAACAACATCTAATAGTATTTAAGAAAGAAAGAAAAATTGAATGTATTATATTACTTATTTGCTATGCAAATGTTTTAATTGCTACTGATCGTGGGAATTTCAACAGATCGTTACGAACACTCCTTAGGTTACACCATGACCGACCCTCTTAAAATACACATTCTGCACTTCACAAGAGTCTCACAATTAATGGTACCCCTCCAAGAATGTGACTGGTCAATGCCATCGATGAAGTAGCCTACATGTTACACTCCACAGACCGGTGATGCACGTGCAAGAAAAGGGAGTCCATGGCAAAAAAAAAAAAACTGGGTCCCCCATCATGGGTTTTTTTTTTTTTTTTTTATCTTCGACCTATGACAGAAGTTTGTTAGTATTTGTCCACCACACCCTTTCTATTGCTCAAATGTCACACTTCGTCCTTCTGTTGAGGCCAGTTATTGGCTGGTTCTCTCCACACTAAAGGATGGACCGGCCTGCTGGTGCTGCCTCTATAGTATCTCTATAGTATAGTATCTCCTTGTGAGAGATTCAGAAAAAGCATAAAGTCCCATTTATAAAATTCGACAGATGCTTGTTTCCTGGCCTGCCTACACTGATGGTCAAAAACTAATGGGTAGAGTTGAGCGACTTTGGTCGGATCGGGTTTCGTGAAACCCGAATGAAACAAAATAAGTTTCAGATGAAACTCGTCCGACTAGAGCAAAAAAAGTCGGAGTTTCGTCCGACTTTTATTTCCCATTGACTTGCATTGGGGTCGGGTTTCGGACGAAACTCCGACTTTGTTTTGCTCTAGTCGGACAAGTTTCATCTGAAACTTATTTTGTTTCATTCGGGTTTCACGAAACCCGATCCGACCAAAGTCGCTCAACTCTACTAATGGGAACAGAATATTAATACAATCGCTATGTCCCGATATTAACATATTCCCTGTTAACAGAGTGATATGCCATTAACAATTTCTATCTTGGAATAAGTGATCCAAGTGAACCAGCGAACAAGCATTTGGCTCATTCGTCAAGTGATTGCATCCATGTTTGTTTGCATGGGCCAATTATCAGCTTGACTAAGTAGGCCTTAACTATACGACACCTGTAAAAGCCTAAAGAGTTAAATTGACAGGAACCACATTAGCCTTGGGGTGATTATCTTGATTTTGGGTGCAACATGATAGATCTATTTGTTCCTATCTCCGGGTCTTCAATAAATCGGTCTAAAGACAGAATTTTTAGGAGTAGTGTTCAGCCTAGTCCTTAGTACTTTGGAATTAACAGCAATAACTTAAATCCCTCCACATACAGTGGGTACGGAAAGTATTCAGACCCCTCTACATTTTTCACTTGGGAATCTTCCAAAGAAGACTCATGGCTGTACTAGCTCAAAAGGGTGCTTCTACTCAATACTGAGGGTCTGAATACTTATGACCATGTGATAGTTCAGTTTTTCTTTTTTAATAAATGTGCAAAAATTTCTACATTTGTTTTTTTTCAGTCAAGATGGGGAGCAGAGTGTACATTAATGAGAAAAAAAAAGAACTTTTTTGAATTTACCAAATGGCTGCAATGAAACAAAGAGTGAAAAATTTAAATGGGTCTGAAAACTTCTCCGTACCCACTGTACCTTCTTCACCTACCGATAAAATTGAGGTATCCTTCTCCTCCAAGGGCATGTGTTATCAGGCGGATCATTTTATGAAGCTGAATGCCACGGTCAATAACTGGCGTTAACGGAGACATCACACTCATGTTTGAGTACATCTCGGCATCCATTAACCAGAAGGCCAAAGTTTTATCTCCAACTAGTGCCTAGGAATTCAACGTAGAAAAATGTATTAATACATGGGCACAAAAAACAAAGATATCTGAACATCTAAAAGATTAAGATTTATTTTGGGTGCTGCATTTCACCTAAACAGTGTCGCTAATTATCGATCTCATATGAAATAAATTTATGTCCATACTGGACAACCCTTGTCTACATGCCTTTGTAGGGTATGTGGACTTCATACAAGCGAAAACTCACCAAGACTGATGAAGAAAGCAGTTTTGGGCCATTAAGTCATTTAATAACTTCAATGGGCACAGAAATACTGCATTTTCCTGCAGGAGTTACCCAATGCTTAATGGGTTATAAAAACATGATTGTGGGTTTCGCCAGCTGGATCATTAAAGATCCTCTTTAACCCCTTCACTCCCGGATTTTTTTTTTTTTTTTTTTTTAGAGTTTTCGTTTTTCACTTCCCTTTTTTCCAGAGCCATAACTTTATTTTTCCGTCTATATGGCCATGTGAGGGCTTATTTTTTGCAGGACGAGTTGTACTTTTAAGGCTGGTTTCACATTAGCGCTTTTTAAGCGCACGCACGGCCGGGGGGAGCTCCACCCCCGAGCCGGCTCTCTGCCCGGCATGCCCGCCCCTTGCTTGTAGCGCCGCCTACTAGCGGACAGCGGCGCCTGCGATCGGCGCACCCTATCTTTAGCATAGGGTGCACAGATCGTGCGCAGGCCGTGCGCTAGTTGCGCTTTGACCTGCGCTGCGCACTTTTGACGGTGCGCGCCAAAATCGAACTTTTCGGATTTTGGCGCGCATGGCGCACCGTCAAAAGTGCGCAGCGCAGGTCAAAGCGCAATTAGCGCACGGCCTGCGCACGATCTGCGCACCCTATGCTAAAGATAGGGTGCGCCGATCGCAGGCGCCGCTGTCCGCTAGTAGGCGGCGCTACAAGCAAGGGGCGGGCACGCCGGGTAGAGAGCCGGCTCGGGGGCGGAGCTACCCCCGGCCGTGCGTGCGCTTAAAAAGCGCTAATGTGAAACCAGCCTAAGCGACACCATTGGTTTTACCATGTCGTGTACTCGAAAACAGGAAAAAAATTCCAAGTGTGGTGAAATTGCAAAAAAAAGTGCAATCCCACACTTGTTTATTGTTTGGCTTTTTTGCTCGGTTCACTAGATGCTAAATCTGACCTGCCATTATGATTCTCCAGGTCATTACGAGTCCATAGGCACCAAAAATGTCTATGTTCTCTTTTATCTAAGTGGTGAAAAAAAATTCCAAAGTTTGCTTAAAAAAAAAAAAAAAAAAAAAAAAAAAAAATTGCGCAATTTTCTGAGATCCGTAGCGTCTCCATTTTTCGTGATCTGGGGTCGGGTGAGGGCTTATTTTTTCCGTGCCGGGCTGACGTTTTTAATGATACCACTTTTGTGCAATACGTTCTTTTGATCACCCGTTATTGCATTTTAATGCAATGTCGCGGAGACCAAAAAACGTAATTCTGGCGTTTTGAATTTTTTTCTCACTACGCCGTTTAGCTATCGGGTAAGTGCTTTTATTTTATTGATAGATCGGGTGATTCTGAACGTGGCGATACCTAATGTGTATGTGGGATTTTTTATTGTTTTATTTTGATTGGGGCGAAAGCGGGGTGATATGAACTTTTAGGTTTTTTCTATTTTTTTTTTATTTTTAAATTTTTTTTTTTTTTTTACTTTTGGCATGCTTCAATAGCCTGCACAACCCAATTGGCTCTGCTACATATGGGCGATGAGCAGATCGCCCATATGTAGCAGATTTACTGCTGTGCTTTGAGCGCCGACCACCAGGCGGCGCTGAAAGCCATCTGCCTGGAACAACCATAGAGGTCTCTATGAGACCTGTGGTTGTCCAGGCAACGTGACGCCGACCCCCGATCACGTGACGGGGTCGACAATGAGCTCATTTCCAGCCCGGCAGCCGGAAATGCTATTTAAATGCCCGCTGTCAGCTTTGACAGTGGAATTTAACTAGTTAATAGGTGCAGGCGGACGGCGATTCCCCTCATGCCTATTGTGGGCACATGTCAGCTGTTTTGAGGTGGGCTCACCGCCATCGGTAAGGACGGGGTTAAAGAAGAATTTTTTACAACCTGACCAATTATCTAAAGAAAATGGGAAATAGTAACATGGAGTCTGACCTGTCATCAACATGTTATAGAGAAGGAGGTGAGAAGATTGAAAAATTAGAAAAAAGTCAGGATACCGTAACTTGTATTTTTTTGAAATGATCGATCACTTTGGGCTTAGCAGTCAAGGGGGCAGAGTCCAAATCAGTGGCTAACTGTACACACACTTATACAAGGAAGGCTCAATCACTAATGAGAACTGCACACTAAACCCATAATAAACAGGGATTAAATGTCTTCCTGCGGGAGGAATTTTAATTGTATTTTTAATTTTTTTCTCCATTTCATTTAAGACTCATGACTTATTCTTCTTGCAACATAGTCACGTGTATACATGATTTTAAAGGGGCTCTGTCAGCCTAGAATGACTGTTCAAACCAGGTACAGCTGGCCAAACATTTAAACTGCAGCTTCCCACCCGCCAAAGTGGTCAAAGAAGAGGGGGATGGAGATAGAAGGGAAACAAGCAGGTGGGAAGGTGTATTTAAATGTACTTAGAACAGGTACTCACCCTGCCTGGGTCCAGTGCTGCCCTGGCGTCAGTGTTTTGGCTGCAGCCGTGACGTCGCATCAAAAGCAGGCATCACTGGTCTAGCCAATGGCTGGGCTCAGCTGCTCAGTGCATGAGCCACTGTCCGGGAGGGTGAGGACCTGCTGTGCTAACCATTTTAGGCATTTTACACAATTTGGGGCACACTTTCCTGAAAGTGTTGAAACATCCTTTAAAAAGGGTTGTCCAACCAAGGCTGGTTTCCCATTTGCATCTGTGCGCGCAGCGTTTTATCCACATAGATCCACATAAGTCATGCGAACATATATTTAACATGGTATACGCAGGGACATGTGTTTGCATGCTTTTGCGTACGCATGCGTCATTTCGCGGTGTGCGGCGAGGCGTGGAGAACGGATCACGTTGCATTTTTTGAGGCATCAAAAATCCGTCAAATATGCGCAGGCAGGCATATGCGATTGGGTGCGTTAAAAAACGCATTGCTGTCTATGGGAACGCATTGGTACGCAAGGACATGCGTACGCATGTGTTATTCAAAATACATATAGAAATCCATGAAATACGCCCATTTTTGTCTGGTGTCCCATCGAGCGCATGCGCATAAACAACGCAAAGGCATGCAAAGGTTCATACAAACGCATGCATACGCATTTTTTTCCCCCGTCATGTGCAAGATGATGCGCATAAAAAACGCTGCATAAACATGCATTTTGCATGCGTTTGCGGATGATACGCTGCGCACTCAAACGTTAATGTGAACCTAGCCTAAGTGTGAGCTCTTGTCTGACTAATCAAGTCTCTGTGCATTTAAAGAGAATCTGTCAGTGGGATCAACCATCCTAAGCAGTCTATATGGACATGCAGGTCATAGAAAGCTGAATAAAATGATACCTTGATATCTGCATTCTGCCGCTTTATTCCAGAGAAATCCACATTTTTCTTAATATGTAAATAGGCTGTTAAGATCTATTGGCCGGACATGGATCTCCCTGAGAATCTGCCTCAAGAGCTTATTTTAAATGAAGGGGGGTGTTACCAGTGTGAGACATGTAGATAAAGAAAGCCAACTGTCAATCATTACATCTCTCACACTGGTAAAACCCCCTTTCGTTTATAATGATCTCTGGAGGTACATCCTCCATGAGATCTAACACAGCTCATTAACATAATAAAATTAAAAATGTGGATTTCTCTGGAAGAAAACATCGGGGCACAGATATCGTTATCATTTTATTCACCTTTCTATGGCCAGCATGTCCATATAGACGGCTTAGGATGGTGGATCCTACTGACAGATTCCCTTTAACCTATAATATACACCATGATGTGGCCTCATTGGAGTCTTTACCATCATTAGTGCTATGGAAATATTCATTATTGTCAAATAATTTAACCCAAAGAACCTTGTGACATTAGATAGAGAACCTAAAATTGCATCATAATTTTATTTCAGGGAAGTTTACTTTTCATTTGGGCCTGTTTTAGCCTTTATGCAAGTTCATCCCTTATTAAATATGCATGTGGTGTAGTAATAAACAAAGTTGTACATAACTTTCTGTTAGTAATTGTTCATTCATTAGGGGAGGCGAGAACGCAGCTTACATGGCTCATTATGCAGTTTGATAATTATAAAAGTTTTACTTCTACACTCTGCACATTGTCATTGTCGCAAAGCCACAAGCTCCTGTAATTAGCACAGCGCCAAATATTAGCTGGCAGATAGAAGGGAACAATGTACGATATTAATAATTGGACAATATCCAAAAATTTCCAGATAGAAAATGCATTTAATTCAAAAACTTCATTCAAGGACTTGGATACCTGAAGTACAGCCAAGGACGGTTACATATGGGGATGACTGGGAACATAATATACACTTGCTTTACAAATACATACCCCATTTGAGCATTTAGATCGCCAAGAACACAGAAATTAAAAAAATGCTTAAAGGGAACCTGTCACCTCCTCCAGGCGTTTTTAAGAGAGCCACCTTGTGCAGCACTAATGCTGCATTCTGTCAAGTTGGCTCTTTTACTTAGCGTCCCTTCCACTGCGGACATAATCGAGGGGGCAGGTCTTTCACCCTCTGACAGACGCCTTGCATCCATCAGTCATTTCATATTTGGCGCCGCCTCCTCAGTGTTCTTTTGAAATGCTGGCGCCTGCGCTGTACTATAGTTTCGTCGGCATGCGCAATTAGCGCTGCCCGACGTGCCCGTGCTCTCAGATCACATCCTGGCCTTCATATCGCGCGGTCACAGATCCCGCCCCGCAGTCGCTTATGATTTATTCACACTGCGGGGGTGGGAATCTTGGGCATGAGAGCCGCAGATAACTACTGCGCATGCCCGAGATTACCAGCCCCGCAGAAAATGATAGGCGGCGCTGCTAATACTATCCTCAAACAACCCATGATCAGGGTGCAGTGACAGAAGCAAGGTAAGTGACACCAGCACTGCCACATGGTTTCTATCACTGCCATCAAATGAATTGTCATCAGCACTGCTGTCTCTCACTCTGCTTCTATCAATACCCCTGATGTCAACTTGCTTGGGGGAACACGCTGGTGATATAAGCAGAGGGACTATGGCGGTGGCTGTTGAAGAAGTGGGCACAGATGAAATTTGGCGGTGGCTATTGAAGATGCAGAGCCAGCACCTGAATATGCTGTGTTTCAGACTCCCATTAAACGAAACATCCCTGGGATTAAAGCAAAACAACAGACATTTCGATTAGGTCTAAACTAAGAAAGAATAATAGGGGATTTTATAATGCAGCAAATTAAAAATGTGGTCACGGTTTAAAGATATATATAAAGGGCAATATAGGCATTGATTTCACACATTACGAAGCATCTGGGTGAAACGTGCGTTGGGGCAGGTGGACCAGGACGCATGTACTAGACCCCCTTTCACTGACATACCAACTTTTGTGTAAGTACTTACCTCATGCATTTTTTCAATAAATTATTTAGTACCAGTCATGACACTTGTTTGGCTTGAATTATTACATTGATGGGTCCTTTGCCCTATTTGGAATCTGTAGTGTTACTTTACATCTCTTACTTTGGACATGATACTGGTGCCACTTTTAGGAACATTATGCTTTCATATTTATATATGTCTTTTGTATTTAAAAAAAAAATCTTTTGTAAGTATATTTCATAAATTGTTAGCTTTTATGAGACCTTTGTGTACATCTGAGTTATCTATCAGGAAAAGGGAAACATCTGAACTTTTATTTATTTTTTTTAAATGACAGCGGTTGGACTAAAAATTGTAAGATATGTGGCAAGGCTGATTATAGGGTCAGACACTGACAGTCTCTTATTAGAGGAGCTACAAAACCAGATTACTCCCGTCATTTACGGTACATGGCTTCGTCTCAGGGAGCGCCTTTTTACCTGGCTTAAAATTCCACCTAGGCCAAATATCGGTTTTCAGAAGGCAAAAAAGTACCCCCTGTACATAAAAAAAGAGCATGCTCCCAATTTAAAAATTCATAATGTACCCTGGAATTCACATTATATGGAAGCTGATTATTAACTTTATTAAATAAAAAAATATTTAATATTTTTTAAATAATCTGGAAAAAATCTTAAATTCGCAGCTGTTCTTTTTTTAGTTTTGTCGTCGAACACGTACTTCACCAGGAAGTCCATGTTACTGTTTGGATTCGGCCCCCCCGAACACCGGGTGTTTGTCAAACGATGCTTCTATTCGACAGTAAAATCATCAACGCCGGTCAGACAGCCCCAGTTCCTACGATGTCACATGAAAGCGTGAGCCCGCAGCTATTATCGGAGATATGAAGTTTACCTCCGGTCAATGGTGTTGGCTGATGGGACTACTGCTCCGATCAGCCAATGCCTGCAGCTGCTAAGAACAGTGAGCAGGAGCAGCTGATGGGAGTATTCATCAGCCTGCACCTGTGCTGTAAATAATTGAAAAACAATAAAAAACAGCTTGGGTTCCCCCCTGTATTTTTGATAACTAGCATGGCAAAACTCACAGCTGGGGGCTGTAACCCTCAGCTGTCAGTAAGTCAGGTAATAAAGAACAGAGGGGTCCCCACGCCATATGTGCTAATTATTTAAATAATTACAAAAAACGGCATTGGGTCCCCCCAGACAACCAGCCAAGCTAAAGCAGGCTACTAGGGGCTGGTATTCTCAGGCTGGTAAGGGGCCAAGGATATTGACCCCCTCAGCCTGAAAATAGCAGCTGCGTTCTCAGCCAGGCTGAACTACGGTGACCTAGGTGAAATCCCCGCTAGCACTGTGAGAAAGTCTCAATGCAAAAGCGAGTTCACCACAGTTCAAATTCACAGCAGTGAAATTCTCCCGGAGAACTGCGGTGAACTCGCCTCTGCACTGTGAGACCCGAACATCCAGGAGTCCGCCCATCTCTATTGAAAACCTATCCTTAGGATAGATCACGAGAGCGTGACTGATGGCTCCAGGTTGTTCTTAGCTTTTTGAGATCCTATCAGCAGTGAAAAGCAACACTGAGGAGCTGTCAATCAGGGTATGTGGGTAGACAAAATGAGTTATCTTTTATGAAAATTTAACTCGATAAGTACACCAGCCTCATGAGGTCTAAGATCTAACCAATAATATATGCAGTTTACAAAGGTGGTGTTGCAAAAACAGGATTTTTAGTTGCTTACCGTAAAATCTGTTTCTCTGAGACTTCATTGGGGGACAAAGAAACCATGGGTGTATGCTGCTGCCACTAGGAGGCTGACACTATGCAGAAAAAAGTTAGCTCCTCCTCCGCAGTGTACACCCCACCGACAGGAAGTAGGATGATCAGTTAGTGAGAAAGCAGTAGGAGAAGCAATCTGTAAATGAGATAAAAACCACAGAAAACAGAAATCCACACTAACAATATTATACAGTAAACCGAGCTGTTCAACTTGGGAGGGTGCTGTGTCCCCCAATGAAGGCTCAGAGAAACAGATTTTACGGTAAGCAACTAAAAATCCTGTTTTCTCTATCGCCTTATTGGGGGACACAGAAACCATGTGACGTCCCAAAGCAGTCCTCAAGGGGAGGGAACAGCAAATAACTCCATCAGGACGAGGGAGTCACCCTCATCACCTGCAAGGTCTTCTTTACCCCGACCGGCACTTGCCGAAGCTAGGCATGGGTTGTGAAAAAGCTTATGGACCTGTGGAGGACATATCGCACTGCAGAGGTGTCAGACGAAGGCCCAAAGAGTACCGCTGGGAGGACACCCACTGCCTGGGCAGGGTGCGTCGTACTGAAAAGAACGCAGTCCTTCCTGAGACAGCAACCCTACTAATGTCGACCAGAAGATTCCGCGATCCAATGCTGACCTGGAGGCCAGAGGACCTCTATACTTCAAGCCTGAACTTGATAAGTACCGTTGCTGTGGCCAAGTAGCCTGATGAGAGAGCGCCACAAAGGAAAATCTGATGCGGACGAAAGAAATGGAATCCAGAATGATGGAGAGTGGACCACTGATCCACAGGAAGAGCACCACAGCTGGTACAGAGTCTGTGAGACCCTAGGAGTGGTGGAGAGCCTGAAAAGGGAAGGCTACCAACTGAAAGGAAAATGAACCCGTCCGTTGCAAAGCAGAAATCGCCAAAGCCCTGAAGAAATCAGAACCTGGATAAGAGCTTCATGGAAAAAAACATACGATTCACAGGAGGCAAATGCTGAACGAAGAAAAATTTTCTTCCTGAGAAAAACAAGGATGAACTCAATCCTAGATCCGGAAAAGGCACGCTGAGGAAATTGCGCTGAAGAACGACAGGGTGCAGCCTGAGGAAGGAGAGCGCTTGTCCTTCCGGTGACCCTGTCAATAATGGCCTGTTGGAGCCACCCGGAAGGAACAGAAGTTGGTGTGAAACTGAAAGCCAAATGGACCCCTAGATGGGAACGATTAGGCGAAAACCAAGGTCCCTATGCAAGAAAAATCTTTTGGACAGTGAAGCCGGTCATATCTTCCGATCGGCCTCCAGGAAGAATGCTCTGATGAGCAAGCTAGGCCACTTGTCTATAGAACCTTGCAACACAGGTTGAGACTAAGGCAGGTCACGATATAGCGGCGGGTGGTTTGAAGGTTGACCTTGGCAACTACTGTGTGAATTCGCCATTGGTATCCCTGAGGGATGCACTTCTGAGAGAGGAAAGACCGTAGAAGAAGACTTGGAACCGGAGGGTTAATAGTCGCAGAAGTAGTCTAGTTTGCAAAACGCTCGTGAGAAAAGCGATATACTGAGGCGTCCCCTTGTTTGGAAACGGCTGAAATCCGTTCTTTGAGAAAATGGCAAGACTTGAGAGCAGGGCACTGAGAACCTGCTAAAGAGTCGAACACTGAAAACGTACTGAATGGAACCTGGGGATACCCTGGATCCCATCGCCACGATGATGGCTTAGGATGGCTATGGAGAGACAACTGATTGCTCAACTAAGCCGGTAGAACGAAGACTACTGGATGACCTTGCAGACTGAGATCAAAGAAAGATAACCCAGCCTACAGGGATGAGGATGGATATGGAAAACTAGTCCAGCTGGACTTAGAAAAGAGATTAGTCGAGCAAGGAACGTCCATGTGTAAGGAAGGTTGGCTCTAGGTAGATTAAATTGACACCCAAAGACAACTAGGCTGACGAAAGGCAGGTCAATCTGTATGACGAAGTAAACGACCGAATCCATACTGGATCCTCTGGAGCAGGGAGGGAATTGCGGTGTGTAGACCCGCTTGCCTAAGTCTAAGACAAGAAGCGCTCGAGGATAACATGGAAAAGATACAATTGTAGCTGAAGAAAGAAACGCGTTATCACCAGCAGGGCTGTGGAGTCGGTAAGCCAAACCTGCGACTCCGACTCCTCAATTTCCCTTACACCGACTCCGACTCCAACTCCGACTCCACGACTCCGACTCCCACACATATTGCTTATATTTAAGTGAAAAATTTATTGTAGTACAATGTGAACCTCAGACATTTAATCATTTTTATGATCCAATAATCAAGATATTTAGATAGAACAGAATATATATTGGTGTACTACCCGGTTTTCATTCTTTTTGGTACAGATACGATATGGATAGACAGATATGGATAAATGGATAGATAGAGCAGATTTCTAATCTGCTTTTGCTATTGAAAACATTATCTATGAGCTCAAAAACCTTTCAGGTGATGCAGTTTTTTAAAAAGATGATCAGCTTTTGCAGCTGAAAAACGTATCCTCAAAAAACACAGGAAAAACGCTGTGTGTGAATGTAGCCTTAGATCAGGAATAGAACAGCCATTTATAGGACATTTCATAACTTTCCCAAACTCCTATGAAAAAATATTCAGCACATCCTGCATTGAATTACTGTACCCAATTTATTATATATTTTAGGAGTCGGAGTCGGTCCATTTTATACCGACTCCGACTCCACCAAAATGAGCACCGACTCCGACTCCACAGCCCTGATCACCAGACTTATCCTTGGATCCAAGACTGGAGCAGCTTTTACCCTGGTTGATGCTTGCGCAGAGTCAGATCCCACTCCTGTCTGAGGTGGGATACTCTTTCCCGTCACAGTCAGAAGTCCCATGTATGCGCTGCAGGAGGCTTTACCTGGCGTCTGTAAGAAAGAATAGGTAAGTTCCGACAGATAAGTAGCTTAGGCACTGTGGTAGCTTGAAGGCCCTTAGGACAGACTAGGACCTGTAAACTACTACTGGCCAAACATAAAGATAGGCGTAACACTTGGGGTCCAGAGCATGCCGCAGACAAATCATGATCAACCGTACCTGACACGAGAGTGTGTGACCCACCTGAAGGTGGAGTATCCAGTTATGTTGCTACCGAGATCCGCTCTGTGGTATAGAGACCTGCGCCGTCTGAACATGGTAATGCTTACGTTCAACTGTTAACAAACCACAGATGTTATTAAAAATGAAATATGCATCTGAAAGGTGTGTTTGACTCACCTGGAAGCGACCTGTAACCGCAGCTGCAGCCGTTCAGGCGCAATAAATGCCGACACCTCACCCCGAGTGGTGATTAGACGGGAGCTTAGGCAAAGGCTGCAAAAGACACCGAGGAACGCGAGAGAGGACGCTCCTGACTCACCTGAAAATGAGACAGTGGAGCCGGACCGGTGTAGTAGATGGACCTCGGGTACGTTTGGGTTACCAGAAAGACGGCATCTATTGACAAACATGTCTGGTAGAGGTCCATCCAAGTACTCAATAAGGGATAGAATACTACTGCAATAGAACGAGAGAAACTTGAAGGCTAGAGCGTCTAACTCACCTGAATACGGTACTGAACACCAGTACCACTGAAGCAGTGAACTTCGGGCACGTCTCCACCGTAATACGGCTGTTCGAACTACTGTACCTGGTAGTTGGTGCTTTTGAAGCCTGTATAGCGGATATAGCACAGCTGCAATCGGCTCTAAGTATCCTGTGAACAAATCAGCGTGGAGAGAACCCGGAGAAGGGTATAGGAGACAGCCCTTTCTGTGCTGCGGTGCGGTCTAGGCCTGGATAAATGACGGCATTAGGCAGAATAACGGCTTCTGTGTTGCGGTCTAGGTCTGAATACCTGACGGCATTAGGCAGAATAACGGCTTCTGTGTTGCGGTCTAGGTCTGGATACCTGACGGCATTAGACAGAATAACGGTTTCTGTGTAGCTGTCTAGGTCTGAATACCTGACGGCATTAGGCAGAAGAACGGCATCTGTGTTGCGGTCTAGGTCTGGATACCCGACTACCTCAGATAGAATAACGACTTCACGTGTAGTAAGCCGTACCACGAAGTCTGTAGTAAAAGTAGAGTCTGACCAGACAATTCTTCTGACGGTAGAACCGAAGGCCTGGGATCAGAAAGAGACTAACTCTACTCTCTTGTGTGTGCTATGGTTCCAACTTCTAGACCTGCGAGCTGTGGTCAGTTTCTTTATCCACTGAACCATAGCGGACAATTGCCGGGTAACACGGACTTCTATCCAGCTGGAAGGCCGGCCTAAACACTGTAGACGTGAATAGATAGAAGCCGCACATTGTTCTGCTTAGAGCCGTATGAAGCCAGCGTCCGGAGGGGGCTGCAGAAAAAGGGAAGGGCGAGTGCCTGTGGGCAGTAGATGTGGGAGCAGATGCTATGCCAGGGCTCCAGCACCTTTATGTGTGAAGCAATGGCTGAGTGGTGCTCTGCTGAAATCAAGGTACATATGTGCAATGGCCGAAAAACCCAACAGCCGAGACAGAATCAGAGGAAAACGTGTGCGTGAAACCTTCTACCAGATCAACGCCATGCGTCAAACACAGAAGACAGCAGCGTGGCTCTACAAGGCTCTGTGTGCCATGACAACACACATACTGATGTACTAGAGGCTGTGCGGCAGAAGATTACACGACTCCAGAGTACTATTACGGCAGTGACTGTACAGTTCTAGCGTACAATTACTTCAGAGACTGTACGGCTCCAGAAAACCATTACGTTAGTGGCTGTACTGCTCTAGAGACTGTACGACTATCACGTGAGACGCAATTGCCAAGATGGATTCTCTGCTCCAACACCGAACCTACGGAAAGTGTGGCCCTGCTTAATTATTCTATGAGGGGCTTATACTCCGCAATGTCCCTGATTCGGCTGAAGGGAGCTAGGTAGGAAACAGTTGGTCCTGTCCGGTGAAGATACTAACCGTGACCCACGCTGGGAAAATACGACCGCTGTGGTGGATGCCGACACAGGGAGGATGCCGAGCAGAATAACGGCTTCAGGACATATCACATTTTGCAAGTGAGAGCAAAACTGTGCGGTGACGAGGACCGCGTTGCCCGCAGGCTGGATATAGTCATCCCCAGTACTCACATCCATATGGCCGCTCAGAGCCCCCACCTGCCCGCATCAGAAAGGTCGCACTGTGCAAAACTCCACTCTGCACAGCGTAAACGGGGGCGGAGCTAACCGTCCGCTCTGGGAGCAGTAAGATGGCGGCGAGGAAATACAAGGGAAGCCGGCCGGAGGGCGGAGCTTGCGCCAGGAGCAGGGAGCGGCTGAGGGGCGACGGCGGGAAAAAGCCCGCCCAAAACGAGAGGACGGGGGGCAGAGCTACCGCGGACTAGGCCACAATTGAAGCCGGGGCCTAGATTAGACCCAGGAGACCGCCGAAGGGGGGGGGGGGGGGGGGGGGGCGGGGGCGGCCCGAAAAAATCTGGAACTATCCCCTGGATCCTCCCAGAAAGGTAGTCGGGTGCGGGGGGAAGCCCCGTGCCGAGGAGAGCAGGCTGCTGCCCACCGTCGCCTATACTGCTGAATAGGGAACCAGCTGAGGGAAGCCTGGAGCACACAGCACTCGGCGAGGAAAGGTGAGGGAGTTGCCAACCTCGGCAGGGAATAAGCTCCCACATGAGCGGCCGGAGAGCAGCCCGGGATAGGCTTTCCTCTTCTTTACCTATCTTCTTACGTTTACCTCTTTCCCTGTGGTGTCAGACGTCCGGAAACCTGTTGCAGGACGTCACGTCTCATCCAACTAACAGGCTCTGGTGGGCAAGTAGGTGGGAGACGAAGGGCCAGGACCAGGTCTGGATCACCTAAGCACGCTTCTGTGCTAGGGGTTTGGGTCCTGCCGCCTAGACATAGGAGGATACGGGGTGGCAGTACACGCCGTACTCATAGTCTCTTTGTGGGAGTACAGTTGTGACCTTTCACACTGTATCCCTCCTGGCACCTGAAAAGGAACGACGCACATTGAGGTAGATAAGGGTCTAATGAAAGACCCGTGTCCACCTCCTACTGACACTAAGCTAAACTGATCATCCTACTTCCTGTCGGTGGGGTGTACACTGCGGAGGAGGAGCTAACTTTTTTCTGCATAGTGTCAGCCTCCTAGTGGCAGCAGCATACACCCATGGTTTCTGTGTCCCCCAATAAGGCGATCGAGAAACATAAAATTGAATAGCTGCTATGACCCAGTAAGTCCAGCAAGTTTATCGAACCATTTAGATTGTGACTATTTTATAATAAACCTATGGGTGGCTAGCGAAATTTGGCTTGTTCTCTGACATGAGGCATCCTTTTATTATTGTTGATTTATTGTACGATTTGGAAGTATAAATAAAATATTGATTACTTTTAGACATTCCTTTTCCTTCTGGTATTGCAGAGGGTTTGTTTAATGCATTATGATTCATTGTGAGCATGCGTGTAATACCGTAAGGTGCAATGCTTAATTTCCCTTTGACGGCAGCAGAGAAATGTAATACTTGCCATCAAGGCGAGAGCTAAATCACATCTATGGGGGTCCCAGCATCAGACACACTGTTAGAAGTTTTACATTTCCTGGTCCTAATGACGCAGAGTTGCAGATAGTCGGTTCTGAATTAGAGGAATGTAGAAAGCCTACTGACCCTCATGTGAACGCAGCCTTTACCAAAGAGTAATTTTTCATTAAAAAACATTACATTTGAGAGACGTTCCTATATTGAGTCGCTGATACATTACTTGGTCATGGCTTTCAGCATACGCAATGCACTTTTCATTATATCTTCTGTTGGTCAGGGTGTGAACGATGTTCCCCATGTTCCAATCTTCATCCTTGAATTCTTTCAGGATCTGCAATAAAAATTAAGTGAACACACGTCTTTTGGAGGAGAAAGCATTCCCATCACATTACTGCTCGATTTCTGAAGGCATGTCCATTGTATAACGTTTAGCTGGATGGTCCTGGAGAAAAGAACTTTTATATATACCTGAATCCACTTATCGGGCACAGCCATGGCTAGTCGGTAGTCAAATCCCCCGCCACCTTGTGTAACAGGACAGCAGAGAGCTGGCATCCCAGACACGTCCTAGAAAGGAGACGAGAACAAACTCATTCAATGTCATAAAAAAAAAAAAAAAGGAAAAAAAAGATTGAGAAATATCATTTTTAAACTTTTTATACATCCCAAATACATTACATCTACTTTGAAAAGTACCGATTTTCTCACATTTCAATTTCAGGAGCACACTTGCTCCCAAACCTCCTGGCTTCCTGTTTGCCGGGGGGCAGCGCGTTCCCGATAGCAAATTCTGACCAGCAGCATAACTGCGCCGCTCGCCCAAACTGTGCAAGATACAACGCTACGAGCAGAGGCTAATTTATCTCTGCAGCATCGAGAGATCGGAGGCACTAAAGCTGGCCGCATGATGAGCTTCAGCAATCCGATGAACAAGAAAACTGAGTAAGTTAATCGCCAAGTTGCTTGCTTTTACAATGCAAATTGCCTCTTCAGAGAGAAAGAGCACTTCAACTCTATAGCGTCACCTTTTACAAGCAATAAACATTTTTAACCATTAGTGAACTTAAAACAAACTTTTTTTTTTTTTCTTTTTAAATGTACCATTTTTCACAAAAATATTTCAGCCAGAAAAAAAAAAATCTGAACAAATGATATTTCTTAGTATTTCTTCCCATTTCCAATATATATAGATTTTATTTTAGGGATTACGAAGCATTTAGTAATTTGTACACTTGTGTTACTCAGATGGTATTGGTTGTAATCCCGTTTTCGGTGAACTGCAGCAGTAGCACCTGTCTCTGTTGTACTATAAAGAGCAGACAGCAAACATGATGTCAAAATCACAGCAATCACAATCATTCAAAAAATTTAATTTTACGGTACTTAAACTAGGATTTTGAGAGGAGGGGTGAACATTACATGTGGTTACAATAAAACAAGTTTTCCAATTGACAACTACAAGGATCAAAGTATTTCCATTTATATGGGTATTTTTTTGGTAAGTAGCTAATTAAAAACTGAACCATTTCTTCTAAAACTAGAGGACGATCAATGCTCCACTGCTTTTAAGAGCTTTCTCAATGGGCCGAAGATACTTAAAAGGGGTATTCCCAATCATGGATACCTAAGGTCCTGCAAATGCCTCCACACGAGGAAAGAGACATGACGAATCATAAAAAGTACACATTTCTAATTGGAGGTATTTCCTAACATTGTTATTATTACACCTACTACTTATTGGTATAGAATCTTGGAGATGGGCATACCCCTTTAAAAAAAAATAAATAAAATGAAACAAGTCACCCGATGAGGTTTCCCTAGAAGAGGGAGGCAGGAGATCGGTGGGGGAACACTAATGGCAGACCGAAGGAGACGAGCTTGTTTTCTCAAATTTTGAAGTACCACTTGACCCTATTGAGAAGGCTTTTAAAAGCAGTAGACAACCCCTTTAAAGCAGGATGGGAGGGTTTGGTGAAGGCACCTTAGCAAAAAGTTAGATGGGGACTTGGCATGGTGACATTCAGCAAGACCAGAAGCATGAGTGTATATTGCGATTTCTTTATGGGCCACGATGCCTTCTGACAGCGGGTCTCGTAACCAAACATTACAGCCTTACATATTGCTAATGTGGCTGCAATTTTACCTTCACCTATGGCATTGTGTTCTGTATACAGACCCTAAAATACGCTTGTATGGACCTTACCTTGTTATTACTCTACGGAAAGGCTGGCCTTACTCATCAGATCGTCATCAGAGACCGCTATTTCTCCAAACCCAACTATAAAAATGCATGTAGTTTCTAATAAGGATAGTAGCATGAACCACTCTAAAGACACCTTCACCAATGAATTATCTCCCTCAACAACAGTGCGATTGACACATTAAAAATCAAATGCCCAATTTTAATTTCTCATTTCGTCAGAGGCAGATGTCAGGGAGGAAAAACATTAAAACATCAAAAATCCTGCTAAAATTTACAAATTTGGTCAATATTTGTATAAGAGTATGGCTACATTAAAACAATTTAAAGCAAACCTGTGACCTGGATTTTGCCAAGTAAACTACAGACAGTGTCAGGTTGGCGTTCTTACACTGATTAAAAGGATAGCTGGGTTTAAGAAAGCAGTCTTGTGTTTCTTATTCAACTCAAAACTGCAAATACAGATTAATGAGATGCTCGTGCTTCCGGGTCAGGACTGTGGATAGGTTTTTTTTTTGCTGCTCTGGCCTCATCATCATCATTCTGAGCTTAAATGACAGGTCACTTAACCTTCAGAGACCTGCCTCCTATTTTAAATACTGTGCCTACGCATTTAATATTCAGGTCTTAAAGAAAAAAAAATTTAGCTTTAGCAAAATGGCGCCGGTGCAAGAGCAGTAGCATCTATCGACAAGCGATGCGCTCAATCTGCGCATCCGCCGCCTAATGTGTTCCAGGGACAAGTGCGGAAGCGTTGCTATGTTTAGCAGCGATGATTTCCTCTTGCGCACACTACCGCACTGGTCCTTGGAACACAGTGGGCGGCAGACGAGCAGATTGAGAGAATCGCTTGCCGATAGATGCTACTGCGCATGGGTCGCCGCCATTTTGTTGAAGCAAAATTTTTTTTTTTTGAAGAACAGAATATTAAATGTACAGTATTTAAAATTGGAGGCAGTTCACTAAAGGGACAGTGACCTGTCATTTAAGCCCAGAATGATGATGATGGTGATGAGGCCAGAGGACAAAAAAAAAAAAAAAAAAGACCCACCCACAGGCCCGCCCTGGAACACGAGCATTTCATTAACTCAAAACTGCAAACACAGATTAAACAAGAACCACGAGACGGATTTCTTCAACCAAGGTATTATTTTAATCAGTGTAACACCGCCAACCTGACAGTGTCTGTAGTTTACTTAGCAAAATCCTGATGACAGGGTCACTTTAAGTTTAAGTCGTCTACTGCAGGTTACTTTAATTGTATGAAACTCCCATGTCTGGCTTAAAGGGAATCTGTCACCTATTTTTAGCCCTATGAGCTGCCGGAATTGCCATCAGGGACTTATCTACAGCATTCTGTAATGCTGTAGATAATGAAACCTGAAAGATAAGAAAAACAAGTTAGATTATACTCACTGGGGGGCGTTGTCGGATGCGGTGGGTGTCGGTCCGGTGCTTCCCATCTTCATACGATGTCGTCCCCCTTATTGCTTCTCCCTCGGCTCCTGCGCATGCGTACTTTCTCTGCCCTGTTGAGGGCAGAGTAAAGTAGTGCAGTGCACAGGCACCGGGAAAGGTCAGATAGGTCCAGCGCCTGTGTACTGCAGTACTTTACTCTGCCCTCAACAGGGCAGAGAAAGTACGCATACGCAGGAGCCGCAGAAGAAAGAAGGAGGAGGTCATCGCTAGAAGATGGGAGGCGCAGGATCGGACCGCGACACCCATCCGACCGGACGCTGGGGTGAGTATAATCTAACTCGTTTTTCTTCTCTTTCAGGTTACATCGGGGGCTTACCTAGAGCATTACAGAATGCTGTAGATAAGCCCCTGATGGCGGTGCCAGCAGCTGATAGGGATAAAATGGGGTAACAGATTCCCTTTAAAGGAATATCTAGGAAGTAGTGGAGAAAGATAACACTAGGTTGTCCTTTGTAATCGCCCAAAAAGGCTGACCAAAGTTCAAGAAGAATGGAAACAGGAGTTTGGAGTCTGAGTTTGTTACCTACATAGTTACACAAGAAAGGTTTAAGTACCATAATGGTTATACTCTCTAGAAACCAATATAAAGAAGAGCGTGAAATAGGGTGTTCTAGCAAAGGCGCAGGGTACACAAGCTAAAAGTAGAAGTAGTAGAAGCTAAAGCACAGGCCATATTGACAAACAAAGCATGTCTAACCTGCAGTAAAAGTTAATCGTGTGCCTATGTTCCACTGTGATGTACGATATTCACGATACTGGTCTGATACTTAACATAGACATCGAAAACAAATCACACAGCTCTGTGTGTTCTACATTAATCCCATAAAGTAGCCATCATTCAGCAATTCTTTGATTGCATTCAGCTTGTAGCTAGGCATATGAATTCAATAGGAGGCATGTACAGATACGTAATTTCCCCCAAAAGACTAGTTTGCAGAAAAGTAATAATGCCTGCCTGCACAGCAAGAGCAAGGAAACACTTTCCAATTTTTTGTTTCTCTTTTGCAAATCCGTAGCAGTAGGAAACAAGGTTATTTCAATGACCATTGATTTCAGACATTAGACTATCTTACGCAGCATGCTAAAATTAAAATGTTAGAGTCACAAGCAGGCTGAGCAATATTTTCAAATCTGTGCTTATTGTCTTTCTACATTGGCTATTTATCAAGGACAAATCCAGAGGGGGAGGGGGCTGGATGTTTCCAATGTAACTACTGGAAAAGATTATATGTACTGTGTTATTCTAGGAAAAGCTGCTTCTTTCCACAATTCAGTTTAAAGAGGTTTGATATGTACAAAAAAAAATTGATCTGGCTGCCCCTGTAATAAGCCCCCAAACACCAGTGTTGCACTTGGTACACATTACGTCTGGGCACCCCGTCAGGCGCATTAGCTCAGGATGCCTGCTCCCAATAGTCACTGTCAGAACTGATGGCAATGCATCCATCCACCCAAGAACCCACTGTAGATTTCCATACAGTAGTCCTCTATATAAGAATACAGTATGCAAAACTGAGTTCTTTAGGCCATATGATGGACACACTTTTTGCCTTCATCTGATGAATGGTGGCCTCTGCTCTACAGTATACATTAAGAAAAACTTCACACATATACTGCAGGGTGAGTACAAAGCAAAGCGAGCACCTAGCGCTTACCTTTTTGCTTTTATATCGCCCAGTCAGCCCCCTGCAGCCATCCTTGTGGCTTGTTATGGTTGCAACCTGAACCTCATACCAGTTCTCCCTCTCCCAGAACTCACTCAATACCATCCTCAATGCCTGCCACTCCTCCTACAAAGCACCATCCTGAGACTTCTACACAGTCTCAAGCAAGGATAAATTGCTGCACATCCTGTTTCTCCCTCATACTTCACTTAGTTTTGGATATCCTGACATTCTCTTGCAGTGAATAATATTACAGACAATAGTGTTCCAGGAGTTGACAATTGCATCACACAGGCGCCCGGAACTGTACAGTAGTCCAAGTGAAAATAGGAATATGGACACTCCATATGTTAAAACAACACCGAACAATAAGCTGTTCTCACCTCCAAGAGCAGTCAACTAACAGTGTACCGAGCCGTGTAGCTCTGTATACAGTTTACGTCTGTATCAATTGTCGGACTCACACTGGGCAAGGACTTCACTACTTACCCCACAAATTTAGCTTCTGTTCAAATTACCACTTGTTTTGGTTGCCATCAGGGATTCCCACATTTTGAACACAATATTTCCAAAAGCAGCGCTAATATTGGCATTAGAAATACTGGAAACCAGGCTGGCCATATTGTAAATTAATATGATTGTCCAAAACATATCCAGCATAGCCCTAATGTCCTCTTTATGATGGGACTCTATGATGCTGGTGTCAATACAGAAAGTGGACATGGAGTTGAGCACATCTCCAAAAATTCTATTTGAGCAGATTTGCTTAATTCAGGAAACATTTTTATCATCATCATGATGTGAATTGACTTGTAAAAGGGTTTAAAATTAAAATAATCAATAGAAATCTTATACTCACCTCTCATTGGCCCTTCCTAACTGTAACACCATGATGGTCCTCCTATTGACTCCACTATCTTCCTTTCGGCCAGGTTGTCTATTCACTGGTCCACAGTGCTTCACATACGGTGTGATGCACATCTTTCATGTGCATTGTATGAGGTCACATGGGGTACAATGTCATTGGGCAAAATGAATTAAAGACGTACCAAAAAAGAAGATAGCGTCGACCGGTGGACCTGTAGTATGTGGAGAAGTAATGTAGAGCACAGGAATTATTTTTCAATCCTTTATTGGCCCCAAATAATAAAGCAAAATGTCATCTTTAAGAGCCCACATTTTGCTGGATTTTCCAGAACAGATTCGCCAAAAAATTAAATTCTCGAGTAGATTCCTTCATTTCTATATGGCCAATTTGACATGGTAGACATATAGAGTTGAGCGACTTTGGTCGGATCAGGTTTCATGAAACAAAATTTGAGTCGGATGAAACTGGTCCGATTAGGGCAAAAAAAGTCGGAGTTTCATCCGAAATCCGACCCCAATGCAAGTCAATGGGAAATAAAAGTCGGCATTGAGCGGATGACATTCATCCACTCAATGCCGACTTTTATTCCCCATTGAATTGCATTGGGGTCGGGTTTCGGATGAAACTCCGACTTTTTTTTGCCCTAGTCGGACCAGTTTAATCCAACTCAAATTTTGCTTCATGAAACCTGATCCGACCAAAGTCGCTCAACTCTATAGACATATCATTTATGAAGAAGTTTACCAAAAAATTACAGATTGGAAACTGAATTCCTGGTATGCTCCTTTTTTTTTTCATGACAGCATCTCTTCTTCACATGGCTCTGTTCAGCTTACCTTTATATTGGAGCTTTGGCCAATAAGTTTTCTACCAAATGTGGATAGGCATTCGATAATCATTCCATTGATTATCTAAAAGACTGCCGAAGATAGCCAAGTGCAGCCCTTTGCTATCTCCACCAATCCAGTAGACCATAAAAAGGAGCAGTGGAGAACATGAGCAGTCAACACAAGAATCCAACTAGAAATTTGAGAGTCCAGTTCTAAAGATGAGCAAGGGGCTCAGCATTGGATAGGTGATAACTTGCCAAGATAGAAACGGACAGAACAAAGAGGCTCTGTGGTCAGCACTTGTACCCTGTCAGGGGTCTGGAGTTTAACAACCCCGTTACACATAGCGATATCGCTAGCAATATCGCTGTAACGTCACTGGTTTTGTGACATTATAGCGATATTGCTAGCGATATAGCTGTGTCTGATACTTACCTCCGACCGGCTCCCCCGCTGCTCATTGCTGGTCGCGCGAGAACGTCCTGGATCATTTCTCGTCGGGCGCTTCCTGTGGCGCCGACGAGCGACGCGTGGACGCGGGCGGGAGGACGTCAGGATCGCCGCGTCTGACAGGTAAGTAGCGACCCCCGACCCCTGCTATGTCGCTGGGGAGATCTGCCTGTGTGGCAGCTCACTAGCGACCACTTAGCGATGCACCAGCGATCCATATCGTTGTCGGGATCGCTGGTGCATTGTTAAGTGTAACGGTACCCTAACTTTGATCAAGGACTATATCAGCATGGGTTTTGTATGTTCTCCTTATCTTTCCTCTGGGAATTCTTGTTTCCTCCCACATTCCAAAATACATACTAGTAAGAAATTTAGACTGAGCCTCAATGGGGACAATGAGTGATAATGTCATCTGTACTGCTCGGAAAAATATGTTGGCAATGTATAATAAAAATCGTTGACTGTATGCGTTCATCAGCAGCCTTAGAGTGTTTTCTCTATGTACCTGTATAGCTGAAGTCACTCCGGTTTTAATTAAATTCAGTTAGCAAATACAAAGCCTTTGGAGTTCCAGGTACAATACATCAAGGTCTTAAAATGTCACAATTCTGCTCACGCTCAATTATATGTTAAACAATGTAAAATGTCAGATTTGTGTGAAGAAATCGAACCCTATCCGCCAGTTTTGTGATGGCATTAAACATGTTCTTTTACAGCAAAATCAAACCATTAAAACTGTATTACAGAGTTCTGTATTGAAATTTGTTTAAAAGGGTTGGCATCTGTACAGGATTACACGAGCACACAAACACATTCGTTACTTGGCACAGAATCAATATTTGTCTCCACACTCATTTCCAAAACTCTCATTCAATAAAATCAAGTGGAAACAGAAATGTTAACTACCTCGGCAATTGTAATGCAGTCTGGGTACAGGGAATGGATCATATGATTTGCTAGCATGAGGTAGACAAGGGAGTCTTCATCCACTTGTAAGCCGAAATATTCATTGTAATCACCAGAGAATCCGCTTCCTAAAAAAAAAAAAAAAAAAAAAAGGAGGGGTCAAAAGTAAAAATGTTATGTTCCCAAGTGTCTGTTCAAATTAGCTGCTATGAATAAAGCTCCCCCTAGACTTTGGCCGTCAGTCAAACAATAACTTGGCCTACTCCATCTTTTCTCCAGACTCTACCAAAGAGTTCTGGTGGCCTTTGTGAGAGAGCAGCTGCCTCACTCATCTGGAAAAGAACATAGGGATCTGTCTTTGGTAATCCAAAGTGTCAGATCCTTCTTTTCCTGGATATCAGGGAAGATGGAGAAAACCACAATACACATTAGACTGCTGATCAATCCTGCAGATATCAGCGGATTAAGCGGACAGCAGTTTAATGGGTATGAAAGCCTTAAGTTTAAGACATATAGTCATTCAAAAAATTCAGTATACAGTAGAAATGAGCAAAAAAATATTGCAAGACCCTAGTCCAGCAGCGTTGATAGTCCATGGCTAGACCAGGACCAGAGTCCTCCAAAACTCTATTTGCCAACATCTGCAGTAACTTTTCTGATTCGTAAGCCTAGCGTCATCACTGTGGCACGAAGCCAAGAAGATGTGGCACAAGGTCTAGTAATCAAAAGTGGTACCAGGGATGCCAGTAGATAGGAGGTGGTTTGAAACGGCTTTGGTCTGATGGCCACGGACTACTGGATCCAACAAATCTTTTTTGATCATCTCTATTGTACAGCTAAGGAATCCTCTCAATGTAAAAAAGTGGAAAACTAGCAATGAGCGCTGGCTATTCTCTATGGGGAACTTGAGTTGTCTATATATTTTGTGGACGGCTATTGAAGAGGAAATGACTGACTGTGACCTACAATGGTGAAATCAGCTGTTTACTGGGTGTCTTGTGATTGTATATTACTAGCTCTCATACAATGGAGGCTGTAATGAGACCACCAAGGAAAAATGTTTAAACAAAACCAATAATAACTACCAGAATGTCCCAAATTCTGTAGTGTAAATAGTCTGCAAAGACAATAGCGCAAAATAGCGTTTCATCTGGGAAGAAATGCTATGGAAGGGATGAGGAAATTGCTCACATGGTTTAGGTTGTGCATCCACAACCCCAGATAATGCTTGAAAAAGGCTGCCGCAGACCCACAAGAGGATAAACGCGGAGGAAAAAAATGGGTTTAATCATACTCTGACAGATGAAGAGTTGTTGTTGGGTGGAGACAGAAACTTGATCGAGTTTGAATGTTTATAACTACATTCGTACGCCATCAAGTTTGTGGCTCCATCCATCTACGACTCTCCATCTGGCAGCGCAGGATTTAACCCGTTTATTCCTCAGAAGAGTGTCCTAAATAACAGTCCCAAAAAAACAGTGGCAGCCAGAATGCCCAGACAAGGTACCAGCCAAAATATTTACCAAAATACATAATGTATCCCTGAACCGATTTCTTCCTCTACTACTAGGTAAGGACCTTTCTATAATTTAGACTGTAGGCGGCCATACAAGTTGTAGAAAATAAATTACCCATGAAGAGAGCTCAATGTTATGTGGCCTGAAGGGAAAATAAGAATTTACTATATTAGCAAATTTCTGCTCAGGCAGTGCTGTAATATTCTTGGCTATGTGGCGATACAGTACCATTTAATGGAAATTTTCAAGTAGCAACCAGACATGTTAGTCATAAGTGGCTATGGGCATTTTAATATTGAGACATCGCTAATGCTGCACAATTCAGTCATGAGCTTTACCAAGCAGCAACACATCCAGAATACGTAACATGGAGCGGGATTACAATATCTCAACGTATTAGATATTTTAGTTTACAGACGAGTCTGTTTGGACATCACAACGAAGAGCAAGTCCCAAAGAACTCCTGATACTGAAGTGGGGGCGGAGAAATCCTTAACGCCTGCCCGCTGTATTTCACTGTGAAGTATACATTGCTTTGGTTTGGGCAGTATACACCTTTTAAATTTCCTTTTAACTTACAAAATGAGCAAAAAAAGAAGTCCAAGAAATCTACTTACCTATTCCGTGGTGATGGTAAAGCATCGATGTGACACCATCAAAACGAAAACCGTCAAAACCATATTCATCAATCCACCATCGCAAATTGGAGAGCAAGAATCTTAACACCTCCCAGCTTTAAGAAAAAATGTACATATATTTTAGAATTTGTTTGGTTGCACAATAAGGAAGTTTTAGATTAGTTTTTAAACTGTACCCAAAAGAAAAATATTTGCCATACAAAGGTGTTATTTCTTCCAGAATATTTTTACAATAGAAAATAATAAATGTACCGTATACACATTATATGGAACCTCAGTTTCTGCCAACTCTTGCCTAACATATATGGCCAGCTTAAAATTCAGAACAGCAATCACTGCGAACATCTAAAAGTTGTTAAAACAATGGATGCGATGCCAACAAAATGTATTTTATAGGCATAAGTGTAGAAATAAACTCAGAAAAATGTGCATAAAATGAATATTACAATTTTATACATTAAAAAGGAACCTGTCAGCATGATTTCCCCCCTCTCCAAATCTATTTATTACGTGCATGGAACTCTTTTCATAGACATGGCCAGTTCATTCCACCTCCTCCATTACTGACATTACTGAGAAAACGGCATTTGAATTGATATGCGAATGAGGCTAAAGAGCTACTGGTAGATCTGAAGCCTGCATCACTCCAGCTCTGTTCTCTGCTCGGCACCGCATCCTCCTACTTGACTGACTGTCTCTATGTTGTGAGACTTCACACACACACACA
The DNA here is from genome assembly GCF_039654945.1 of Dendrobates tinctorius. Taxonomy (NCBI): domain Eukaryota; kingdom Metazoa; phylum Chordata; class Amphibia; order Anura; family Dendrobatidae; genus Dendrobates; species Dendrobates tinctorius. The sequence goes on along the minus strand of NW_027361752.1, from coordinate 15,695,512 downwards.
CACACAAAAAAAAAAAAAGTCTAGCAAAGAGGAGGCGGTGCTGTTCAGGAAATAGAGCTGGACTGGCAGAGGCTACAGATCTACTATAGCCCTTCTGCCTCATTTGCACATCAATTCAAATTCCAATTTCTCAACAATAGAAGAACAGACTGCTCCTGTAAAGGTATTGCTGGATTTCTCATTGAATGAGCTACATTTGCATATAAATAGTTTGGTGTGTGAAATCATACTGACAGATTCCTTATAATAGCATATCAACAGGATGTGCCCTGGAGTGTTTAACACTTCTTGGACCCTCACTATTTAGCAGGAGAGGGTTTTGGGACACATGATCATTAATTCAGAATGGCCGCTTTACCCACTGAAAACAATGGAGACTCTGCTTCGCTCGTATATGGGTCTGTTCAGTTAGGTACATGGCTGAAGAGGAAAGGGCTGATCAACAAACTCATCCAAGGTGACCACCCTCATCTTCCAGTATACATATTCTTTTTCCTACAGTCAAAAGGTGTAACCTAGTACAACTTAGATAGCGGATAGCCAAATAATCGTTTGGCAGATTTCTTACTTGAATAGTGGTGTTCAGAAAGCACCATGCTTCAAATACCATAAAGATACATAAACGGTAAATGAGAGGACCAAGCAAAATCCAAGAAAAAAACAAGTGATTTTATCATCCTATTATGATCAACTTTCTTTATCATGGCATCACAAATACAGAAACAGTAGTCAAGCAGACAGAGAACCAGATCTATACTAAAAGGTCAAAACATGGCTGCAGTTTCTAGATTCACGGATGCCATTTTAAATAACGCGGCTCAGTGGTTACCCTTGTAGTGCTGTGGTCCTGGGTTCAAATCCCACCAAGTGCTTGAGTGGGCTTCCTTTGGGTTCTCCGGTTTCCTACCACACTCCATAGACCTACTCATAGGGAATTCAGATTGTGAGCCCTAATGTGAACTGCGATAATGTATGTAAAGCGCTGTGGGATAGGAGAATGCCAAATAACTATATACGGTAAGTATATTTTTCATACACCTGGACCGAAAATTGTAGATTTGTTTTCAAGATAAATGAGCTCCTAATGTATCTTTCAAACATATGATAACAGGACAGCTATTTGGAAAATGTATGCCCATTAATGTTTAGGGCCATGTCAGTATGTGCGATGGGAGAATTTGCAGCCATGAATGCAAACAGAAAATAACAAATTTGACAAATATACCTGTACCTTCAGACAACTTGGTCTCATTTGCCAATTTACTAAATATAGATGATCGTGAAGCCGAAGGAATTTAGACAGACTCATCGGGGGAAGTGATGATAATGTATGTAAAGCAATGCAAAATATTATTGTGCCAAATAAGCAAAGCATGATATAGTTGATCACTATAGGATGCTGAAGTCACTTACTTGGCCATCTCACTTCAGATACAGGAAGGCGCCGCTCGGCCAAGCGATATCTAGTCTATGAGAGAATGGCAGCACGACTCTTCCAGCTACAGCTTAAATGCCAACAGAACGAATGGCTCAACCGATGGAAATCCAACAGGCAGCATCCAACTTTCTCCTCCAACATCAAGAGAAAGTCAGAAGGCCTTCATACAGTCACTCTCTCCTGACTTTAGTCTAAGGTGTTTGGGGGTATTAACCCTCCATGGCAGAGGTAATTGCCCTGTAGCCCATGACAAAATAGTCAACCTTTGACCGGCAAAATTCTGTAGGAAAGCACCGTCAATGTGCACAACAGTTTTGGGCCCAAAGGCCATATTGCCATACTGAACCAATCCCAAGGGCCGTGAATGTTTTTTCTAAAGGAGTACTGACAAGAATACATCACAAGAACCACCATCAGTACAACTATGTGTTTAGTTTTTATGGATGTTCCCCCTCCCCCCTTTAGACAGCAATTGTTTGCTATCCTTGACTAACTTAACTTCTCCATTTTTCTCCTAACCGGAGTTTAATTAATGTTCATTCTGGCATTTCCAACCTTGACAGATTCTCTGAGGTTTTCACTTTCATTTCCCAAATGTCATAGTACTTTGTGAGGTGCTCTGTGAAACGTGTGGGCATATTGTTGCTTGAAAGATGCTTCTTATAAAACAATTACTTTTTTTTTTTTTTTTTTATAATTTAAGTGTTTCGCCAATCGACACGTAGCACCATATTGCCATGGGCTTAATACTGGAGATAACCATTTAAAGTGGGGAAGTTAAAAGGTAAATCTTGAACAGGCTGTGCATTGCAAAAAAAAAGAGAAAGGAATATTATGTTTTATACAGTGATAATCTGTTTGCAAAATCTGTTCCCCACCAGCGATTAGCTTCTCTTTCCTAGAATATTAATTAATAAGACGCTAAAAGGCAAGGTGACATTCAGTCTAATAGAAGTGCCGTAGCTATAACGTGACAATGCAATAGTTTGTGCTCATAGTGGGTAATATAATTCCCGGCTGACAGATTCCTCGCTGTCTACAAATCGGAATATTTAGCATTTCTACAACAGAAATCTGGTACATTATTAGTACATAGATGAAAATTCCACACGGTTTACAGTCACATTATGAATTTACCAACCTAGTTTGTAGATAGTAAGAAAATAAAGTTTGCAAATAGATAAAGTGTTGCAGAAAAAGTGACCAATATGGAAAACAAAAGATGGATGTGCTCAAGTCATTCACTCTCACTAAAAACTGGAGAAAATAAGTTGGGTTCAAAAGAATTGAGCAACAGAGGAAGATGCGGGTGGATGACAAGTGTAAGTACGGTTGTCTGGGAACATCCTGGATCATTCCTCGTCGTCCACTTCCTGCGGCGCTTCCTGTGGCGCCGACGAGCGACGCGTGGAGCCGGGCGGGAGGACGCAGGATCGCCGCGTCTGACAGGTGAGTAGCGATCCCCGTCCCCAGCGATGTCGCTGGTGAGATCTGCCTGTGTAGCAGCTCACTAGCGACCACCTAGCGATGCACCAGCGATCCTGACTGCGTCATATCTCTGGTCGGGATCGCTGGTCCATCGCTAGGTGTAACGGTACCCTAAGACACTGAAGATCTACCTTAGGATAGGACATAGATATCAGATCAATAGGAAAATGTGGAAGATGGAAGTTGACAGTATGTAGGATAAAGTGAAAATAGCACAGCTCCATTAGCTACGTAGTGGCCATTGTTGGGGACTGCAGCTCAACTTCTACTGAAGTAAAATGTGACGTAAAATGCAACATCTGAGAAAAGCCACAACGCATCGCAAGGCACTATGGTGGTCCAGAAACAGCTACAATTATTAGCTAAGAGATGTGCCAGTCCAAAAGTTGGCATTAAATATACTTCTACTGTGCATAGGCAGAAATGAATCAGGTGTGGGTGGTGTTATATAGAGCTCATCATTCAAAAAACTGTTCGATCTGCAGCAGAGAAAACAGCGATTCGGTCCTATGTCCCGATTGGTTTGGACTTCTTTAAATAGTTTACTCAAGATTCTGTTTTACATCCTATGATTAAAGGTGCCAGGGTGTGCCAGAAACGGGTCAGATTTTAACATGCAAATTGGATTCCAAGGGTTTATGTATTTTCAATAAAGTCTGAATTTTTGTTTAATCACTGGATGACAGTGCCGCATTCCTCCTCGTTCTTTATCTATAGTTTCCTGCCACCTCACAATATTCATTCTTAGTGTCGGAGAGCAAGCTCCGCTCTGAGGATAGGTTCACAGGACCATATTTAAAAAAAAAAAAATAATAATAATAATTGGGTGTTTTAACCAGAAACCTTACTTTTTTTTATCACTTGCCATCCATATAGAATCTTTTTTTTCAGCAGCTTTTAATCATTTACAAGACCAATTACAGTTTCCCATGTTAAAGAATTGTAGTGTATCCACAGAAAATAAACGTAATGCACATGGCCCCCGATTTTTTTTTGCACATCCATAGACTTCAATGCGTGATTCATCCAATTTGTGGAAGAAACTAGTGCTTGCGGCAATTTTTTTTCACTCATATTTGGTCAATGGAAAAAAAAAAAAAACAAAACACTCATCAGCACTGGCTTACTGAATATCACTGGTCTGAGTGTGTTTTTTTTTTTTTTTTATTAAAAACAGACAGCACTCAAGCCAAAAATATGGTCATGTGAACAAGCCCTGAAGCCGTCCAGGTCGTTAGACTTGGACAGCTTCAGTGTCCAACCACTACTGCCATGCTGCAGACAGTCACCGGTCTGACCCATCAATCTTCCATAGTGTCCCTTCCTTTGGAAAGCAGGAAGCTGGGAAGCAGAGGAGCAGTGTGCTAAGGAGGATGAGCGCACCCATTAAATCTAGCACAACTATGAAATTGCGGTGTCAGCCTAGCCCAAAACTGGTAATCATTCTGTGAACAGAGCAATTTTTTTTTTTTTTTAAACCAGTTATTTTTATTTAGGTTTCAAAAGATTTTAAATAATAAACAGTGGATATCAATATACATGTAAAAATTCACATATCTTGTAATAATACAATCAAAGCTATCCCCCCCTCCCCCAATACTCCTTATGCCGGGTATACTTGAGAGTCTTAGCAATCATATCACCGCCATCCAGGCGGACCATATTTTTTCGAAAGTTCTTTCACCATGCCTTCACCTGTAAATGCTTTCCTCTAAATGCATTACCGTACGTGTCTGAGCAATAAATTCCCTCCTAGTGGGGGGTTCCGAATCCTTACATTTTCGTGCTATTAGTTTGTGTGCCACATACAGCAACCTCGCTATTGCCACTTTGTAATGTTCTGAGACAGGTATCCCATCCACCTCCCCCAAAACACACAGCACTGGATTCCTGTCGAGCGTACATGCATAAGCTCTCTCAATTTTGTTGATAACGACCAGCCAGTATGCCACCAGCCGCGGACACGACCATAACATATGTAACAGTCCGGCCTGGTCTGTGCCACATCTAGGGAAGCTAGAGTCTCCCCTCAAGCCCGCCTTGAATAGGACCAGCGGTGTTTTGTATGTTCTATGTATTACATATAATTGGGAGAGCCGTGCCTGCTCGCTTAGAGATCTTCGGGACATATTCAAGAATAGCCTCCCATTGTTCTGTTGTGAGGGTACCCACCTCCCTCTCCCATTTACTCTTTGCAGTGGGTGATTGTCCCCCAGATAGGAGTGTAGTAGATCATCATATATGCTCGATATAACTCCCCTCGTCCCTCCCTTCATACACAAAGTCTAGTACAATGTCGCCCTGAACCGTCATGGCTCCCAATCTACACTGTGCCCTCCAAGCATGTCGAAGCATATAGTATTGAAACCCCCATACCGGAGGCAAATCAAATTCCTCTCTCAATGTCTCAAAGGTCTTCAGGTCCGTTCCACTCTGCAGCTGGCACACATATCTCACTCCTTTCGCCTTCCAATTGCCCATTTGACACAGTTTATTAAGTTCCGGCAGATGCTCATTGTCCCACACCGGTGAGTACCTAGTCAGCTCATCCACCACTCTGATCCTTTTAGTGGTGTCCCATACCTTCTGAATCATGCCTATGGTAGGATATGGTGCTCCCAGTTTCTTAAAGGTACCATCCTCTAGACCCTGGATAAGTGGGCGTCTCCTCGTCACATATACCAGCACCCGGTGAGCTGCTCCTCCACAATCGAGCTCTCTCCATCCCCTGACATGCTGGCCCTGTACTGCCAAGAAATAGACCCATGGATTTGGTGCGGCCAGTCCTCCCTCTTCCTTTCCTTTTTGCAGAGTTCCAAATTTAATCCGTGCCTGCTTCTTGCCCCATATCAAGGATCTGAAGATAGAATCAATGCCCCGAAACCGGTTTTTTGGTAGCCATATCGGCGAATTGTGCAAAACGTACATTAGTTGTGGCATAAGAACCATCTTAATCAGGTTAGTTCTACCCGTTACCATTAAAGCCAATTTGCACCATGCACCTATTTTCCCTTTAAATTTCTCTAGCAGAGGAACCAAACTCAGACCCGTGAATCGGGACAGTGGAAGAGCTACCCATATCACTAGGTATTTAAACTATGAAACTAGCTGGAGTTGTTTCCCCCTCTCATCTATCTCCTCCGCTTCTATTGCTCTATCCACAGCCATGACATAAGACTTTTGTCAATTTATCTCCAGTCCCGAAATGCTCCCAAATTGTTTAATTACATCCATCGCGCACCCCAGTGTCTCTCCTGCACTTTCCAAAAACAACAGGATGTCGTCGGCATACAATGATATTTTTTCTTCCAGCTTCCCAAATTTAAATCCGACCACTCCCCTCTCAGCTCTGATCTTGGCCGCCAGGGGCTCCACTGCCACCGCGAACAATAGCGGGGACAGCGGACACCCCTGCCTTGTGCCCCTATGCAAGTCAAACATCTCGGACTGTTCTCCATTCACCTTAACTACCGCCTTTGGGGATGAGTACAATAACTTCACCCAGGCCATGAACGCGGGGCCGAATCCCATCAGTTCCATGATTTTCCATAAGTATTGCCATTCCACGCTATCAAATGCTTTCCTAGCGTCCAATGACATCACTATTCTGCCACCATTATCAGCAGGCAGTTGCATATTAAGAAATAATCTTCTTAAGTTAACAGCAGCGGTTAGGCATAAAGCCCGACTGGTCCTCGTGTATAATGGTATGCGCAACCCCAGTGAGCCGGGTGGCCAGGATCTTAGCGAGTATTTTGACATCCGTTGTCAACAACGAAATGGGCCTGTACGACTCTGCATCCATGGGATCTTTTCCCTCCTTCGGCAGAACTACTATCACCGCTTCCTCCATTGATCTCGGCAGTGCCCCAGTCACTAAAGCCTCATCAAACACAGATTTCAATTTCGGAGCCAGCAGTTCCACTAACTCCCTGTACACCTCCCCAGGTAGACCATCAGCTCCCGGTGATTTGTTATTGGGCATAGACAGTATTGCACATTCCACCTCCTCCACATTCACAGGTTCTTCCAACCTCAACCTATCTTCCTCAGACAATTTAGGTAGTGAAATGCCTTCCAAAAATTTCTCCACATCCCCCTTCGTGTCCCGTGCTCTCGAAGTGTACAGTGCCATGTAATATGCCTTGAAGACCTCCAGTATGTCCTTTGTGTCTGTCAGAGTCGCCCCTGTTTGATCTCTCAGTTTATACACCCTGGAAGACTCCCTTTGTGCCGCAGATATCACCGCCAACAAGTGACCCACTCTCTCTCCTTCTTCAAAGAATTGGGCTTGCTGAAATGCCCTTTTCCTCTCAGCTTGCATCATGTGCAGTTTATCAACTGCCTCCTGAGCCAATTTTAGTCTATTGTGAGCTTCACTCGTTGGCGCCAAAATCATGTCTGCCTCCGCTCTTGTCAGGGCATCCTTTATTTGTTGATCTGCCAATTTAGTTTTGGTCTTACACCTCGCAATCTCACTTATAAAAAGTCCCCTCGTAAACGCCTTCATGGCATCCCATACCGTTGTGGCCTCAGTACTCCCTTCGTTCATTTGGAAGAAGTGCTCTAGCTCTTTGGTTATGCCACCCATGTCCACCACTTTAAGCCACGTCGGGTGAAGACGCCAACCTCCCCTCTGACCCTGAGCAGATCTCACCAGAAGCGTGACCACCATAGGACCATGATCCGAGAGAGTCCTCTGTAGGTATTCCACCTCCCCCACCATCCCCTCCATAGCGGTATCCCCCAAAGCCAGGTCTATCCTCGACAGTGTTCCATGTGTTGCCGAATGACATGAAAAAGTCCTCTTATCCTCATTTCGCACTCTCCACAGATCTACCAGCCCAAGTTCCCCTACATACTTGCCAAAGGCAGTCATCCTGTCCTGTCCAGCTTCCGTACCTGCCGGTCTTACTTTATCCCAATAATCATTCATAGTGTTGTTAACATCTCCCATAATCAACAACGGAGTCTCCCCCCATCTGCCCGTCAGCTCCAGTACTGCTTGTAGTTTCTTTTTAGAGTAAGGTGGAGGGATATATAAAGCCACTAAAATCATTTTGTGTCCGAACAATCTGCAAGCAATCCATACATACTGCCCTTCACTGTCTACATGCACTTCCAGCTCTTCATAATGTGTGTTTTTGTGTATTAGGACTGACACCCCCCTGGAGAAATTAATCCCTTTAACATCCCCCCAAGCCTGTTTTCAGCTTCATGACAAGGCCAAATTTTACAATTCAAGACTATTTTTCGTGAGATACTGATGGTGGTAAAAATGTATTCAATATAACTTGAAAAAAAATGGAAATTTGGATGAGAGAGGGTGGCAGGGAGGAAGGCAGGGATGGATGGATGAGAGAGGCAGGTTTGTTGGATGATGGAGGGATGAGGGATGGATAGATGCACATAGCACATCATACTCACCTATGTAGAAGCCTTTTCACTCCTGGTTCGTCCAATCAGCTGAGTCGTTCCCCTGCTGCTTAGCACTGAGTGCTGTATGGGGAGGTTGGGGCAGGAGACAGGTTCCGGCAAAGACTAGAGGTGGCGTCTGTTCTCCAGAAACAGGAGAGAGCTGCTCAGTTGACCAGGTGTGCTATGTAGGACACCATGCAGAATGTGGACAGGGAGTATGTTATAAACCGTCAGCATTTTGCAGGCAGCCTAGATACATACACAAATTATACAAAAAGCCCGGAAAATGTATTTTTCATCCTGCTGTTAATTTTATAGCCATACTTTGTTACGTTCCATTACTACAACAGCACACTTTCAAATTTAATTGATAAAGATCCTATGGATTTTCTAAAGTAAAATTGCAGGAGGCTATTGTCGATGGTGTGAATTGCAGGTATTTTAATAAACAGAAACCCAGCATGGAGGGCTCTCCTGCTCTGTTGAGTAGATTACTTTTAAATTCAAACGGGATTATCATTTGAGTGAATTCTCATTGTCAGTCTGATTGCCAATGGCCAAATATAAGTGAATGATGTGTAATCCTGATTAAATTTATAAAAGAGAAGGTTTACTAAGAAAAAGAAAAACCACAAAACAGACAGTTCACTTTACTGAATGGAAAAATACAAATACAGACTGTAATAAGGTATCCTGGATCCAATAGAATAAACCTCTAAGGCCTCACTCACACTGGTGTTAAATACGGAGGAGTCCAATGTGATTAAACATCGCAATGCACTCTGACCAATGTTATTAAAATGAGTCAGTGCTTATCTACAATTTTTTTTCACAGCTCGGTTCTAATCGAACAAAGTAATCGCAGCATGCTGCGATTGACTGTATATATCGGACGAGACATAAAATGATGTAGGGTCCTCCCTATTTTTGATAACCAGCAAAGGTAGAGCAGACAGCTGTAGGCATATATGGGAGAGAGGCATTGGGAGAGAGGCGCACGGAGAGGGAGAGTGAGATGTACAGTATGTGGGAGGGAGTGCGTGAGATCTATGTGGGAGGGAGAGCGTGAGATCTATGTGGGAGGGAGAGCGTGAGATCTATGTGGGAGGGAGAGCGTGAGATCTATGTGGGAGGGAGAGCGTGAGATCTATGTGGGAGGGAGAGCGTGAGATCTATGTGGGAGGGAGAGCGTGAGATCTATGTGGGAGGGAGAGCGTGAGATCTATGTGGGAGGGAGAGCGTGAGATCTATGTGGGAGGGAGAGCGTGAGATCTATGTGGGAGGGAGAGCGTGAGATCTATGTGGGAGGGAGAGCGTGAGATCTATGTAGGAGGGAGAGCGTGAGATCTATGTGGGAGGGAGAGCGTGAGATGTGAGATCTCTGTTGGTGGGATAGAGTGATGGATAGGGAAAGAGATAAAGGGAGTGTGAGAGACAAAGAAATGGCATGCGCACTACGGAATGGAGCCCATCCAGCAGTGTCCAGAGCCGAGATTTTAGAAAGAGTCTGACGTGACATCACAGGAAGTCAGGAGATTCTCAGCCAGTTATCAGGTGACCATAAGAGCAGCTCAGGTTATAGCAGGATTTGCAAATGCAAGGTATTTGGTAGTTATCTATGGCCAGTAGTTCAAATAAAAGGGACTTTTGAAATAGTGGCCATCTCGGGGGGGTGGTTTGTACACTTCCGAACACAAATCAAACTAGACGTGTCCAGCCTCGCTCAAACTCATATTGAGCGAGGCCGTGTTAGTCTAGCTGGCACTTGATCTCATGTAGGCAAATTGCATACTTGCGATCATGTGCTCGCAGCTCCCGGAGAAGACACCAGAGGATCCTTACAGCGTGCAGTGTGTGCAATGTGAGGTTTCACAAGTCTGCAGTCACAAAGTACAGAGAAACGGCAGACTTGAGCCCTAATGCCGGACAACCCGTACACGTGTGGTGGTGTGGTGCAGATAGGACTTGTACCTAGAATATATTAAACATGCCGCTTTGCAATGTGTGATTATGTACATATATTGTTTCAGTGCCAAGAAGCGGAATTAGACTACAGGCCTGGTGGGATGCAGACACTGTTTTGCTTCGCGAAAAACACACAGCTTTGTGGAATTATAATGAGCTGTCCACAGACACAAAGCATAAGGGAGGGAGAAAAAAAAAAAAAAAGGAGCAATCAATATTTTAGCACATTATAAATTATCTTTGTGCCATAGAATTTAGATGATGAATCAGCCGGCTATCAGCTATAAAGCCATCACTTATTAGTCCTCTGATTTACTGTGTATTAATAAGTCGACAACTTTGATTCTCTGGAACATATTAACAAAGCCACTGAAGACATTATGTAGCTATGCTAAAAATCCATAAGCAATTTCTACATTCATCTGATTTGCCAATACGGAATTAGCTGAAAGAGATAAAAAGGGTGGAAAGAACGGAAGATCCAATGGAAAGTCTACAAAACGGAGTGACTTCTAATAGATCAGTGCTGTAACAAATGCATATCACGTCGCTTAAACTGAGCACATCTAGTTGGGGGTTAAGGAGTTATTAGCTTTAATATTCTAATATTTAATAAATATTTAAACAAAAATATAAAGAATTGGGCAATAATCGTTTCGCCCGCTGGAGATGTCACAAGTGCAGTTGTTGATAACCAGGTTTACCGCCCTTAAAGAGAACCTAAAGACAGGTCTGTTTTCAGAAATACTTGTTCTCCACACAAAAAAAGAATGACCTAGATTTTTTTTTTTTTTCTTTTTTAGAACTCTTGTGTTATTCCTACTGGAAATTTATGAATAAATGTATCTCTGGATATCAGAGGGGCATATCTGCGAATAGTTTGACGATGGCAGCAATGATTGGACAGGGTTACAATGTACACGGACACCAACTGGTAACATTTAGATAGCAATACAATCATACAATTAACAAAATCAACAGAAGAACAACATAAAATAGAACTAAAGAAAATCCCCCCTCAAGAATTGCTATATCATCGGAATGCAAGGATTTTCTGAAACAGTCATGAGGAGGGGGCTGACAAATTATACCCAATGGAGTCAGCAGCCTCAGGATCTGGGGGAGTTTTCTGGAGTGGATATGGAACTTCACTGCTGAATTGTCAAAAAGTGCTGGTTTGTTTTGTTGTTGTTTTTTTTGTGTAATACAGACCAGACGTTTTGAAGATACAGTGGGGGAAATAAGTATTTGATCACTTGCTGATTTTGGAAGTTAGCTCACTGACAAAGACATGAACAGTCTATAATTTTAAGGGTAGGTTAATTTTAACATCGAGAGATAGAATATCAAAAACAAAATCCAGAAAGTCACATTGTATACATTATATAAATTTATTTGAATTTTGCTGTGATTAATAAGTATTTGATCCCCTACAAACCATTAAGAGTTCTGGCTCCTACAGACCAGTTAAGTTTCCACAATCAGTGATGGTTTGGGGAGCCATGTCATCTGCTGGTGACACTATTTTATCAAGACCAAAGTCAGCACAGCCGACAATCAGGACATTTTAGTGCACTTCATGCTTCCCTCTGCCGACAAGCTTTCATTCTCCAGCAGGACTTGGCACCTGTCCACACTGCCAAAAGTATACAAACAACAGTATCACTGTGCTTGATTGGCAGCAAACTCGCCTAACATTAACCCCATAGAGAATCTATGGGGTATTGTCAAGAGGAAGATGAGAGACACCAGACCCAACGATGCAGACGAGCTGAAGGCTGCTATCAAAGCAACCTGGGCTTCCATAACACCTCAAAGAAAACCAAAAACAAATATCCTAAAATAAAAAAGTAAAAAATAAATTGCATGAAGGTAGTAATAATAATAAGGGTATTTAGTAAACATAATTTTGATCAAAAGAATGTACGAGCCATCCCGCCACCTCAGCAGTGCCACAGGCGAATCGCCTCCATGCCACGCCGCATTGATGCAGTAATTGATGCATAATGAGCCCCGACCAAGTACTGAGTGCATTTACTGAATATACATTTCAGTAGGCCAACATTTCGGAATTTAAAATAATTTTTCAAGCTGGTGTTATAAAGTATTCTAATTTACTGAGATAATGACTTTTGGGTTTTCATTGGCTGTAAGCCATAATCATCAACATTAACAGAAATAAACACGTGACATAGATCACTCTGTTTGTAATGACTATATATGAGTTTCACGCTTTGTATTGAAAAACTGAAATAAATTAACTTTTTGATATTCTAATTTTGTGAGAAGCTCCTGTATATATCTGGTAGTATACTACAAATAAAAGCATAGAATAGTGAAGTACACTGATCTATTCCATACAACTGTATTCTGTACAAGACATAATAAAAATATTCAGATTTTTCTTTTATTCAGTGGATGTTGAAACCATTGTATGGCATCCACAGGAGGCACCTGTTTAACATATGCACCATGGTGTATACACTGAACAGAGGCCATTTGATCCTAATTGGTTATTTCCCAAACAAATCCCTAACAAATCAAGTTATCCCAAGGGATAACTTACTGATTGATGAGGAACTGACCACCTGGACCCCCCAGAAATCCTGCAAACAGAACTCTGAAGCTCAGGAGACTGCTGCTCTGTTCATTGTCTATGCAACTGATGGAAAGCGCCGAGCACAGCGCTCAGCAGCTCTATAGATAATGGAGAGTGTACAAGACAGGCATGCACAACTCTATTCAGGACAGGACTGCAGAGCCCCATTCTCAATCTCTCGGGGGGGGGGGGGGGGCTCCGAAGTCAGATCCCCAGTGATCAGTAAGCTATCACCCCCGATCCTATAGGGGAGATGTGTGTCCCTGCGCTTAATGGCAACAGCGATATGAAACCAGAGTATTTTTCCTCCATCACATTAAGTGTTGTGAGGGTATAGTCAAAGTTGCATAATGGGCTGGTTTTATGTGGACATTTTATAGAGCGGGTGGGAGAATGTTCACCTCATCTCCACCTGCAGAGCAGACCGGACCGGTGTGATGTCATAATCATGTGGTCAGTCACATGATGGAAAGAGTCACATGGTCTTGGGTTTAAATAACTGGGCTCTAGATGAAGTCTTTGGTCAGCAATATTGGAGAGAGGATTCTCCAGTGGTTTGTGGCGAAAAGACTGAATCCCTGTTGCCCCAGAGCAGGATGTAACCGCAACGCATGGATTTTGTTACAGCATTTTTGTTTTCCTTGTTGTTATCCCGTTTTTGCACGAAGGGCTGGGTTTACTTTCCACTTCTAGTTGGTTTATGCTGCCTTATAATAAACCAACTGAAGACTGTGACAGTGTTCCTGTTTTTCCTACCTCCGTGTACCACCAAGTGAGTTGACATACCACAAGATCATATATACACACTAATCTTCTAGATCAGGTGTTCAGCCGTGCAGGAGGTCGGACATATAGCTCATAGATCTACTGGAAAAAGCCGCAGAACCCACTATGGAATATGGGGACACAGGCACAGCAGAAAGGACCAATGTCCGCTTCCGACTCGCAGAGTGCTGTCCCGTGCAGTTAGCTATCCTCCCCCAAACTCTACTCTGAGGAGAACCTGCAGGGAAGGAGGCAGAAGACCCACTGTACATCCTTCTGCTCTTTCCCCATTATTGTCCCGTGTACTGTGCGGCTCGTCTCCCTGATGAATGCGCGCCATGCAGGAGGACAGACAGCAGCCAGTGAGTGCTCTCATCAGTCTGATGAGAAAGTTCATCAGCCTCTCTCCCTGCATGATATTTCCCCCCTTTTCAGTTCCTGCACTTGGCTCAGTGCTGAGCCCTCGCCCCGGCTCTGAGTACCAGAATGATTATGGGTGAGACTAGTAGGGGCTAAGTGTCAAACAATATGGTGCCTGAAAGCGCCCCTTTCACCTCCGGACCCTGATGCAGCACCTGCGGTATGTCCGCCCCTGTGTCATTTTGCGATCCCTGTTAAATGTAACAAAGAGATTACCTTAATTTTCAGTTTTAACATCAGTATCCAAGTGTGTGCAGGTGGTAAGTGAAACAAGGCAAGATAGATATGCACAAACAAACATATATACACACACACACATACACAGATTATGTACTGTCTCACAGTCATTTAACAATGAAAGTCTTAAAGGATTTAGATGCTTAAATCTCTCCAGACAGAACCCAAGCACCATAAGAGATGATCTCCTTACCCTTAACACATTTAACATGTAATCTCATTACCTGTGCTCGGCTTGACTCGGATGCAATTACTAAAAAATACATTACTGTGTTCAGTTGAACAAAACAAAACAAACTGTTGACAACTTAAACTCTACACTGAGCTCATTACTCATGACAGATATGGAAAAATGGAATTAAAAGATTGCGATCAGTCATGCCCAATTTCAAAGGATGCTGTCAGATATGTATTTGAACTTTCAGAAAAGTGAACTTTGCAGTAGCTTGATTTATGCTTAAAGAGAACCTGTCACCAGCTTTCCTCTTAATAAACAGAGAAATGCCTGGGTGCTCAAGAATACCGCTTTAAAAAGAAAAATAAGAGTAATAATAATAATAATAATAATAATAATAAAAATAATTAGGGTACCACTGGTAGGGACATGGCAATTAGTGTGACTTTCCACTGGTCAAGGTCCATGCTTAAAAAAAAAAAATCTCCATTTTCAAAGAGTGAACTAGTTGAAAGTAATTATTAGTTATTATTCAGAACCAATCCGTTACTAACCACGCACATTTACAGGTTTTTTTTTTCATGCATGCAATTTTAACTATAACTTCTTTTTTTTTTAGCTTGCTTACTCAAATAATTTTTCCCTCTTAATATCAGTAAAAATGGATATAAAAACATTAGGGGAAAAGGGATTAGCTTCACTACTGATATCGGCAGTTTCTTGGTCCCATTCACTGACTTATGGGATTTTTGAAAATAGCCCAGTGCACGTCCTTTGTCACCATCACGCAGTTCTGTTGCTGAGCTCTGAACACTTTGGCATTTGAACGGCAGCTCTATGGATGGTTCTTCACATGACATCCCATGAGGGCCAAGAAAACCAAGAGACTGCACCACTCTTAAACAGCTCCATAGAGCGCCTCAAACCACTGTAGATCTCTTCCAAGAGCCTAGGACCAATATCGGAAAGCCAAGATTCTCGGCCGTAAAGGTACTGTCACACTTAGCGATGCACCAGCAATCCCTGGTGCATCGCTAAGTGGTCACTAATGAGCTGCCACACAGGCAGATCTCACCAGCGACCTAGCAGTGGTCGGAGGTCGCTACTTACCTGTCAGACAAGGCGATCTTGACGTCCTCCCGCTCGGCTCCACGCGTCGCTCGTCGGCGCCACAGGAAGCCCAGCAGGAAGCTGACGACGAGAAATGGCCCAGGCCGGTCTTGCGCGATCAACGATAACCAGTGGTGGAGCGGTCGGAGGTAAGTATCAGACATAGCGATATCGCTAGCAATATCGCTGCTACGTCACAAAAACCAGGGTCGTTATAGCGATATTGCTAAGTGTGATAGGCCCTTTATGAACCTGGCAGACAGCTGAGCCCTCGCTATCAACCTCTGCTACTCTGTGGAACGGCAGAGACAGTACCCGGCACATCTGTAGTCACAGCTGCGTCTGCTGAATGCCACCACACAGTGTGTCTGATGCCGTCTGTACCTAATGGATAGGATCTCCAAGCAACAAGGTAGGATGGGAGAAGAGCTGCATGGCGGGAGTTAAGAACTATGAGGGACGTTGTACTGTATATTGGGAGGCTGTGAGGTTATTATGCATTTAGGTGTGATGTGAAGCCATAATTCTGAATGTAAGGGAGCTGTGGGGCCATCATGCTAGATGTAGGGGGGATGATGGGCCATCTTCTGTATACACGGTGTGGGTGTGAGGTCATCATACTGTATATTGGGGTAGAATCATTTCACATGTTTGCGAGCTATGGAACATTATTCTGTAAGCAGGGGAAATGTGGAGCCGTTACCCTGTATGTAGGGGAGCTGGGGGGCCATCACGTTGTATATAGAGAGCTGTTTGGGGCATTATAGTGTATGAAGACTAGCTGTGCAGCCATCATACTGTATATAGAGAGCTGTGGGGTCATCATGTTGTATATAGAGAGCTGTTGGGAGCATTATACTGTATGAAGACGAGCTGTAGGGTCATAATAGTGTATATAGGGAGCTGAGGGGTCATAGCACACTAGAAAATGCAATTGAACACCTAATATTTGTAGGGCATAGTGACGTAGCAGCTACACAAAGTAAATTTTGTACACATTACTTCTGTTGTGTCGTGTAGCCCCAGCCTAATTCCTTTACAGTGTCCATCGTCGCCTTAAAACACATTTTTAGGAAGGGTTATCACATCAAATCACTGATGCAACTTTTCTCAGATCCTCCCATTTTACATTTATCCTCAGCACCTGGTCTCTCAATAGTTTTCCATATGTCCTGTCTGAAATGCAAAGTGCAGGGTAATATATTGGTGGTATGTACATTATAATTATTAATTATCACAAAGGTGACATTACGTTAACGTGGCTTCCTACACACAAAGACAAAACCAACGTGGCCAAGGGGGAGATTGAGGAATCATTTTACAGCAAAATAACTTACTTTGAATAATCAAAAAGTCTGCTGTCCCAGAGGTCATGGTTTCCTCTAGGCCCATCATGGAAGAAGCAGGAGTTTGTGCCGTCAAACTGGTTGAGACCGTCTTCGCTGTTCTTTGACGCATGGCTATGTACAACATCAAGTAAAACCTGGATTCCCATGGAATGGGCAACGTCTACAAGCTCTTTTAGATCATCTGGGGTTCCATACCGACTATAAAAGGAGAAGGAACATTAGTCAATGAGCTGAGAGCGTTTTCTACAAAGAATTTAGTAGATGTACTGAAATATGCAGGATAATGGGACTCACTAACACTGAAGAGTTCTAATGAAGGAGAAGTACAGTTCTAGAAAAGGCTAAAATAAAACCCTTGTAATAGAATCCTGCTTACTGGGGTTGTTCGCTCTAAACATACAAGTATGCAGTCACTTTACACGACTGCAGACTTGAAACATAGAAAAGCACAGTAAAACAAATGTATAAAAATACTCTGTTGTAAAGAAGTAGCAGTAAACAGCAAGGGCTAGTAAAAAGAAGATAAAAAAACAGGGTATTTGGTTGATACTTTTTTGCAAATACTATACACATCACCAGGTTTTTAAATACATCAGTTAGGGACTGCTCTGATATGGCGGTGACCTTGACGTTTGGTACAGCGGCTTAGTATACATTTTTTGCAAAAAAAAACGTATCAACCAAATACCCTGTATTTTATCATCTTTTTCCTAGCACTTGCTGTTTACTGCTACTTCTTTACAACAGAGGATTTTTATACGTTTGTGTTACTGTGCTTTTCTATGTTTCAGTCTTTTGGTGGTGTGAACACTGTCCTACAGACTTGTTCACTGTGCATGGCCCATGTATTTGTATTTAATTGGCTTCTTTTTTTTGCAAGATTAGGGAGGTTTTCCACCCCTCCCTTGTGGGCCATGTACATAAAGGCCATCTTATGCAGCGTGTCCACATTGGACATTACCTGTCTCAATCCTGCTCATATAGGTACTATACACATGACCAGGTTTTTAAATACATCAGTTAGGGACAGCTCCGATATGTGGGTTACCTTGACGTTTGGTAGAGCGGCTTAGTATACATTTTTTGCAAAAAAACGTATCAACCAAATACCCTGCTTTTTATCATCTTTTTACTACCACTTGCTGTTTACTGCTACTTCTTTACAACAGAGGATTTTTTGTTTCAGTCTTTTGGTGGTGTTAACACTGTCCTACAGACTTGTTCACTGTGTGCATGGCCCATGTGTTTGTATATGACTGCAGACTTGTGAATCTTCGCATAGTGCGCACTGTGAGGATTCTCCGGAGCCGGGCAGCCATGTGATTTGCATACTTCCAGTCACATTCCAACTAGACTGTTTCCGGCCTTGCTCAATACACTTGCATTGTGTGAGGTCGCGTCCATCTCGTGGCTGGAAGTATGCCTATCGCATATGCGATGTGAGGAGTCACAAGTCTGCAGGCACAGAGTGACTCCAGAACGGACCACCCTTATAACATCTAACAAATGTGGCAAGATGTTCATGGAATACAAGCTTTTGGACAGGTTACTGCCCATAATGTTCTCTGGCAGTATGACCTGATACCTAACAGGGGACTTATTTGGTATGTTAGATTCATCTCCCTTATGTGACTTCATAGCTAGCTTACATGGCCACCAATAAACTGTTTCAAGAACTAGAAAAATTTTTTTGCATATTTTACAACTATAGTAGTGCTTGCCCACAATTACACGGATCTCTGCTTGCAATAGCCTTTTCAATTATTAGTCCTTGAAGGGTGCTTTCTCCTGCCTGTTAAAGCCAGGTTCATATCACGTTTTTTTTTCCACCCGTCAGTGGCTCCTATCTATCGAAAGGCCAGAAAAAAAGATTCACCAAAGGTGCCATTGACTTTAATTTAGCAGTCACTTACTTTGTGCTCGGTCTGACACAATTTTCAGCAGTGTGTTGTAGGTCTTGTATTTCGTTCCCACCTCAAGAAGGAGTACACTGTCGAAAAAGAGGTCAGACAGAGCACAAAGTGACTCCCTCCTACAGTAAACTCAATGGCTCAGAGTCTGCTGAAACAAGTGGATACTGTAAAATCTGGTATTCTGCTCCATGTATCTGGAAGGCAGTGTAAGCACAGATATCCTCAGCTTTACAATTCTGCAACCTTTACTAAAGAGAACTGATTTTTTTTTTACTATGTAATCAGTGCAGCATAAAGTAGCGACACAGACCCCAATTCCAGTGATGTGTCAATTAAAGGGCTGTGTTCTGCACTTTCAGTAAGATCAGTGTTTTATCAGCAGGAGATTATCACTACAGGACTAGGGGTCACGTGCCTCCTGGTCTAACCACGCCCCCAGCACTGATTAGCAGCTAGCTGTCAATGTAAGTGTACACAAAGTAACCAATCAGTGGTGTGGGCCGGGTTATACACAGCGCTCAGCATTCTGATAAATCTGCAGCAGAGAAAACAGTGATTCTATCAAAATGACAGCAAACAGGGCAGCAAATCACATTGCTAGAATCGGAGTCTCTGCCCCTACATTATGCTGCTCTCAGATTACATAGCAAAAGCCTGCTGACAAATTCCCTTTAAGGACTCAAACTTGTCAAGATACACATATAATACATTTTTGTCATGTGTTAAGCAAAATCCTTTGAAAAGGTTGCAACTGACATCACAACTACTTACTGGCTGGACACATATGGCATAAATAACTCCTTAAAAAAAAATAAATCAAGTGTGGCACAAGTAGCACAGAGAGCTCCGAATGTTTGTTACATTTGTGTAGCGCACGTTATTCCTACAAAAGCCATGCTACTCTATGGCACCAACAGCAGCCCCACTGATATTTATTAAGAATAGCTTTTGCCAATTTAACTCCAAAATTAAGTATTAAGGTATATTTATGGTGAACACAGCTAATTTCCAATTTTATTTTTTAATAATACCTTGATGCAGCAAAGAAACTGGTGATTTGGTACCCAAAACTTGCATAATAAGCATGTTCCATAACAGCCATCATCTGAATACAGTTGTATCCTGGAAAACGGAAATAAAATGACAACAATGTAGTGTTTCAATGCAAAAAAAAAATAGAAAACCTAGTACAGAATCTTACATAAATGGTCACTAATAGCAGGAGATACAAACGGCGCTGCAATTCTGGACAAGACACCTGCAGTAGAGCCCTAGAAGGTATACCGTACATATTAATGGAATACTACTTCCCCCGCCCCCCCAAATTGGCAGAATCTTTTTCCAAAGCTATATAAATGAGGTTGATCTTGGCACAATGCAAATTCAGTTTTGGCCGTGTCTTTGTTCAAAACATCAAACCCTTTATACAGTGGATGTACCTGTACAAATAAAGTGTTCACGTTTTTCTAGCATCAATTTTGGAGTGCCGAATCTAATTTTGTATTATTGTGGCGTGGAACCCTATTCGTGCATCCATCCCTAGAGGAGTGCCGCGCAGCATTTTCTTTGTGCAAAGCAAATACATAGGAATTTGTGGGACAATCAGACATTTTAAAAAGTCTAAACACAAAAATTTGAGCTTGGTTTGAGTTGGTACACATGCAGCATATAAATGCATGTTCACATGGCCAAAAAGCATGCAAAACCTACAAAAGACAAAATGAAAAAAACCCTGCTATAATTAAATAAGTAAAAAGCAAAAGTGCATTTAAATCATACAGCCGTCCCATCATCGACAAGGTGACTCTGTGGTCGGGGTGGTCCTACACTGTCTAATATTAATAACCTTATCATGTGTCAAAATTGACGTCTGTGTGAATAAGGGCAGACCCGTCCCAACCACTGGACACCAACTCAAACCAAGCTCAAATTTTTGTGCTTTTTCTTTGTATTTGTGCATTCTGTGCAACCTGGGGTGTGGCCTCCCTCTCCTGAGCTGGAAATTGTATTTAAAGGCTTCCCTTGACTGGTGTCCAGTGGTTGGGACCCGATCCTTGTCTGCCCTTATTCACACAGACGTCAACGTTGACACATGAGAAGGTTATTGGTGAATCAAAAGTAGTAAACAACCTAGTCTACAAATATCTGACATGTCTCCGAATTTCCAAGCAATAAAGTTTGTATTTTTTTAAAAAACAAAAACCCCAGTGCTTTCAGACCTCAAATAATGCAAAAAAACCAAGTTCATAATAATTTAGAAACAACAATACTAATGTTTTAACTCCGAAAGAGTTCTGAAAGCAATAATTTGTGGAATAACCATGATTTTGAAAAACAGCTTTCATGCGTCTTGGCATGCTTGCCACCAGTCTTTCACACCGCTTCTGGTGCAAATATTTAAGAAGTTTGTCTTTGTTTGATGGCTTGTGACTATCCATCATCCTCTTGATTACATTCTGGAGGTTTTTTTTATGGGTTTCAGGTCTGGAGAATGGGCTGCCCATGACAGGGTTTTGATGTGGTGTTCTCTTAACTTTTGCCAGAGCTGTATGTTTAAATCTGAAAAGCGACAAAGTTTCATAGAAAAGCATAGTTTAATAGCTGCTGGGATAAAAACAAGCACAAATAGACCAGTTGAAGAGGATCTCCCCATACACGCATGTAAGGAGGAGACCAGTCACTCCAGGGTAGCGGGTGAGGAGGAGCCAATGGGGACCCGCCTGTCTGACTACTCTTCAGCGCGGCTCGGTCCCCGGTGGCTTTTAAACTATGTTTTTCTCTGAAATGCGGCAGCATTTCAGAGTTAAATCAATTGATTCAAAGATAATCTGTCATTTATCTTTTGACCTGGTCTGGCGCCTGCGCACTGCAGTACTCTGCTCTACTCTCAACAGGGCAGAGCAGTACGCCAGCGCCGGAGCCGCGACAGGAAGCAAAGAGGAGGATGTCATCGCTAGAAGATGGGAGGTGCCAAACCCGGACCGGGACACCCATCGGACTCGGACCCCTGGGTGAGTATAATCTAACTCGCTTTTCTTATCTTTCAGGTTCCATCGGGGGCTTATCTACAGCATTACAGAATGCTGTAGATAAGCCCCTGATGGTGGTGGCCGCATCTCATATGCCAAGAAATAGGTGACAGATTCCCTTTAATTAGAACCATATTTTCGGAAACAAAACTCTTGCTAAAAGTTTGCACACACACTACACTTGCAAAATATTACAGAGGATAAAAAAATTACTGTCCAAAAAAAAAAAAAAAAAAATAATGCTTTGCATCCAGAAAGGTTGTTCTCTGCTTTCACTACCCCTGTAATCATGTAAAGTGCCCACAATAACATTGCTACGTGTTCGTTACCCTTTAAGAACTTAGAAAAGATTATTCTTAACCATTTCCGAAAAAAAATATATATATTTTTGGACCGAAAGCCCTTTTTCTTTTTTGACATTTTCTGCAGTTCTAACCTTGAGACACCTAAACACTTTCGCACCCTGCTTAATATTCCATGCTGCGATCTTTTCACTTAAATTACGATTTACTGATGAATATTTACAGGTTTCAAAATAGGATAAAACTAAAGTAAAAAAAATAAAACAACATGACGCAAAACAAAGTATTCTAGAGTTAATAAGCATAGCTCCCTACAGTAGATACAGGCGAGAAAATTTTGTGCGGAAAAAAAAAATAATGCGTATAATCCAACTTAAATTAAAAACCTGGTATTTTTCATTAGAATGTAAATAGCGTGGCAACGGGCTGTCTGAAATTAAAGCCGGCTTAATATTTTAATGTTAATGGCCTTTACGTAAATGATTCAAAAGGTCGCTTGGCGATGTCCGGAGAAAGCCAAAACTGTAGCATTTTTCTGTTTTAATAAGACAAAAAAAAAAAAAAACGAGGAAGATGCAAATACGAATCCAATTTGACTTGTGAATATTAAACTATGCCATCTGCATGTCCTGAACTTCACGTGCACTTTTGATATTTACAAGGTAAATCATGAAAGGCGGCAGAAGTAATTGATTGTTTTGTACTATCCTTTACGCTTAACCGAGGCTTTCTTTTCGGGTAAATACATTTCAAAGACCCCGTACTTATATCTTTAATCATTACACATTGCTTATCACATTCAATTCCCCAAAGGAAGCTCTTGAAAAGAACAGACATAAAAGGAGGGGTTTTTTTTTTCCCTTTTGCAGCTCTCTGTACAAGAAACACCTAAAGAAAAGACAAGAAAAAGTTTCCTCCCCACTTCATTTTTTTTTTCCTCTTTTGCCACGTTTGTCACTTAAACTGCTTTTCTGTGATACGAAATGAAGGAAACCTGAAGGGAGAACAGTTAAGTGATAAATCCACAGAAGTTAGAACAAATCCTTCTTAAGTAAAAACTTTAATGTCAGTAAAGAGATCCTCCTTCAAACAGTTGGGAGATGATTAATATCAGTAAACGGAATAACCTTCAGGTTAATAAGAGCAAAAAGGAAGAAAGTTTCATTTTTTCTTCTCTCACACTTTTGAGTTCTGAACGTACTGTCATAATGTTCCTGCTCGAGTGTGAACGGATTCTAATTATTCTCGAGGTGTTTATTTCGCCTTGTTTTAATTAAAAAGTATTCATTTTATCTTAAAAAAATAAATAAAAAAATAAAAAGGATTCTTCAGAGCGCACCGTACTGTGTAAATGTGTACAGGCGTATATTACATATGCAACTTACATCTTCTCTTATGTAAGATGTGGTCTGCAAAAAAATATCGTATTTTGCAAATAAGACACACCAGATTATAAGACGCACCCAAAATTTTGAGGAGAGAAATAGGAAAAAGCTTTTTTTTTTTTTAATAAAATGGTGGTGACTCTTATAATCCATGCGTCTTATTGATTACCGGGCGTGGTGGCTCGGTGAAGCAGGGTTCCAGGGTGACTGCTAGAGGAGGCAAGAGTGGCACGTTGCTGCAGGCCGCAGGCTGCGATGAGGAAATGTTTCCGATGTGCGCCGCTGCGGGTGAAAATGGTTGTGGTGCTCCTTGAGGTGTGTGTGCGTTTGTTCTCTCTGTGAGCATTTTGTGAAAGCCTGGAACTCCCCCGCACATCCATTACTGCGATGAGGTGGCCTCCTGAAAAATGGCCACCGGGGGTGGCGCATGCTCAGATTGCCGTGTTCTGAGCATGCGCTGCCCCCCTGGCGGCCATTTTCCCTGAGGCCACCGCATCGCAGTAATGGATGTGCGGGGAAGTTCCGGGCTTTCACAAAATGCCGACGGAGCTCCCCCGCACTGCAGCCATTTTCATCTGCAGCAGCGTACATCGGAACACCCCCTCATCCCAGCAACCACAGGACCCTGCTCCACTGCGGCCGGTAATCTATATCCGCATTATAAGACGTACCCCCAAATTTAGGGGGGAAAAAGGTGCGTCTTATACAGTCCGAAAAATATGGTACATACATTTTTTTGGGGGGTAAGTTCTGGTCAAATAGTATTAATTTCCCTTTAAGCGGTGAGTAAAATCTCAAAAAAAAAAAAAATGATTCAAATGGAATATCTCATGTTAATTCATATGAAAAATCCTCTGCGTTCTCTAGAATGAAGGGATAATTAATTCTAACGTTTACAGCTCATTGCTCAGGTTACCAGCCAACCCCAGCTGAAAAGCACTGCTCTGATGCTGGCCGCTTTGCTGGATGCTCCCAGCAGGGCCAGCTTTAGGCTAAATTTTACCCCGAGGTAAATTGCCTTTGGTGCTCCCCACTCCATTGCTTTATCTACTCAGTTTGCCCAGGACACCTAAGAGTCTTTTACACCCCAAGAAAATTGATTGAAGCTTTCTTCACACTATGGCCGGCGTCACACTACCGTAGAATATGGGCGCAGTGTTAATCTATGGGGCCACTCACATCACCATTTATTTTCTCAGTCGTATTCAGTGTGCATGTAAAATCGCAGCATGCTGTGATTGTACGCGTATATTGTCCAAGACTCGCAAATGCAAGCCTCTGGGTGGCCATGCGGACCATGCAAGTGCTGTCCGATTTTTACGCACCGATGTCCTTTGAACAGCCGGCAATTCATGTGCCGCGTACAGTAAAATCACATTGACAGGTATAGATGTCAGTGACAGACACATATAAACATTTATATTACATAGATAGAAGAAAAGCAGACAATTCATCTGTAAAATCACTGCAGGAGCCGACAGGATAGAACAGATGGAATACAAACAGTAAATACAAATAGAATAGGTATATTTAAAGATGCCAGTGACAAATACAATAAGTACAGTTTTTCGTAACCAGCAGAGGGAAAGGCGACAGCTAGGGCCCGATGTTTATAGCAGAGATCTCGATCTGCGCATGCGCTGCCTCCAGAAGCCAATTTTCTGGAAGTCACAACATCGACACAATAGAAGTGCGGGGGCTCCCCACACTACCGCCAAACTAGGCTGGGAGAGAGTTAATTGCCCTACAGCGTTGGGACTACCGGAAGAATCGCCCGACTCCTGCTGTCACCAGCGCTGCGGATTTCCCCTGGGTAAGCTGAATTCAGGACTGTAAGATGGACTCCCATTTGACGCATTCATTTTTTTCCCCCCATTTTCCTTCTGAAAATTTGGGGAGCGTCTTATAGTCCGGTGAGTCTTAAAGTCCGAAAAACACGGTAATTGCAATAATTTTCTGGGAGAAATACCACCATGGTTACTTACCGGTAGCCGGTTTTTCCGGAACCCATGACAGCACCACCTGAGAGAGGGATCCGCCCCGCCAGGACAGGAACCTACTGAGACATAAGGGGCGGCACCTCTCCCCCGCTTCAGTTGGGTTACAGAGCATTGAGAGGACTTCCCGGTTAGTTACATGTTTAATCCAACACCACAAAACTCAAAAGACCCTACTAATTGTGCACACCGTACAGTGAAAAAGGGGGGGAATGTACGGGTGCTGTCATGGGTTCCGGAAAAACCGGCTACCGGTAAGTAACCATGGTGGTTTTCCCTTCACCCATGACAGCACCACCTGAGAGATTTTTGGAGACTTCGAAACACCTTAGGGAGGGACCACCGCTTGCAGCACCCTTCTACCAAAGGTTAAGTCAGCAGAGGAGGATAGATTTAATCTATAGTGCTTAAAGAAGGTTGAAGGTGAGGCCCAGGTAGCGGCCTTACAAATTTGTTCGATTGATACCTCTGCCTTTTCAGCCCAGGAGGTCGCCACGGCTCTGGTGGAATGAGCCTTGATGCCGTCAGGAATCGGGATACCACTAGCTGAATAGGCTACACTAATGGCTTCCCTGATCCATCTAGCAATAGTCCCTTTTGAAACCCCATAGCCTTTCCTGGCACCCTGAAAAGCTACGAATAGGGACTGTGACCTCCTCCACTGGCTAGTGGCAGATATATATTCTACAAGAGCTCTTTTAACATCCAGACTATGGAATTTTTCCTCCCCCAGATTTTTTGGATTTTCGCAAAAGGATGGAAGAACAATTTCCTGACCCCGATGGAAATCTGACACTACCTTGGGCAGATAACTGGGGTCTGTTCTTAACACTACCCTATCCTGAAAGACTTGCGTATAAGGAGGATTTACTGAGAGAGCCTGTAAGTCGCTTATCCTGCGGGCTGATGTGAGGGCTACTAACAGGATCGTTTTTAGGGTCAAAAACTTTAGGGGTAGCTGATGTAATGGCTCATACGGTTCTTTTGTAAGGGCTTCTAACACCAGGTTTAAATCCCAGGGGGCTATTCTAGGTATTGGAATAGGCCTAGCTCTATGGCAGGATTTAATAAATCTGGCTATCCATCTATCTGATGCCAGTTTGCAATTGTAGAGCGCCCCTAGTGCCGACACCTGAACCTTAAGTGTGTTTACTGCGAACCCCATCTGCAACCCAGATTGTAAGAACTCTAGGATGTCACTAATCGGGGGTTCTTTCCCTAACGGCTTACCCAAGAACTGTAGGAACTTATCCCATGTTCTGCCGTAGATGTTAGTAGTCACCGGTTTCCTGCTTTTTAGCAGAGTGGCCACCAGCCCAGGGGAGAACCCCCTATCTATTAAAAGCGACCTTTCAAATTCCACGCCGTCAGATGGAATCCTTTGACCTGAGCGTGCAATATTGGACCCTGAACTAGTAGGTCCGGGATTTCTGGCAGAACCCAAGGATCGGAGAGGGACATCTTCCATAGCAGAGCGAACCAGGGCCTTTTTGGCCAAAATGGAGCTATTAGAATCACCCTGGCTTGATCGTTTCTGATTTTTCTTACCACAGTCGGGATCAGAGCTACTGGGGGGAACGCGTAAGCCAGTCTGAAGCTCCACTGGATGTGCAATGAGTCCACTGCCCATGGGTTTTCTCTTGGGTTTAGAGAGCAGAACCTTTCTGTTTGCCTGTTGTGCTTGTTTGCAAAGAGGTCTATCACCGGTTCCCCCCAAAGCTGAATTAACTTTTGAAAAATGGATCGGTTTAGCGCCCATTCTCCTTGCCTCAGGGTATTGCGACTCAGGAAATCTGCCTCTATGTTTTCTGCCCCTTTTATGTGTAGGGCTGTCACGGAGTGTAGGTGATCCTCTGCACTGCTCAGAATGTCTGTTGCTGCTTCCATTAAGGAGTGTGATCTTGTCCCTCCTTGGTGGTTGATGTATGCCACTGCTACCTTGTTGTCTGACATGATGCGTACATCTCGACCCTGGAGTAGCGGAATGAAGTGGTTTAGGGCCTTGCCCACTGCCCACAGTTCTCTCAGGTTGGAGGATGCCTTCCTTTCTTGAGGTGTCCAGGAACCTTGACCTATGAGGCCCCTTAGGTGTGCCCCCCACCCCGAGGAGCTTGCATCTGTTAAAATTATATCTGTCGCCTGTCTGTCCCATGGTATTCCTAAGGTCAGATTTGTCTCGTTCAACCACCAGTTGAGAGAGTCTCTGGTTTTTAAGGAAAGCTCCAGCTTTCCTTCCAAACGCCCTCTTAGCGATCTTTGTGCTCTTAGTATCTCCCCCTGGAGTTGCCGGGTGTGAAACTGAGCCCACCTGACCGCCGGAATACAGGATGTTAGGGTACCTAGCAGGGACATTGCTTTTCTTAATGTCATACATGGTTGGTTTCGGCCCGCCAAGGCCAGATTTTGCACCTTCTCTATCTTGGACTCTGGGAGCAGACACTCTTGCCTTTCTGAGTCCAGTATAAATCCCAGGAAGGTCTGTTTCTTTAGGGGTTGTAATTTTGATTTTTTGAAATTGACTATCCACCCTAACTCTTGCAAGGTGTTGATCACCTGAGTCAGCTGTGCTGTACAGTGGTCCTCTGAACTGCCCACTATAAGAAAATCGTCCAGGTATGGTATTATGACCGTATCGTGAATCCGGAGAAAGTCTGTCACTTCCGCTATGACCTTGGTGAAGACCCTCGGGGCTATGGATATGCCAAACGGAAGAGCCCTGAACTGAAAGTGCCTTAGTGTGCCCTGAATATAAAGCGCTACCCTCAGGTATTTCTGGTAATCTGGATGGATAGGGATGTGGTAATACGCATCCTTTAAATCGACTACGGCCATGAAGCAATCTTGATGTAGCAGCTTCACTGCCGTAGTTACTGATTCCATCTTGAAGGTCGGGTTCTTTATTCGTAGATTGAGGCGTCTGAGATTTATGATTGTCCTGAACGACTGATCCGGTTTTTTTATTAGGAAAAGGGGTGAATAAAACCCCTTTCCTTCCTGTAAGCGTGGCACCTCGGACAGTACCCGCTTGTCTATCAGGCTCAGGATTTCTGTTTCTAAGGCCAGTTGTTCTTCGGTCATCTTCCTGATAGGTGTGATGACGACCACGGATTTTGGCTGACGAATAAAGGGGATTTTCAGGCCTTCTTTTAGGATGCTCAGAATCCAGGTGTTGGAGGAGATCTTTTCCCAGGCCTGGAAAAAGAGTGCCAATCTCGCTCCTACTGGAATACTGGCGTCACTGTGGTGACTTTTTGGAGGTGGAGGTGCCTCCACCAAACATAAACCCTGATTCTTTTTTCTTTTTATCCTCCCATCTTCTTCTGTCAGCGGGAGGACGCCCCCTATTGAATCTCCCCCTCCGAAAGGGCTGTCTCCTCTGATCCATAGGGAATCTGGGGAAGCCTTTTTTCTTATCGCCTGCTTTCTCCAGAATATCGTCCAAGTTCTTGCCGAACAGGAATCGGCCATCGCAGGGGAGAGAGCACAATTTGGCCTTGGACTGAAGGTCACCCGGACAGCCCTTAAGCCATAACGCGCGTCTAGCAGCATTTGATAGTGACGCTGCTCTGGCTGTCAATCGCATAGAGTCCGCCGAGGTATCTGCCAGAAAAGCCGCTGCCCCGTGCAAGAGATACATGTCTGATAAGATCTTCTCTCTTGGGACCCTTGACGCCAGCTTCTCTTCTAACTGCTGCAGCCAGATCATGAGGGAGCGTGCCGTGCAGGTGCCCGCTATCGCCGGCTTAAGACCTCCTGCTGTCGCTTCCCATGCGTGCCTCAAATATGAGTCCGCTTTTTTGTCTAGCGGGTCTCTAAGAACCCCTGCGTCTTCCAAGGGCAGGGCCGACCTTTTGGAAGACCTGGACACCGCTGCATCTATTTTTGGGACTTTGTCCCATATTTCCGTATCCTTGTATTCAAAGGGGTATCGTCTCTTAGAGGCGGATGGAAGGGCCCCCGATTTTTCAGGCTTTTTCCACTCCTTCTCAATAAGCGCCTGGATTTTCGCGTTTACTGGAAAGGTTCGTTTTTTCCTCTCCTGAAGCCCCCCAAACATGACGTCCTCTAGGGTTTTAGCCGCCCTTTCTTCCTGTAGGCCCATTGTGGTTCTAATGGCCTTTAGGAGGGCATCTGTATCTTCTACAGGGAAACATGGCTTTCCCCCTGTGTCACTATCTGAGGAGTCTGAGGAGGATGATTTTTCCGCCTGAGATGATACTGATGCGGAATCTGAGGGGGAACTAGGGAAATCCTTCCTGCTTTTTTTCCCTTTTTTCAATAAGGACTTAATTGAGCCTTCCATTTCTGACCTGAGGGCAGATATTAGATTGGCTGCGAAACTAGGCGCTTCCTCCGCCATAGTCCGCTGAATGCACGAAGCACAGAGATCTTTTTGCCAGTCTCTTGCTAGGGGAGATTTACATATAGCACAATCCCTATTGTTCTTCTTGCTTCCTGCTTTTCTGGGCCTTTCCTACAGGGTGAAGCATACAATAGAAAAACCCCCTATTAATATACTGCTGACATTCACGAAGATCACTCACCACCCGTAATCAAGGGTACCGGATTTGGAGGCTGCGTCGGAGCACCTGACCCGCGCTCTTTGGACCTTGAGGAGTGCCCCGACCTGCGGCTGAGGCGACTGCTGCTTGAATGGCTTCCATGCTTTCTGCCAGAGGGCTGTGAGGGAGGCAGGGACGCTGAACGTTCCTGCTCGGACTCCATCTTGCACCGCCGATCTACAGCTGTCTTTCCTCTTTTAATTTGCATGCCTCCGCCTGGTGAGCGTCTTCCTCCCCTCCCCCCTGCGACCGCCGGCCCAGCGCTTCAGAAAGCCGGCCGGCGTCGCACCCGGCGCCATTACACCGTCGCCCTCTGCTGACGTCAGCCGGCGCACCCAGCATTCCAAGCGCCGCTGACGTCAGCGGCCGGAAGACGCCAGCGTCTCTCCCCTACCACGGGGATCGAGATGCGGCGTGCGCGAGGGGAGGGCGGCGCGGTGGGGGCTTCCCGGAGCCACCGGGATCCCATCCACGCCCGCACGAACCCGGAGCCCCAGGGACCCCGGGGACTGCGCTTCCAGGACCCGACGGCCGGCGCTACAGGTAAGCTACCTGTTCTTCCCGCGCCGGGACGGGCCTGGGTCTTTATCTTTTCTCTTCGCCCATGACAGGCACCGCCACAGTGGGATTCCTTCCAGGACAGGAACCCAACTGAAGCGGGGGAGAGGTGCCGCCCCTTATGTCTCAGTAGGTTCCTGTCCTGGCGGGGCGGATCCCTCTCTCAGGTGGTGCTGTCATGGGTGAAGGGAAAATTTCATTTTCTGGAACAATTTCAAGGATGCAAACACTTTCAGCCATGCCTGTATATATCTACATATATTGCATTAGGCGTCAATGGAGTTTTGCATGTGTAGTGGTATATGACTGGAGTGGCCATGCTCTTAGCGGTACACTTCAAATGCTCCTACCAAAAGTAATCCTTAAACGTTGTGGAAATCTAGCCTATATTTAAGAAAAAAATAAAACCACAAAACATTTAATCAAACTTATGGCTAAGACAGAAAAAAAAAGGTTGACTTTGTCTCTGAAAAATAAAATGTCTGAATTGCCCAAAGTTGACGGGAACAAGAATAGCAGCTTTAGACAATGTATCACTCAACATGAGCCTATAAGGAGCATTACAGTCTATAAAATGACTTTCTGGAGGAAATTTCACAAGGTGAGTGATTATTGCTTTGAAAATGTAACATATCGATCAAAGAACAATGTAAGGAAGCAGCAGACGCAACGTAGTCTTCCTCCAACTTACCAAGATCCTTTATCTTTGGTAGCACATTGTGTGTGAAATTTTTATAAGATGCAATTTTTCCTTCCGGTGATGCAATTCCGACGTGAGCTTCATAAATGCGGACACTGTTTGGCTTCCTTGGGCGCTCATACTTGCGCTATAAGAAAAAGTTATGTTATCTCTACCATAATGTAAAAGGACATTACATAATAACACATACATGTTAAATTGAGATTATTCATATTTTGTTAGATAACAGCTTTATCCTTATTGCTAGGTATAGTGAAGCTGTCTCATCATAGACTCCAGATAAATGGGAGCGAGAGATCCGATGACCGCGAGAGCCACGACAGCTAAAAATTTCCATAAACATTAGAATTGACTACTGTCACTCCACAGAATGGTGATCCATGTAATACAGCGAGTCACTATGGCTGATGCTGAGAAGTCCTGAAAGGTCCGTTCTATGATGACCTCTAAAGATACATAAATGAGATGTCTTGATGGACCACACATCCAAGTGAAAAACGCATATGTTTCTAAAGATTGGCCACTGTAAGCTATATAATAATACTAATAATCTTTATTTTTATATAGCGCTAACATATTCCGCTATATGTATCGTCTTGTATAAAATAGGCCCCCATATCTTCCACTGACTCCCAAATGTGTAGTGATAGACCGTATATAATGAATGGATTATTTTCACATTGTGATGCAAGTTGGGGACCCAGCAAATTAGACTCATACTATCCCATTTTCCTGGGAGCAGAAAAGGACTTGCTTACAGAGGACTTCCAAAAATGGAACTTTACTGTTTTTTAACCGCTTGTTTTACACCTTTTATGCAGATCTGTTATTTCCCTATTTTAATACATACCAAGCACTGTACTTTTTGTGTAATAAAGCCATTAATAATCCCTTTCTGATATTGGGCATAACAGTACACCAATGTCAGACTCCACCTGTTTGGTGTAGGCTCCGGCGTGGAGTCCGCACCTTTCAAGGGCACATGACAGCTGATCTATACAGCTGACATGTGCCGGCAACAGCCACGGGTGGAATCGCGATCCACCCACGGCTGTTAACTAGTCATAAATCGTGTCACATGATCCATTGCTGGATTGCTATGAGCGCCGCCCCGTGATTGGTGCTCATAGCAAGTGAGCATTTTTTGCTACAAACAGGCAATCTGATCATCTGTGTGTTGCAGAAGCGATCAAAGTACTGCAGCTTCTAGTCTCCCATGGAGACTATTGAAGCATGCAAAAAGAAAAAAAAATAATTTTTAATGTTTTTAAAAACAAAGCTCAAATCGCCCCCCTTTCTCCCATTCAAAATAATACAATAAGAAAAATACACATATTAGAGGCTCGCCACCTTCAGAAGTGCGATTCTGAAGGTGGCGAGCCTCTAATATATCTAATGATTGTGCGAAATCATTAAAAAAGAAAAAAAAAAAAATTACCCGATAGCTAAATGGCATGACGAAAAAGAAAATAAAAATGTAAATTCCCTTTTTTGCTCGCCGCTACAATGCAATAAAAAGCAAAAATGGGTAATCAAAAGATCATATCTACACCAAAATGGCATCAATAAAAACGTCAACTCAATGAGACGACACATGTCTCAGAAAATATTGCTTCTTTTTTTTAACCAAACTTAGGATTTTTTTTCACCACTTATATAAAAAAGAACCTAGACATGTTTAGTGTCTATGAACTTGTAATGACTTGCAGAATCATAATGGCATTTAGTGAACATGGTAGAAAAAAAAAGCAAAAAACATAACTGTGGAATTGCACTTTTTTTTTTTTTTTTTTACAATTTCAGAGTGTTTGGAATTTTTTTCCCCACTTTCCAGTACACGAAATGTTAAAACCAGTGGTGACGTTCAAAAGTGCAACTTGTCCCGCAAAAATCAAGCCATTACTTGGCCACACTGACCGAAAAATAAAAAAAGTTATGACTCTGGGAAGAAAAGGAGCAAAAAATGAAAACACAAAAAAGAAAATACCTCTGGTAGTGAAGGGGTTAAAGTTTAATGGATTTGCCATGTTGCACTAAAGAACCTAAGTGTCTCCATAAAGATAAATAAAGATTAAGTAGTACCTTAGTTTTCAGACTATAAAGATGCATTTCGTTGCTCAAAAAAATGTGGAGGAAAACGGAGGGTGTGTTTTATAGTCCGGATGTACCTGCTCCACCTGTGGTGGGGAGCAGCGGGTCACAGGAGGCAGGAGCTGGCGGCTGTGGCAAACTTCTGTGCCCACTGCTAAAAAGAAACTAATATTCACTGTATTCCATGCCTATGGGCGTGGAGGGCAGTGAATTTTCATTTCTGTCTTAATAGTAGTGGACACGCTGTTAGCCTCAGCAGTCGGCTTCCTGCAGCTGCCCAGCATTCGCATGTGCCCTCTACTTAAGGCAATGAATAGTCACTGCTCTCCACTCACATACACGTGGAATGCAGTGAATATTCATTCCCTTCAGTGGCGGCATACGTGAAAGCCCGGCAGCTGTGCTTTCTATTAAAGAACAATGAATACTCACTGCTCTCCATGCACATAGTCCCGGCGTGAGGATTAGCGAGTGTTTCTGAAGCTGTCCTCGGCTTCTAAGCAGCGCAAGACTTCCCTCCCATGCGCCGCTTACAAGCATAAAGCAGCTGTTAGATCGGAACAGGACGCTGTGAGGGCACTGAGGGAGGCAAGTAATTTTTTTTTTTTTTTTTAATGTTTTTTCTGATGGGGGCCAATCATATCAGCATAATGATGAAGCCATGCATACCTGGACGGAAAGGGGGTCGGGTCCTTGCACACCAGGATAGGGGATGAAGGGGGCCATGCACACCAGGATAGGGAATAAGGGGGCCATGCACACCAGGATGGTAGGCTAATAAGTACAGAATTGACCACATTTTTTGCTTCAATTATTTTTCTAATTTCCTCCTCTAAAACCTTCGTGAGTCTTGAGTCTGAAAAATATGCTAGTTTATGCATGTCGCCTATGTATGGCCTGCGGGCAGTAGGTACACTGTGCTCGACATTGAGACTTATCACTATCTTGGTAAGTGGTGACAGAGTAAAGCCCCCGTCACACACAGCGAGATCGCTAGAGAGATCGCTGCTGAGTCACAAGTTTTATGACGCAACAGCGATCTCACCAGCGATATTGCTGTGTGTAACACCTATCAGCGACCGCCCCCCCCCCCCGCCGGGTATCGCTGATCGTGCTCAAAAGCCCTGGACATTTTTTTGATTGTTGGTCTCCCGCTGGCCAGCACGCATCACTGTATGTGGCAGGCTGGAGATCAGCAAGCTGGAGCCTGGTATCCAAGGTAAACCGCGGGTTACTAAGCGTGCGCGTCACTCAGTTACCTGCTGTGTACCTTAGATACCAGCGCGCTGGTGCAGGGAGCTGGTAACCAAGGTAAACAGCGGGTTTCTAAGCGCCGCGCGGCGCTAAGGAACCCGCTGTTTACCTTGGTTACCAGCTCCCTGCACCAGCGCGCTGGTATCTAAGGTACACAGCGGGTAACTAAGCGACGCCCTCGCTTGTTACCCGCGTCGTCGCTGGTCCTCATCGCTGGTGACATC
The DNA here is from genome assembly GCF_039654945.1 of Dendrobates tinctorius. Lineage (NCBI taxonomy): Eukaryota > Metazoa > Chordata > Amphibia > Anura > Dendrobatidae > Dendrobates > Dendrobates tinctorius. The sequence continues at coordinate 15,660,533 of NW_027361752.1, read as the reverse complement.
TGCCTGTTTGGCAGCTCACCAACGATCATGTAGCAACACACCAGCGATCCTGACAAGGTCATTTCGTTGTGGGGATCGCTGGTGCGTCGCTATGTGTGACAGGGGCCTAAGTGTTGGGAATGTGGACAGGCTTGGGGGACGTTCTGTGTTCAATCTGCAGTCTGAGTGAGGGGCGATTTTGAGATAGTATGAGATAGAGCTGTAGAGTGACGTGGACCCTTTATAGTCACCCCCACCCCACATCATGTCACAGAGGATAAGTGACGACCTGACCATATCTGTTACTTTAACATTTTTAATACTTGGAGCACATTTAGGCAATGTTTCACCAGAAGCGTCAGGAATTTTAGAGATGCTAAATGCAACGTTTAGAAGCAATAACAGCAGTAATCACCTTACCGTATAAGAGTCAGCTGCTTGCCAATGAACCCAGTCATACACCACCTTTTTCTCCTCTTGAAAAACATACTTTGCCCATGGTGAGATCCGATAGATCACTTCTCCTGACTTGGTTTTAATTACTACCTTTAAAAGAAAAAAAAAAGAAAATATTTGTAGACTTCAGTTTCAAATCAGTGACTTTAGTATTTGTTATGGATAATTCGACTCACAAGTAAAACTGACAAAGGCAGGCGGCTGTATCTACACTGGCGACCAAAAGTTTTCTTTTGTGTTTGTTTTTTTAAAGTGTGATTACTTCTGGCTGGTTGTTGTGATTCTATTTTCCTGGAGATTTTAGTAAATCTGAGGCAAATGGTTGTCAGCTATAAAGATTACATACTTTGCCATGGCAAGTAGAATTTTGCCTAAAATTTTTACTTATTTTTTTGTTCATGTTTTCGGATAAAACACGGCAAAGACAAATCCAAATTTCTCATCAGCTGTCAGGAAGCTTATTATTCTGAGAGTGAAGTCAGGCAAAAGCCAAAAAGAGGCATTTATGGAATTCAACTGTTATCAGAGTCAAGTGTGATAAAGAAAGAAAAAGAAGGTTATCAAACCGCTGACAAACCTAGAAGTGGATGACCACAGAAAACTTCCTCCAAAGTTGATAACACTATTAAAAGTCAAAACAAAAAAACTGAACTGGAGTAGAATTGAATGACACGCATGATGTAAAAGCATGTTCACACTGGCCATAAAAGCAAGCAAAACCAAAAGTAAAAAACAATGTGTGTATATACCCTAATGAAAATAAATAAGTAAAAAAGCAAGTGCATTAAATAACATAGGGTACTTGGTAAACACTGTTTTGATCAAAAAAGTATAAGGCTATGTGCACACACTGCGGAATCACCTGCGGGTTTTCCCCCGCAGAACCGCAGGTAGAACCGCAGGTAAAACCGCAGGTAAAGTGACCTGCAGTTTTGCCCTGCGGTTTCACACCTCTACTATGTTAAGGCTGTGTGCACACGTAGCGATTTTTAAGCGTTTTTGCCGCGAAAACGCTTAAAAATCGTGTACAGAACGCCCCCCATGCATTCCTATGGCATTCCGCACATGCTGTGCTAATGCTGCGCTTTTTTCCGCGGCGGAATCGCATTGCGGAAAAAATCGCAGCATGCTCATTCTTTGTGCGGAATCGCAAAGAATAGCCGCGATTCCGCACCCATAGGAATGCATGAGAATCACTTACTTCCCGCATGTGGCTATGCCCACCATGCGGGAAGTTAAGTGTCTCATGTGCGGTTGGTACCCACGGTGTGGAGGAGAGGAGACTGTCCTCCAGGCCCTGGGTACCATACCCCTGTAAAAAAAGAATAAAAAATAAAAAAAATCGGGGTATATTTACCTTCCGGCGTCCCGCGATGCATTCCCGGCCTCAGCGTTCCCAGTAATGCCTTGTGACAAGGTCCTGTGATGACGTGGTCTCGCGAGATCGCTATAGCAACGCGAGACTACGTCATCACAGGTCTCGCAAGGCATTACTGGGAATGCTGAGGCCCGGGAATGCAGTGCGGGACGCCGGAAGGTAAATATACACCGATTTTTTATTTTTTTTTTTAGCATTTTAACATTCTATCTTTTACTATTGATGCCGCATAGGCGGCCTCAATAGTAAAAACCTGGTCACACTTGTCAAACACTATGTTTGACGAGTGTGACCAACCTGTCAATCACTTTCCAAGCGATGCTTCAAATCGCTTGGAAAGTGCTTGAATATCGCACGCGAAAATCGCGGCAAAATCGCGATCATAATCGCGGTAAAATCGCGTGGAAAAAACTGCGCGATTTCTGGGAAGGAGTCCGGTTTTTAGTAAGCGTTTTAAAACGCTACGTGTGCACATAGCCTAAAGGTGTGAAACCGCAGCGGAATCCGCAGCGTGAGCACTGCGGTTTTGAAAACCCATAGGGTTACATGGTACTGTACCATGTCTGCGGAAATGCTGCGGTTCTGCAGGGCCAAAACCGCAGCAAAAACCGCAGCGTGTGCACATAGCCTAAAGCTGTCCCACCACGGCAAGGTGTACCCATTTGAGACAGTAACTACACTAACGGTTAAAACCTACCTAGTGTGAATTGTGGCAGAGTCTCTGGGTCCCAAACGGACACCCAGCTTCAGAGGGACTGTAAGTGAACTACACAGCTCAGTAGAAAGAAGGCCACACCCTATTTGTACTGAATACAAAAATGCTAAAGAAAAAACAAAAAAAAACAACTTTTTCTTTAGCATTTTTGCTAAAAGATAGGGTACGCAGGCCGCATGCAGAAGTATCCGGACGTAGGCAGAGCTGACCGGAAGTGCGGCAGTGGGCACACTAGCGTATGGATGAGCTGCAGATGGCTGCGGGCTTCCTCCGTGAAGCTCCACCCCTGGCCGCACCTCCTCCGGTCAGCTCCGCCTCTGTCCCTTATCTTTAGCATTAGGTACGCAGGCCATGCCGATGACTGCAGATGCCTCCGCATGTGTCTTTTTGACAATGCGGCGACCTGTGCCAAACGCAGCATGTTGCATTTGGGTGCGCTCGCCGCCCGCAACGTCAAAAAGACGCATGCAGAGGAATCTGCATTCATCGGCACGGCCTGTGTACCTAATGCTAAAGATAGGGTACGCAGGCCGCATGCCGACAGAGGAGCTGCTGACCGAAGGAGGTTCGGCCAGGGACGGAGCTTCACGGAGGAAGCCCGCGGCCGTCTGCAGCTCCTCCATACGCTAGTGTGCAACTAGCCTTAGCGATGAGCACAAGGCTCATTACTCGAGTTTGCCCATGGTGCTCAGGTATGCACAGAGTACATACGGGTGCTCAAGTGACATGTTCGCGTGTTACACAGCTGTTAGGCAGCCACAAAATATATGGGGACTGTCTAACATACATGGGCAATCCCCGCATGTTTAATGGCTGTTCAACAGCCGCAAAACATGGAGCTGCGGTGACTCAAACATGTCAGTCGAGCACCCACGATACTCGGTGCCTACCCGGGCACCCTAGGCAAACTCGAGTAACGAGTACTTGCACTCATCATTAACAACATTGCCTAGAGGCCATGGTGCCCAATCGGGTTACAGAAAGTGTTTCTTTAAAGCATATCTAGCAATATAAGGACAGCGTACAATTTTGACTCCAAAGATGTAAAAAGATGATATAGTTTGCTGGAATTAGTTGAACTCTGCCTGCTGTCCTGTCTCCTACTCCCCACATTGGATTGCCAATGAATACATTATTCAACAGAGGGGCAGCACATACATGTCTGGTGTATAAGTGATAACGCAATCCTTAAAAAAGGTTATTCTCAAGTTACCCCTAAGCTTAGCAAAGGAGTAACTTATTAATTGCAACGGGACCCCCAACCATAGAGTATCGTAACTCCGGAGCCCGAGAATAGGGGCGGTGTACACACCTGTCCAAGCACTACACATACAACTGCCTGAGAATGCCAAAAGCAGGGGGCGTGGCCTAGGCGCAGGTGATGTAAGTCGCACTGCGTTGCGTGCTCCTGAGGTAACCCTCTACAGCTACTGACTACGCAACTATATTTCTAAATTTTCGCTCTCATTCATACTTACTTTTATTCAGCAAGTTGTTTGGCACGTTTTAAGACGTTTCCTGTCAAAATTGGATATACCTAGGACATTTTATCCTGTGGCGAAGACTGCGGCCTGCTAAAATGGCGTCGGCTGATGCCGTGTCACTGTGAGAGATCCTGTCTGAGGTAAAAAAAGACTCAAAGACTGCCTCTTTTTTCTTTATAAATATTTTATTTTCCACCTTTCATCACATTGGTGTGGATTTATATTCATTTTCCCACAAATTTTTTTGACTTTTGGAGCTTTTATCAATTTTCAGTGACATTTTTGTTATTTTGATAATCCGGCAATTTATTGGAAGATTTCCTCTTGGACCCTCTCTGGATGTACCCCTGTTCAACCAGGTGGTTTTAGCCCCCTTTTGACTGTGTTATACCCTGGCACAGCAGGGGTGAAGATCCTGTCAGAAATTTCTCTTGGCGCCATCTTCTGCCTTCCAGTGACGTCACCGCTAATCGGTGGGTATCATAAAACATATCAAAACACCTTCTGGGAGCTTCTGTGTGTGCCCCTACCCAACTGGGGGGTTTTTGCCCCCTTTTAATTTTGTTTAGCCTGGGCACATCTCAGGTGAAGACTTTGACTGAGACCGCTGCAGGCGCCATCTCCCGCCCTCTCAGTGACGTCACCACTATAAGCGTTTTTTTTCCTGTGATCAAATTTGATCTAGACTGGTTTTAACTCTTATTTTGGGGCTGCCCCTTGTGGACCGGGGGTCGGGGATCTCTTTTGTGTGTTTTCATTGGACACAGGAGGATCCCCCCACAGACCGCTGGGCTCTGCTGCGCTGCGGATCCTCCTCCTCTGCCAGTGACGTCACAATTTGGGTGGCGTCACAAAATACATTGAAACCCCCCCTGGGACCTTCTATAGGTCTGCCCCTGTCTAACCAGGGGGTTTGCGCCCCCTTTTAACTTTATTTTGCCTGGGCACATCGCAGGTGATGATTTGGATTGGGACTGCTGCAGGTGCCACCTCCCTCCCTCACAGTGGCGTCACCGCTATATGCGGTTTTTATGGGCTCAAAATTGAATAAAAATGTATCTATCCCCATTTATGGGGTTGCCCCTGATGGACCGGGGGGCTTCGAATCTTTTTTGAATTTGATTTACCAGGGCACATTGCCAGAGAAGTTCCTTTGTCAGCTTGCCCTGTTCCTCTATACTCCGGCTGCGCCTCCTCCTGTCACATCATCGCTGGACCAGGGCCTTCTTCTGAATGAAGTGGAGATCCCCAGCTGCAATGTCCTGACGTGTCTGGCTGTGACAGGCAGGGACCGCTGTATACTCCTGCTCAACAGGCTTCCTCACCTCTGCCTGTGACATCGCCGTTGATTGCAGTCTGTCTGGAAGCTGTGGGGGACTGCAGTCGCCGCCTATGGTAGCGGCCATTTTATTGGTGGGTCTAGCGTCGCAGCTGCTGGGGGCGGCCATTTTCTTGGTGGGTTTGCTGTTCTTGCATTGAAAAGTGTATACACATACTTCATCATACTGATTGGTATAGGGGATTGTTGCTCATTTAATATATAAATAATATACTAATTAATATTATTTAAAACTAAATAAATTTATAAAGTATAATTATAACATTTAATATATAAATTGAAGGGAGAGGGGAGAGAGGAAACAGAAGAAACAATAATATTAGAAATAAATAAAACATAACAAAATACAAAAAAACAAAAAAATAAATAAAACAAAAAATTTTTTTTTAGTAAAAATTGACTTTGGGTAGCGGTGGTCCCTAGCCGGCCACCTCAAAATAACACACCCTTTACACTTCTGTGACATTATCTCCCGGGTTAATTTATTTAATATAAAGTTACTATTCTACTCTCTCAGTTCTTGGTTATATCACTTGGCAAAATGAGTCATTTCAACTCAAAATTACCTATGGCTAAAACTACAGGTGTCTCTAGAGGACAAAATCAAAATAAAGAACCCAAGTCTCCTCGTAGTTCTTCCAGGAACACGGTTAATTTATTGAGTCCGCTTAAGTCCCGTTCTCCCATTGAGAGAGACTGTTCCCAGCTTTCTACCGACAATGTGTCTCTCTCGTTGTCCACACATGGTGCTTGTTTGACAATGTTAAGTTGAGATCTTCCTTCCTCAAATTCTCATACTGAGACAATGGATCTTTCTTCCTCTTCAAAGAGGAAGGGTCCATCGGGTGGGGGGAGTACACGGTCTTCCAGTGCCAATTCCTCGGGAGAGGATTGTAGTTCTTCTTCCCCCAACCCTACTCCAAAAAAATCCAGGCCGAAACCTGAGGAGTTGTCCGGGGCCTTCCCTGGTGCTACAACCCTTGAGGCATATATGAACACAGTTGAAAAACATAGTGCCAGAATGTGTATCGACATGGCTAACCAAACAAAGCTTTTTCAAGACACTCTTGAACACTTTACTGCTCGGTTGGATAACCACGAGTCTAGATTGGGGGAATTGGAAAAATCACAAACGTTATCTCTAAAACACCATTCGGAGTCCAAGTCTAAGATACATCAGTTGCGACTTAAATTGGCGGATCTGGAGGACCGCTCCCGCAGCAACAATATTAAAATCAGGGGTATATCGGAAGATATTTCACCCGTCAAGCTTTCTGACTATGTTAAGGGAGTTTTTAGGAGGACGATTCCCAATCTTTCGGATACGGATCTTATCATTGATCGTATCTATCGTCTTCCTAAGCCTCCTTCCATCCCTAAAGATCTACCCAGGGATGTAATTATGAAAATTCATTTCTACCACATAAAAGAGAAAATTCAGAATTTGGTCAGAATTAAGGGAGGCTTCCCAGAACTATATCACCATCTAAAGTTTTCTGATCTATCTAAAGCAACTATAGAAGGTCGGAAACACTTTCGATCACTGACCTCCGTGTTGAGGGAGCGAGGCCTTCCTTATAAGTGGGGCTTTCCTCTACGCCTCTTTAATTACAAAGGGAAGAATGCAACTTTTCTTTCACCTGAAGAGGGGTTCCAATTTCTGAAATCTCAGGGTGTCTTGTCCTCTGTTCCTACAGTTTCTTCTGCTGGTCCAGGACATGTCACCAGAGCCTATTGTGATGTGCGTCTATGGGTTGTCTGATATTATATGATTTAATATTGTGCTTAGCTTGTATATTTGTCTATTTGATATAGGTGTTAATGAGGGTTTCCTTAGCCTTGCGCTGCACGGACTTTTCCCCCGATGCAAGTAGGAGAACCATTTTCTGTGGTTTCCCTCTTAGGGTTCTAACACCGTACAATTTTAAGTTTGTACTTATTCTTTGGTTATTTAGTTTTGTAGTGTTTTCTTTTTTTGACACTTTCCAGCTGGTGATTGTTTTTTAACATGCCAATTTTTCTCTTTTTTTATGGTACTTACATTAATTACTTATAACGTTAAGGGGCTTACTAGCTCAAATAGGCGTTTTTCCTTTCAGAGAAATTAATAAATCTGCAGCAGATGTAGTGTGCCTCCAGGAGACTAAATTTAAAATGAATAATCATCCCACGTTTTCCCTAAAAATTTACCCTCATGTTTTTGAGGCCTCAGGTCCCTCTAAAATAAGGCAGGTGTCATGACCCTAGGCAGGGACTCCTTGTCGTTCAAACTGCTGGAGGAATTGGTTGAAGTGAACGGTTATTTTCATGTCCTTGTCTGTTCTATGGACTCCCAAATTTATACCATTGTCAATATCTATGCTCCTACTAAAGGTCAAATTAGGTTTTTGAACAATTTACTAAAAAAAAACTTGAACCGTTAAAGAGAGGCATTCTTTTACTCTTAGGTGATTTTAACTTGGTACCCGATAATACGCTTGATGCCTCTTCTTCCAGTAGACTTAATTTCTCTTCTTTAAATAATTGGCTTTTCACTAATGAATTTTTTGACGTTTTTCGCTGTCTCAATTCCACCTCAAAGGAATATACATTTTTTTCTGACTCTCATTTATCTGCCTCTCGTATTGACCGCATTTTGTCAGACGTATTTTCTCTCCCTAGATTTTCCTCAGTTTCAATTGGAAATAAATCTATTTCAGTTCATGCTCCTGTTATTGCCAAGTTGGTTGAGGGGCACTCTGTTAATAATCAGCAGTTGTGGAAGTGTAATGCTACTATTTTTAGAAATCCTACTTACCATGAGGAAATATTTAAATCTCTCAATTTTTATTTTTCAGAAAATATATTTGATCCTTCCAAACCATTCCTCCAGTGGAATGCTCACAAGGCGGTTATACGAGGCACTCTTATTCGTATTTCCTCCAGTATAAAAAAATTTTAACTGCCAAAAAATTAAAAATTTGCAGGATTTGATTAAGGAGAAGGAGTTGGACTTGTCCTTATCTAAGAATCCTCCATCTAGCTCCACATCTCTAGCTAATTTATCCCGTCTTCGAAATGAATTAAGGGCCACGATTTTTTCGTTCTATGATTCAGCAGTAAAGCAATCAAAATTTCATCATTACATGTCCCTTAATAAACCCACCCATTTTATGTTTAATCAAATAAAGAAGCTTAGAGTACATAACCGCATTGACAAAATTACTTCTCCTAAGGGATTATCCCTCACCCACCCACAAGACATTGCAAATGAATTTGCAAAATATTTCAATCAACTGTATAATTTGAGGTCTGATCCCTCTCTTCCCGCTCCAGATGCGGACTCTATTAATAATTTTTTATCTTCGGTTAACCTTCCAAATCTCAACTCTGTGGACGCAGATTTTTTATCTGCTCCTTTTACTGCTGAAGAGATTGGTGACACCATTAGTCAATTAAAGTCATATAAAGCCCCTGGTCGCGATGGTTATAGTAACAATTATTTTAAGTCTTTCCGTGACATTCTTGTCCCCCATTTAACTAAACTTTTTAATGCCGCTGCATCCGTTGGTTCCTTCCCTAGAGAAAATTTAGATGCTATAATCGTACTAATTCCCAAACCCAATACTAATCCTGATCAAATTCTTAATTATCGTCCCATTTCATTAATTAATACTGACCTCAAAATTTATTCTAAAGTTTTAGCTAATCGTCTTATTATACTGCCTAAATTAATTTCCACGGACCAAATTGGCTTTATCAAACATCGCCAATCCATTGAAGGGACCAGACGGCTGATTATTATAAAGTTAATCAATTCCCAAAAACTTACTTCTGCTCCAATTTCATTAGATGCAGAAAAAGCGTTTGATCGCTTGAATTGGACCTTTCTCCGATACGCCCTACTAAAATTTGGATTTAATTTAGACTTGATCACCAAAATTATGGCCTTATATTCTGACCCTCAAGCAAAATTTACATTAATAATCACTTTTCCTCCCAATTTCCAATGGTACCCGGCAGGGTTGTCCCCTCTCTCCATTGCTTTTTGCCCTTGCAATAGAACCGCTAGCCCAATTAATCAGAGATCATTCCTCCATAGAGGGTGTTCGAACAGATCGTCTGGAGTTTAAGATCAGTCTATATGCTGATGATGTCCTCCTGTCTCTCACTAATCCCTGCTCCTCTATTTCACATTTACAATCCCTTCAAACATTTTCCTCCCTTTCCTATTTTAAGCTAAATGAGTCCAAATCCAAAATTTTCCAATTTAATCTCACCAATTCTCAAATCTGGAGTATAAAGGCTCTCTTTTCTTGGGGTTGGGCAGAGAGGGAAATTGTTTATTTAGGTCTGCGGTTTTCTAGAAACCTTGGATCTCTGATTTCCACTAACCTAGATTACCTAATTGCCTCCATTTCTAAAAGCCTTAATTTTTACACGGACAAAGAAATATCCTGGTGGGGAAAATGTCTAGTAGCCAAATCAAAATTCCTTCCCAAAATCCTTTATGTTTTCTTTATGTTTTCAGATCCCTTCCCCTGCTTATTTCCACTTCTTATTTAACTAGTCTGCAGACACGCCTTAATTTATTTGGGGAAATAAAAAGGCCTGTAGTGCTTCGAATCAGTTATACAAACATAAGTTACGTGGAGGTATGGGACTGCCTAACATCTCAGCTTATTATTACTCTAATCTTATTAAGAAATGTCTATGTTGGTGGTCAACTGGCCATATACCTTCATGGGCGGACTTGGAATTTTATTTTAATGCAAATTCCCCTCCCTGTTCTCTTATTTTGAATCTACTGACATCTAAGCATTTATCTCAGTCTAATCATCCAATTTTTATGGCTGCTATTGTGGCTTGGAAGAAGTTTTTTTTAAATTTAAGAGTGGTTTTTCTAGGATTCAACTCCTGTTGAGGCGTCCTCTCTCTTTTCTGGCCTCTGTTTATTCATTTTATTTCCATTCTACTTGGGCTGACTGGGGTATTTCTAAATTAAATGACATCTTTGATGGTCATAAATTTGTATCTTTTTCTCATCTTAAGAGTAGGTTTGGGGTTCCCTCCTCTGCTTTTCTACACTTTACTATGTTGAAAGAATTTTTGACTCCACTGGTGACTCGCTGCCCTCCGCTATCGGAGCCAGAGATCAATATTTTATGCAACTCAGGCCATAATATTTTTTTGGTCCACTCGTTATATCTACCAGTGGTTCAACAACGATTCTGCATATATAAAATCCCCATATATGAAAAAATGGGAATCGGTTTTGAATTTTTCTGTTACCCCAGATGTTTGGGAACTGACCATGTCTCTAACCTATTCTGCTACCATGTCTATGGCTCTCCATGAGTCTTACTTTAAAATCATATCGAGATGGTACTATTCGCCATCTCGTCTAGCTTTTATCAACCCTTCCACCTCCCCTCTCTGTTGGAGGGATTGCGGGCATCATGGTAGCCTTTCCCATTTATTTTGGTTATGTCCACGTCTTCGGCATTTTTGGGATGACATCTCCTCTCTTATTTCTCATATTTTAAATCAATCAGATTTTTCACTGACTCCTCAGTTCGCCCTGCTCTCGTTGGATGCAAGTCGTTTGAATCCTTCTGTTAGGAAATGGGTTATTCATTTACTTTTGGTTTCTAAAAATGAAGTTGCGTTCTATTGGAAATCCACTCAAGTGCCCTCTTCACTCGATATCATTGCAAAGCTGACTTTACATAAACCATTTGAGCAAAAATTGGTGTTGCTGAATGGCTGTCTTCCTTCCTTTATAAAGAAATGGTCTCGCTGGCTGGAAATGTTTCCATGAGTAGTTCTTATTATTATTTATAGTCTGGTTGTGTTTTTTTTATTTTTTCTTTCATGTGTCATGAATGCCTCATGATATTGCATTTATGTATGCTCTGTTATAAAATGTTAATAAAATTGTTTGGAAAAGAGAATGCCAAAAGCAGAGCTCGGTTATTTCCTGCAGATAGTGAACAGTGAATGAGCATGCGCATGCGCCTTTTCGTTCCATTCAACATGGGACTCCATAGAAGCAGTCTCAAGATTTTCAGAGGCCCAGTCTCTGTTTTGCTGGGGGTTGTAGCAGTTGAACTCTCAGCTTACCATTTGTGAAACAACCCCACCAACTCGAGAAATATTTTACTGTACTGCCCAACCCAACAACCCGTCTTCTGATCTGGGCTTAGAAAGGTGCAGCGATGAGGGGCATTTTCATGTTAGTTTATGGTATATCCAAACAGGAGTTTGACCCCAGTCTTGCCAGGTGAAGAGGTGATAACAGATGTACAACTCTCAATTAACTTATCTGAGAAATGTGAATTCACGTGAGCAATTGTGAGTCCCATTGATGATAAAGAGAAAAATACCAGCATCTACTAAACATTTACAGCATGTCATATTGAGGAAATACTACAGACGTCAGGTATGCCATTCACCTGCATTTATCTGTAAGAATATACCATCTGAATACTGTGTAGCCAGCTCACTGGAAGCATGGCTTAAAGGGGAGAAAATGAAGCTACAGTGACATGTAAAAAGCTTGGGCAACCCTGGTCTAAATTACTGTTTTTATGAGCAATTAATCAAGTTTAACATGAAATGATCTCTAAAGGCCCAACGTTAAAAATGAGTTTGGGCACTCTGCATGGTTAGTACCTAGCAACACCCCTATTGAAAGTATCAAAGCTTGTAAACGCTTTTTACAGCCAGACAAGCGTCTTTCAATTCTTGATGAAGGAATTTTCATCCATTCTTCCTTGGAAAATTCTTTTAGTTCTGTGAGATTCCTGGATTGCCTTGCATGCACTGCTATTTTGAGGTCTAGCCACAGATTTTCAGATCAAGAGACTGTGAGGGCCTCTATGAAACCTTCAGCTTGCGCCTTTTGAGGTAAGGCCCCACTACACGCTTCAATGTCCCACCAATGATCCCACCAACAATCCGACGTGGATGGGATCGCTGGGACATAGTTAGCTGATTGCTGGTGAGCTGTCACATAGACAGACTCACCAGCGACCAGGACCAGCGAGCACACTGGTATCCAAGGTAAACAGCCGGTAACTAAGAGCCGCATGGCTCTTAGATACCAGGGCTGTGGAGTCGGTAAGCCAAACCTGTGACTCCGAGTCCTCAATTTCCCTTACACCGACTCCCACATATATTGCTTATATTTAAGTGAAAAATTTATTGTAGTACAATGTGAACATCAGACATTTAATAATTTCTATGATACAATAATCAAGATATTTAGATAGAACATAATATCTATTTATTGGAATACAGCTTTAGAACACAAAAAACTAATAAATTGTAAATATGTAATACGCTGTATAATATCGATTACATACATACGGTACAGACCAAAGTTTGGACACACCTTCTCATTCAAAGTTTTCTTTATTTTCATGACTATGAAAATTGTAGATTCACTCTGAAGGCATCAAAACTATGAATTAACACATGTGGAAATATATAATTAACAAAAAGTGTGAAACAACTGAAAATACTGTGTCTTATATTGTAGGTTCTTCAAAGTAGCCACCTTTTGCTTTGATTACTGCTTTGCACACACTTGGCATTCTCTTGATGAGCTTCAAGAGGTAGTCACTGGAAATGATCTTCCAACAGTCTTGAAGGAGTTCCCAGAGATGCTTAGCACTTGTTGGCCCTTTTGCCTTCACTCTGCAGTCCAGCTCACCCCAAACCATCTCGATTGGGTTCAGGTCTGGTGACTGTGTAGGCCAGGTCATCTGGCGTAGCACCCCATCACTCTCCTTCTTGGTCAAATAGCCCTTACACAGCCAGGAGGTGTGTTTGGGGTCATTGTCCTGCTAGAAAATAAATGATGGTCCACCTAAACGCAAACTGGATGGAATAGCGTGCCGCTGCAAGATGCTGTGGTAGCCATGCTGGTTCAGTATGCCTTCAATTTTGAATAAATCCCCAACAGTGTCACCAGCAAAGCACCCCCACACCATCACACCTCCTCCATGCTTCACGGTGGGAACCAGGCATGTAGAGTCCATCCGTTCACCTTTTCTGCGTCGCACAAAGACACGGTGGTTGGAACCAAAGATCTCAAATTTGGACTCATCAGACCAAAGCACAGATTTCCACTGGTCTAATGTCCATTCCTTGTGTTCTTTAACCCAAACAAGTCTCTTCTGCTTGTTGCCTGTCCTTAGCAGTGGTTTCCTAGCAGCTATTTTACCATGAAGGCCTGCTGCACAAAGTCTCCTCTTAACAGTTGTTGTAGAGATGTGTCTGCTGCTAGAACTCTGAGGCATTGACCTGGTCTCTAATCTGAGCTGCTGTTAACCTGCGATTTCTGAGGCTGGTGACTCGAATGAACTTATCCTCTGCAGCAGAGGTGTCTCTTGGTCTTCCTTTCCTGGGGCGGTCTCATGTGAGCCAGTTTCTTTGTAGCGCTTGATGGTTTTTGCCAATGCACTTGGGGACACTTTCAAAGTTTTCCCAATTTTTCGGACTGACTGACCTTCATTTCTTAAAGTAATGATGGCCACTCATTTTTCTTTACTTAGCTTTTTTCTTGCCATAATACAAATTCTAACAGTCTATTCAGTAGGACTATCAGCTGTGTATCCACCAGACTTCTGCACAACACAACTGATGGTCCCAACCTCATTTATAAGGCAAGAAATTCCACTTGTTAAACATGACAGGGCACACCTGTGAAGTGAAAACCATTTCCGGTGACTACCTCTTGAAGCTCATCAAGAGACTGCCAAGAGTGAGCAAAGCAGAAATCAAAGCAAAAGGTGGCTACTTTGAAGAATCTAGAATATAAGAGACACAGTATTTTCAGGTGTTTCACACTTTTTTGTTAATTATATAATTCCACATGTGTTAATTTCATAGTTTTGATGCCTTCAGAGTGAATCTACAATTTTCATAGTCATGAAAATAAAGAAAACGCTTTGATTGAGAAGGTGTCCATATATATATATTATATATATATATATATATATATATATATATATATATATATATATATATATATATATATACACACATATATACACACACACACACACACACACACTATGACTTATAGCAAGATAAAGCCTAGATCCTCAGGCTACATTCACACTATGGGCGTAGCCAGAATCAAACCTAGGGGGGGGGGGGGGGGGGGGGGGAGAACCTCATACTGTTCCGCAGAATTTCATACTGCACACCTCAGCTGCTGCAGAACCTCATACTGCACACCCCTACACTTGAAAATAAAGCCAGCACCTTAAGAAGATGTGGTGAATGCAGTCTATTTATTCCAACTATCAATTGATATTGATTTGTTACTGAAGACGAGCAATGCCTGTCCTGGGCGTCCTTTTGGGCAGCTATGAGGTGTACCTGACTGGTGCTAAAAAAGGGAGTGTTAGTCTGTGTACTACCCCGCTTTCATTCTTTTTGGTACAGATATGATATGGATAGACAGATATGGATAAATGGATATATACATACAGTAGATAGAGCAGATTTCTAATCTGCTTTTGCTATTGAAAACATTATCTATGAGCTCAAAAACCTTTCAGGTGATGCGGTTTTTTCAAAAGCTGATCTGCTTTTGCAATTGAAAAACGTATCCTCAAAAAACGCAGGAAAAACGCTGTGTGTGAATGCAGCCTTAGATCAGGAATAGAACAGTCATTTATAGGACATTTCATAACTTTCCCAAATTCCTATGAAAAAATATTCAGCACATTCTGCTTTGAACTACTGTACCCAATTTATTATATATTTTAGGAGTCGGAGTCGGTCCATTTTATACAGACTCCAACTCCACCAAAATGAGCACCGACTCCGACTCCACAGCCCTGTTAGATACCCGCTGTTTACCCTGGATACCAGCTCCCAGCGTCTGCTGTATGGCGCTGGGAGCTCGCTGATTGTTGGTCTCTCACTGTCAAACGCAGCGATGTGTGCTGCCCAGTGGGAGACCAACAATAGATTTATGGCCATTAGGTAACGATTAACGATCAGCCAACTGATCGTTGCTACATGTCACACGCAACAATGTCGTTTTGACATCGCTGTAACGTCACCAAATTGACGTTGCAACGATATAGTTCACAATATCGGTGCGTGTAATGGGACCCGTAGTCTATTGTGAATTTTGATGTGTATTTATGAAGATTATCCATTTGGAGAAGCCCTCCTCTTTTCAACTTCAGCTTTTTTACAGATACTGGTTATGTTTGCAACAATAACACTGGTCTACAAAAAAAAAAAAACAAAAAAAAAAAAAAACATTTTCTGGCATGGACTTTAAGAACAGTTTTATACTAATTTGAGGGTGCTGAATTCAAATCTGATCTTATAATTTCTCTATCACATCATGTTTTTGCGCTATAGGTATATAGCCCATTTTCATGGATTCCATGAAAAATTAAGTAGTGTACGAAAAGTGCCGGTTTATACGGTTCACTAAGGGAAATTTAGTTTTCATTTAGTCTCCCAATAAATGTGAGAATATCTTTGCTTTCTTTGAACATGCATAATTCCCATTTGTTATAACTAAACAAACAGTTTTCAACGTACACAACAGTCGTGTGCAGGTACTGTTTTATTTATTGAAATTTTCAATGAATTTTGATATTGTTTTTATGCTGCTGTTTTTCTGTTTTTTGTTTGTGAATCAATATCTAAGGTGTGTGTGTGGGGGGGGGGGGGGGTACAGAAATTCAATGAACAACTCTGGTAGCTAACAACTTTTATCTTGTATTTCTCCGCAGGATGTTTTGCTGATCTAACAACGGCCTCTACATCTCGCAGAAGTGCTCAAATGATCCAAATATTTTTTGTTACATCTGTGGAAACTTTACTGTGAAGACTCAGAGGCACACCATTACTGACTTTGTTAAGAGGGTGTATTTTGTGTACTTCAAAGTAAAACTTGGAGACCAAGACAAGCATTGGACTCCTCTCAAAGTGTGCAAAACCTGTATTGAGAGCTTGAGATCATGGTCTCAAGGAAAGAATGCTAAATTTCAGTTTGGAGTTCCTATGGTTTGGAGAGAACCAAGCAATCATTTAGAAGACTGCTATTTCTGCCTTGTCGATGTAAAAGGTTTCAATAAGAAAAACAAGCAATATTTGCAATACCCGAGTATCCCTTCAGCTATTCGACCAGTTGCCCATAGTGAAGACATACCTGTTCCAAAATTTACTGAGCTTCCAGAAAACGTTCGATAGTAGTAATTGTCATCAAAAATTGAAATATCTCGAAATTCTGATGTGATAGCCAAAAACGGAGTACATATACGCAATCTGCAGCCAAAATTGACTTAAAATATGTTTTAAAACCTTTTGCCAGAAAAATTGCGCTGACCAGTGTAAGGCTAGTTTCATACTAGCGTTTATTTGACGCAGCGTACGGCGCCGCTAAGGCTGGTTTCACATTCGCGTTAAAACAACGCTGCGCCCTGCGTCGTTAAGCCCCGATTCGGCTCCCTGCCCGCCCCATCCGGGATCACCGCCTACTTTTGCATTTGCACGCATGCGATCTGCGCACCCTATCTTTAGCATAGGGTGCGCAGATCATGCGCTGCCAGTGTGAAAGTAGCGTGCTGCGCATTTTTGACGGTGCGCCGTGCGCGCCGAAATGCAGCATGTTGCATTTCAGCGCGCACGGCGCACCGTCAAAAGTGCGCAGCACGCTACTTTCACACTGGCAGCGCATGATCTGCGCACCCTATGCTAAAGATAGGGTGCGCCGATCGCATGCGTGCAAATGCGAAAGTAGGCGGTGATCCCGGATGGGGCGGGCAGGGAGCCGGATCGGGGCTTAACGACGCAGGGCGCAGCGTTGTTTTAACGCGAATGTGAAACCAGCCTAAGCCCCGCCCCCTGCGGTCATCGCCACCTACTATCGCACATGGACGCTTGCGATCTGCGCACCCTATCTTTAGCACTTTTGAAGGTGCGCGCCGAAAAGCAACATGCTGCGTTCGGCGCGCACGGGCGCACCTTCAAAAGTGCGCAGCGCACGCCAAAATCCTACTAGCGCACGGCCAGCGCACCCTATGCTAAAGATAGGGTGCGCAGATCGCAAGCGTCCATGTGCGATAGTAGGCGGCAATGACCTGATGGGGCAGGCAGGGAGCCAGCAGGGGGCGGGGCTTAGCGGCGCCTTGCGCTGCGTCGAATAAACGCTAGTGTGAAACTAGCCTAATTTGTTGAAATTTTATTGAATCCACTTTATCCTTAAAGGGCCTGTCACACTAAGTGACGTTATAGCGATATTGCTAGCGATATTGCTGTGTCTGATACTTACCTACAACCCGCTCCCCCACTGGTTATCGCTGATCGCGCGAGAACAGGCTGGACCGTTTCTCGTCATCAGCTTCCTGTGGAGAGACGAGCGACGAGAGTGGAGCCGGGCGGGAGGACGTCAGGATCGCCTGGTGTGACAGGTAAGTAGCGACCCCCGTCCCCAGCGATGTCGCTAGTGAGATCTGCCTGTGTGGCAGCTCACTAGCGACCACTTAGCGATGTACCAGCGATCCTGACCGCGTCATATCGCTGGTCGGGATCGCTGGTGCATTGCTAAGTGTGACAGTACCTTTACCCATGAAATATTCCCTGTGCCAAGGCCGGCTTTTAACATATTTTTGTTTTCTCCACAATGCCTTGGCATCAGAGTAAAACAATCAACTATAATAATGCAGCAATTGTCTGATTCATTCGGCATGTGTTCAAGCAGCATAAATCTACCATCACGTTCCCTTTAAGGGACGTACATAGGAAGCAGTTATTCAAGAGTGCACAAAGTGGTCTTTTAAAAAAAAAAAAAAAAAAACGGATTACTTACCGGTAATACTCTTTTGTAGAGTCCACGACAGCACCCACTGAGAGAGGGGATCCGCCCCAGGAACAGGAAACCTACAGAGAGATAAATGGGGCGGTCCCCCTCGCTCCCTCAGTTTGTATTACCGAGAACAACGGAGGAACCGCCATACATGTTTTAGTCATTTTGCTTGGGCGATTCATATATCTTACCCCTATGCAGTTTTAAGCTAAGTTTAATCACATATCCAACTTAAATTATAATCTCCACCACCAAGGAGACCCATGTGTGAAAAAATTCTTACGGGAGGGAAGTGAGCGGGTGCTGTCGTGGACTCTACAAAAGAGTATTACCGGTAAGTAATCCGGTTTTTCCTCTTCGCCACGACAGCACCCACTGAGAGATTTTCAGAGATAATCACTAGGGCGGGCACACCGTGTAAGGACTGATCTACCAAAAGTTAGATCCTCGGTAGAGGACAAATCTAGTCTATAGTGACTATAAAAGGTAGATGGAGAAGACCAGGTTGCAGCCTTACATATTTGTTCAATTGGGACGTTCGCCCTCTCGGCCCAGGAGGATGATATGGCTCTAGTAGAGTGCGCCTTAATCCCCAGTGGAGGGTCTTCTCCTTTTGTCAGATACGCCATTGTGATCGCATCTCTAATCCATCTGGATATCGTGCCTGATGTAACTGAAGACCCCTTCCTGCTGCCCTGGAATGAGACAAACAGAGACCTACTCTGCCTCCAGGGACTGGTCCTATCAAGGTAGGCTAGCACAGCTCTTTTCACATCTAAGGTGTGATATTTCTCCTCGTCCTGTGTTGACGGGTTCTCATAGAATGAAGGTAGGCATATCTCTTGAGACCTATGAAATTTAGTTGCCCGTTTGGGCAGGTAGGACGGGTCCGTCTTTAAAATGAGACTGTCTCGTGTTGTTAACAGGAACGGTGGGTCTACTGACAGAGCATGAAGATCACTCACTCTCCTGGCCGATACTAAGGCCACCAGCATAGCCGTTTTCAATGAGAGGCACTTTACTGATGCTGAGATTATGGGCTCAAATGGTGCCTGAGTGAAGGCATCCAAAACCAGAGTAAGGTTCCACGCTGGAAGTCGAGGCACATGCACCGGTTCTGCTCGTTGACAGGCCGAGATAAACCGAGTCACCCATCTATTTGCTGCCACGTTATAGTTAAACAGGGCTCCTAGGGCTGACACGTGGACCTTAAGAGTGCTTACTGAGAGTCTAAGTTCTCGGCCTCTTTGTAGAAACTCTAGAATGGCCGTAATGGGTACTTCAGCAGCTAGTTTTGTTGGGTGAAAGGCCAGGAACTTCCTCCACACCTTAGCATATATCTTTGTCGTGGACTCCTTCCTGCTTTGTAGCAGGGTATTGATTAGGTTCCTTGAGAAACCCTTCTGCCTCAGTAGCTCCCTTTCAAATTCCAGGCCGCTAGGTGCAGGGCTTTGGCCTGTGGATGGTAGCAGGGTCCCTGCGAGAAAAGATTCTGGTGCAGCGGCAGGATCCACGGGTCGGTTACCGACATGGCTCTCAGCCATGAAAACCACGGTCTTTTTGGCCAAAACGGGGCTATCAAGATGACCCTCGCCCTCTCCTGTCTTATTTTCCTGACTACTGTTGGTAGTAGCACCATCGGAGGAAAGGCATAGGCTAGTTGGAATGCCCAGGGTGCTTGGAGGGCATCTAGAATATCTGGGTTGTCCGACCTGTAGAGAGAAGCAAACCTTTTTACACGCCTGTTGGCTCTGGTTGCGAAAAGGTCTATCTCCGGTCTGCCCCATTCTGACGCTATCATTTCGAAGACGTCTCTGCTGAGGACCCACTCTCCCTGGTATAGGGCCTGGCGACTGAGATAGTCTGCTCGGGAGTTGTCCACTCCTCTTATATGGAGCGCTGACAAGGAGAGAAGATGGACCTCGGCCATCTCCAGAAACCGTCCTGCGATAGACATCAGTGGCATTGACCGCGTGCCTCCTTGCCGGTTTATATAGGCCACTGCGGTGGTATTGTCTGTCTGGATCCTTACGTGGGCGCCTCTTAACTGCGGGAGGAAGCGAGATATCGCATAAAAAAATCGCTGTTAGCTCCTTTACATTAGAGGAGGCCTCTATTTCATTCTCCCGCCACCAGCCTTGTACCATGTGCTCCTCTAGGTGGGCTCCCCAACCTAAGGGGCTGGCATCCGTGGTGAGTATCTTGGAGGGAGTCACCCACCACTGTACTCCCTTCGATAGATTGGAAGGAATTAACCACCATTTTAGGGATTCAACCACCTCGGGCGATAGGGATATCTTCCCTTCCAGCCACCCCTGCAGTCTATCTCCTGCAGAATAGCCCACTGTAGTTCTCTAGAGTGGAACTGAGCCCATTGCACCGCTGGAATGCATGATATCAGTGACCCCAGCAAGGACATGCCCTGTCTCAATGATATTACGGGTCTTCCTGTAGCATTCTGTACCTTGTCGATTATGGCCATTACTTTGGCGTTTGGCAGAAAGCACTCCTCAGTTACGGAGTCTACTTGCAGGCCCAAAAACCTTTGACAAGTCACTGGCTCTAGTCTGGATTTCTCCCAGTTAATTAGCCAACCCAGTGTTTGTAGGGATGAGATAATCCTAGCTATTCTTGCTTCACACTGTGAAACAGAATTCCCCACTATGAGTAGGTCGTCTAAGTAAGGGACAACTAGGGTGTCATTCAGCCTTACATATGACATTACTTCCAGCATTAATTTGGTAAATACCCGAGGAGCCATGGATAGCCCGAATGGCATTGCCGCAAACTGGAAATGCTGAATCCGACCTCTGAACCAGACTGCTACCCGCAGGAACCTTTGGTGCCCTCGATATATGGGGAGATGGTAGTAGGCGTCCTTTAGGTCCAAGACCGCCATGTAACACCTGGGAAACAAAAGCTTTATTGCAGACTTAATCAACTCCATTTTAAACGACCTCAGTCTTAGGAAGGTATTAAGTTTCTTTAGATTTATTATAGTCCTGTAAGAGCCATCTGGTTTTGGGACTAAGAATAGAGGAGAATAAAAGCCCATCCCTGTTTCGTCGTCTGGGACCTCCACTAGAACCTGTTTAGTTAGCAGTACCGCAATCTCCATCTCCAGTGCTTCCTGCTGAGATCGGGACTTCATAGAAGTCAATAAGAAGGAGTTCGGTGGATACCGAACGAATTCTAATTTTAGGCCTGATGATACAATACTTAGGGCCCACGGGTTTGATGTCACCTTCATCCATTGGCGGCTGAATCTTAATAGCCTGCCACCTACCGGTATAACGGTTTTATCGGGATCTGTCTCCTCTGAAGGAACGTTTCCCGAATAGGTTGCCTCTTTGCTTGGGGTCCTTATTTCCCCAGCGATCCTGGGGTCTAAAGTCTTTCTTTTTTCCGAACGGCGGCTTCCTGTAGGCCCTCCTGTTGAACGGAACATACGGGTTAGGGAACCCCTTTTTCCTCTCCCCCGCTTTTGTCAAAATTTCATCCAGTTCTGTACCAAACAGGTACTTACCCTGGCAGGGTATAGCACACAATCTAGTTTTTGTTTGTGTGTCTCCTTTCCACCCCTTCAACCATAAGGCCCGCCTGCCTGCATTGGTCAGTCCCGCGGCTCTAGCCGACAACCGGAGAGAATCCGCAGAGGAGTCGGAGAGGAAGGCCGCTGCTCCCTTAATGAGGGGCATAGAGGAAAGAAGCCTACTCCTGGCTACTCTACTTTTAATATTGTCCTCCAAGTCGTTCAGCCACACCAACATAGATCTTGCCGTACATGTGGCTGCTATTGCGGGCTTAAAGGCTGCCGTACAAGCTTCCCAAGATCTTTTGAGGAATGTATCGGTCTTACGATACGAAGAATCAGCCAAAGTTCCCGAATCCTCCACCGGCAAGGAGGATCTACGAGAGGTAGAGGCCACTGCCGCATCCACCTTGGGGGCTCTCGACCAAGCCGTTAACTCCTCATCGTCAAAGGGATACTTACGCTTTGACGTTAAGGGGAGGAAGGTCCTCTGACCTTGTTTCTCCCATTCCCTCTTAACTAGGTCTTTAACAGCTGGGACCACTGGGAATGCTCGGACCTTTTTACGGGAGATACCCGCAAACATTATGTCCTGAGGGGTTTTGGGGTCCTTACTCTCCGGCAACCCCATGGTATTTCGGACAGACTTCACAAGATTACTGACACTGTCCGTGGGGAAACACGTCTGATCCTCGTCCTCTGTGGAAAGGTATTCCTGGGACTTATCGGAATCTAGTTCTCCGGTATCTGACGGCGACCTGGACGCCAGCGAGACTCCTCCTTTAGGTGAACATATTTCTCTCATGGAGGAGTGACCCCCTAGACTACTGGAACCGCCTAAGGCCCGTAGTTCCTCTCTTATCAGTGCCCGGATATCCTCCTTCTTCTGTGCGGATTCCTCCTGCAAGGCCTCCTCAAGACATGATTGGCATAATCTCTTTGGGTGGCCATCCGGGAGGGGCTGCGAACATAAGGCACACTCACTATGTTTCGCCTTCTCTGTTCTTTTAGCCTAAAAGGGGTATGGACCAGAAGGAGAAGGCTATCAATTATCTAACCTGACCAAAAAACACTCACCCGTGAATTTCGTCAGCAACTACCGGCTGCGGTGTCCGGGACCCAGGCTGAGGCGAGGCATGGGACGACTTCTTTTCCTTACGTTTCTTCTCTAACGGCTCATCTTGTCTGGAAGGCCCAATGGATTCCTTCCTAGAGCTGCCACTTCTTCTGGTGCTATTGGATCTCCTCGTAGCACTGCTCTGTCTACTGCCAAGTGGGGATACCACTAGCTGACCTAATGGGAACGAAGCTGAGTCATCTAAGGACGACATGACTGCGCACTAGCGCTGTGTCTGTGGCTTCCTTTTAAAGCCTTTGCTATAGCTGCTCCTCTTTTTTTTTTTTTTTTGTCCACCATTTTTTTTTTTTTTTCAGCCCCTACTGCGCATGCGCGGGCGTTGTCCCGCGGTCTCTGCCTTCAGCCTGAACCCGGAAGTCCTCCTCCACTTCCGGGTTGCCTCTCCTGGAGCGCTGGGTCACCGCAAATAGTGATGCGGCCAGCGACACCGCGCGTCTGCGCCCCCCTCCACGCACGGGGTCCTTCTCCTGCCAGGTATGACTCCCAGCAGCGCCGCTCAGCACACACCGCACAAGCCCTTCTGCCACACTGGGAGGGGGGGGGCGCCGGTCTCCGTACGCCCGATGGCGTTTGTAATGCGTCCACCCCCTCGGGGGGGGGGGGGAGGGGGGGTATAGCCATCACCCCAGTGAGCTTTGGCACCACTTTCACCTCCAGCCTCACCTGCATTACGCCAGCTCTGGGGGGGGGGGAATACACCTCTCCGCCCGACACTGCCTCCGGTCCTGGGGCCCCTGCTGCTCATATTATGCAGGCAGGCGGCTACCAGACCAGGTATTCTCTTCTGCGGGTTCCTTCCTAGGAACAGGAAACCAAACTGAGGGAGCGAGGGGGACCGCCCCATTTATCTCTCTGTAGGTTTCCTGTTCCTGGGGCGGATCCCCTCTCTCAGTGGGTGCTGTCGTGGCGAAGAGGAAAAAAACACATTTCAGAGGTGGCATGTTTTAGTAATGTGTAATTATATATATTTATTACTTTTTTTAAAGTACTGTGAAAAGTTATTCAGACAAAGCACGTATATTGTTTCATTATGCAGATGGTAGTGTCTGCCAGCGAAGGTCGTCATAGATTTGTGGAATTTAGTGACAAACCGTGACGGTTCAAGGAGACTCGTAGCCTCAAGCTCCCTACAATCAAGTCTCCAGATTTAGGGATTTTTTTTTTTTCTTTTAGCATTGCAGGATAGAGTATGTAAAAAAGTTGCTTTAGATTTAAAGTGCACCAGTCTATCCGGTGCCTGGAGCAGCCACTTTTATCAGTCTATCACTTCAGAACTCAAGATAAATGTACTGGTCAGTAGAGATTTATAGCTCTTAGCCCTCAGCCTCAAAAACAATTTCAGGGAATAAAAGCATTTTAGAATACAAAAAAAAAAAAAGAAAGAAAAAAAGTGGCGATTCAAGCACAATCCTTGAATCACTGAAGAATCTGATACAACAGAAAAACAAAGGTGTTTTGAACAAAAGTTTTATCATCTTCTTTTCCTCTCTCTGTAGCGCAAAGTAGTAAGAAAGGCAAGAAAGACATTAACACTATAGAAATAACACGCTGACACAAGATGACAAATAATACATAGCAAGCCAATAAGCCATTCTGTCCTTCGTGCAGCTGATGCTCTAGCACAGATTCTATGGCTAAGTATATAATAAGGGGACATTTACCTGGGATTATCACGTTTCTTACAAGCCTATGTCTTCCTGGTGCTCAATTCTATAAGCATCCCACTCATGTAATCTATTAATCGTGTGTTATGACAAAGTAACTAACAAATATTCGCATATGGTGTGCACATAAACAACATGGAGGCAGGAGACAATCATAAAGGGAGAACTGATCAGTCTGCCCTAGCATTTAACGTATACTGGACAGGCGAAAAGCAATTCTTCGAAGAAAAAAATACATTAACCATTATACATATTTATTTTCCATACTATTTCCCATGTCACCTAATAAGGAAAGGACTCCTGTTCTGCAAATAGGCGCATAAGATCGACTACAGAATCAAGCTATTAATGTACACAGCTATTAAAGACGTCGTCCATTTTAAAAAAAAATTAGACCAAGAATGCTAATGTTGGTTGAAGCCCTGTCATTAGTTGTGTTACTTAAAGAGTAACTGTCATATTCATTTCATTAAGCAATAGTACACATGAAAATAAAACTTTGCAATATACAGTGGGTACGGAAAGCATTCAGATCCCTTTAAATGTTTCACTCTTTGTTTCATTGCAGCCATTTGGTAAATTCAAAAAAGGTTTTTTTCTCTCATTAATGTACACTCTGCATCCCATCTTGGCTGAAAGAAAAAAGCAGAAATTTTGGAAAATTAAAAAAGAAAAACTAAAATATCACATGGTCATAAGTATTCAGACCCTTGGCTCAGACACATGCTGTCCATTTCCTTGTGATCCTCCTTGAGATGGTTCTACTCCTTCATTAGAGTCCAGCTGTGTTTAATTAAACTGATAGGACTTGATTTGTAAAGGCACACACCGTAAGACCTCACAGCTCACAGTGCATGTCAGACCAAATGAGAATCATGAGGTCAAAGGAACTGGCCAAGGAGCTCAGAGACAGAATTGTGGCAAGGCACAGATCTGGCCAAGGTTACAAAAGAATTTCTGCTGTACTCAAGCTTCCTAAGAGCACAGTGGCCGCCATAATCCTTAAATGGAAGACGTTTGGGACCACCGGAAGTCTTCCTAGACCTTGCTGTCCAGCCAAACTGAGCAATCGTGGGAGAAGAGCCTTGGTGAGAGAGGTGAAGAACCAAAAGATCACTGTGGCTGAGCTCAACAAATACAGTAGGGAGATGGGAGAAAGTTCCACAAAGTCAACAATCACTGCAACCCTCCACCAGTCAGGCCTTTATGGCAGAGTGGCCTGACGGAAGCCTCTCCTCAGTGCCAGACATATGAAAGCCCACATAGTTTGACAAAAAAACAAATGATGGACTCTCAGACTATGAGAAATAAGATTCTCTGGTCTGAGGAGACAAAGATAGAACTTTTTGGTGATAATTCTAAGCGATATGTGTGGAGAAAACCAGTCACTGCTTATCACCTGCCCAATACAATCTCAACAGTGAAACATGGTGGCAGTATAATCATGCTATGGGGGTGTTTTTCAGCTGCAGCAATGGGATGACTGGCTGCAATTCAAGGAAACATGAATGCAAAAGTACAGAGACATCCTAGATGAAAACCTCTTCCAGAGTGCTCTGGACCTCAGACTTGGCCGAAGGTTCACCTTCCAACAAGACAATGACCCTAAGCACACAGCTAAAACAACAAAGGAGTGGCTTCTGAACAACTCTGTGACCAGTCTTGACTGGCCCAGCCAGAGCCCTGACCTAAACCCAATTGAGCATCTCTGGAGAGACCTGAAAATGACTGTCCACCAACATTCACCATCCAACCTAACAAAACTGGAGAGGATCTGCAAGGAAAAATGGCAGAGGATCCCCAAATCCAGGTGTGAAAAACTTGTTGCATCATTCCCAAGACGACTCATGGCTGTACTCGCTCAAAAGGGTGCTTCTACTTAATACTGAGCAAAGGGTCTGAATATATATGACCATGTGATATTTCAGTTTTTCTTTTTTTAATAAATTTGCAAAAATTACTACATTTCTGTTTTATTTTCAGTCAAGCTGGGATGCAGAGTGTACATTAATGAGAAATAAAAATGAACTTTTGAATTTACTAAATGCCTGCAATAAAACAAAGTGAAAAATGTAAAGGGGTCAGAATACTTTCCGTACCCACTGTATCATCTTCTCCTGGACTGATCTTTAAAGGGAATCTGTCAGCAGGTTTTTGCCATGTAATCTGAAGACCACATGCTGTAGGGGCTAAAACACAGATTTTAGGATGCTTTCTCTTATCAAGTTCAGTGCTTTTGTTTTCTTGCAATAATTGTTTTTACACTAGGAGATTATCAATGCTCAGACACAGCAGAGTATGCATGTTACACTCCCTCCTACGGTGACAAACAGCTTACAGTCTATGGACATTGCATATAGAGAGCCTGATGTGGGCGGGATTAGATTCTTCAGCTCTGCTGTATTGCTATATCTGAGAACGGCTGCACCAAGTAATCTAGTGATATCTAGTTGGATTCAGGGTGGATAAAAATCAATTTTTTAAAAAAAAATAAAATTAAAAAAAAAAAAAAAAAAAAAAAAAAAACGGATTTTTTTTATTTAAATCGGATTTTTTTCATTTAAATCGGATTTTTTTCATTTAAATCGGATTTTTTTCAATAAACTGCTTTTTGAGGAAAATATTTTTTTCCATCCAAAGGTTCTTCCATCATGAGATAAAGCTGAGTTGTTTAACTCAGTAGAATAAAGGCTGTATATGTGTAACATTCACAATGCCATGCTCTTCCAGAGGTTTCTGTAGGATTAGTGGGCAGTTTCTCTCCTATATTATCACAGACGCTCGCTTTACTTACGCAGTTCTCAAAACTGAATTTGACTCCGCAGAGGTCCCAGCCTCTTCTTCACGGCAAAAATGTTACAACATGAACAGAGTTGAGAAAAAGACCTTAATCCTATTGTTCTACAAACCTATGAATACAGAATCAACCCCTTCAATGCCAAGTCCAAGAAGTTAGACAATATGTTTGATTGTTTGGAGTGGAATAGATCTGCACAACACAAGAAGAATGTGAATCTAAGTGTGAGGAGGAGGAAGGGCAAGCAGACAAGAAAATGAAAGTGAAACTTTGAGCACAATACTGCAGCATAGCCACAGACAGACAAGTCTGGATCTGTTTGTGTGTACGATCTGAGGTTTATTACATTCTTTCCTTATAATGGCAGCAGGCCGTAAAAGAGACCCAGTTTGGGAATATTTTAATGAAGCTCCTTCGCCTATCGGTAAGGCAGGCATGCGTGCAAAATGCAAACGATGCAACAAAGAGATGCAAGGCCTGGTGGCGCGAATGAGGCAACATCATGAGAAGTGCGGTGATGAAGATGACCAAAGAAACACTTCTGAACAGGCAGGATCTTCAGGTTGGTAAACATTTTTATTGAATCCTATTTCTAAAGGCTGAACGGTCATGTGTGAGAAAAATTATATTTCTTATTATTACTGCATGTTACTGTCATTTGGTACAGTTATGAAAAAAACAAAAATATTCCTTTTGGGGCAGGGGCAGTGATGTGTTGTGTACAATAAGCAGAAATTGTATAAACATTAAAATAACAGCATTGACTTTTTTTGTTTAGGGGAATTCATGGATTCTGGAAACTATCCACCTCCAAGATCACCATCATCCTGTTCTACAGTTTCAGAGTTATCCATCCAGGATAGATCATCATCATCATCATCATCATCATCATCATCATCATCATCATCATCATCATCATCATCATCATCATCATCATCATCATCATCATCATCATCATCATCATCATCATCATCATCATCATCATCATCATCATCATCATCATCATCCCCACATATCACCATCACCCAAAAGGAAGAAAAAACCTTTACCTCCTGGAACCACCATAGATAGGTTTGTGATAATAACTAGCAGATTAGAAAAAGAGTTGATTGATGAAAAAATTGCCCAGTTTATTTATGCAACGAACTCTTCTTTCCGTCTGACTGAGAACCCACATTTCATTAATATGGTTCAGTCACTGAGACCAGGATACAGTCCACCCAGCAGAGCTGATGTTGCAGGGAAACTGCTGGATCAAGTGTATGACAGAGAAATGGAGCAATGTGCAACAGCTCTGGAGGGTAAAATTGTTAACCTAAGTATTGATGGGTGGAGTAATGTCCACAATGATCCTATTGTATGTGCTTGTATAACAACAGAAGAAGGTAAAGTCTTCCTTGCACAAACAACTGATAAGTCAGGAAATGCACACACAGCAGAATACTTACAAGAAGTGGCAGTAAAAGCTATAACGACATGTGAACAAAAATTAAAATGTCTAGTACGCAGTTTGGTCCCTGACAATGCTGCAAACGTATCTAAGATGAGAAGAGATTTAGAAGAGCAGGGAGGGAATACAAAGCTGCTAATAACATATGGTTGCAGTGCTCATTTGCTGCACCTCTTAGCCAAAGACTTAAGTGTTCCAGAAATAAAGGCTAATGTTGTTGAAATTGCTAAATACTTCCGTAATAATCATTTTGCTGCAGCAGCTCTGAAAAGGATGGGTGGAACCAAGCTAACGCTCCCACAAGATGTTAGATGGAACTCTGTGGTGGACTGTTTTGAGCAGTATATCAAAAACTGGCCTATTCTGATGACACTTTGTGAAGAAAATCGAGATAAAATAGATGGCACTGTCACGGCCAAAATCCTCAACATTGGGCTTAAGAGAAATGTTGAACATATGCTGAGCTTCCTGAAACCCATCTCTCAAGCTTTAAACAAAATACAGAAAAATAGCTGTTTTATTGCGGATGCTGTTGAAATTTGGAAGGAACTGAGTGAACACTTAAAAACAGAACTACACATGGACAGAATTAAATTACAAGCAGTAAACAAACGAATGGGACAAGCACTGACTCCAGCTCATTTTTTGGCAAATATTGTCAATATCCAATATCAGGGTCAAAACCTAAGTGCTGAGGAAGAGGAGTTAGCTATGACATGGGTATCCAGCAATCATCCATCTTTAATGCCAACTATAATTAACTTCAGAGCTAAGGGGGAACCATTCAAGAAATATATGTTTGCTGAAGATATTTTAAGGAAGGTCACACCAGTAAACTGGTGGAAGTCACTTAAGTGCTTGGATTTAGAGACTGTTCAAGTAATGATTTCACTTTTAACAGCAGTAGCTTCTTCTGCAGGCGTTGAAAGAATATTCTCTTCCTTTGGACTCATTCATTCTAAATTGAGAAATCGGTTGGGACCCAATAAAGCAGGAAAGCTTGTTTTTCTTTTCCAGATTATGAATAGGAACAAAGAAGAAGATGATGATGAAGATGACGACAAGTGAGCTACAGAGGACAGCAGGGACAGTAGTATTTAAGTTTTTCATGTGTCGGCTGGGCTGACAGTCTAAGCTTCTTAAAATATATATATATATTTTGTTTAGCCAAATTAGTTAACAAACATTGATGTTTGTTTAAGCAAATAACTTATGCTGTAATGTTGTTATTGTTTCAGTTGAATAAATCTATTTAAATTGCTATTAAGGTCAGGATTATTTTTCTCCTTCCTAAGTACAACAGAACAGTGGTGTCCAAATATGAATGATTAACCCATTAAACTGGGGAGAAAAAAGTAATATAAAAAGTGATTCTAAAAATCTTCATCTACTTGCATGTTAAAGTAGCAAGAACTAGTTTAGGTAGAAACTTTGATTTAAATCACTGATTTAAATCAAGCCTTACTGACTAGTGATTTAAATAGTGATTTAAATCGTGATTTAAAATCAGTTAGATTTAAATCAAATCCACCCTGGTTGGATTTAGCTTCTCTTTGCCCACACCATGCAGCTCTCAGATGAAGCAGCAAAAATTTGGTGATAGATTCCCATTAAAGGCATTCTGTCACCCCATTTTCGGCCTATAAGCTGAGGCCACCGCCGTCAGGGGCTTATCTGCAGCATTCTATAATGTTGTAGATAAGCCCCCGATGTAACCTGAAAGATAAGAAAAACAAGTTAGATTATACTCACCGGGGGGTGGGGTCAGGTGAGGTGGGTGTCGCGGTCCAGTCCGGCGCCTCCCATCTTCTAGAGACGACGTCCTCCTCTTTACTTCTGCCGCAGCTCCTGCGCAGACGTACTTTCTCTGTCCTGTTGAGGGCAGAGTAAAGTACTGCAGTGCGTAGGCATCGGGAAAGGTCAGAGAGGTCCGGCGTCTGCGCACTGCAGTACTTTACTCTGCCTCAACAGGGCAGATAAAGTACGTCTGTGCAGGAGCCGCGGCAGAAGTAAAGAGGAGGACGTCATCTCTAGAAGATGGGTGGCACCGGACCGCGACACCCATCGGACCGGATCCCCGCATGAGTATAATCTAACTCGATTTTCTTATCTTTCAGGTTAAATCGGGTTCTTATCTACAGCATTTCAGAATGCTGTAGATAAGCCCCTGAAGGCTGTGGCCGCATCTTATAGGCCAAAAATAAGGTGACAGATTCCTTTTAACTTTGCAAAGAGATTTTCCCATTACAGAGTTAGAACATTTACCTCTCTCACCTTCACAGTAATAATACGCCCAAGCGCCCTGGGCCTTAATGAGACTGGACGGATAATTACGTCCAGGCGATCATGCACGCAAACAGACTAAATACAATATTAGGCTCCTCAGTCTAGGAGTCCAGTGTGTGTGTGGGATATGGGCAGGAATGCAGGAAGCCCTCACCGTGAATATCATTAACCCCAGCTTCATCCAGATCAGGGAACATCCAAAGATACTTTGACAGACCCGGCTCAGCCGCAGATCAAGATTCAAAAACGGCATCTGATGCTCCCTCTCACACTGCCTCCCCTTCCTCACAAGAGGATATCTCCAGAGAAAATATGCATTAGACGCAGGAAGGAGAGACACCCACTCCAACACCTCTACTATACCTTCACCAAGCTCTGCTAATGCCCCTGCGGTGACACCATCTCAGAATCTGGCATAGATCATGGACGAAAATCAAAGATCTCTGTTCTCAAATGGGGGATATTCATACCAAAACAGATATGGAAGGTTACGGTATATTACCTGCTTGGAAAATCTATATAAGTCTGAGCTACAAGCCCTGAATGCGTCAATCTCACAAGTCACCAATAGAGTGACCCAATTTGAATCTTCCTCTGCCACAGCTGCCGCAGAACAAAAGGTGCATAGTCAAATAAAAGAATGCCATTCTACACAGATTGGTATGATAGAGGACCTCAAGAATTGAAACTGCCACAATAATAGTCGCATACGGGGTTTACCGACACAGCTGATCTTATTCCCACCCTTTGCGTCAATATACTGCTGGAAAGGCCACCTACCGAAGAAATACTTACTGAAAGAGTACACCGAGCTTTAAGACTCCAAAACAATGATTCCGACATCCTGAGAGATGTAATTTGCCGAATTCATTATTTCAAGACCAAAGAAGAAATTATGAGACAGGCTCAGTCCAAAGGACCTATGGATTTTGATGGTGCCCATTTACATTTTATGGTGGACTTATCTAGGTCAACCTTACCAAAACATAGGGCTCTGCGTCCATTGTTGGAAGCTCTTAGAGAAAAAAAATGGCCCCTACTCGTGGGGTTTTCCCATTCAATTACAAGTGCGCAACCAGCATGGAACTTTCTTTCTGAGGAACCCACATGGATTGCGGTCATTCCTAGAGGACCTGGATCTGCCAGAAATGAATAAATTATCTCCGATTGGCTCACCAACCTATTCACTTCTTCGGACTCTTACATGAATCATCGACAAGTACAACAATTCCAAAGACCCAGAAGACGACCATCCTCTCATTCTCATCCAATTGAACAATGAGAATATCCATGGTTGTTTCTGTTTCATTCTAGGAGATTCAATCAAAGCATGTCTATTGAATGTTATGTATCACTCACCAAGTTCCTTTTTTGTGTGTTTATATTATGGACCTGTTAGAACCATAAAACACTAAATGTTATATAATGTGATCTGTACTGTGTCTATCTGAGGATAATGTCATTCTATGTATCTTGCCTTTGAAGGATATTCTACCGAGTCCTTAGGCTAATAACTTAGACACAAATATATGATCTACATCGTATGAATGTGAGAAGATTTATGAACATAAAAGTAGATACCTGTAGTTAGTATGATGGACTACCACAACTTTCAGAAACACTGGGATATGTTCTAATAGGGTTAGATACTGCATTTTCTTTTCCTTACAGGTTGCCTAGTGTTATGCATCCTTAAATGAGCAGGATACTTGTGATAGTTGGAACCCAGGGTTCTTGCTTTTGTTAGCATTTTTATATGCTTCTCACAATCTTTATTTTGTCCGGGCCAAGATCCTCGGGAGTTATTCAATGTTGCCTTGAAAGACACTCCCCAATCAAGGCAACTTGTTTTACACAAGTTACTAGGGAAGGACTCCGCTACAGCAGGTTTTCCTTTTAATTTCTTTACATCCTCAGCCTAGGATCGAAGATTTATCCTATTCTCTATATAAGCTTATTTCAACCTCTTCTATCTTTATTCTTTACCTATATCTTCTCTCTCTCCGCCTTTTTCCTGTCCATCCACCCGGACTAAGTTGAAATTGGTAATATCAGACATGGCATCAAGTAAGGTAGCTTCTCTAAATGCTAGAGGGTTTAATGTCCCGCAAAAAACGTTCTCAAATTCTATTCAGGATGCATAAAATGGGAGTGCAAATTCTTTTCTTACAGGAGACTCATTTTAAAAGTAATCACGTCCCAGAAATTAAGAACCGGTGCTACACAATCTGGTATAGTTCAAATCCAATTGCTAAATCTAAAGGGGTCAGCATTGCTATTCACAAAAAATTCCCCTTCACCCTACTAGGGCTCAAAACTGATGATAATGGATGTTTTGTATTATTGAAGATCTCTTTTTTTCATCAGATCTACACACTAGCAAACTTATCTTCCAAACATAGAGCAGGTGAGGATCGGGCTGAGATACCTGCGGCAAATCGAGGGTTTTATGGAAGGCCTTTTGATTTTGTAAAGGGGGGGGGGGCTTCATCGAGACGATGGATAAGATGTGGAACTCCTCAGTGGGCAAGTCTACAATTCCCCCACTCAATTATCCTCCTAGAAAAATAATCTCTTCAAATTGCAGGCGGTGGATATGTGGCATGTCTTACATCCTAAAGATAGAGATTATACCCACTACTCATCAGTTCACAACTCGTATAGTAGAATTGACTACTTTTTGGTTAGTCATCATTTGCTTAGCTGGGGTCCCGCCGCTTCCGTGGGCACTATGAATTGGTCAGACCATGCTCCCATCTTCTTTACTTTCCAGCCATCCACCTCTGTACCATGCCAATGGCACTGGCATTTAACCCCTTCATGACCAAGCCTATTTTAACCTTAATGACCAGGCCATTTTTTGCAATTCTGACCAGTGTCCCTTTATGAGGTAATAACTCAGGAACGCTTCAACGCATCCTAGCGATTCCGAGATTGTTTTTTGTAACATATTGTGATTCATGTTAGCGGTAAATTTAGGTTGATAATTTTTGCGTTTGTGAAAAAAATCAGAAATTTGGCAAAAATGTTGAAAATTTTGCAATTTTCAAATTTTGAATTTTTATTCTGTTAAACCAGAGAGTTATGTGACACAAAATAGTTACTAAATAACATTTCCGACGTCTACTTTACATCAGCAGAATTTTGGAAACAATTTTTTTTTTTTGTTAGGAAGTTAAATGGGTTAAAAGTTGACCAGTGATTTCTCATTTTTACAACAAAATTTACAAAACTTTTTTTTTAGGGACCACCTCACATTAGAAGTCACTTTGAGGTGTCTACATGGCAGAAAATATCCAAAAGTGACACCATTCTAAAAATTGCACCCCTCAAGCTACTCAAAACTACATTCAAGAAGATTAACCCTTCAGGTGTTTCACAGGAACTAAAGCAACGTGGAAAGAAAAAAATGGACATTTTAATTTTTCCAACAAAAATTTTTCATTTTCACATGGGCAACAGGATAAAATGGATCCTACAATTTGTTGGGTAATTTCTCCTGAGTACGCCGATATCTCAGATGTGGTCATAAACCACTGTTTGGGTGCACAGCAGGGCTCAGAAGGGAAGGAGGGCCATTTGACTTTGAATGGAAAATATGCTGGAATATTTAGCGGTTGCCATGTCACGTTTGGAGAGCCCCGTGTGCCTAAACATTGGAGCTCCCCCACAAGTGACCCCATTTTGGAAACTAGACCTCCCAAGGAACTTCTCTAGATGCATAATGATCACTTTGAACCCCCAGGTGCTTCACAAATTGATCCGTAAAAAAAGTAGAAAATCCCTTGAAGCAAATACATTCCCTTGAACAATCTCAAAAAATCCACCTGCTGATATCTTAATTGAACAAGCAAAAAGATGACCTGAAGGGACTTCTAGACCAAAGCTACTCAAAATACAGGGAAAGGTTACAGCAGTTATTTTAGGACTTTGCAGACAAATGTGGTGGCACCCTAGCTAGAAACATCCATCCTAAAGCCCCAATGACCTTTATCCAATCGATACAGGATTATACAAGATCCGTAATCATTGAATCTAAACAAATTGGTAAGGCATTCACAATGTAGATATGTCACCAACCCAACTGCATTTGAAAATTGATCAATACATGAAAGACATTGCTCTGCCCTCAATACCTGATGACAAAAAGGCATCCCTAGAGCAATCACTTGAAGAGGAGGAGGTACTTCAGGTGATCAACAACTCCCCATCTAATAAATGCCCAGGTCCAGATGGTTACTCTGCCAAATTTTATAACATTTTCTACGCAATTAACACCATTCTTAACCAAAGTATTTAATTCAGTTTCGAATTCAAACCCCTTTCCCAGGCAAACTCTGGAAGCCCATATTTCCGCAATACCGAAACCTGGGAAAGACCAAGCATTATGCTAAATTTTCAGGCCAATATCCTTAATTAACATTGATGTTAAAGGGAAGGTGCCGTGTTTTTTCATAATTTAATGTAAAAAAAAAAAAAAAAAAAAAAAAAAAAAAAAAGTATAAAAAGTTATTGTCCCCAAAGCTTTTTTTTTTACTATATTAATGCAGCCACTGGGGGCTGCCATCTTACCTTTCTGGCTGCTGAAGGACACTTTCCATGCTCATTTACGGCAGTCCCTGGGCATAAGACATAACAGTCGACTCCCGATCCCTATTTCTACCATTGCAGCAGCATCAGCTGTGAACTGGGCACGCCCCTGTGGGCAGCTCAATTCACAGCTGTAGGTGTGGCCAGGCGCCATCTTATTAGAGCCCAGTGCTTTCCTTTTAGCTCCATTTACACTCTACTGCAAGCCCTGGATGCTGTACTGTTCCAGGATAACAGGGCTTGGATGTTCACTCTGCACATACCAGCTGCAGGAGAGGATACAGGACGAGCTCCTGGAGACCAAGCTGCTCTTTCCAAAACACCCGACCAGCTGCTGCCCCTGCTCTTGCAAAACATAGGGGGAGCTGCTCCCTGCTCTTTCAAAACACTTGGCAATCTGCTGGACCTCTAATCCTATCCTGTGTGATACTGACTGCGGAGCCGTGTATCTAATGCTCTCCTGTGTGATATTGACTGCCGAGTCATGCATCTAATCCTCTCCTGTGTGATACTGACTGCTGAGCCGTGTATCTAATACTATTTTGTGTGATACTGCTCTCCTGAAATACTCTGTGCTGCTGTCACCCTGCTGGTTTTATGTGTGATCTACATGGTGGTATTGTGTATGATCTATATGGCGGCATTATGTGTGAACTATATGGCGGTATTATGTGAGAACCCTATGGCAGTATTATCTGCTAAAAGGGGACCCATTCTAGGGTGGTTCTGGCTGAGCACCTGCACACGGGTCAGGGGTAATAGTTAGGTGCAGTCAGGGGAGGGCTGGTGAGGCAGTTGAAGAGAGGGGTCTCATTTTTATAGTTACTGTATGGCTACATTTCCCCCAGCCTGCTTCCCAGCGTCACCCCGGACTGCGCCTGTCGCCTCGCTTTCACACATCGCCAGGACAGGATCTGAGGAGGGGAATGGGGTCTTTGCATGCAAAGTCTGGATCAGAACAGGCCATCAATCAGCAGAAATGTTTCCTGGATTTCTGTGGTGCTGTCACCCTGCTCCTCCCCCATATATCTCCCTCTGTGCCCCCCATAGACCAGTACACTGCTCTCCTGAAATACTCTGTGCTGCTGTCACCCTGCTCCCAGAATCCTTGCTGCCTGCCATCCTCGGTGACCGAAGACCCCATTCCTCTCCTCAGATCCTGTCCTGGCGATGTGTGAAAGCGAGACGACAGGGGCCTGATATATGGTGGAAGGAGCAGGGTGACAGCAGCACAGAGTATTTCAGGAGAGCAGTGTGCTGGTCTATGGGGGGGTCACAGAGGGAGATGTATGGGGGAAGGAGTAGTGTGACAGTAGCACAGAGTATTTCAGGAGAGCAGTGTGCTGGTCTGTGGGGGGCACCCTGTTTGGTGCCAGGGATTGTACATAGAGCGCTGTGTTTTATACACATGGATGGACCGTCTTCTTGTCTGCTCCACAGAAATCCCGGAAACATTTCTGCTGATTGATGACCTGTTCTGATCCAGACTTTGCATGCAAAGGCAGTCTAACTTTGCAGGCCCCATCAAAATGGCTGCTCACTGTGTTCCTAGATGTCATCCTCTCTTTTCACCCAGAAGGGGTGGAGAGGAGTGACATCACACCCATGTCAGCAGATTCCGCCCATAATTACTGCAGGGCAGTAATGTGAGCTAGTTGTACACTAGGTTTTTGTGCCAAATTTCAGTAGCTGCTCCCCAAGTGTTAACAAGTGGAAATGCCAAACTTTTTAAAATTATTTTTCATATTTTACAAAATTAAAAACAAATGATAATATTTAAGAAAATGTAAACATTAATTCTTTACATTTTTTCAATTGCTGTAACATCATCGACAAGAAGAGTAAGGTCGCCTAATCATTTATACCGCACGAGGAATGGCGTAAAAAATAAATATGGCCAATTCTTCACCTGCTGTTGATTTTTTCCATTCTACCTTTAAAGATCACAGTAAGGCTCCTCGCACATTTATCCTGTGCTGAGTGCTTACACCGGAGTTTCCATGTAAATCTCTGAAATACATGATTCAAAAAGAACCCTTGACGGAAGATTCCCTATAATGAGGTAGATGGAGGCACTGTGGAGACGCCGTCTGACCTGTGATCTGGTGGGGTCCATCTTTTTGGGATTGCATAAAAGTGCCGGCGGCCACAGTTTTTTGCACTTCTGAAGTGGACAACGCTGAACAGAGGCCAGATGGAGTAGACAGTAACTCTGCTGCCTCATAAGGCCTGTTTCACATTTCCGTTTTTTTACGTCAGTCAAAATCCACCTTTTTTTAAAAAAAAAAAAAAAACGGATCCGCCATTTTTTTGGCGGATCCGTTTTTTTTTCCCCATAGACTTTCATTCGTGGCGGATTTTGACTGATGGTCGTCCGTCGCATCCGTTTGTTGACGGATCCGTTAGAATTTTATTGTCCGCCCGGCAGAGTAGACGGACTCTAACGTTTTTTTTTAGCGGTGGACCGCTATTTTAAAATGCACATACCCGGAAGTTTCCTTCCTCGCATGCGTTCTCTTTGTCCACCGCGGTTCCTTTAAATTTCCCAACTTGGCAGCTGAAGCGGATCCGTCCAAAACACGGATCCGGTGCATCCGTTGTCTAACGGAAACGGATCCATTTTTTACATCTTTGGCGGAATTCAACGGATGTAGGAAAACGGAAACGTGAATAAGGCCTTATAGTGAATGGATCTGTCATCTATTAAGGAAAATATAGGGGGCTTCCACGTTACTGGTAGTACCAAGACTCTGGAAAAGCGAAATGGCTCCTCACCATCTACATGAAATTCAGCAAATTCTCCTCTCCCAAGCAATGAGAGGCCACTTTATTTGCAGGTGCATGTCTTCAGAAGCACAGGCTGGGCATAACGTACTGATAACTACAATGGTAGTTTGCAGTTTTCACTTGGCAACATTCATTGCTGTTTATTTCTGGAAAATACTCATGGAGTCAAACTCGTCACTACACTTGTAGATAAATTTCTGAAAGGGTATAATTTCCAAAATGGGGTCACTTGAGAGGGGATCCTGCTCTTCCAGCAATTAAGAGCTCTGTATATGGAGTCCATAAACTGTTATTGGAAAATCTGTGCTCCAGGAGGCAAATAGCGCTCCATTCCTCCCGAGTCTCTCTATATAACTAAGGAGTACTGTACCACTCCCACATTTGGGGTATTGCCACAAATGTGGTGGTACAGTACTTGGGGATCCTAGTTCATGATAAACTTACCTGGAGCAGTCAGTGGCTGCCAAGGCAAACAGGATCATGGGGTGCATGAAAAGAGGTCTGGATACACATGATGAGAGCATTATACTGCCTCTGTACAAATCCCTGGTTAGACCGTACATGGAGTACTGTGTACAGTTTTGGGCACTGGTGCTCAGGAAGGCTATAACGGAACTAGAGTGAGTACAAAGGAGGGCAACAAATTTAATAAAGGGGATGGGCAGAGGTCGCATTAACGCCTGTCTGGGAGTCTATGACGCACAGGCAGGCGAAAAAACGCCTTCAGATTAGTACGATACGTCCACGGGACGCATCGTTCTAAGCTGCAGTGGCAGCGAGTTGGACGGAGCTGGGGAAAGGGCAGTATCAGATGTTGCGGAGCGACTCACGTCAGTAGGCGGGGTTTGTATAGTGATTCCCCGCCTCGTTTTCGGATTGGTGGAGTCTCGCAGATTACGTCATGGGTGCTGTGTTAGCCCCTCCCACACAGCGTTGTGTGTGCGGCCAGAGCTGAGGAGTGAGGACAGTGATGGAGATTACCGGGGGGAGGACGCTGACCGGCTGCACCGTTATCCTTCTGTGAGGCGGGAGAGCGCGGCCGGGGACCGCGGCTGCGTGCACGATGCGTGGTAAGTGTACTGCATGGGAACATTGGGAAAGTGGTCGCGCAGGGCGCCCTCCATCCATAGCAAGGTCGCCTGTACGGTCGGTACTAATCCCCGGGGACTCGCAGGGGGAGGGGCTGTTATTGCCGCTGTGCTGAGGCCTGTGGCCAGTGACCTGAGAGAGAGAGGATTCAAAAAGATTTCAATAAACTGGAGAAGTGGGCAGCAACAAACAGAATGGTTTTTAACAGGGAGAAATGCAAAGTACTACATCTGGGCAATAAAAATGGAAAAAGCATATATAGAATGGGAGGAATAGGGCTAAGTGACAGCACATGTGAAAAAGACTTGGGTATACTAATAGATCACAGACTGAATATGAGTCAACAGTGTGATGCAGCAGCAAAAAAGGCAAATGCAATTCTAGGATGTATTAACAGAAGCATACAGTCTAGATCACGTGAAGTCATTATTTCCCTCTACTCCTCTTTGGTCAGACCTCATCTGGAATATTGTGTCCAGTTTTGGGCACCACATTTTAAAAAAGACATCAACAAACTGGAGCAAGTTCAGAAAAGAGCGACCAGAATGGTGACCGGTCTGCAAACCCTGTCTTATGAGGAAAGGTTGCAGGATTTGGGAATATTTAGTTTGCAAAAGAGAAGACTGAGAGGAGACTTAATAGCTGTCTACAAATATCTAAAGGGCTGTCACATTGTAGAAGGATCAACTTTATTCTCATTTGCACAAGGAAAGACTAGAAGCAATGGGATGAAACTGAATGGGAGGAGACACAGATTAGATATTAGAAAAAACTTTTTGACAGTTAGAGTGATCAATGAGTGGAACAGGCTGCCACGAGAAGTGGTGAGTTCTCCTTCAATGGAAGTCTTCAAACAGAGGCTGGACAGACATCTGACTGGGATGATTTAGCGAATCCTGCTTTGAGCAGGGGGTTGGACCAGATGGCCCAGGAGGTCCCTTCCAACTCTACGATTCTATGATTCTATGATTCTGTATGTGCATGCTGTCATCTGCCAGACTGCTATAGACAGAGCCGACCACCGGTGTCTGGGGGCACTGATTTGTTTCCATTGTTATCATGGACGATGTGTACAATTGGCTCCTGAGCGTCAGCAATCATATGTGTAACAAATGGATTATGTCACTGAGGGGGCTGTGCAATGGTCTGTGTGTGTGTGTGTGTGTGTGTGTGTGTGTGTGTGGTGGTCTGTGCAATGGTGTGTGTGTGTGTGTGTGTGTGTGTGTGTGTGTGGGGTGGTCTGTGCAATGGTGTGTGTGTGTGTGTGTGTGTGTGTGTGTGTGTGTGTGTGTGTGTGTGGGGTGGTCTGTGCAATGGTGTGTGTGTGTGGGGTGGTCTGTGCAATGGTGTGTGCGTGTGGGGTGGTCTGTGCAATGGTGTGTGCGTGTGGGGTGGTCTGTGCAATGGTGTGTGCGTGTGGGGTGGTCTGTGCAATGGTGTGTGCGTGTGGGGTGGTCTGTGCAATGGTGTGTGCGTGTGGGGTGGTCTGTGCAATGGTGTGTGCGTGTGGGGTGGTCTGTGCAATGGTGTGTGCGTGTGGGGTGGTCTGTGCAATGGTGTGTGTGTGTGTGTGTGTGTGTGTGTGTGTGTGCGTGCGTGCGTGTGGGGTGGTCTGTGCAATGGTGTGTGTGTGTGTGTGTGTGTGTGTGTGTGTGGTCTGTGCAATGGTGTGTGTGTGTGTGTGTGGGGTGGTCTGTGCAATGGTGTGTGTGTGTGTGTGGGGTGGTCTGTGCAATGGTGTGTGTGTGTGTGGGGTGGTCTGTGCAATGGTGTGTGTGTATGGGGTGGTCTGTGCAATGGTGTGTGTGTGTGTGTGTGTGTGGTGGTCTGTGCAATGGTGTGTGTGTGTGTGTGTGTGTGTGGTGGTCTGTGCAATGGTGTGTGTGTGTGGTGGTCTGTGCAATGGTGTGTGTGTGTGGGGTGGTCTGTGCAATGGTGTGTGTGCGTGGGGGGTGGTCTGTGCAATGGTGTGTGTGTGTGTGTACTCCTCCGTGGTGAAAAATACTCCTCAAAAATATTGGAAGGAGTATTTTTACTCTTCTGAAAAATATGTAGCGTGACCTCTGGGGATGGGGGGAACTACAATACCCAGAGAGATTAGCAAAATTAGGATTATTTAATCTAGAAAAAAAGATGACTGAGGGGCGATCTATCTAATAACCATGTATAAGTATATAAGGGGACAATACAAATATCTCTCCGAGGATCTGTTTATACCAAGGAAGGTGACGGTCACAAGGGGGCATTCTCTGCGTCTGGAGGAGAAAATGTTTTTCCACCAACATAGAAGAGGATTCTTTACTATTAGGGCAGTGAGAATCTGGAATTCCCTGCCTGAGGAGGTGGTGATGGCGAACTCAGTTGAGGGGTTCAAGAGAGGCCTGGATGTCTTCCTGGAGCGTAACAATATTGTATCTTACTGTTGTAAGGTTCTTTAGAAGGACGTAGATCTGGGGATTTATTCTGACGGAATATAGGCTGAACTGGATGGACTAATGTATTTTTTCTGCCTTGCTAACTATGTTGCTATGCCACGTTCAGTAGAAATTGTGGAACAAATTATGGTGCCATTTTTACACACTTATGTGAAAATGTAAAATCTGTGGCTAAACAAAAATTTTGGTGGTAAAAATGTAGTTATTTTTTCTTCACTGCTCAAATGGTATCAAATTCTCTGATACACCCGTGTTGTCAATATGATTACTGCATCCCTAGATGAATTCATTGAGAGGTGTAGTTTGTAAAATCGGGTTACTTATGGGGAGTTCTGCTGTTCTGGCAACTCAGGGGGCTCTCCCAGTGGGTCATGGCATCAGAAAACCATACCAGTAAACTCTGGCGCTCCTTGCCTTCTGAGCTTTGCACTGTGCCTGAAAAATATTTCTCGAATACATGGTAGGGTATTGGCGCACTCAGGAAAACATGGACTTCA
Source organism: Dendrobates tinctorius (assembly GCF_039654945.1). Classification (NCBI taxonomy): domain Eukaryota; kingdom Metazoa; phylum Chordata; class Amphibia; order Anura; family Dendrobatidae; genus Dendrobates; species Dendrobates tinctorius. The sequence goes on along the minus strand of NW_027361752.1, from coordinate 15,618,088 downwards.
ATTTTGCTGTAAAAAAAAAATTCCTATTAGCCATGAGTAAAGTTAAAAACTTGGGGCTAAAACATAGTTTTAGTTTTAGAGGTAAAAATGTAATTTATTCTTTCTTCACCGCTCAATGGTATAAAATTCTGTGAGGCACATGTGGTGTCAATATGATCACTGCACCCGAACATTAAAGTTTGGGGTCAATACTTTACAACTACTGTTTGGGAACGGACACCGAACACATACATCACCAAAAAGTCCGTGTTACTAGTTGGATTTGGCCTCCAAAACATCAGGTGCTTGTGTATGACGGCGCAGCAAACGCTGCTTCTGATCGGCAGTAAAATCATTAATGCCAGTCAGACAGCCGCAGTTCCCACCCTGTCAAACAGCGTGAGCCCGCAATTTACCTCCGGTCACTGGAGTTAGGCTGATGGGACTAGGGTTCTCATCAGCCTACACCTGCTGCCGCCAATAAGTGAGAGCAGGCGGAGGCTGATGGGAGTATTCAAAAAAAAAATGTCCACACGACCAGGGAAGAAATATCAAAAGTGCAATCATATAATCCCTTTAAAAATATGAAACTTTAATAAATTGAGGTAAAACATACCCCCCTAGTGCAATAACACAATTAAACTATACAATAATAACCTACGATAGCCCTACACTAGCCTGCTATCCCTTCCTGACAGTGGAGGTTGGCACCCTAAAAGATACGATTTGGCGCCCCCACTCCGCGGCGGTTGTCCCAGACTCGCCCTAAATGACCCTTATAAACTACAGGTGGGAAAACAATAAGCAAATGAGAGATGAAAGATAGCGCTTAATATAATACACAGGCTATTAATGAACAATATATAAAAGAGAGGCTATTACATGTAAACATAGAGAAACCTCTTGTATAACCAATAGATAGGAGCAAGTCTTGTCTTTTTGGGTATTAATAGACCACAGAAAATAGATTCCATAAGCTACCAGTAGATAATGGCAGTCTTGTCTTTTTGGGTATTAATAAACTACAGAAAACAGATTCCATATGCATTATCAAATAAAGCCAAAAAAAACGCTCTGCAGTAAAATCAGACAAGCACAGACAACAGGGTAAAAAAATAGCGTGGTTCAATAAAGGAACGTCAGAATTATATCCATATTGGTTCCCATAGAAGGGAATGGATGATACCTATTGCCAAAAAAAAAAAAATTATAGAAACAGCTGGGGGTTAACTCACACTTAGCTTCCAGCCTCGACACGTTTCCCCGTCCACACGGTTCATCAGGAGGCACAATAAGGAACCAGCCAATTCATGGATGTGATGTGTCCAAAGAGAGGCAAAACATCTCTTTGCCTCTCTATCTGGACACATCACATCCATTACTAAGCCATGGGCTTGATGTTATCGGTCAATACAAAAGGTGACATAGACCTCACTTTCCACCGCTACAGGGCAAGTGGGAAGAAACAGGCAAAGTGCATCTAATAGCATCAGGAGCATCTAATAGCATCTGGGCAGCTGTGGGCTGCTATTTTTAGGCTGGGGTGGCCAATGTCCATGACCCATTACCAGCAGTCTGATAGGCTGTAATAGCTTAGAGTTCTATGAAAAACACGGGTATTACTTACCTGTTAATGTGTTTTTTCGTAAGCCATGACGGCACCACGAGAGAGAGGAACCGCCCCTTCAAGAACAGGAAACCTTCAAGATAAAAAGGGCGGCTCCTTTCTCAGCATCAGTTGTTTTACAGAACACAAGGGGAACTCCGTAGGTTAGTGTACACTCAAAAATTTATCCATCTCTATATTTAAATTTTAACTACCCATACCAAGGGAGTGTCTAAGGCTGGTTTCACATTAGCGTTTTTTAGCGCAGCGCATCATGCGTGTCCATGCGCATGCGCCCCTATGTTGAACACGGTGGGCGCATGGTCTAGCGTTTGCACGCGCTTGTATTCGTTTTCATGCGCTTGAGTTTTTTTTGTAGTGTGCGCCTAGGCGCGCCCGACGCAGCCTGTTGCATTTTTTGGTCCATCAAACGGCATTAAAAAAATGCATGCGCACGGAATGCGACAAAATGACGCATTACAGTCTATGGGAATGCAGGCGTGCACATGGACATGTGCACGACTGCGTTTAAAGAGTTAACATGGCTCGAAACTGGTTAAAACGCATGTGTCTAAAAAACGCAAACGCATGCAAAACGCATGATGCGTTTTTTGCATGCGTCTATTGCACACGAAACACAGCTCTAAAAAACGCTAATGTGAAAGTAGCCTAACTACTAAGATTCACCGAACTAAAAAGGAGTGATTTAAGCAGGGAGGGAATATAAGGTTGCCGTCATGGGTGGGTTACAAAAAGACACATTACCAGGTAAGGAATACCCGTGTCTTTCAGTCACCCATGACAGCACCACGAGAGACTTTCAGAGACTTTTAGCCTTTAGAGAGGGATTACAGCCTGCAGCACCCTTCTCACGAATGTGAGGTCAGAGGAGGCAGACAGGTCTAACCTATAGTGTCTGAAGAAAGTTGACAGAGAGGACCATGTGGCCGTCTGGTTGATAGAGGTATCCGCTCTTTCTGCCCAGGATGTCACCATAGCTCTTGTGGAATGAGCCTTCAGACCTGCAGGAATTGCTCTACCTGCACTTACATAGGTTAGCTTTATAGAGTCTCTCACACAACTTGCTATAGTCTGCTTAGATACTCTAAAGGGCCTTTTACACATAGCGATATCGCTAAAGCGTCACCGATTTTGTGACGCAACAGCGATATCACTAGCGATCTCGCTACATGTGACACTCACCTCCGACCGGCCCCCCCGCTGGATATCGCTGATCGCGCGAGAACGTCCTGGGCCGTTTTCTTCTCGCTGGAGTCCTGCTGGCGCAGACGAGCGACGCAGGCGGAAGACGTCATTATCGCTGCCGTCTGACAGGTAAGTAACGATGCACCAGCGATCCTGACTGGGTCATATTGTTGTCGGGATCGCTTGTGCATCGCTAAATGTAACTGGACCTTAAGGCCCTCCCTCGACCCCTGAAAATGACAAAATCAGGGCCCTCTGCTTCCCCCAGGGCTCTGTTATTTCTAGATAAGGAAGAAGGCACCTCCTAACTTCCAAGGTATGTAGATTTTCCTCCTTCAGGTTGCTAGGATTAGGACAAAAGGATAGTAACCCTATCTCCAGAGCCCTGTGAAATTTTGTAACCACCTTAGGGAGGTAAGCTGGATCTAACTTCAAGATTATCCTATCCTCCATGACCTGCGTATAAGGAGGGTCTGTTGACAAAGCCTGCAAATCACCTATCCTACGGGCTGAAGTGACAGCTACCAGTAGGGCTGTATTAAATGAGACCACCTTCTCCGAGGCTGACGCTAACGGTTCAAATGAACTTTCCATTAACCAAATTTAGATCCCAAGGATGGGGGCTAGGTGATGGAACCAAGTTAGACCTACTACAGGCTCTAATGAAACTGGACACCCACCTATTATTTGCAAAGTCACAGTTATATAAGGCCCCTAAGGATGAAATATGTACTTTAAGGGTGCTAACCGCCAGGCCAAGGTCCAACTCCTTCTGAAGGAAGTCAAGTATAGCCACTAACAGGACCTACTCTTCACATACTGCCCCCACGAAGGATAGGAATTTTGCCCAGGTCCTCCCATAGATTCTGGTTTTCTACTACTAAGCAGGGTGGAAATTAACAGAGCAGAAAACCCCTTTTTTTGGCCAAAAGAGCGTTCAAGATTACTGTGGCTCTGTCTTCCCTGATCTTCATTAAAACCGAAGGGTTGTGACATATTGGTGGAAAGGCATAGAGCAGGCCTGGTGCCCATTCCATCTGGAAAGAGTCTACCCTGTGAGGTTTGTCTGCTAGGTTCAAGGAACAGAACCTTCGGATCTTTCTGTTGCTTCTTGAGGCAAAGAGATTTACCGTATATACTCGTGTATAAGCCGAGATTTTCAGCCCATTTTTTTTGGCTGGAAGTCCCCCCCCTCTCGGCTAATACACGGGTCAAATACCTGGGGGTCGGCGGGGGTGTCAGAGATCATGCTTACCTGTCCTGCCGTGGTCTCTGCAGCCTCGCTTGCTTGTCCACTGTCTCCCTTCCTGTCTTCAGCCGTCACGTGGTGCCGCTCATTACCACTCATGAATATGCGCATATTCATGAGTGGTAATGAGCGGTACCAGGTGACCGCTGAAGACAGGAAGGGAAGGGAGACCGTGGAGAAGCGAGCGAGGCTGCAGAGACCACGGCAGGATGGGTGAGTAAAGCGATATTCACCTGTCCCCCCGGTTTATCGCTGCTCACCACTGTCTCTGCTGCATCCTGTGTCAGTGACGTTTAGGCAGCAGGGGGCACGATGACGTGATTAGTGCGCGCCGCCCCTCTGCTGGCTGAACAGTCACTGACACAAGAAGCGGTAGACAGCGGCGATGGACCCAGGAGAGGTGAGAGTGCCTTTTTTTTTTTTCAGCATATGGGGGGGCATATTCCATGGAGCAGCATAGGGGGGCATATTCCATGGAGCAGCATAGGGGGGCATATTCCATGGAGCAGCATAGGGGGGCATATTCCATGGAGCAGCATAGGGGGGCATATTCCATGGAGCAGCATAGGGGGGCATATTCCATGGAGCAGCATAGGGGGGCATATTCCATGGAGCAGCATAGGGGGGCATATTCCATGGAGCAGCATAGGGGGGCATATTCTATGGAGCAGCATAGGGGGGCATATTCTATGGAGCAGCATAGGGAGGCATTCTATGGAGCAGCATAGGGAGGCATAAACTATGGAGCAGCATAGGGAGGCATAAACTATGGAGCAGCATATGGGTGCATAGTCTATGGATTCCACCCTTGGCTTATACACGAGTCAATAAGTTTTCACAGTTTTTTGTGGCAAAATTAGGCGGGGGTTGGCTTATACACGGGTCGGCTTATACACGAGTATATACAGTATCTGGGGACAACCCCACATGGCTACAGTCTGCTTGAACACCAACTCCTCCAGGAACCACTCCCCCTGCTTTAGCTGATTATGGCTTAGAAAAAGTGTGCCCTTTTGTTTTTCACTCCTTTCAAATGCAGGGCCGATAATGAGGAGAAGCCTCTCAGCCAGAAGAAATATCCTGTCACTGCCATTAGAGAACAGTAGAGATTGTTCCCTTGAAGGTTTATATATGCCACTGTAGTCCAATTGTCAGACATTACCTTCACATGATGACCCTGCAGATGAGGCAACAATCCCTTCAATGCTCTTTCTACTGACAGAAGCTCCCAACTGTTTGATGAGAGCAATCGCTCTTCCCTTGACCAGGTGCCTTGTAGTCAGAGGGTGTCTAGGTGGGCTCCCCACCCCCAGGGGCTGGCATCTGTTGTTACTTCTCTGGATACCAGAATCGTCAAGGGTATTCCCCTGGAAGCCAAATCGATCTGTAACCACCATCTGAGGGACTGGATGAACGTCTGTGGGAGCAATAACTTTCTTTCCAAGTGACCTTGCAAAGCTAGTTCGCTTTCCAGCACACACCACTGAAGCTCTTGTGTATGCAACTGGGCCCATTTTACCGCTTAGGCAGTTAGAGACCCTAACAGCGACATCACCTTCCTCAGGGTCATCCTTGGATGTCAGGATTAGATTTCTGATACTTCTCTCCTCCTCTGGAAGGTGACACTCCTGTCTTACAAAGTCCAGTACTAACCCTAAAGATCTGCATTGTCACTGGCTCTAATTTGGATTTCTTCAGGTTCAGAGGCCACCTGGGAGTTTCTAAAGTGTCTCTGACAATTCTGACTTGTCTCTGGCACTGTAGGAGAGAATTAACTACGATCAGAAAATAGTGTAAATAAGGAACCACCAAAACATCCTTCTCTCAGAGATGTGCAGTCACTTCTGAAACCAGCTTCGTAAACATTCGGGGGGCTATTGCTAGACCAAATGGGAGAGCTCTGTACTGGAAGTGTTTTATTTGCGATTGTATCTGCACTGCCACCTTGAGGAATCTTCGATCTTGTTTGCGGATGGGAACATGATAATATGCATCCTTGAGATTCAGGACCACCATGTAGCAATGTGGAAAAAGAACCTTAAATCGCCGTTCTTATGATTCCATCTTGAAAGACGGCATCACCAAGAATCGGTTTAGGGCTTTCAGGTTTATAATAGTCCTCCATGACACATCTGTTTGTTTGTTTTTTTAATCAGAAATAGTGGGGAATAGAACCCCTTTCCCCTAAGGGAAGTTCTTCCAGCACATATTTTTCTTTTAGGAATCGAACCTTGCTCTCCAGGGCCAGTTACTTTTGTTGGGAAGGTTGCACCGGGGTCTCCATGTATCTCTGAGGACGAGTAGTGTGGAAATTTAGTTCTAAACCTGGTCTCACAATCTGGGAGGATCCAGGTACTGGAAGAAATCCTTTCCTAAGCTGGGAGGAAGCCCGAGAGCCTCCCTCCCACCTGAAAAGAAAAGTCATTGAGGGTTTTTTTGGTATCTCGGGCAGGTTTCCCAAAATAGAAACCTCTTCCACTTCTAGACTGCTTTTCTGGCTTGTCCCAGTCTCTGTATGACTGTCTGCTGGATCTGCGCCCCCTCTGAAAGGACCACGGAAAAGATGGAAAGGGAGCCTTAGGAAACCCCTTCTTATCCCCTGCTTTCTCCAGGATTTCATCAAGAGCCGGCCCGAACAGGAATCTTCCTTCACAGGGGAGGGAACAGAGTTTAATCTTGGCCTGCAAATCTCCTGGCCAGCTCTTCAGTCAAACTGCCCGAATCCCCGCATTGGTCAATGCCGCTGATCTGGCAGTCAATTTTGCCGAGTCAGCCGAGGCATCCACCAGGAATGCTGTTGCGGCCTTAATGGTGGGAACGGCGGCTAGAATGGCATCTCTCGGCACTCGTTCTAGCTGTTCCTCAGGGTTATCTAGCCAAACCCTTAAGGACCTAGCCGCACATGTGGCTGCAATAGCCGGCCTTAAGGACCCTGCCGGTGATTCCTATGCTGCTTTAAGGAAGCTATCCGTCTTCTTGTCGAGAGGCTCTTTCAACGGTCCCAGGTCCTCAATCGGGAGAGAAAACTTCCTTGAGACCATGGAAACCGCCACATCCAATGTCAGAGCCTTATCCCAAGAGGAGCAAGCTTCTTCCTCAAATGGATATTTCTTCTTAAGGCCCATTAGGCCACGTTATTTCCTTTCCAGCTTCACATATTCCCTCTTTATGAGGCTCTGAATCTGTTCACTTACTGGGAAGGTTCTACACTCCTTTCTCCCCAGGCCCCCCAAACATCAGATCCTGCGCTGACCTCTTAGCTTTTTCTTCCACCGGGCCCACCTTGGATCGTACAGCTTTAATCAATCTGTCTCTTCAACCAGAAAACAGCATCTTTCCTCTAAACTACTGCTTGACGACTATGATTGGTCTGAGTCTACCATCTCTGATTCTGTATGTTCTTCTGGTGTAGAAAGAGATGGACTGACACTTTCTTTCCCCATACTGCATCCGTTGGGACCCCAAGTGTGCCAACTGTCCTTCGCACCTCAGGCTGAATTAGGGACTTTAGATTGGGTGAAATACTAGGGGATTCTTACGAAATAGCTTGCTCTATGCAGTCCTGACAAAGCCTCTCTGTCCAGTCTTTCTTAAATTGATATCCACAAAGGGGGCATTACCTGTTCTTCAACTTAGTCCTGCATTTCCTAGGGACCCCTACTTTCCATCCCACCACAATATCAGAAAGAGCGAGGAGAGACAGTCAGACAAGACAGAGAAAGAAAAAACAGACATTAGCGTACTGTACTTTCTCATAGTTCACTCACCACTCAGACGGTCTATACGGTGTAAAGCAGTGGTGTCCACGCTGTGCAGTTATGAGGCAGTGACCCAAGCAAGTTCAAAACAAAAAGGGGTTTAATGTCCAACAAAACGCACTCAGTGCACAGCACGCTGCATCTTCCGGATCGCAGCCGGGTAAACAAAACGCCAGTCCAGGGCAGTTACCGTGAGTGACATACTGCCGGGTATGCAGCTAGGGTTGCCAGTACCTTTGACTCCGCTGACCCTGTGTTAACACTCACAGGGTGTGCTCTGCAGATCACCTGCTCTGTTTCCTCACCAGAGCAACACTAACTCACTCCTCCCTGTAAGGCTTTTTTTCCTTTTCCAACCTGTGGCCATAGGTCACTCATAAGACCTGGGCTGGAGGTAATGGACAGGACCCCACTACCTTCTTGCAGTCCGTTTAAAAAATAAAAGCTCATACCAGGTTTTCCTAAACAAACTCCTTGGTCTATATAGCTTGACCAGGTTTGAACTTACTTTTATTCTGCCCTGCGAGTCACAGGCACATTGTTGTGATCACAAGGCACTCCAGCGGATCTAATACATTTCAGAGCACATCCTGGGGGACACATAGCGACCCTCACATATGACACCGGTCACTGATGACACCGGTCACTGCCTCACAACGGGTAATGGATTAGGAGGTTGGATGATGTCTGTAAGGTCTCCCCTGGAGACTATCGACGACTCCTTCCTGGTGCCATGATGGTCCGCCCGTGTGGCCTCCACTGTTGCGGCGTGGCTGCTGAGACCCCTGCTTCCTCCTGTCATGAGGACACTTGTGGTCTTCTTTCTGGGACAACTCCTGCACTGGCTGCTCCAGCTTGTGAGCTTCCATGTTGCCGCCTGCTGACTGTTGTCGATCCCTTTACATACGTACTAGGATCGCCCACCAGTGTGCAATATCCGCCCCTATTCCCCTTTCCATTGGCAGCAGTGAGACCTTGCATCCGGACTTGTGTTTGAATCTCGCATGACTTCCGGGATGCGCGCTATCAGGCCTTGACTTCAGAAAAGTGCTCCTCACTATGCCCGCCAGAAGTTCTGAGCTCGCACACACCTAACCTGAACCGCTGGAGGAGCCTGCCGAACGGTGAGCTCCCCATCTCCCGCCCGGGGCGCTATACTAACGGGCTGTTACATCGGGTCCCAGGCAAGGAGGGGGAGGTATCAGAGGAGACATCTTGCTGGGGGAACCAGGCCTGAACACCCCAGTTTCTACGGAGTTTAGCCTTTGTACGCACAGGGAGGGCAGGCAATCCTGGCCTCCGTGGCGCTACTGATACCTGGGTGGCAACCGCAGCAGAGCCAAATCTGCCAAGACCCTGTCGCCCCCAGGCATTTTTTTTTTTATTTTTACCCTAGCACCGTTGTGCTTCCTGGGAAGCTTGGCTGGCAAAGAAAAAAGGGAGGCCTCCCCACACTCCGCTCAGGGAGGGCACACCATTGTGTCCAACGAGGCGCTACCAGCACCGGGCGGCGGCCACAGCAGCCCCAGATCTGCCAAACCCCGGCCTTTCCTGGCCCAGGAATCATCATCTCTCTTCTGATTGAACCCTTGTAAACTCTCCCATCAAAGCAAGCTCACTGACAGATCCTGAGCACTCATTCTGCCGCCTGTAATAGCCAGTGCAACTCGGAGACTATATGGAAAACCATCTGTGCAATATTAAAAAAATAAAACTATTACATTATCTTTTTAATTCTTTTTTTCATAAATCAAAAGTGGACTTGAAAATAAGCAACTTTAGATATTGGATATATCTGCTTCTTTCTTCTCCTAAGCTAATTATTCATTCTCCATATTCTCTAGTCATGGGTAAAATCTGTAATCAGTGGAGACAAATGTTCCCATTACAGAGATTGGAGATTGCAGTTAGAGCTGATAAAGTTCTATAGAGAGGAGAGGAGGCGCTAGAAGCAGAGCTCCTCCTTCCTCTACAGTACATAGAATCTTATCAGCAACAACTGCCATCTTTTATCTCAGTACTGGGAACTTCCATCTTCACTGAATATAGATTTTACCTGAGAATTGAACATTTAGAAAAACAATTAGTCCAGGAGGAGAAAGAAGCAGACTTGTCCGCTAAGATATATTACAAAGCTGCTTATATTAATGTGCATAATTGATTTTAGGAAACAAGAATTAAAAAACAACAATTACTATTTAAATGTCTAGTGTCCTTATGAAATAAGGCATCTGACTAGGAAATGTTTTATCTCCTTACTCTGGGCAAGTTCCTGTAATTTAGTAGGTGAACACCAGAGAACATTGGGCCATTGTGTGCCTTCTGATTACTGCAGAATATCTGATAATGTTAAAAAGTACTCAGATCCTCAATTACCTAATTTATATTATTGTGGTTGTTCACATTGACTGGTTTTACGCACTGTGCATTTGTGTCGGTCGTTAGGGGTTTTTTTTTGGGGGGGGAGGGGTTATGCTTTCTGGAAGGTTTATTTTTTTCTATCATATAATACAAGTACCGTAAGTATTTGCAAACTTATTGGAAATTACTTCAGCTTAATAATTCTTCAGTTTTAAAAAAATAGAAAATGTGTTGTGTTATCATTATTAATATCTGGAATTACATTCATTCTCCACAAAAAATGTGTCCGTAATTATGCCGAATACAACTCCCGGTTAGAACGCAGCAATTTACAGAGACTGTATTTGCACATTGATTTCTAAAGGAAACCTAAAATAGTAAAGATTACTAAATTTTCTACCTACAGGGCAGGCAAGTCATTATGATAAAATGCAATTCCAGCAGTCATACATAAGCTACCTACATACTTTTTGAAAGAGTTCAACTAATCAAGGTTGCAAACTGTGTAGAGCCTATAATTGGTTGGCGCATAAAATGATCTTCAAAAAGAGATTCAAACAATTACCAAAAGCTCCACAATCGTAAGACCAAGTTAAAAAAAACAAACTGTTCTCTCTGGAAAAATAAGCTGTTACCAATCAATAGTTGATAGACATCAGACACAAAAATAACTATAAAAATCAAATGGTCTACCTGCCAAAATGACCTGTGGAAGTAACAAGGCGACAAAATAAAAATATGTAAAACAGAAAAATGAATGTACCTTTATTTTGGAACCATGATGTACGACGGGCGACTTGTCTTCCTTCGGTGCAATGTACAATTCCCATTTCCCAAAATCCAACTTCTTATATGGATGTGAAAAGGGATTCCAGTCATCTAAAATTAAAGAATAGTTCCTGATTTTGGAGGTATATATTCATATATTTAATGTTTTGGCAGTCCCTCAAAATTCTTTGTTAATCTTAAAGAGGTTGTCCGTCGGACAGGTCATCAATGTCTGGTCGGTCGGGGTCTGACACATGGCATTCTCTGCCAATCAGCTATTCTTGGTGTCAGCAGTGGCGGCTGCCGGCCGGAAATCCTCAATTGTCGAGCTGCTCCTGCTTCTGATACTTGCCATGGCTCCTCAATAGGCGATGGTTGTGCCGTACCTATCCGCGGACACTATTGGAAGATGGAGCAGCTAGGCAGCGGAGCATCTCCGGCTGACAACAATAAGAACAGCTGATCGACGGGGGTGCCAGGTGTTGGACCCCAACCATTCAAACATTCATGACCTATCCTTAAGGCCCCGTCACACATAGCAATCTCGCTAGCAAGTTCGCTGCTGAGTCACAACTTTTGTGACACAATAGCGATCTCACCAGCGAGATCGCTGTGTGTGACAGAGATCAGCAATCGGCCCCCCTGCCGGTATCGCTGCAAGAAACCTCTGGACATTTTTTTTGTCGCTGATCTCCCGCTGGCCAGCACGCATCGCTGCGTGTGACAGGCGGGAGACCAGCGATCAGCTGTACTAGGATGTAAAAAATAAAAAAAATATTGTTATTCTCACCTTCCGACGTTCCGCACAGTCTTCCCGCCTCTCTCCACGCTCCAGTCCCAGTAATCCTTTGCAAGAATGACAGCGAGACTTCGCGATCCCGCGAGAACGGACGTCATCGCGGTCATTCTCGCAAAGGATTACTGGGACCGGAGCGTGGAGAGAGGCGGGAATGTTGCGTGGGACGTCGGAAGGTGAGAATAACAATATTTTTTATTTTAATTCTATTTTTGACATGTATATGGCATCAGCGCTAACGAACACAGCAATGCCGCGCGCTCGGCGTTGCTGGTGCTGATTGCTGGTGAAGCTGTCTGTTTGACAGCTTACCAGCGATCACATAGCGACTTACCAGCGATCCTGACACGTTGATATCGTTGTCGGGATCGCTGGTAAGTTGCTATGTGTGACTCCAGCTTTAGGATAGGTCATCAACGATAAAGTAGTGGACAACCTCTTTAACAAAAGACAAAATTATTTCTGGAGTGGTACCAATCTGTGGCTGGAATGTGGATCACAAATACGACCATGTGCAGGTGTCCTTCAGGTCCACTTTGGCTATACTCAACTGAACCTGGGCCACCAGAGATCCAAGCTTGGTTATGTAGAACACAAATCTACACAACTGTAATAAAACCATTACACCATTGCTCTATTACCATACTATGAACTAACCTTTATTGCCAGGAGCTTTAGTCAAGAGATTGTTTCTTTTATAAGTTAGGATCTAATAGAGTGGAGATACAAGGCCTCCATACACAGATATTATTGATGGGTTTAATAACAGTATCGTTTATGACGGCCACCAGGAAGATTATGTTGGATGAAATAAGGATCTGGCATGTTCAATTTTGGACTGTCGATCTTTTAGTTCTCTAGAAAGAAGCCACCGAGATATCTGGCAGCACATCTCCGAGAACACAAAAGTGTTCATCAGAATGGGTACTCCTAACAATTAGCTAGTTGTTTGAAGGGTAGCTAGCCAAAATATTTGGGTGCTTAAAAGGCTTGTACGGGACTTAAACATTGATGGCCTATCCCTAAGATCAGACAGTAATGTCTGATCAGTGGGGTACAACACCAGGCACCTCTGAAGTTCAGCTGTTCCTGCTGTTGGCGGCTTCTCGGAATTGCTCAGTTACGGAGCTGCGCAGCACAGCTCCATTGACTGTATAGTGGCCGCGGTCGAGTACTGCACATCCAACTCCAGTCACAAGAATTCACCCATATAAAACTGTTCCCACCACACTTTCCATCAACTATCATATCAGCTCACAATTATATGGCCAATGCAAGCTGCCTGTTGTGGCGGCAGTAAGTCGGACTCTTGTCTGCACAGACAAATTATATCCCCCATGTTCACCACACGCTGGTTGTACATTTTTGTTTTGACAAACAGACAAATGTATTAAAACTGGTTGGTTACATAACTGGTGCAAACAGCAGAAAATGGATCCCAGTGATTATTATGGGTTCTATACGAGTTCAGATACCTGTCAGTCTACAGAACGGAAGAGAAAGTTCTGCATGATGCACCTTTTCTTATGTTATGAAAATTGACAAAAATAGATAGATAGATAGATAGATAGATAGATAGATATGGCTTACCACCGCTTTTGTTTGCATCAGTTACACAACCAATCCATTTTTTAATAATATTCCTTTGTGGGTTCCTCTAAACAGGACAAAAAAGAAAGTCAAAATAGAAGTGTGAACGTAGCCCGACCTGTGCATGAGCAGAAGGTGGTTGAGTCCTCCGCCCAGGGCAAGGCCTGAAACCATCCTGTTCAAACAAGCTAGGACTGTCACTTGGGAGCGCCAGCCAAGCTCAGTTTTGGGTGATGTAATGCAGCTCCAGCCGGGTGCCTCAGACGAGGAAAGGAGGTGCAAAGTTGGATGAACCCCCTTCAGCAGGAGCACAAAAAACAGGGGCTAAAAGAATATTGATTATTAATTTAGCCCCTGTGTGCGCGCTCCTGCTGACGGGGTTTCATCCAACTTTGAAACTGTCATGTGTCATTAGAACACTGGGGATAAACAAGTAAAAAAAAAAAAAAAACAAAAACAAAAAACACCACAACTTTTTTTGTTCCAAATTTCATCTTTATATGATGTTAAAAAAAATTATGGCTATACAGAAAAGGACTTTTCATTATTTACTAAGATGAGCAACATAAGTAATGCTGATAGGTCATCTTTAAAGACTCAAAGAAAAGTGCAAGTATATTAAAAAGGATTTTTTTTTAATACTACCCCACCGGAGAACAAAATGCTATAGAGACAGAGACCCTTATTCCAGCAATGTGTCACTTCCATTACTGGTTGCTGCTTTGGATTACATTTTTATAGCTACCAGTTCTTTGAGTGCTGAGCTCTGTAACCCTGACCACTGATTAGCAGTTTTCCGTGTACACTGTGCATAGGCAGAAAGTTACCAGTGAGTATTGGGGTGGGATTATAAAGGGCTCATGAACATTGAGACAATATGGCAGCAGGTTTACTAGTCCTCTAGTGATAATCTCCCACAGCTAAAACTGTGATTTTATAAAACTTACAACAACGTAACATCCCTAGGAGTATGGAAAGTTAGGAGCCGTCTGCTTAAGCAGAATGACACCAAAAGCCTCAGTCTTCCGCAAATGTAGGAAACTAGACAACCAGCACGAGACGTTGGCGGCCAGTGGATTATTTTTCTTTCTTGATTTTGTGTGTTAAAAGGGTCTTCCACTTCTGTAATATTGCAGAGCCAATGTTAGGGAAGATTGTATCAGATCCTGGGGGGTCCCACACCTGGACTCCCATCTGAATAGGAGCTGATCTGCCACTGGCAAAGCCATGGCGTTCTGCGCCTTACACAGTTTATATCCAGCCACTGTTGGAGGTGATGACAGCTGATCATGGGGGGTCTCAGATGTGGGATCCCCCCGTGGTCCGATATTGAGGCGCTATCCTAGTGATAGGGTTATGCTTAGATATGTTGTTGATGACCTAAGAGGTCATTAATACCGTACTAGTGGAACGCCCCTGCCAAGGTGTGAGGTCAGCTAATTGGTGGGCTTTATGCATTTTTATACAAGTAGTTTTGTTCTTTTTTTAAACTATATCTACAATTAAGGCTACTGTATGTTAAACGCGTTGCGGTTTTTTTGCTGCTTTTTTTTATGCAAAAGCTATGAGTTTTCAAAAATCTCAGGCAACCACTTTTTTTTTTTTATGACAGATTTGGAAAACTGCTGCTTTTTTGCAAACTGCAGCACAACCACTTCTTTCAGCTTTCTTTCACTCCCAGAAAGCAATGAGTAAGTGCAAAAAAAAAATGATAATTACTTACCGGTAATTTGATTTTCCAGAGCCATGACAGCACCGCACATGAGAAAAGGCATCCGCCCCCAGGAACAGGAAAGAGATAAAAGAAGAGAGCGGCACCTCTCTCCTCAGTTTGTTTCAGAGTATGCAAGGTAACCGCCTTATTAGTTGACATGTATTTGATTAAGTCACTCATATCCACCTTCTTTTAATATATTATATATTTCTATACATATTTTTCTCATATATACATATATTTGTGCATCACACAACCATCCCCAAGATAGGGCAGGAATCCATGCGGTGCTGTCATGGCCCTGGAAAGTCAAATTACCAGTAAGTAATCATCATTTTTTCCTTTCTCCATGACAGCACCGAGCATGAGAGGAAGAAATAGAAGGGACTCTTAGGGTGGGACAACAGCAGATAACACCTTTCTCCCAAAGGCAAGATTCGAGATCCCTAGATCTAACCTATAGTGACGGAAAAAAGTAGATGGTAAAGACCATACTGCTGCTCTGCAAATCTGTTCCACAGATGCATTTGCCCTTTCAGCCCAGGATGTGGCTCTGGCCCTTGTAGAGCGAGCCGTTACACCCAGTGGGGGAGTCTGACCTGAGGAAGAGTAAGCCAGTGAAATAGCCATACGTAGCCATCGTGCAATGGTTGATTTTGAAGCCTTTATTCCCCTGTTTATCCCCTGGAAGGAGACAAAAAGGGCTGAAGACTGTCGCCATGATTTTGAGACCTCTATATATTGGAGTAGGCAACGTCTGACAGCCAAGCATGAAAGGTTTGCTCTCCCTGGGATTTTGGGTTGGCACAAAACAAGGGCAAAATTATTTCCTGGTCCCTGTGACATTTGGAATTGACCTTTGGGAGGAAGGTCAGTTTTTATGATTACTCTGTCATCCAGAAAGGTAGTGTATGGGGGATTTACAGAGATAGCGTGCAGCTCGCAGACATGTTGAGCTGAAGTCAGGGCAACCAGGAGTACTGTTTTCAATGTTAATGCCTTTACCGAAAAGGAAGTAATAGGCTCGAAAGGAGATGTTAGGGCATTTAATACTAAATTTAGATCCCAGGGAGCTACCTTAGTCAGTAATTTCGAGGGTCTGGTTGTGAAGGAGGCTCGAATGAACCTGTAGACCCAAGGGTGATCGGCAAGTTTTTGGTCAAACAACGCACCCAGGGCAGATACTTGCACCTTTAGGGTGCTCGTGGACAACCCTCTTTCTAGCCCTTTTTGGAGAAATTCCAGGATCTCCTTTATTGGAACTTCCTGGCTCGTTTCGGATAACTGTCAGCCTGAGAACTCCAGGAACGGTACTTGACTGAGGTTACCTTTTTTCTGCTAGCGAGCAGGGTGGTCACCAAGGGGCCTGAGAATCCTTCGTTCCATGTCTGTGCACTTGAGGATGTAGTACTGGGCCCTGGTGAAGTAGATTCGGGATATCCGGGAAGATCCATGGGTCCGAGATAGACATGCGTCTGAGCCATGTGAACCATGCCCTTTTTGGCCAGAAGGGCACGATAAGGACTACTCGTGCCTTGTCTTCCCGAGTCTTTTTCAGGACTTCTGGGATTAATGGAAATGTATAAGCTAGGCGAAATTCCCAGCGGTGTAGCAGTGCATTCACCCCTTCTGGGTGTTCTCTTGGGTTTAGAGAGTAGAACCTGTTTACTTTCCGATTCTTTCTTGTGGCAAACAGGTCCACTTCTGGTGTGCCCCAGATGGCACAGACCTTCCCAAATATCTCTAGATTTAGGGACCATTCCCCCTGGTGTAATACATGCCGGCTTAAGAAGTCAGCCAGAAGATTGTCTGTCCCTTTCAAATGTGTCCCAGTCAGGGACAAAAGATTGTTTTCTGCCCACATGAATAATTTTTTGGCTTCTGCCATCAGAAATGTTGACCGTGAACCCCCTTGTCGGTTTATGTAGGCTATGGCCGTACTGTTGTCGGATAAAACTGCAACATGTTTGCCTTGGATTTCTTTTTTTACCTGAAGAAATGCTTGCGTTACAGCTGCCAATTCTTTTAAATTGGAGGATGCTGTACTCATTGAGGGTTCCCATTGGCCCTGTAGAATCCGGTCCACTAGGTGTGCCACCCAACCTAACGGACTTGCGTCCGTGGTTAGCACCATCGGGTTCTTTACAGACCAGGGTACTGCCCTGCTTAAGTTTTTGTTGCTTAACCACCATTTTAACAAGTCCTGAACTTGTGGTGACAAAATTACCTTCTGATTTAAGTTGCAAGGGTCTTTTTTCTGATCGGCCAAGATCTGCCACTGTAATTCTCTTTTGTGGCTTTGTGCCCACTGGACCGCCGGGATGGTCGCTGTTAAGGTACCTAGAAGTGACATCGCCCCTCTTACCGATATGGCCTGACCAGGTTGTATTTGTTGTATTTTTTGATGAATGGTCGGAATCTTCCTTACTAGGAGGACACATTGTTGTTTGACTGAATCTAATTGAATTCCGAGGAATTCTTGTCTCTGGCCCGGAACTATCCTTGATTTTTTTAAGTTTATCATCCAGCCTAATCTGGTTAGTATCTCTGAGGCCGGAGGTCACACTAACCGACGCAAAATACGGTAAGTATTTTACAGGCGTAATACGGATGAATGACCCCTAAACAGTGCTCCGTATGTCATCCATAATCAAGGTGTGATCGCGTATTTTGCGCATGTAAGCATCCGTATGGCAAACGTATGGCGAGATTTTCTTGCAGGCTTGCAAAATGGACATATAATGGAGCCCTATGACAGGGTTTCTAACAGAAACGAAATAATAGATATAGACACATAGAATGCATATATATATATATATATATATATATATATATATATACACACACACACACACACACATACATACACAGTATATATATATATATATATATATACACATATATATATATATATATATATATATACACACAGGTATTCTATGTGTCTATATCTATTCTTTCGTTTCTTTATAAAACCTGTCAGTGTGAGTTTACTGTATCGTGCACTGAATTGCCGGCTTTGCTAAAAGACACCAGGTGCATATTTCTCGCAAGTCACACGTGTGGTCGGTGTGTAATCCGTATTTTTTGCGCACCCATAGACTTGCATTGGCGTATTACGGCCGTAGTACGCTGACAATCGCAGCATGCTGCGATTGGCACGGACCGTAGAATACGGATGAGAAATATACGGCTGGTGCGAGTGACCCCATAGAGAATCATTGGTCTGTGTGTAATGCGTGCTTTTAGCGCCTCTCACTCGACCGTATTCCTCGCCAGTGTGACCCCAGCCTAATACTGCCTTTCCCCTCATACGGACCTCGGCCTCCTGACCGGATTACATTAGAGGGGAATCCCCCCCTGGAGGTATGTAGGCCTGCCACAGGCATCCACCTGCAGGAACAGGAAACCAAAACTGAGGAGAGAGGTGTCACCCCCTTCTTTTATCTCTGCTACAGGTTTCCTGTTCCTGGGGGCGGATGCCTTCTCTCATGTGCGGTGCGGTCATGGGGAAGGGAAAAAAAAAAAAATGCAGGTATGGGGTTTTGCTGCATTTTTGGTACAAAAAAATCTTAAAAGGAAGTTGCATTACATTTTTTTGTTTTTTTAGGGGGGGCACTAGACTATCAGCATGTTTTCAAGTTGCTTTTTTGCGGCGTTTTTTTTCCTGCTTGCAGAATCTGCTCTCGACAGTAAAAAAAAAAAAAAAAAAGTTTCTGACAAAGAACAGGTTTTGCTGCGTTTTTGTTGTACCATGATTTTTTGTTGCGGGGGACAGCAAACTTTAACATAATGCACAAGAGACAACTTTAAGATTTTTGCACAAAAGACGCATCGAAACCTGATACCTGACTTCTTTGATGTGTTTTCGCAATTACTCATTGCTTTCCATGGGTGAAAAAAAAAGCTGAAGAAACGCTGAAGGAAGTGACATGCTGCAGTTTTTAAAAAAAAGTGCAAAGTTTTCAAAATCAGGCAGGAAACAAAAATATATAATAAAAACACGTGTGTATAAGATTTGTGAAATCTCAGCTGTTGCTGGTATTGTAAAACACAGCTTAAAGTTTGCATTAAAGCAAAAAAAAAAAAAAATACGCAGCAAAAACGCAACGTGTGAACATAGCCCAAGAGGCAGCTACACGAAACGTGCCAGAATTATTATCTACTATTTCAATGAAGTCATAAGTATTTTTTATTTTAAATTAGCTTTGGTGGACTGAGAAAAATTTTTTTTAAAACCCCCTTAAAAGTAGTATCTCCCAAAAGGTACTGCATAGCCATACGGTAAATTAAATGTCGCTGTGTGTAAAAATATAGTCATCGATCCGATAGACGGCAGCGATGCACACAGGCGTGATCCGTAGCCCTCATCTGCCATCGCTCGCTGTGCATTTGTATATACACACGGGTATAAGCGCACGTCCACACAAGTGATACTTCGTATTATAAAACGACACCTTTCTGCTTATTGTTTTCTATTCCACCATATTTATGTTGAAAGATTGCCATCCATATTTTAGCTTGAGGCAAGAGACAAGCGTACGGGCTCCGAGATTTAAATTCCTCTGTTCCAGACAAATAGAAAGCTACCCACAGCGACTAGGGGAACGGTACAGGGAACAATAATCTATATGCAATAGGTAGAAAATGTACAAGCAGCATCAATTGTACCGCTGCCCCAGCAGGCTTCAGAGTAAATGTGATAGGTTCCCTGCAGGAAACATCTCGGCTGCCCCACAACGCAGAGATAAAGGGCTGACAGTTCAGGTTTGGGGTTTTTTTTTTTTTCTAAATGAAATGAGGAAAATAATTTCCAAAAAAAGTATTCTTCATAAGACTGTACTTTATACAAGAAATATAACCATATTAAAACTGCTGGAAAACGCTAAAACGCAAGACAAAGCATATGTAGAATGCAAAGGGGAAGGAAGTAGGACCTACAATTGGATTGAAAATTTTAGAGTATGACCACACTTGCGGTAAGTGTTGTTGATGCTCAAGGGTTTCTGGAACAAAAACAGCCAAAAACCATGAGGAGTTAAAAAATAATGGGTTTTGATTTGAGTGTTTCTACTCTAAAACCTAATAAAAAAATTTTTGTGTGAACATAGTCTGAAGCGTGTTTATATTGTCCAACACGAAAAATTGCTATTAGGCCGGGGTCACACTTGCAAGTGGGATGCAAGAAACTACCCGGCACTGCCGCCGGCACTCGGGACCGGAGTGGGCGGCTGCACAGAAATACATGCAGCCTCATACTCCGGTCCCGAGTGCTACCGGGTATTGATGTGCGAGTTTCTTGCATCAGACTCGCAAGTGTGACCCCGGGTTAAATAATAGAGTAGTCTAACTGCAGTCCGGTAGTGATGAGGTTCTGTCCATTCATTAACTAACCACTGTTGACAACAGTCACGTGAAAAAAAACATCTGACCAGCAGGGATCTGTGGAGAGGTCAGTGACATATAAGCTCAGCGGCCGCTGGAGTTTCTACTCACTGGCTTGATTTATGATGACCTCAGACGGTTGAAAAAGTGGCAGAGACTCACTCTAGTGATAGAACAGGCAGGGAAAGGTGTTCTTTCAGAAAGCAGCATCTGCGATCCCATGCTCTCCAGTCTGTATCCTCTCTTTTCCATCCTCCCCAGCCCCTAGCTGTGGTATGATCAGACCATGTTCCTGTATGGTCAGACACAGACATTACACAGTACCCAGCTGGTTTATAAGATTACCTCAGCAAAGAAGGAATATTGTTTGTTTCTTATTTGTTTTTATACATCCAATTGTGAACTTTGTTATTTTTGAGATCTTTTGATAAAAATGTATTTGGTTTGTGGGACAACCAAATTAAAAGCCCCTGTAAGACCCTTAAATGGAATCTGTCACCTATTTTTATTTTTTTGTCTATAAGCTGCAGGCACCGCCATCAGGGGCTTTTCTACAGCATTACAGAATGATGTAGATAAGCCCCCGATATAACCTGAAAGAGAAGAAAAACAAGTTAGATTATACTCACCGGGGGCGGTCCTGGTCAGGTCCGGAGGGTGTCACAGTCCGGTCCGTTGCCTCCCATCTTTATGCAGGGATGTCCTCTTCTTTGCTTCCTGTCGCGGCTCTGGCGCAGGCATACTGCTCTGCCCTGTTGAGGGCAGAGCAGAGTACTGCAGTGCGCAGGCGCTGGACCTCTATCGTGACGGGAAGCAAAGAAGAGCAGGTCATCGCTACAAGATGGGAGGCGCCGGACCGGATGGCGACACCCTCCGGACCGGACCAGGACCGTCCCTGGGTGAGTTTAATATAACTCCTTTTTCTTCTCTTTCAGGTTACATCGGGGGCTTGTCTATTCATCCTGTGATTTCCATAACTGTGACTTTTCCATCTTAGTGGTGCAATTTTAATATTGAGGACTGTATATAATTACACACACAGACACACATACTAATTTAAAAGTTACAATCTAAAGCTCTCACTGCCCTGGTGATAAAGCTCTCCGTTCTGATAATCTGTCACTCACTTCACCGTTTATCCCTTCGGTATAACATTCTGCAACACATATCTCGAATTATAATGAGTATTACAATTTAACTAAGACCAAAGTTGGAAATTAAAGACAATGGCACCCAGGAGGGTCCTTCAGATGCCAACTGCAAGGAGAACGTGTCTAATGTCTCAGAGACTCGATTTATTCCAGTCTACCAAACACGGTTGTGATTCAGAACGAGTTCTCTCAATTCTAATTTTCTAGACCGCATTGTCTAACAGATTAGTTTAAAACAATAATTGTGCTGCGCGTTTCACTTTCATCATAAATCAGATTCAGTCTCCGTTGAACCGAAATCCACATTACTGTACGAACGCAAACAAAAATAGATGAAATATGGTTCATTGGATTATTAAGGAACGAACCCAATGTCAGACAGGATCACTGGGCTTTTTTTCCCCCCCTAATTTTGTTCCTCATGAATAGATTTGTACATTCAACAAAAAAAAAAAAAAGTAAAACTGGAACAAAAGGGCAGAAATAGAAAAAAAAAAAAAAAAGAAAAAATTACAAAAAAAAGCAATCTTTCTTTCTTTTTTTCAACATATGATATGTCTTTTTTCTCCTTTTATGTTTTGGATATTTGATACATATGTCAGTGATACTAGATTGATTTGTTGTTTATTTTTGTATATTTTTGGTAGACAAGATGTCTTAGGCTAGTTTCACACTAGCGTTTTGGAGCGCAGCGACGGCCTGCGCACGGCCGCCGCTAAGCCCCGCCCCTGCCGCGCCCCGCCGGTAGCTCCGCCCACCGGCGCATGACGCTGCATGCGCCCCCTATCTTTATCAGAGGGGGCGCAGGCCGTGCGCAGTATGCGTTTGGCGGCGCATGCGCCTTTTTGACGGTGCGCCGACGCAACCAAAATGCAGCAGGTTGCGTTTGGCACACCGTCAAAAGGACGCATGCGCCGCCAAACGCATACTGCGCACGACCTGCGCCCCCTGTGATAAAGATAGGGGACGCAGGGCGAATGCAGCGTCATGCGCCGGTGGGCGGAGCTACCGGTGGGCGCGGCAGGGGGCGGGGCTTAGTGGCGGCCGTGCGCAGGCCGTTGCTGCGCTCCAAAACGCTAGTGTGAAACTAGCCTCAATCTTGCATTATGGTTGTATTTTATTTAGATAAAAACCCTTGACAAAGGCTTGATTAGTCGAAACGTTGAGAACTCTTTGACTAATAAAGAAATTTGTATATCTGAATTTCATATACTTGAATGTATTATTCAGCCTCAGGTTTTTAGAATCATAATTTTATTTTCCTGGGAGCTTTTGTTGCTTTATCCCATATATTTTTCATATAGCATCTTGAATAAAGCCACCAATTAGGATACAAAACATTGAAGCAAACATGAAATAATGCGGATTATTTTTGGTTCCATTTCCTGTTTTAACCATTTCAAAACCAAAACAAATAAAAAATTTTGGACTATGGCATAAAATAATAAAGATTTTTATGCAACTAATGTCCTTTGACTTGCTAAAATATTTAAAAAAAAAAAAAAACAACAAACATTTTCTTCACAGTTTCCACTTCATTTTATATATCTAGGAAATTTTACACAATGATTTCCTTGAATTTTCCTGAGTAGAATGATACCATATATGCATAGAGTACTTGTCCCGTCACAGTCATATTCTAGACAAAATATAAAGGTCCCCAGTAAAGTTAATCTGTCAGCAGGTTTTGTTACCCCATGTGAGGGCAGCATAATGCAATGGTAGAAACCCTGATTCCAGCGATGTGTCACTTACTGAGCCGCTTGTTGTCACTTTGATACAATCCTTGTTTTATCTGCTGCAGATTTACTAGTTCTCTGAATGCTGAGGTGTGTATAAAGGTACTGTCACACTTAGGCCTCTTTCACACTTCCGTTTTTGACCATCAGTCAAAATCCGCCAGGTTGTGAAAAAAATGGATCCGCCATTTTTTTTTTGTGGATCAGTTTTTTTCCCCAATGAGTTGCATTACTGGCGGATCTTGACGGATGGCCATCCGTTGGATCCGTTTTTGTGAGGATCCGCCAAATATTTTTCGTCCGCCGGCATGCCTGGACGGACCTTGCAACGTTTTTTTTGTTGTTGGATCCGCATTATCCATTGCGCATGCCCGGAGAAAGGAACTCAGGGAGAAAATTCACCCTGAAATCCTTTCTGGCGGAGGAAAAAATAATTCTCTCTCTCTCTCTCTCTCTCTCTCTCTCTCTCTCTCTCTCTCGTTCCTTTAAAATTCTTCATTCTGAGGATCCGTCAAAAAACGGATCCTGTGGCATCCGTTCACATTAGTTAGGAACGGATCAGCTTTTCCGCCTTTTTGGCGGATTTTAACTGACACAAAAAACTGAAGTGTGAAAGAGGCCTTAGCGATGCACCAGCGATCCCGATCAGCGATATGACCCGGTCAGGATCGCTGGTGCATCGCTAAGTGGTCGCTAGTGAGCTGCCACACAGGCAGATCTCACTAGCGACATCGCTGGGGACGGGGGTCGCTACTTACCTGTCACACCAGGCGATCCTGCGTCCTCCCGCCCGGCTCCACGCGTCGCTCGTCTCTCCACAGGAAGCCCAGCAGGAAGCTGATGACGAGAAATAGTCCTGGACGTTCTCGCACGATCAGCGATAAGCAGCGG
Source organism: Dendrobates tinctorius (assembly GCF_039654945.1). Classification (NCBI taxonomy): domain Eukaryota; kingdom Metazoa; phylum Chordata; class Amphibia; order Anura; family Dendrobatidae; genus Dendrobates; species Dendrobates tinctorius. The sequence goes on along the minus strand of NW_027361752.1, from coordinate 15,593,895 downwards.
GGGAGCGGGTTGTAGGTATCAGACACAGCGATATCGCTAGCAATATCGCTATAACGTCACAAGTTATAGCGATACTGCTAGCGATATCTCTTAGTGTGACAGTACCTTTACCCCACTCACACCACTGATTGTCTGCTTTCTGCCCATGTACAATATACACAAAGCAGCCACTCAGTGGTGGGGGTGGGGTTATACAGAGATCATGAGGAGGAACTAGTCCATCTTGTGATAATCTGCTGCTGATAAAATCGGTGATTACACCAAAACCACAGTAATCTGTTACCAGGTTTTTGACACCTAATCTGAGAGCCGCATAAAGTAGGGACAAAGACCCCGATTCCAACGATGTGTCACTTTCTAGTCTGCTTAAGGTACTGTCACACTTAGCGATGTACCAGCGATCCCGACCAGAGATATGACGCAGTCAGGATCACTGGTACATCGCCAAGTGGTCGCTAGTGAGCTGCCACACAGGCAGATCTCACCAGCGACATCGCTGGGGACGGGGGTCGCTACTTACCTGTCACACTAGGCGATCCTGCGTCCTCCCGCCCGGCTCCACGCTCGTCGCTCGTCTCTCCACAGGAAGCGCCGCAGGAAACTGACGACGAGAAGCGGTCCTGAACGTTCTTGCGCGATCAGCGATAACCAGCGGGGAAGTGGGTCGTAGGTAAGTATCAGACATAGCGATATCGCTAGCAATATCGCTACAACGTCACAAGTTATAGCTTAGTGTGACAGTACCTATGTGTTACACATGTACAAATGTTCTTTAGTTAGAAGGGACCTGTCGGCCTGATATACCGTTTTCTGTGGATTATAAGAAGCACTTTGCTCCCCCTAAATTTGGGGGTGGGGGTGCATCTTATAATGCAGATATACCTTATCGTCCACGGTGGAGCAGAGTCCCGGGGTCACTGCTCGAGGAGGAAAGAGTGGCACGTTGCTGCAGGCCGGGATGGGGAGGGGGATGTTCCGTTGTGCGCCGCTGTGGGTGAAAATGGCTGCGGTGCTCTGTGATGCGGGGGGGGGGGGGGTGGCTCAGCCGGTATTTTGTGAAAGTCCGGAGCCCACCGCATATCAATTACTATGATCTCGTTCCCGAGATCTCAAGCTGAGCATGCGCCGCCCCCGGAGGCCACTGCATCACAGTAATGTGCGGGGGGGTCTCCGGGCTTTCAAAAAAAATTCTGGCGGAGCCCCCTGCAACACAGACATTCAAACGCAGCAACGCACATCGGAACATCCCCTCATCCCATCCTGCAGCAACGCGCCCTCTTGCCTCCTCCAGGAGCGACCCTGGGACCCGCTTCACCGCAACTACCACCCCCAGTAAGCAATTAAACGCATGGATTATAAGAGGCACCACTATTTTATTAAAAAAAAAGTTTAATTTCCTATTTTTCTCCTCAAAATTTGTGGTGCATCTTTTAATCCGCAAAATACGGTATCTATTTTAATGTACCGTAACAGTATTTCCCATAATACAGTCGGTACGGAAAGCATTCAGACCCCTTTACATTTTTCACTGTTTCATTGCAGCCATTTGGTAAATTCAAAAAAGTTCATTTTTTTCCTCATTAATGTACACTTTGCATCCCATCTTGATGGGGAAAAAAAAGAAAGGTAGAAATTTTTGCAAATTAATTTAAAAAGAAAAACTGAAGTATCACATGGTGATAAGTATTCAGACCCTTTGCTCAGTATTGAGTAGAAGCACCCTTTTGAGCTAGTACAGCCATGGGTCTTCTTGGGAATGATGCAACAAGTTTTTCACACCCGGATTGCAGATTCTCTCCACTTCCGTCAGGTTGGATAGTGAATGTTGGTGGACAGCCATTTTCAGGTCTCTCCAGAGATGCTCAATTGGGTTTAGGTCAGGGCTCTGGCTGGGCCAGTCAAGAATGGTGACAGAGTTGTTCTCAAGCCACTCCTTTGTTATTTTAGCTGTGTGCTTAGGGTCATTGTCTTGTTGGAAGGTTAACCTTCGGCCAAGTCTGAGGTCCAGAGCACTCTGGAAGAGGTTTTCATCCAGGATATCTCTGTACTTGGCCGCATTCATGTTTCATTCAATTGCAACCAGTCATCCTGTCCCTGCAGCTGAAAAAACACCCCCATAGCATGATGCTGCCACCACCATGTTTCACTGTTGGGATTGTATTGGGCAGGTGATGAGCAGTGCCTGGTTTTCTCCATACATACCTCTTAGAATTATCACCAAGAAGTTTTATCTTCGTCTCATGAGACCAGAGAATTTTATTTCTCATAGTCTGGGAGTCCTTCTTGTGTTTTTTAGCAAACTCTGTGGGCTTTCATATGTCTTGCACTGAGGAGAGGTTTCCGTCGGGCCACTCTACGAAAAAGGCCTAACTGGTGGAGGGCTGCAGTGATAACTGACTTCGTGGAACTTTCTCCCATCTCCCTACTGCATCTGTGGAGCTCAGTCACAGTGATCTTGGGGTTCTTCTTTACCTCTCTAACAAAGGCTCTTCACCCACGATTGCTCAGTTTGGCTGGACGGCCAGGTCTAGGAAGACTTCTGGTGGTCCCAAACTTCTTCCATTTAAGGATTATGGAGGCCACTGTACTCTTAGGAACCTTGAGCCCTGCAGAAATTCTTATGTAACCTTGGCCAGATCTGTGCCTTGCCACAATTCTGTCTCTGTGCTCCTTGGCCAGTTCCTTTGACATCATGATTCTCATTTGGTATGACATGCACTGTGAGCTGTGAGGTCTTACATAGACAGGTGTGTGCCTTTACAAATCAAGTCCTATCAGTTTAATGAAACACAGCTGGACTCCATTGAAGGAGTAGAACCATCTCAAGGAGAATCACAAGGAAATGGACAGCATGTGACTTAAATATGAGTGTCTGAGCAAAGGGTCTGAATGCTTATGACCGTGTGATGTTTCAGCATTTCTTTAATAAATTTGCAGAAATGTTCTAAATTTTGGGGGGGTTTTTCAGTCAAGATGGGGTGCAGAGTGTACATTAATGAGAAAAAAAAAACTCTTGAATTTAACAAATGGCTGCAATGAAAGAGTGAAAAATTTAAAAGGGGTCTGAATATTTTCCATACCCACTGGATAATAATTCTTTGGTATTTGTATTTTTAGTTCTCCATCTTGTGCCATTCCTCTATTACACCTCATAGAAATGTAGGATTAGATTGACACCTGGGTGTTACCAGCTGAGGGCGTGTCCCTTCATACACTCACACTATCCAATCAGTGTTGACAGAGCCAGGCTGGGTACGGACACGCCTCTCTGACGAGGGCAATGGTGAGAATTGGCTATCAATATATTCAGAAAGAACGGCAGAAAAAAAGGAAAACTCAAGAATTCTAAGAAAAGGACACTTCAGAATTGTGGTAAAGAAAAAGAAAAAAGTCATGTCAGAAGTGGCGGCAGGCAGGTCCTCCAAGAGTAAGAGCAGAAAGGGACATTACGGAATTACCCCAAACAATAGGGGGGAGGAGAATTGTTTTTGGAGTGGTTGCGATGCCTACATTCTGAATGATGTAGACATGGGCAGCAGCATTTGGGAAACGGCATCTACTTTATGAAGGGTTCATGATTAAAGTGTGAGATTTGTTTTATTTTTTTTGCTATTTATTTTTTAATAGAAAGCAGGAAAAGGACAATTACTGAACCCAGCACATTAAAAATAAAACTAAACTGATATCACAGCTCTAAAGAAAGAGCAACATATGCAGCTGCAGATTGAAAGATAATTAAATACATCTGGAAGATTTTTCTTTAAGTAATGATCTAGATTGGAAAGGTGAGAAATAATGCAGCCATGAAACCTCATGCTTCAACCTTATATACTTACTGAAATCCCCAGTAAGGAAAACAGCTTCAGCCCCCGGGGCCCACTCTTTGCAATAAATCCCACCATCGGGCTGGGTATGGATACCAAACGACTGATAACTTCTTGAGAACTTTTCCAGGCCGCCTTCACATCCTTCAAGTTTCTTCAAAAGATCTACAAATAAACCATACCTGCAAAGAAATTAGTGAAACTAAATGCACAATGTTTTTCACCAATAATTACTTTATAACAGGTTTTTATTTTATGGCTGGATGTTTTTTTTTTTTTTTCATTCCTTGTTCCATGTTCTTTACATTGTTGACCAAGCGTAAAAAAAAAAAAAAAAAAAAAAAATATGCCAACAACTAATTGTAGGAGAGTAGCCCAATACTTTTCATGATATGGAGATGCCTATAATAAGGACTACTACAGAATGATCTCTAAGCAGGAAATGTAAGTTTATTATGAGCCTTAGTGGCCAGAGTGATATCTCGGCTTCATATCGGGTAAGAAAAGTCTTTGCTTACTGGTGACAGATTCTCTTTAAACAAAAAAGTCTGGTGAAAAGTCAAATAATTCTACCAGGTTTTTTATTTCCCCCCTACACACTAAAAAGAAAACAGGTAAAGGGAATCTGTCAGCAGACTATTCTTATGGAATCCGAGAGCAGCGTGAATTCGGTGCAGGGACCCCGATTCCAGTGATGTGTCACTTACTGAGATATGTGGTGCTGTTTCAATAAAAATCAGGTGTTTAATCCACAGGAGATGACTAAATTAGCAGGTGCCTGTTGCCTCATGGTCCAATCCCACCCCCACCACTGATTAACAACTTTTCGTAAACGCACAGTGTACACAGAAAGCTGCCAATCACTTGTGTGGGCGACGTTATAAAAGGCTCAGCATTCTGAGCACTGCTAGTTCTGTAGTAGAGAAAACAGGGATTGTATCAAAATGAGGAGGCGAAGATCTGGCTTCCAAGTTTGCAAAAATGTATTAGGTGAAAAAATAGATTCCATCATGAGTGTAGACACGGCTGTGTGTTTCGAACATCCATTGTGTTCTTTAGCAAAGCTATACATGTGCTGATTGCAGAGTGATTGAATCAACCTTCAACCAAATGGAACACAAATGGTCAGTCACATGGTAAAGTGGCATGATCGAGTAAAAACACCACATGGAAATACAAATGTGCAGGACATAAGTAACAATATAGTACACTATAGGAACAAAAAAATAGGGTCTTATCCGGGTTAATATTAAAAAATATAAAAGAAATTCACTCACCTATTGCAGGAGAGATCAGGCATGTACAATTAGTAGTCAGCTGCTGCACGTCCAAAGGTCAAACAAGCGACCGCAGATATAACAATTCTTATGGAACTAATTTATGGACTTCATTGCGCTGCTTGACAAAACACAGGATTCCAATTATGGTGGAAGATCATTTATGCCCAACGCGTTTCGAAGAACTACTTCTTCCTCAGGGGTTGTTTGTCTTCTCCTGAGGAAGAAGTAGTTCTTCAAAACGCGTTGGGGATAAATGATTAATCTTCCACCATAATTGGAATCCTGTATTTTGTCAAGCAGCGCAATGAAGTCCATAAATTAGTTCCATAAGGACGTAAGTGAGTAATAAAAACATTACAAGAGTATATAAACATGAAAACAAGAAAAGTTCATGTGAACAAAGCAGAATATGTAATAATGAAGCATCAATTCCCGCTTTAGACTTAAACCATTAGGACAACAGGCGTCCAGGTTAAGCCCCCAAAGCGCTTCCCTATCCAACAGACGCTTTCTAATGCCAACGCCCCTAGGATTTACAGCTACTCGCTCTATTCTGAAAATTTGCATTGAGGTAGGATTTCCATTATGCTGTGATATGAAGTGTGTAGATGCATGAGAGACAATGCGATTACACATTTAAAAAAAAAACAAAAAAAAACCTTCTTTCAACATAGCTGTATGATGGCTTTTGTGATTATGTCAACACAAGTGACAAGTGTTTTTTTTATAGATCTATTCACTTGATGAGCGGGAGTGTCTGTGGGGTGGAGTGGTGCGGCCTGGAGTCATGGGGGCTCTGCACTACAGCATGGGTGCTGTGGGGAACTAGGTCGTTCCCCCTACTGGTGTGATGTCACCTAGGCGGTGGTTGACGCATGACATCACACCTTTTAGGTTGGGACCCACTGAGAGTCTCGCCATGACTGGGCAGTGGGCTTCATACAGTCTGATCACAATGTTAAACTAAAGACCTCATGTTCACTCTTGGACACTGGGCCTTGAGGCATTAGATCGATGTCTGATTTTTGGATGTGTGGTCCCCATGTCCTTTTTTCTAGTTATGGCTCCTCGTAACACTTTTCTTTCATCTGTGTGCTGCATTTTCACAGACCCATAATCTCGTATGGATATTTTAGATCTGTGACTCAAGATCAAAAATGGAAAAGCGGTCATGATTATTTTATTTATTTTTTTTTATTCGCAAACACAAAAAAAAAAAAAGACAGACATGTGAACAGCTCCAGACTAGATATAGCGAGGTGATGAGTTCTCCTTCAATGGAAGTCTTCAAACAGAGGCTGAACAGATATCTCAGATGGTTTAGTGAATCTTGCATTGAGCAGGTAGGACATGATGACCCTGGTGGTCCCTTCCAACTCTAACAATCTATAATTCTCTGGTCTACAGAAAAGCTTGCCTCTGACAGCCAATTTGGGATGTGTGCGGCAGGTCCCTCCCAATGGATTTCCTTGCTACATTCCCATGTGTTGTGTTGCAGTAGGGAACAAGGGGGAAGAGAGGATTTAGACTATTTCGGTCTTCTCTCAGTCTTTTCTTCGACACATGGCTCCCACCGTATAATGTTCTTAATCAGTCTGCTAATAAAAATTTCTAATACAAAAAAGGTGGGAAAAGATAGCGGCACTTTATATAGCGGCACTTTATATAGTGTTCAGATGTCAATTGACATTTTCATCCGGTTTACTAGCTCGTAAGACAGAGAACATCCCCATCTGTTGTGCTGATGACTGGACTAAGAGAAAACAAGTTTACATTCCAAATCATCACTTTTCCCCCCCTATAAAATATTTTATTTCTTTAGTCCCAACAGTAGACTTCTCAAATGCAGATCAATTCAGCATCGACTCCGTCAGCCGAAGCAATTATACCAGTCAATAACAGATTGTCGGCCAATCTATCACACCAGGTCTTTGAAAAGACCTAAAAGGCACAAGACTGGTTTCGACAGCATCTGAAAACATGCTGCCACGGCCAGTAACAACTTATTGGCGGGACTGTCAAGTGTCGCAGCCCTACGATCAGATATTGCTGACCTATCCCAACGATAGGCCATCAATTAAAAAAAAAAAAAAATAAGAAAGAAATTGGCACTCTTAAAATGTTAGGATCAGTGCCAATCTGAATCCTGTGGATCGAAGGCTGGTAAGTATTACAGCCGTCCACTGTAACTATAGGTCTGACAGTAGGAATACGTGGTCAAACTGGACTTAACAGGAAGGTAACTGTTTACAGGGTCTAATTCTAAAATTAAGTACAAGCAACGAAACAAATTGAAGGGAATTTTTCTGCCCTGCTTCCAATAGGTGGCACTAGAGTTCTCCTTCTCTGGAGAATTTGCATATTTAAAGGGAATCTGTCACCCTTTTTTGAGATATCATATAATGATATCATTCAATTGTGTGTCACATAAGGATTCTCTTAGTACTTTTGCTTCCCCCTGACCCCGCACCTTTCATGCATAAATACCTTTTTTATATCGGTTCAGATGTATGTAAACTGCCGCTGTCCGGTCCACTGGGCGGGGCTTATTCACCTGCTCCCCCCTTCCTGTCTTGCTCTACGCATTTCTTCTTGTGTAGAGCAAGACAGGGAGGGGGGGAGCAGTGTAATAAGCCCCGCCCATCGGACCAGACCGGACCGTGGCAGTTTACCTACATCTGAACCGATATAAACAAGGTATTTATGCATGAAAGGTGCGGGGTCAGGGGGGAGCAAAAGTACTAAGAGAATCGTTATGTGACACACAATTGAATGATATCATTATATGATATCTCTAAAAAGGGGTGACAGATTCCCTTTAATTTCCCAGAGGAGCATGCATGGCTTTTAAGTCTCCTCACTTTGAAATGCCAAGCTTGACATGTCACTCTCCACAAGGAGAAAAAGCAACCCTTAAAACCCACCCCATGGCAAAATTTTTAGCAAATAATTTACAAAATTGTTAGTTTTTAAGCTTGTGGTCCCATGCCGACCAGATTCTTACACGCTCTTGAGAAAATATCGAGAGAAGCGGATAAGAATCTAGTCGGCATTTGACTGCACGTCTCCAAATCGCATACGTGCAGTGACAACCGCTCGTCCCGGCTAACAAAGCCGAAACCTAGCCGTGTGTAAATTACAAACTGAGCGCGGATTGCCAAAAAATTTCTCGGGGTGGAAAAACGCTTAAAAGTTTGCTAAGCAAAAAGTTTTCATCCCAAAATTTTGATCAATTTAGAAATCTGCGAAACGCGTGGTAAGTTTACAGACTTCTGTCATTGCACTTTGCACTGCTGAATCGCACTTCTAAAGTAGAGCATTGGGTGATCGCTGGTCGTTAAGGACACAATGCCTGACAATCCCATATAAATAACTCTAGCTGTCAGGCAGTGTATCCCTAGCAACAAGTCTGTCAAAACTGAAGACAATAGGTAAAGGGGATTGACAGCAGCCATAGGCACAGCAGTCTGCATTATTAATCAGATTTTTCTAAAAATAAAATTTAGCTTAAAAATTAAAAAAATATAAAAAAAATAGCCCTCCTTGCTCACAGCCAAGAACTTCAGCAGAGAATTTCAATTATTTAATTTATTCCTTTTAGGTAACCTGGCACAGAATCAGCCAGGACATTCATGTGGGTGGAAATCAATCTGCACAAAATTACTTGTTCTCATGGATTCTAATTTGGTTTTGCAATTTTAGCAATAAGAGTTTTGCAATCAGCACAATCGATTTACAAGCAGCGCCGCTTACAAGGAGGTAATACACTCGCATCCTCTATAACCATGAAATCTGCACAGCCAGAAAATGGTCTTTATGGGAAGCCTGGGCTTTCAGGTATTTTACTGTAAACCAGAAGGTTTTGCTGCCACATAACAGGAACTTGTTGGCATTTGCCTTCTCGAGTGTGAAAAAGGGCAGCGAGTTATGGGGCTGATAGAACAAATATATAGGCCTATAATTAGCAAAAAAAACACAGCATAAGGCTAAGTTCACACTAGGTGCTTTCGCAGCTTTTTTTAATGCAGATTTTCAGCTGCCTTTTACAGTACCAGCAAAGTGAGATTTCAGAAATCTCATGCACACAGCATGGTTTGTCATCAGTTTTCTGTGCTTTGAATTTTTTTTTGCACAATGAAGCAGGTCGCTTCTTTCAACGTCTTTTCAGCAGTTTTCACCCACTGAAATGAATGGTTGGTGAAAAAAAAAAAAAAAAAAAAAAAAAGGGGATGCACCAAAAACGGAGGTATCAGGTTTTGCAGCGGGTTTTTTTTGTGCCAGAAACTAATTCTATAGAATCGGATTTTTTTTTCCTTCAACAATAAACTCAGAATGCACAAGAGACATCTAACATGCCAGAACAGCAGCAAAACAAAAATGCACAAAAAAAAGCATGAAAAAAAACAAAACATGCATTTTTTCCTGCAGCTTCTTTCCTTCCAAGAGATCAGATTTTTCTGCAGAAAAAAAAAAACCACCTAGTGTGAACTTACTCTAAGGCGTACACAATCTTTCATTTGCTTATGGCAACTTCGCCGTGCCATATTTATCAAATGTTGCGCTTTAAAGGCAGATTTAGTGAAAATTATACCAGAGCCTCTTAACCAACATTTGGAAGTGCAATTTAAAAAGAAGAGCTGGAGACCAATTTGTCAAATGTCACAGATCAACCTCTTCACCCCCGGGCCATTTTCCATTTTTTCATTCTCATTTTTCGCTCCCCTTCTTCCCAGAGCCATAATTTTTTTGTTTTTCCATCACTATGGCCGTGCGATGGCTTATTTTTCATGGAGGACGAGCTCTACATTAAAAAAAATACCACTGATTTTACTATATAATATACTGGTAAACAGTAAAAAAAAAAAAAAAAAATTCCAACAGCGGTGAAATTGTAAAAAAAAAAAAAATGCACTTCCACAATTATTTTTTTTCTTTCCTTGTTCAATGAATGATAAAATTGACCGACCATGTATAGGTTTTTTTTTTTTTTATTATTTGAATGGTGAAAAAAAATGTAAAGTTTGTTAAAAACAAAATAAAATAAAAAGTGATGCTAATTTCAGAGAACCATAGGGTCTCCATTTTTCAGGATCTGAGGCTGGTGAGGGCTTATTTTTTGCACGCCAAGCTTACATTTTTATCTATACCATTTGGGGTAGATAGGATGTTTTGATCACCTGTTATTGCACTGTTGCAGGGACCACAAAAACGTATTTCTGGGGTTTTTGAATTTTTTTTCCTCGTTACACAGTTTACAGATCGGATTAATTCTTTTCAGCTTTTGATACATCAGGCGTTTCTGAACGATACTAAATATATGCATCTTTGATTTTTTTTTTTACTGTTTTATTTTGAATTGGGCAAAACTATTTGAAGTTTTATATTTTTACAATTTTTTGTAATATTTTTAAAACCATTTTTTGTACACTTTTTAACTTGCTTCAATAGTCTCATTAGGAGACTTGAAGCTGCACTCTTCTGTTCGCTTTTGTTACACATAGCAGGTCTAGGGGCACATGACCGATGATCAAATCAGGCGTTGTCCGGTCTAAATTCTAAGTCTGCAATCACACTGTGTGACTGAAGACGTATCAAACCCCCCAGCGCACAAACGGTTTCAGAGTCAGGACTGGCGGTGATATACAAGTTATGCACAAACCTGCCAGAGCCAGTTTGGTGGGCCCGGTCTCGCGCCATAAACTTGTACATACCCCGCCGATCCTGGCTCAAAAACGAGCAAATCCTAACAGCGCACAATGCGTGCACTGGGGAATTCGTAAGTCTGCAGTCAGAGTGACTGTATACTTATCAATTTAGACCTAAGAACACTTTTAATGCCAAACTTAAACCATTGAAGTGTACAGGCAAAGGGAAAAAAAAAAAATTAAAAAAATAAATAAAAAGTCGATCGAAAAACGAAAAGATTACTTTGATCAGACTTTGTTCAGAGTGTGGTCGTCTGACTGTTTTTCTCGCACACAGAGGGGGGAAAAAAAAAAAAAAAAAAAAAAGTTTCCACCTTTTCATAAGTGACTCACTGTGAAAAATCAGACCGCACTTGGATGTCATGCAATTGTGGTCTAATTTTTTCATGGACCCAAAGACATCTGTAATGACCAGGCCGAACGTTCCCTGCTATCCACCCCCACACGGTGTCCGCAGCTGAAGGAATTATGACCCACACCGGTCTCGGGGATAACAGTTGCTTTTACTTCAGCAGGAACGGGAATTATAACTTGGAACAAATAAGGAACAGTCTCTCATGGGTAGTCCGCGGCAATTACAGCTCACACTTAGATGCTGAGATGGGATTGGGGTCTGGAGCTTTAAGAGCACTGGACAATGTCTTGGTATTTTACAGAGGGAGGGAGATGCAGCAATTAGAGGTTACAGACCTGTACTCGGGGTTATCTCCACAGTGTGTCACGGCACGTGCACAAGTACTTATAGGTGAATGTAGTAACTGTGGTGAATCCGGTCATAAAGACTTTAGATGTGGTGAATCCTGTTAGCAATAGAATGATTTCTGTACAGGTTAGAGGGATATCAGGCTTTTACGCCTGCAGGAGATCTTGAGGTAAAAACCTCCTCCATGTGTGTTCTGCTCTCTCTGAAGGCATCTCTCAGACTAAAGAACATTCTAGACTTGCCTGGAAAACAACTCCTCCTATTGACCATGTGACTAGGAGCTGGCCAATAGGAGACCGAATTCACATCTCAGATCCTTAGGCTGAGTTCACACGTGGCGGTTTTTTCGCGTTTCCGCGGCGGTTTTAACCGCGCGATTTTGCTGCAAAAAATAAGCATCCCATGCATTCCTATGGAATTCCGCAATGCTGTGCTAAAGCTGCAGTTTTTACCGCGGCGGAATCGCTTCGCGGTAAAAGACGCAGCATGCTCATTAATTTCGCGGAATCTCGGCGATCCCGCACCCATAAGATTGCATTGTTCTGCTTACTTTCCGCATGTGGCTGTGCACATCATGCGAAAAGTAAGCAGAACATTTGCGGATGGTACCCACGGTCCAGAGGAGAGGAGAGACTGTCCTCTGGGCTTTGGGTACCATATCCCTGTAAAAAATAGAATTTAAAATAAAAAATATTGTTCTTCTCACCTTCCGACGTCCCGCGCAGCCTTCCCGCCTCTCTCTACGCTCCCGGTCCCAGTAAGCCTTTGCGAGCAATGACGTCCGTTCTCGCGGGATCGCGAAGTCTCGCGGTCATTCGCGCAACGTCATCGCGGTAATTGTCGCAAAGGATTACTGGGACCGGGAGCGTGGAGAAAGGCGGGAAGGCTGCGCGGGACGTCGGAAGGTGAGAACAACAATATCTTTTATTATTTTTTACATTCTATCTTTTACTATTGATGCCGCATAGGCAGCCTCAATAGTAAAAAGTTGGTCACACTCGTCAAACACTATGTATGACGAGTGTGACCAACCTGTCAATCAGTTCTCCAAGCGATGCTACAGATCGCTTGGAAAACGCTAGCAATTCTGCAAGCTAATTATGCTTGCAAAATGCTAGTTTGAATTTAAAATGCGATTTTCCCGCGGAATGGAATTCCGGAATTCTCGCTGTAAATTCCGCAAGAGTTCCGCTACGTGTGAACCCAGCCTTACAAAACAATAATTCAGTCATTGTACACTTTCACCATTAGATGGTGACAGAACACAGCAAACAGATGCATTGCATCTAAAATGAAAGTGACTAGAAATGGAGAATTACAGCTCACAAATAATGTAGAGAGCCAGTTAGAGAGTGAGCTGTAGTGTACAGAAGCTACTCATAATTCAGTATTACTTAAAGGGTCAGACACACTCTGGACTGGGTCACTACACATCCATTGCCAATTTTGATTTAACCCACGGAAATCTTGACTTGTATTCCCAATTATCCACAGAAAAGCTGTGAAAAAGTTGTGAAAAATCTGTGTTAAAAGTTGTGAAAACTTAAGGACATGTGAATGGAGCCACGGTACGAGTGCTATCCATGAAAACCACAGATGCATTCAATGCCAAAAAATTGGACGTCCGAATGGGGCCTGAGGGAGAGACTCTGTCTAAACAACAAAAAAAAAAAATATTGTGGACAACCGCGTAATATTATGAAATATTTGAGACAAAATCAACACTGGCAAACTATTAAAAATGTACAAAAACAAAGGGGTATATATAATAATCCAAAATTTGCCCCAGAAAAAGGCAACAAAAATAAAAGCCACTAATGTCCCCCTGAATGGACAATAAATAAAAGATCAAATGCAATCAAATGCAATTATATAATTCAAATATATATATACATAACCATCACCAAACAACATTCTTAACTATACACCGCTACTTAGTGCACACCAACCAGGGAGGGAATATAAAGGTGCTGCCATGGGCTCTGTAAAATCCCAAAAGCGATCAGAAGATTGCAGCTTCAGATCTAATAATGAGACTATTGAGAGGTCCGGCGCCTGCACACTGCAGTATTCTGCTCTGCCCTCAACAAGGCAGAACACTGCGCCTGCGCCACGACAGGAAGAGAAGAAGAGGACGTCATTGCATGAAGATGGGAGGCGCCGGACCGCAACACCCATCGGACCGAGACCGGACCGCCCCCTGGTGAGTATAATCTAATGCTTTTTTCCTACCTTTCAGGTTACATTGGGGGCTTATCTACAGCATTACAGAATGCTGTAGATAAGCCCCTGATGCCTGTGGCCACAGCCAATAGCCAAAAATAAAATTGATGACAGATTCCCTTTAAGCCCCATGCGTATCCCTACCGCAACAAAGCTTCGTCAGGGGTAGTGATATTAATAATTTCATTAATATTGATAAAAGTGCCAAATAATTGACAATTACATGATGTATCCAGTTCAACATGAAAACCAGTCCTCTTGGAAGGGTCTCAAAAGAGAACCAGTCAGTCATCAGATTCATGATGCCCAAACAATGGGCAATATGAATCAGACACTGACTGTACATTTTAGTATGAATCTCTATGATTTATCATAACATACTTTAAAAGGAGGGCCAGGGGCTATGACTTCGCTGATAAGATCGAGACAGATCCCCTCTGCTGGTTTCTCTCTGGCTCCTTTAAGTTGAGTGCCAGATCTCTCCCTAGTTATATATTTAAAAGACTTGCATGGTTTAACATACCTGGCTGCAATCACACAGCCAGTGTCCGATTCATTCTACCTGTGGTTCGGGTGGCATAAATCTGATGACAAATTCTCCAAATTGTTACTGTAGCCCTTTCAGACCTTCATTAAAAAGGCAAAAAAAGAGGAAAAAATATTCAGCCTATCGTACATCAGTGTCCATATAGTCCATAAGCGGTCTGATGCCAGATGTCCAGTGCAGTTCAACTGGCGCTATAAATCCAAATGAAAAAAAAGAGGGGGTCTCCAGCACCAAAATTAAGTGAAAAAAAAAAAAAAAAATCACATTTATTATGAAGGTTTTAAAATCATATTAATAAGCCACCATAACAGGCAAGGCTACCTAGGTAGCCTTGCCTGTCATGGTGGCTTATTAATATGATTTTTGGTGCTGGAGATCCCCTCTTTTCCTTTGGATTTGGCTTCATTAACCCCTTCCTGACATCCGACATACTATCCCGTCCATGGGACCCGGGCCCCTATGCCTATGGACGGGATAGTACGTCTACCGCGATAAGCGGCGCCCACGTGGTGAGCGCCGCTGATCGCGGCCGGGTGTCAGCTGATTATCACAGCTGACACCCGGCACAATGTGTCAGGGGCGGTCACGGACTGCCCCCGACACGTTAACCCCTTGCACACCGTGATCAAACATGATCGCGGTGTACCGGGGGTTAAAGCTAAGCATCGGCAGGGAGGGGGCTCCCTCCGTGCTTCCCTGAGCCCCCCACGGCAGCGCAATGTGCAGCGCTGCTGCAGGGGGCTCCTTTCCTGCAGGCCCCGGAATCCAAGATGGCGACGGGGGCCTGCAGGAAGCCTTCTGCACTGCCTGTGACAGATCGCTGATCTGTCACAGTGATCTGTGATGTGACAGATCAGCGATCTGTCACAGGACAGTGATGTCCCACCTGGGACTATGTAATAAAGTTAAAAAAAAAAAAAAAAAAAAAAGTGTTAAAAATTTTTTAAAAAAAAAAAAAAATCGCCAAATAAATTAGAAAAAAAATATTCCCCCAATAAATCCATTTTTTGGAAATAAAAAAAAAAATAAAATAATAAAAGTACACATATTAGGTATTGCCGCGTCCGTAACGACCCGCCCTATAAAACTGTCCCATTAGTTAACCCCTTTAGCGAACCCCTTTAGCAAACCCCTTAAAATAAAAAACGAAGCAAAAAATAATGATTTATTATCATACCGCCAAACAAAAAGTGTAATAACGCGCGATCAAAAAGACGCATATAAATATCCATGGTACCGCTGAAAACGTCATCTTGTCCCGCAACAAACGAGCCGCCATATAGCATCATCAGCGAAAAAATAAAAAAGTTATAGCTCGCAGAATAAAGCGTTGCAAAAATAATTTTTTATATAAAATAGTTTTCATTGCATAAAACCGACAAAACATAAAAAAACGACCAAAATGAGGTATCGCTGTAACCGTACTGACCCGACGAATAAAACCGCTTTATCAATTTTACCGCACGCAGAACGGTGTAAACGCACCCCCACAAAAGAAATTCATGAAACGCTGGTTTTTGTTAATTCTGCGTCCCAAAAATCGGAATAAAAAGCGATCAAAAAATGTCACGTGCCCGAAAATGGTACCAATAAAAACGTCAACTCGTCCCGCAAAAAATAAGACCTCACATGACTCGGCGGGTGAAAATACGGAAAAATTATAGCTCTCAATATGTGGTGATGCAAAAACTATTTTTACAATAAAAAAACGTCTTTTAGCGTGCGACAGCTGCCAAACATAAAAAACGCCATAAATAGTAAATCAAACCCCCCGTTATCACCCCCTTAGTTAGGGAAAAATAATATAATAAAAAAAATGTATTTATTTCCATTTTCCCATTAGGGTTAGGGCTAGGGTTAGGGCTAGGGTTAAGGCTGAGATTAGGGTTAGGGGTGTGTTGGGGTTCGGGTTGGAGTTAGAATTGGGGGGTTTCCACTGTTTGGGCACATCAGGTGTTCTCCAAATGCAACACGGTGTCTGATCTCAATTCCAGCCAATTCTGAGTTGAAAAAGTCAAATGGTGCTCCTTCCCTTCCAAGCTCTGCCATGCGCCCAAACAGTGTTTTACCCCCACATGTAGGGTATCAGCCTACTCAGGACAAATTGCAAAACAATTTTTGGGGTTCAATTTCTCCTGTTACCCTTACGAAAAAAAAAAATTGGGGGCAAAAATATCATTTTTGTGGAAAAAAATGATTTTTTTTATTTTCACGTCCGAGCGTTATAAACTTCTGTGAAGTACTTGGGGGTTCAAAGTGCTCACCACACATCTAGAGAAGTTCCTTAGGTGGTCTCGTTTCCAAAATGGGGTCATTTGTGGGGGGTTTCCACTGTTTAGGTACATCAGGGGCTCTCCAAAGGCAACATGACACCCGCAGACCATTCCATCAAAGTCTGCATTCCAAAACGTCACTACTTCCCTTCCGAGCCCCGACGTGTGCCCATACAGTAGTTTTCTCCCACATATGGGGTATCAGCATACTCAGGACAAATTGGACAACAACTTTTGGGGTCCACTTTCTCCTGGTACCCTTAGGAAAATAAAAAAAAATGGTGACTAAAAGATCATGTTTGTGGAAAAAATATGATTTTTTAATTGTACCGCTGTACGTTATAAACTTCTGGAAAGCCCTTGTGGGTTCAAAGTTCTCACCACATATCTAGATAAGTTCCTTGGGGGGGTCTAGTTTCCAAAATGGGGTCACTTGTAGGGGGTTTCCACTGTTTAGGTACATCAGGGACTCTCCAAACGTGACATGGCGTCCGATCTGAATTCCAGCCAATTTTGCATTGAAACAGTCAAACGGCGCTCCTCTGCCATGCGCCGAAACAGTGGTTCCCCCCACATATCAGGTATCGGCGTACTCAGGACAAATTGCACAATAACTTTTGCAGTTCAATTTCTCCTGTTACCCTTGGTAAAATAAAAAAAATTGAACCTGAAGTATTTTTTTTGTGAAAAAAAAGTTAGATGTTCATTTCTTTTTAAATATTCAAAAAAATTCCTGTGACGCACCTAAAGGGTTAATAAACTTCTTGAATGTGGTTTTGAGCACCTTAAGGGGTGCAGTTTTTAGAATGGTGTCACTTGAGTATTTTCTATCATATAGACCCCTCAAAGTGGCTTCAAATGTGATGCGGTCCGTAAAAGCCGGATTACTTACCGGTAATGCTCTTTTAATGAGTCCACGACAGCACCCACTGGAGGTATCAGATCCGCCCATTTGGAACAGGAAACCCTACAGGAAAGATAAAAGGGGCGGTCCGCCTTTCCTCCTCAGTTTTACGTTTCAGAGTACCAGAAGGACCGCCAAGGATTAGGCAATGTTCTCTTATTTTAACATCTTTCTTATCCATTATTTGGTTAATATACTTTAACTATTGATATCCTTGGGGGGGGAAGTGAGCGGGTGCTGTCGTGGACTCATTAAAAGAGCATTACCGGTAAGTAATCCGGCTTTTTACTCTTCGCCACGACAGCACCCACTGGAGAGATTCCAGAGACCATCACCTGGGTGGGACCACCGTGCCAAGGATAGTCCTGCCAAAGCTTAAGTCAGAGGTTGATGAAAGATCAAGTCTGTAGTGGTTATAGAAGGTAGAAGGGGATGACCAAACTGCCGCCTTACATATAGTTTCAATCGGAACATCTCCCTTTTCCGCCCAAGAGGTTGCCATTGCCCTGGTGGAATGCGCCCTGATGTTCCCTGGAGGATCTTCGTTTTTTGCGGAGTAGGCTAAACGAATGGCCTCTCTGATCCACCGGGAAATGGTGCTCTTCGTGACTCCATACCCCTTCTTACAGCCCTGAAATGAAACAAATAGGGCCCTACTCTGCCTCCAACTGTTGGACCTCTCAATACATTTTAGGACAGTTCTTTTGACGTCCAGAGTATGGAACTTCTGCTCTTCCGGAGTAGAGGGATTTTTATAGAAGGTTGGGAGGAGTATCTCCTGAGATCAATGGTATTTTGTTGCCACTTTTGGCAGGTAGGCAGGGTCTGGTTTTAATACTAATCTGTCTTGGTATTCTTGGAAAAAAGGTGGATCTATTGACAAGGCCTGGATATCACCCACTCTTCTAGCTGAGGTCAGTGATACTAAGAGGGCCATTTTAAGTGCTAAGTATTTGAAGGGTATTGTGTCGATCGGCTCAAAGGGGTCTACCGTTAGGGCGTCTAAGACCAGATTTAGATCCCATGTAGGGACGGAGGGTATGTGGATTGGAGCTATTCGTTCACATGCTGTAATGAAACGAGTTATCCACTTGTTGCCTGCTATATTATGGCCATATAGTGCTCCTAATGCCGATATTTGTACTCTCAGTGTATTTACTGCTAAGCCTAAGTCTTTCCCCTTCTGCAGAAATTCCAAGATTGGGATTATCGGAACTTCTGCTGTATGAGGTACTGTATGGAATTGAAGAAATTTTTTCCATATTCTAGTGTAAATTTGGGTTGTGGACTGTTTTCTACTTTGTAGTAGTGTAGTAATTAAGGACTCCGAGAATCCTCTTGTCCTCAATAACTGCCTCTCAAATTCCACGCCGTCAAGTGCAAGCTGAGCACTTGAGGGTGGAAAAAGGGGCCTTGGGAGAGTAGATTGGCAGTCGGAAGGATCCAAGGATCTGTTATTGACAATCTGCAGCCACGAAAACCACGGTCTTTTTGGCCAGAACGGTGCTATTAAGATTATTCTTGCTTTGTCTTCTCTGATCTTCCGAATTACTTGAGGTAGGAGGATCAATGGAGGGAACGCATACGCCAGGTTGAAATTCCATGGAGCTAGAAAGGCGTCCAGTATGTCTGGGTGATCTGACGGAGATAGGGAGGCAAATGTTTTTATCTGCCTGTTCTCCTTTGTGGCGAAAAGGTCCACCTCGGGTTGTCCCCATGAGGCTACTATGTCCCTGAAGACCTTCCGATTGAGGCACCACTCTCCTTGTCGTAGAGTGTGTCGGCTTAGGAAGTCTGCCTTTTGATTGCTCTCGCCTCTGATATGAAGGGCCGAGAGGGACAAAAAATAGTTTTCTGCTAAGTTTAAAATTCTTGCCGCTGAAGACATCAGAGTCTCTGATCGAGTTCCTCCTTGTCTGTTTATATATGCCACTGTGGTGGTGTTGTCCGATAGGATCCTTACATGCTTCTGTTGGAGCTGCGGAAGGAAGTTGTATAGAGCATAGAACACTGCAGTCAGTTCTTTTAAATTAGATGAGTAATCGCATTCCTCTTTACTCCACCTTCCCTGATGAAACCCATTCTCCATGTGGGCTCCCCAGCCCTGGGGACTGGCATCGGTGGTTACGATACAGGATGGAACTATAACCCATGGAACTCCTGAACATAAATGGTCATCGTCTAACCACCACTCTAGGGAAGTCAAGACTTCTTGTGACAGGGTTATTTTGCTCTGCAAATGACCACTATGTCGCTTATCCTCTTGGAGGATCTGGTGTTGTAGCGTACTGACATGGTACTGGGCCCACCGGACTGCCGGGGTGCAAGAATTTAGTGATCCTGATAGTGACATTGCTCCTCTCAAGGCTACACGTGGTTTATCTATAGCTGCTTGTATTTTTTGTTTTGTGAGGGTGATTTTTACCTGAGGTAGTAGACATCTCTGGGTCAAGGAATCTAGTTGAAATCCTAGAAATGTCTGGAGAGATTGCGGATCGAGTCTGGACTTTTGGATATTGATGATCCAGCCAAGGCTCTGAAAAGAGGAGATTGCGTCAGTCACGCGTTCAGTACATTGTTTGACTGAATTCCCAATTATTAGGAAGTCGTCTAGATATGGCACAATTAGTGTGTCCTTTTGGCAAAGGTAGGCCATCACTTCTGCCATCACCTTGGTAAATATTCTTGGTGCCGTGGAAAGCCCGAAGGGCATTGCCGCGTATTGGAAATGACGAATCCTTCCCTCGACTTCCACTGCGACTCTTAGGTATTTCTGGAATCTGTTGTGTATAGGGAGATGATAATAAGCATCTTTTAAATCAATCCCTGCCATTTCGCAATTTGGGAAAAGAAGCTTTATAGTGGATCTAATTGATTCCATTTTGAAATTATAATTTTTTATAAATGAATTTAGCTTCTTTAAATTAATAATGGTTCTAAACGTACCGTCTGGTTTAGACACCAAAAACAGGGGAGAGTAAAAGCCTCTACCCTGTTGTTCCTCAGGGACGTCAACTAAAACTTTTTTAGCTAGTAGGACTCGAATCTCGTCTTCGAGAGCCTTTTGCTGAAGTGAGGAATTAAGGCGAGTTATAACAAAGAACTCATAGGGGATCCGAAGGAATTCAATCTTTATTCCTTCCTTGATTATGTTCAAAATCCATGGGTTTAACGTAATTTGTTCCCACTTGGTAAAAAAAAATTTTAATCTACCCCCAACTGGTGGGTCTAAACTCTTAATTTTTATCTCTCCTATATGTTGGCCCTCTGTAGATGGTACCCTTCTGCTTTTCGTCTTTCGTGGCCCATCTATTCGTTCTGTCCGATTGTCTTCTTCTCCCGAATGGCCGTCTCTTAAAGGTTTTCCTATAAAACGGAATGGGAGAATCACTGAAGGCCTTTTTCCTTTCTTTTGCCTTGGCGAGAATTTCGTCTAAGGCTTTTCCAAAGAGGAACTCACCCTCGCATGGGGTTGCACTAATTTTGGATTTTGATTGTGCATCCCCTTTGCAGCTCTTTATCCACAGCGCGCGTCTGGCGTTATTCACCAGGGCTGCCGACCTCGCTGCCAGTCTTAGGGTGTCCGCTGAAGCGTCTGCCATAAAGGCAGCTGCACCTCTTATCAACGGGATGGCTGCACGCAGTTTCTCCCTTGACACTCTTTGCTCAATCTGCTGGTCTAATTGATCTAGCCATACCAGCATTGATCTAGCAGTACATGTGCTGGCTATTGCGGGTTTGAATACCCCGGTGGTGGATTCCCAGGACCTTTTGAGCGAAGATTCAGCCTTTCGGTCTAATGGGTCTGCTAACAATCCTGCGTCCTCGACCGGGATCGAGGTCTGTTTGGAAGTGGAGGATATGACGGCATCCACCTTTGGTACTTTAGTCCATTTTAATAGATCTTCATCAGTGAACGGGTATTTCCGTTTTGAAGCTGATGGGAGAAAACCCCTCTGGTCGTGTTTTTCCCCACTCTCTTTTGATGAGGTCCTTAATTGCCGGTATCACCGGAAATGATCTCCTCTTTTTCTCTGCCAATCCCGCAAACATAATGTCCTGCGCGGTTTGGGCTCCCCTCTCCTCTTCACACCCCATAGTATTTCTAACCGCTTTTACAAGGTTATCTACGCTGTCCAGTGGAAAACATGCGCGTCCTTCCATCTCCGAGGATGACGATGAGGACGTGGATGCGGAGCCTGAGTTTAACTCCTGTTCTTCCCCTGACTCTGAACTAACAATGACCTGTTTCTTATGACTGGACTCTGCGGGAGTGCTGGCGCGGTTGATGGCTTGTATTTCCTCCCTAATTATGGCTCAGATATCTTTGGAAGAAATCGTCGACCCCTGCCTGGTCTCTTTCATGCATTGTTTGCAGAGTTTTTTGGGGTAAGAGTCAGGGAGAGGATCTGAACATAATGCGCATTCTTTATGTTTAGTTTTTTCTTTTTTCTTTGACTGAAGTGAGAGGTCAAAGGTAAAGAGAGGGGGGGGAGGGAGGAGGTTAGCTTAATAGGTAGAGTATATACTTTGCACACTCACCCAGTGAAGCTTAATACCGGGTCGGATGGCTGAGACGGTCTGGATCGGGTTTCTGCTGCCTCGCTCCTGCGGGCAGTCTCTGTCCTGGCGCTGCGGTCCCTGGTGGAGTTGCCCCCAGCTGAATCCCCTGCTGGGGTTTG
Organism: Dendrobates tinctorius; assembly: GCF_039654945.1. Classification (NCBI taxonomy): domain Eukaryota; kingdom Metazoa; phylum Chordata; class Amphibia; order Anura; family Dendrobatidae; genus Dendrobates; species Dendrobates tinctorius. The sequence goes on along the minus strand of NW_027361752.1, from coordinate 15,571,754 downwards.
CGACTCTGCGGGGGACGACATGGTTCCAACGATGTAGCGCTGCAGCGCTGTTTTATCTTTATTCTTGTCGTGCCCCAGGAAGTCGCCCTGTCACAGGGCGCATGCGCCGCGTCATCGCCATCCTACCCCGGAAGTTCAACCATTACTTCCGGGGTATAGGAGCGTCGGGCGCCGGCCGGCCACCGCTACTCGCTCGCGCGCTCATGGCCTCACCTCCACGCTATATCCCCACCGATGGGGGGGGGATCCCCCGGATGCCGGACCGGCCCGCTCCCTGGTAAGACCGGGCGGCCCTCCCCGGACCCGGTCATTACCACTATGCCACCAGACGAGGGGGGAGCCGTCAAACGGAATCTCCCCCGATGCTGCTTCCGGACCGCAGCCCCTGCCGTTCCCGAGGAGACCGCACAGGCGGATGCATGGCCCAGGTAAGATCCTGCAAGATCCTGCTCCATTTGGAACAGGAAACCAATACTGAGGAGGAAAGGCGGACCGCCCCTTTTATCTTTCCTGTAGGGTTTCCTGTTCCAAATGGGCGGATCCGATACCTCCAGTGGGTGCTGTCGTGGCGAAGAGTAAAAAATAAAATGGTGTTGTAAAAATGAGAAATCGCTGGTCAACTTTTAACCCTTATAACTTCCTAACAAAAAAAAAAATTTTGGTTCCAAAATTGTGCTGATGTAAAGTAAACATGTGGAAAATGCTAGTTATCAAGTTTTTTGTGTGCCGTATCTCTGTGATTTAAGGGCATAAAAATTCAAAGTTGGAAAATTGCGAAATTTTCGCCGAATTTCCGTTTTTCTCACAAATAAACGCAAGTTATTTGAATGAAATTTTACCACTATCATGAAGTACAATAGGTCACGAGAAAACATTGTCAGAATCACCGGGATCCATGGAAGTGTTCGAGTTATGACCTCATAAAGGTACAGTGGTCAGAATTGTAAAAATTGGCCCGGTCATTAACGTGCAAACCACCCTTGGGGGTGAAGGGGTTAAAAGGGGTTACACTTTCCTGCACTAGAAAGTTTTATCATTTTAAGAAAGGCTGCATCTGTAATTTGACAGCTAAAAACCAGAGGCATGAGGGCCTAAAATGTATAAATAGCGTTGACACAAAACATAAAAAGAACTTGTAATGCATCGTCCAGCCATCTATAAGTAAGAATATTCTACTTAAAAATAAATAAAAAATAATGTAAGAACTGATAACCAGTGTCTGTATATGTTCAGATACAAAGTACTACTGAGTACATTGATATTGTGGGAAACTGATGAAAGAGAATCAATTTGTAACAAGGAATGTAAGAAAAGGGCGAACTAAAAAGTTAAGATTAATGAGGTTGATGTGATAGTTAGTCGTGAATAAAAAAAAATAAAAAGTTGAATTTGTACAGCATCTTAGAACTGTGGACAATACGAATGAACCCAATTGTCATGGGCAGACGTTTCCATAGAACTGATGAAGCATGAGAAAAGTTTGAGACGGGAGTTGGAAGTTACAGATTATGGGAATAGAGTGTGGGAAAGTTGGCAGTCAGCACAGTGGAAAGCTATATAGCAGAGTGCAATAATTGTATCTTATAGTCTGTAGCAGATGGGTAACCATTGCAATGACTGGCACAGGGTGGAGTCACTAGTGTAGGTGCTGGACAGATATGAGCCCAGCAGCTGTGTTCAGAATATACTGGAGAAGGGGGAGGAAGACCGATCAGTAGAGAGTTGCAAAAGACAAGAAGAGAACTAATCAAAGTGACATTAAGAAATTTTACAGCATCGAACATAAAGAAAAGTTCGAATTTTGACGATTAAACTTGTCCATTCCTCCTGCTCCAACACATGAACGTCAAGAACTGATCGTTAATTGCTGCCACGTATATTTCCTTCCTCAACATGTGCAATTGACATGCTATATTCAATGTCACTGTCAGTGACATCATCTAACGAAAGATATTTATATTACACACACACACGTAGATATGCACATGTATATAAACTCAAACTGAATGCCAGACTGCTTTATTAATCCATGCTACATATTGTATTATTCTATTATATATTAATATTTTTTTTAACACTTCATAAAATGCCGTAAACATTCCCTTTTTTCTAAAAGCACCTGCTCCCTACAATGCCTTCACTTTATTATCTCCAATCACAATGATTACTTTGAAACTTGCCTTATTCATCTTCTTCACAAGTCGACATTTCACCTTGTCTTTCTAGTATATTCTTGAGTCTAATAAAAGACTTATTCAGATAACAATTTAAGAAAAACCATTCGGCGACCATGAAAGCTTATGGGACAAAACCGGATCCGGTGCTGGATCCGGTTATGAAAAATGTCGCCGCATCGTGCCGGATGACAAAAACCGGATGTGTGAAAGAGGCCTTAGTTTACTGGGTGCAGCAGTTGTGACACAATCAGTTTTTAGATGTAGCATGAGAAAGAGGCCAGAAAGAGGCCAGAAAGAGGCCAGAAAGAGGCCAGAAAGAGGCCAGAAAGAGGCCAGAAAGAGGCCAGAAAGAGGCCAGAAAGAGGCCTCCGGCGGCTCTCCTGACCAGAGTGAGACAGATGCATAAAAATACCTGCTGTCTTGTTCGGCTCTGGATAGCTGCTGGCCAGACCGAGCATTGCGATGTGATCATCGTCCATGTTAGGCCGTTTTCACATTCGCGCTTTTGAGCGCAGCGACGGCCTGCGCACGGCCGCCGCTAAGCCCCGCCTCCACCGGTATCTCCGCCTCCGGGCGCATGACGTTGCATGCGTCCCCTATCTTCATCACAGAGGGCGCAGGCCGTGCGCAGTCTGCGCACAGTCTGCGTTTGGCGGCGCATGCGTCCTTTTGACGGTGTGCCGAGCAGCGCCAAACGCAACCTGTTGCATTTTGGTTGTGCTCGGCGCACCGTCAAAAGGACGCATGCGCCGCCAAACGCAGACTGCGCACGGCCTGCGCCCTCTGCGATGAAGATAGGGGACGCACGACGCATGCAACGTCATGCGCCCGGAGGCGGAGATACCGGTGGAGGCGGGGCAGGGGCTTAGCGGCGGCCGTCGCTGCGCTCAAAAGCGCGAATGTGAAACCGGCCTTAATTGGCTGTCTGACTGCGCCTTAAAGGGAGCCTGCCAGCAGGATTGTGCTGAGTAACCCACAGTGTCAGTTATACTGATTAAAATGATACCTTGGTTGATGAAATGCATCTTGTGGTTGTTGTGTAATCTTTATTTTTTCAGTTTTGCGTTAATGATATGCTTGTGCTCCAGGGTGGCCTGTGGGGGGGGGGGGGGGGTTCTTCATGTGGTGCTCTGATTAGGTATTATGTGTATGGTTTCTGACAGGCCACTGATCCATCAGTGACCTGCCGCCTATTTTACATAATGAATATTTAAAGAAAAAAAAAAATACACCTTCTGCAGGCAGGCGGCGCCACCACCGCTGCAGCATGATCGCATCTATAATGTGTATTAAATTACTGTCAGCCCCAGAACACGAGCATAACTAACGCAAATCTGAAAATAAAGATTCAACAACAATCGCAAAGCAGATTTCATCAACCAATGTATCATTGTAATCAGTATAACAGCACCAACCTGACACTGTAGGTTACTGTGCACAGTCCAGCTGACAAGTTCCCCTTTAAATGTGATCTACTGAAGATTCCCCTTTACCAGTGATCACATCCCCCCAGGGCTGAACTGGAACTGAAGTTCAGCCCTGGCATTTGAGAGCGCACAGGCCCACCCGACGCAGGGTGAATGTGGAATATTTTCGTGCATTTGTGGGTTATGGCTGATTTGGATATATGTCACATTTTTTAAATAAAAACTGTTGTAAACTGCACTTTACCATTTTACTGGAGGGAGATTTGTATTTGACATTGTGTCAATCCAGTTTTGTCTGTTAATAACTTTTTTCAACTGGAGCAACGGACATATTTGTAATAAAGAGCTCCATGACCCCAACAACACTGTTTGTTCGTACCAGAAAAGCTACTTTTCCATGAGATTTCAGACATCTCCTTCACTTATTTTTTCCTTGCAGATTTGAAGTAGTTTCATATCTTCAGTATCTATTCTTTAAGCATTTTCCATTCATTCTCAAGAATGGGGAGGGGGAAATGCAGCAATATCAACGATTTTCCTGCTAAGTGTTTTTCCTGCCAAGAGACACATTGCCCTGGTCCGACTTCACCCCCTTCTGTGATAAGCACTTCACTGTCTATAGCTATGTGCAGGAGCGCCTGGGGTGGGCGGGGTTAGCTGTGGTTGGGGCGGAGTTAGCTTTCTCAGCTCTGCTTCCTGCTAAAGCTAACCACTGATAGTTTACTGGGTGCAACTGTTCAGAAGCAAAGTGATACATTGTTGGATCAGGGTCTTTTCCTTCATTTTACTCTCAAACGGCTGGATATCCATACCTTTTCCAGTGGATCAAGGCATAGTCCAAAATGCACATGTTAATTATTAACCTCTGATATATTACAAAAGGATCTGGAAAAGAAGTTTAATGTTAATAGATGTAGAGTAATGCACCGCAACACGAGTAGTCGAACTGCTGCATGTAGATTAAATGTAAGTACATTAGAGATTACAGAACAGAAGGAATTGGGTATTGTGGCTACAAGAAAGCTGAGGAGCAATACTCAATGTCAGGAAGCAGCTGCAAAAGCAAACAAGATATTAGGATGTATAAAAAGAGACAAAATCCTGCGATCCCCATGTATTGTTACCCCTTTATAAATCACTGGTGAAGTCACATCTAGAATATGGAATCCAGTTTTGGGCTCCACATTTTTAAAAAGATATTTGAAAATTAAGAGTCAGTACAAAAGGCGGAAACTAGATTACTACATTATAAAATCTTATTTATATGTATAAGTACATGTGTGGTCAATGCATACTACTGGCACATGACTTATCACTTTCCAGGACCTTTAACAAAATATGACAGTGAGTTATAAAATAATCAAGCAATAGAAAAATGTATAATGCTGACGACAGCTATATAGGTTGGAAAAAGACCTAGGACCATAAACTGAGCAACTACGTTGAATATACACTGCTCAAAAAAAAATAAAGGCAACACTTAAACAACAGAATATAACTCCAAGTAAATCAAACTTCTGTGAAATCAAACTGTCCACTTAGGAAGCAACACTGATTGACAATCAATTTCACATGCTGCTGTGCAAATGGAATAGACAACAGATGGAAGTTATTGGCAATTATCAAGACAAAAAAGGAGTGGTTCTGCAGGTGGGGACCACAGGCCACATCTCAGTACCGATGCTTTCTGGGTGATGTTTTGGTCACTTTTGAATGTTGGTTGTGCTTTCACACTCGTGGTAGCATGAGACGGACTCAACAACCCACACAAGTGGCTCAGGTAGTGCAGCTCATCCAGGATGGCACATCAATGCGAGTTGTGGCAAGAAGGTTTGCTGTGTCTGTCAACGTAGTGTCCAGAGGCAGGAGGCACTAACAGGAGACAGGCCAGTACACCAGGAGACATGGAGTGGGCCGTGGGCAACAACCCAGCAGCAGGACCGCTACCTCCGCCTTTGTGCAAGGAGGAACAGGAGGAGCAGTGCCAGAGCCCTGCAAAATGACCTCTAGCAGGCCACAAATGTGCATGTGTCTGCACAAACGGTTAGAAACCGACTCCATGACAATGGTCTGAGTGCTCGACGTCCACAGGTGGGTATTGTGCCCACAGCCCAGCACTGTGCAGCCATCCAAAGAAATGCCACCCCACACCATTACTGACCCACTGCCAAATCGGTCACGCTGAAGGATGTTGCAGGCAGTAGATCGCTCTCCACGTCGTCTCCAGACTCGGTCACGTGCTCAGTGTGAACCTGCTTTCATCTGTGAAGAGCACAGGGCGCCAGTGGCGAATCTGCCAATCCTGGTGTTCTGTGACAAATGCCAAGTCTCCTGCACGGTTGTGTCACTGATTGGCTGCTTTCTGCATATGTACACAGAAAGCAGGCCAAATAGTGGTGTGGGCGGGGTTATACAGAGCTCAGCATTCAGAGTAGGGCTAGTTCTGCAGCAGATAAAACAAGAGATTTTATTGAAACTGCAGGAAGCAGCCCAGCAAGTGATATATCAATAGAATCAAGGTCTCTGCCCCTATGTCTTGCTGCTCTCAGATGGAATAATAAAAACCTGGTGATAGATTTCCTTTAATGCTCAACAAGGGCTAATCACATATTTTGCATACTTTATTTTCTTCTGCCTCTTTTAGTCCATGGCAAAAATAATGTAATGATGACCAGAGAATGCGCCAAGTCTTTCAGCACATTTCCCCCCCCCCTCGGGCTTATTCACGAGTCATTGTCCCAGAAAGACGGCGGGACAATGGCTGCTGGACCAGCCTGCAAATCCAAATTATATCTAAGCAGCTTCATGGTACACGAGGTCTAGCATTCTATTTCTTGACTATAGTATCTTTCCAAATAATAACACATACATTTATTAAAGGGATTTATAAAACACACGGCTACTGCCAGTATGTGGTATTGAAGCAGCGTTTGATTTACTTCAACTGGGCCAATTTGGACACAACCCGTGGAGAAGTGGGGCCGTTTTTTTTTAAATTTCCCGAGCAACCATATTTTTCTAAGTCCTGGACAACCAGAAAAAAAAAAAAAAAAAAAAAAGAAAACTTTACATACCACCCTGAAAAGGCTGTCAAAATTCACTGATAGCGCTAGAAAAAGCCTTAGCATAATAAGGGGATCTTTTTCTATTATTGCGATAGATTGAATACGCACACATTCATTGTCTAAGATTATTTTACATTTCTGCACATTTTCTCATGACCCCTGATTTATTATACAAGTACGGTATTTTTTTTATCCAACAAGCGCATTAAAAAATACAGATAAAAATGCTAATGGGGGTCAAAGACAGAAAATGGAAAGTAACCTGCAATAATAAAAAATGGTTTAGGATGAATAAGGAAAGGAACACGGAATAAATCGGGCAGTGTATTCTCGTCTGGAATAATAGTTATTGAATGGTGTGTCCGACACCGAGGAATTACAAACAGCTTCTATCACATATATTGTAAAACAGATCTTAATTTGAGTGAGGGAAAAAAAAGAGGAATATTAAGTGAGGAAGTCAGACGACGAGGGCTGTTAGCCCGCACTTCATATTACACAAGAGAAAATAAACTGAAAGGTCAGTTGAACAGTTACAGCGTTGCCCTTTTCCAAGATAATCAGCAGAGCATGTAGCACAGACGTGAATGGGAACGTGACTGGAAAGAAAGTTAATAAAGCGCAGCATTATTGGGAAGGACGAAACAGCAGACAGGGGCCACGGGCATAACGCACGGGTTTGCCATCTAGGCAAAAAAAGAAAAAAAAAAAAAAAAGGACTTATTCTTCAAAAAATAAAATAAAAACTTTTGCAACTTACTGCAAATGCCCACATTACCAGTAAGTAACCTGACTGCTATAGCACCAAGCCTTCACAAGGGAAAATGTGAATATCACTGGCGACCCCCTGAAGCAGACTGGGAGTCTATAAACACCCAGGTCCAGGTGTGTCAAGTAGAGCCTTAGGGAGATTGCCACTGGGTCCAAAAGTCAGAAGGATTAAGAGAACGTCTGCAATGTCAAACGCAGAGACCTTCTGCAGCCAGATGCAGAGCAACTGTCTATAGCATCTGACACACCCATGACAAAGTGGAATCGAGTCAAGAAGCAAATTGGCAAAAAGTGTAGTACACTACGCCTTTAACCCATAACGGATTATTATTCATTTTTATAGCGCCATTTATTCCATGGCGCTTTACATGTGAAAAAAGGGCATACTTAGACAAGTACAATAAACATGAGCAATACAAGGCACACACAAGTACAGAAGGAGAGAGGCCCCTGCCCTTGAAGGCTCACAGTCTACAGTGGATGGGTGAGGATACACTAGGAGAGGGTAGAGTTGGGCGTGCGGCGGTTCAGCAGACTGAGGATCACTGCAGGTTGTAGGCTTGTCGGAAAAGGTAGGTCTTGAGGTTCCTTTCGAAGGTCTCCGTAGGCGAAAGTCTGATGTGCTGGGGTAGAGAGTTCCAGAGTATGGGGGAAGCATGGGAGAAGTCTTGTGTGTGGTTGTGAGAAGAAGAGATAAGAGGGGAGTAGAGAAGGAGATCTTGAGAGGATCTAAGGTTGCATGTAGGTAAATACCAGGAGACCAGGCAATTTCTTTTTTCTGTTCTCATGTTTTCTTTCCTTCTCTCAAGAGCCATAACATTTTTACATTTCTGCTGACATGGCCTTATGAAGTCTTATTTTTTTTTTTTTGGCAGAACGAGTAGCAGTTTTGAATGGCACCGTTCTGGAAATTCTATGGAAAAATGGAGGAAGAGGAGGAAGTATTTAAGCACTGCAAAATTATATTTTAAAAAGAAAAAAAATTCCGCTGTTGTATTATTGTGGTTCATTGTGTAGTTAGGGTGTTCGGGAGTCTCCGCCATTTTCGAAGGCTCAAAACATTATTGTTACATCGATGGAGCTGGGTCATTTTTGTGTAGCATTTTTAGGGAGGTTTTGAAGCTGGCCAATAATAATTCTGTTATGTAGGGTTTTTTGTCGATTTACGGCAATTACTGCAAGTCTATTTACAGGCGAGTTCTTTGGTTAGTGCAGGTTCCCTCATAAATTACCGTAATTAGCACTTCTGTCCATACAACGGCTACTGGTGAAGGAGCATGCGAGCAGACGTGTCCATCAGTCTCCAGTACAAAATGTCATGTGAGAACACTGCCTTTCTATTGGGGGGAGGCTCATGGACAGGTCTGGTCACGTTTCTTAAAATGAAATGTAAAAATAGGCAATAGGAGACCATTTCTATTTCCCATTCCAACCTATTGGTTCGTGCACAAGTTATACTATTCTGAACACGTTAAGCCCGATTCATCAAAGCTTTTCCACTAGAATTTTGGTGTAAAAAGCTATGGATAAAAAGAAAAAAAAAAAAAAAAACACCAAATATTGTCACTGACATTGCTACACCGTTTATGTCCAGCTCCGGTAAAATCATTGCATTGGTTTACATTTCTCACTTAATTTATAGTTCCCAAAGGGGAATTGAACCTCCATCTTGTCGTTTGTTCTATATAATGTAATACTGATGAGCTTGGATTTAGGAAAATCAATATGGCAGCCATGGGGGGGGGCCTTCTGTAGGATTCCTGGCTCATATGAGAGCTCATCGGTAAATTGCAATTGCTGTTTAAATGGTTAAACAACAGCGATCAAAGCGAGCTCCAAAAAGCTGCCATTCCTGATCGTGGGCATGTACCCTTAGAGAGAAGTTAAAGGCAACCTGTCAGCACATCTTTCACATGTGGAGGTAGTGGTTTGGCTGGATCAGGAGAGGCGCTTGACAAATACAATACAAATACAAATTATATTTTTTTGTAGAGATCCAATCATGAGAAATCTGGCATAGTAGCCATATGAAAATTGGGCTAGTGAAGCCCTTGAAGCTGTCCAAATGCATTGCTACCCTTCAACTAAAAGCACAAGCTCCCTGGCACCTATCTGTCGGGGGACAGTGAAGCTATACGTGGCTCTTTCTGCACAATGTAAAGGTAGAGGTGGAAGAGGGCAGCCAGAGGTCATACATACAAGAAAAGTAACATTACTTCTCAAAACAATTTTGAACACGTAAATCAGCCGTCTATAGAGGGACAAACAAGTGTATGGACACGAGGCAGCGCCCACTGGCCGGAGAGTATGTATAATGCATACATAACTTACGCCCCCTCCCCACAGCAACAGCGCCCACCACCCCTCTCGTTCCCCCCACAGCAACGGCGCCCACCACCTCTCTCGTGCCTCCCCACAGCAACGGCGCCCACCACCCCTCTCGTTCCCCCCACAGCAACGGCGCCCACCACCTCTCTCGTGCCTCCCCACAGCAACGGCGCCCACCACCCCTCTCGTGCCCCCCCACAGCAACGGCGCCCACCACCCCTCTCGTGCCCCCCCACAGCAACGACGCCCACCACCCCTCTCGTGCCCCCCCACAGCAACGGCACCCACCACCCCTCTCGTGCCCCCCCACAGCAACGGCACCCACCACCCCTCTCGTTCCTCCCCACAGCAACGGCGCCCACCACCCCTCTCATTCCTCCCCACAGCAACGGCGCCCACCACCCTTTTCGTTCCTCCCAACAGCAACGGCGCCCACCACCCTTTTCGTTCCTCCCAACAGCAACGGCGCCCACCACCCCTCTCGTGCCTCCCCACAGCAACAGCGCCCCCTTCCCCTCCCTACAGCAATAGTCCTCTTAGTAATAGGCTAGTTCAGGATTATTATTTACTTCTGCCCTGTCTTAACCCTTTATTAACAATATATATAATACCCTTTCCTCAGAACCCAGTAACAGCGCTAGAATATTTTCTATCTGAAGCATCAACCTATGAAGCTTTTGCTTAGATTTAACACGAAGACACACAGGTATAGGATCACAACAAATCCACGAGTCCAAAGCTGGGAAAGCCACATACTGAAAATTGGCTTTGGCTAAAGTAGTAATAGGCTGAAACCCAGCTCACGTCTCAGTGACCCCCTTATGTCAGGGCCCGTTATGGACTACAGCAATTAGCTAAATTTTAAGAGTCAAATGTTTTTCTTTTTTTGGATTTTGTTTCTAATCCAATTTTAAAAGCCACCAGCATCAATCTATTTACTACAGCAGACAGCAAGGTCACTTATAAATGGACTGTGTCTGGTCGTTCATTCTGACGAAGGACAGCAGCAATTACGAGGGGTGGACAAGCAGGCAAGACAATATATTTTTAGACTGCGTGCAGACCTGCTCTGTCATCGAGAGTCTTACAAGGAGAAAGCCATGGAGTAGCCAGGATCCTGACCTTTGTCTGACACTTTGGGCTATGTGATAGACTTGGAAATGAACCAGCTGCAACCTTTAATAATAATAATAATCTTTATTTTTATATAGCGCTAACATATTCCGCAGCGCTTTACAGTTTTGCAGATATTTTCATCACTGTCCGTGATGGGGCTCACAATCTAAATTCCCTATCAGTATGTCTTTGGAGTGTGGGAGGAAACCGGGGAACCCGGAGGAAACCCACGCAAACACGGGGAGAACATACAAACTCCTTGCAGATGTTGTCCTTGGTGGGATTCAAACCCAGGGCTGCAGCACTAACCACTGAGCCACCGTGCCGCCCTTTAATATTAACAAGCCTTTACGATCACTTATGGAACAGCGTAACACAAGCGTGAGTGTGCCAATGATAAATAGCATTACATAGCAGTATATGAAGCATTAATGGGATGTAGGACACAGACAGGCATGGACTAAGAACCACAGTCACAACTAATGACCTTTACAGCTCTTCCACAAGGCATTGAAAAATTCTTAACATTTACTTTCGAAAACTTGTCACTGACATGTTAAAGGGAATCTGTCAGCAGCTTTCTGCCACCTAAATACAAGAGCAGCATAGTGTAGGAAAAAGACTCAGATTCCAATGATGTGCCACATACTGGGCTGCTTGCTGTAGTGTTAATAAGATCACCGTTTTATCAGCAGGAGAATATTACTAGAGGATCAATCAACTTGCTGCCAAGTAGTCCTTAATATTTAGAAGCGCTATATAACCCGTCGCCATCACCTATTGCCAGCTTTCTGTGTGGACTGTGCATTCGCAGAAAGCTGCCAATCAGTGGCATTTGTGGATGGGGTTATACAGAGCTTAGCATTAGGAGAACTGCGAGATCTGCAGCACAGAAAACAGTATCAAAACTGCAGCAAGGAGCCCAGTAAGTGACATCGTTGGAATCAGGGTCTCCTATCATATATATAGCTCAATGTGGGTGTGTATGTATGTATGTATGTATGTATGTATGTATGTATATGTCCGGGATTGGCATCCGCACCGTCGCAGCTACAGCCACAAAATTTGGCACAGTCACACGTCTGGACCCTGAGAGTGTCCTAGGCTATGTTGTGAGGTGAAATTTTAACCCCACGCATTCCAATTCACCAAACAATTTTGCCCCTATCTACATACTGGGGGAAAAGTGTGTGTATCAAGCCCCTCATTATGATGTCATAATGGTTGCCATGGCGACGCTGATTTCATCATAGGTTGCAAGCCTCACCGCTCATTATGATGTCATAATGGTTGACTATGGGATGGAGGATGTGTGATGGGTATATGGGCACTGGACTATGGGATGGAGGATATGTATGATGGGTATATGGGCACGGGACTATGGGATGGAGGATATGTATGATGGGTATATGGGCATGGAACTATGAGATGAAGGATGTGTGATGGGTATATGGGCACTCGACTATGGGATGGAGGATATGTATGATGGGTATATGGGCATGGGATGGAGGATAATTATAATTTGCTATGACTAACCACAGTTAGTTACTATGCCCGGGCAGCGCCGGGCTCTCCAGCTACTATCTTTATATACCTACAAGAGACATGGAGAACGAAGTACGAAATGTAAAAAAACTAACAACTTTATTACAAGACTAGCTGAAGAGCCCGGCGCTGCCCGGGCATAGTAACTAACTACGGTTAGCTATAACAAACTATAATGATTATATCTATCTTATCTCTATATCTCTATAGATATATACATAAAGATGTGTAGAGCCCCCGCCTACTCCACATAGCCACATTCACTATAATATCCCACATCATCCCGTCAGCCAGAGCTACCGGACTACTCTCCCTAATATCCCACATCATCCTGTCAGCCTGGGGTCAGAACCAGAGCACTGAGTGGAACGGTCCTAACTTCCATACCGGGGCTCCCTTTAAGAGAGGCCTGGGGTCAGTACCAAAGCGCAGAATGGATTTGCCCTGACTTCCATACCGGGGATGCCTTTAAAAGGGGCCTTGGGTCAGAACCAGTGCGCTGAGTGAATTTGCCCTGACTTGCATACCAATGATCCCTTTAATAGAACCCTGGGGTCAGAATCAGAGCGCTAAGGGATTTGCCCTAACTTCCATACAGGAGATCCTTTTAAGAGAGGCATGGGGTCAGAACCAAAGCACTGGATGGATTTGCCCTGACTTCCATACCGGAGATCCCTTTAAAAAAGGCATGGGGGTCAGTACCAAAGCACAGAGTGGATTTGCTCTAACTTCCATACCAATGATCCCTTTAAGAGACCCTGGGGTCAGAACCACAGCGCTGAGTGGAACGGTCCTAACTTCAATACCAGGGATACCTTTAAGAGAGGCCTGGGGACAAAATCAAAGCGCTGTATGGATTTGCTCTGACTTCCATACCAATGATCCCTTTAAGAGGGAAGATGTGACTATGAGATGGAGGATGTGTGATGGGGATATAGGCATGGGGGGGGGGGGGAATTCATTTCTGTCATGTACTCACTGCTCCTTTCTGGGGGACAGAGACGATGGCTGGAGCTTATGTTCCCAGGGATGCTACATTTCTCCCACCATGTCAGCGTTTGCTGAGGTGTTGTCAAGTGGGAAAACTTGCTCATAGCAACCAATCACAGCTCACCTTCCTTTGAACAGCTCTGGTGAAATGAAAAATGCTTCGTGAATGGTTGGTGAGGGAGATGTATGTATGTATGTATGTATGTATGTATGTATGTATGTATATATATATATATATATATATATATATATATATATATATATAGAGAGAGAGAGAGAAAGACATGATGACAGTAAATCAGATAGTAAAAATAGTAAAAGAAAGGCGAGAGAAAGGAAATGGCACACAGTGTCAAAATTACCTATTGCACAAATCCACAAAACATGTGGGGCATGAGATACAAGATGTACAGCTGACAAAAAAGTCCTTGTAATAATACAGTCTAGAGGAACAACTGGACTAGAAATAGATATTATAGGGTAAATAAATAATAACACCCTATAAGGCTGTGTGCACACGATGCAGATCTGCAGCGGTTCCGCAGCGGATTTTACCGCGCAGAAACGTTGCATATCCGCATTGTGATGTACAGTAGCCTTAAAATGAATGGAAAAAAAAAACGCTGTGCAGACGCTGCAGATTTTTCCGCGGTACAAAATCTGCAGCATGTTACTTCTTTTGTGCGGTTTTCCATCTCCCCTGTCACCAAATCCGCAGGGGGAAAACCGCGATGGAAAACCGCAAGAAAACCGCATGAAAAATGGAAGAAATCCGCAGGAAAAATGCAGGTCATTTGACCTGCGGATTTCTTCCATTCTGCGCGGAAAAATCCGCAGGGCCAAAAAGTACGTCTGCACTCAGCCTTACAGGTAAAACATGATCATGGCAGACATAAATAAATGGGCAAAGGGACATCTCACCCATAGTAACCCATAGGTGGAAGTGCCATAGGTAGCAGTCCCAACGCGCGTTTCAAGTTTGCTTCCTCGAGCAGCAGGACCTCAGCAATAGAGCTTCGTTCCTCGGCGTCACTGCACAAACTCCCACTAAACATGCAACTTATTCTTCTCCCTCTCCTAGGATCAGCCCCTGGATGGGCAGATGTGTTCACATCCTCCCCCCCCCCCCAGCTAACTGTGTATTTCTGGAGGTATTTTCCTCTGGCCAAACCGATCACCTGAGCCTGCAGGTAAGAACGCCTGTGGTGACGTCTCCCCTGGTTCTACTATCCCCATCCGCGCAGTGGGACTAGCGACTGCGAGAACAATGACTTGAGGCCCGTAAGACACTAATGAGAATAATCAAATGTTTGCTTTGCTTGATTACCAGTCTTGGGTCTGGCCTTAAAGGGGTTGTCCAGGCTTTACACATAATCTCAGAACATATCTGTGCTGCAGAATTATGACAATAAGTTATTTACTTTGTCAATAGTTTACACGGTTTTCTAGATATTCTGAACAGAACGTCCAAGGGGGGTGTGTGTTATGGCATTGAAATGAGAACTAGTCGTAACATCCTACTCTGCTCCAAACATGCCCTCTATAGTAACAACCCCACCCTCCATAGCAACAGGCCCTCCCCATCCACATGAAGCAGCCCTCATCACACAGTAACAAATCCTCCCCCTCTAGCAGCCTCAGTGCAGAGAGCAGACCACCCAGCTGCTCCTCCCCCAGGCACACGCTGAACAGTTATCTATGGAAAGTGAAACTCTAGTGAGGAGGGAAAATCGTCCTGTATTCTGGGCCACTCCATGATTACAATACATAACTCATTATCAGTAATTCCTTCCCTCCTTGTCCCAGGCTGCTGGCAGCAGTGAGAACAGACTGTGTGATGGACAGTGATGGGGGTCTGCAGCTTCTAATCTGCACAGGGGATGGCAGTCACTGATGTAATCTGTTCTGTGACAAAGCCTCTGCTGTGTGAATGAGACAGCTCTGTGTCACTGATGTCTTCACACAGCAGCAGATTTGGTGCAGTGTATGTGTGAGCACCGTGTCTCTAATGACACAAATACTGATGGGAGCAGCCTGTCCAATCAGCAGCTGTAACAGTGTGAAGTGTTGGAGGGGTGTATGTATGTATTGTGCTGCTTTCCACATATACAGGATCACTGCTGTGTTCTTTCCAATGCTGGAAAAATGATAAAGATGAGTGCTGGTGCAGTTTACTGACAGCCAATGAGTGGGCAGTGGGTGGTGCTGGTCACTAGAGCTTGCTGGGAGTTTGGTGGAGCTTCGCACATACACTGCATCAAATCTGCTGCTGTGTGAAGACATCAGTGACACAGAACTGTCTCATTCACACAGCAGAGGCTTTGTCACACAACAGATTACATCAGTGACTAACATCCCCTGTGCAGATTAGAAGCTGCAGACCCCCATCACTGGCCATCACACAGTCTGTTCTCACTGCTGCCAGCAGCCTGGAACAGTGAGGGAAGGAATTACTGATGAGTTGTGTATTGTAATCATGGAGTGGCCCAGAATACAGGACGATTTTCCCTCCTCACTAGAGTTTCACTTTCCATAGATAACTGTTCAGCGTGTGTCTGGGGGAGGAGCAGCTCTCTGCACTGAGGCTGCTGGAGGGGGAGGATTTGTTACTGTGTGATGAGGGCTGCTTCATGTGGACGGGGAGGGCCTGTAGCTATGGAGGGTGGGGTTGTTGCTATAGAGGGCATGTTTGGAGTAGAGTAGGAGGTTACGACTAGTTCTCATTTCAATGCCATAACACACCCCCCCCTTGGACATTCTGATCAGAATATCTAGAAAACCGTGCAAACTATTGACAGAAAGTAAATTACTTATTGTCATAATTCTGCGGCCCAGATATGTACTGAGATTATGTGAAAAGCCCGGACAACACCTTTAATGTATGCAGAAGATCTAGCCTACACATCATCTTACGGTCACTGAATGGAAACATTGATTCCTGAGGCTGAACTGACGAGCAAACAACTGTCAAATAAAACAATAAGATCGACGTAACTGGTGCTCCATGCTGGAAGAGGTTTGCATCCCTTACAGCCGCAGACTCCGCTCTATGTGCATTGACCCAATGGTCTTTAGAAGAATGCCAAGTCCTCACAAGTACAATTTTACATCGTAGCTCAAAAGAAAAACAAAGTTCGGTAGAAAGCCTATAAACCAGTCTCCAATGTTAAAGGACAGCTTTGGCTAAATGCTTCTCTGTATTTCAGCATCAAAACCCTTCATTAATAAAACGTCTGATGTGTCAAGTTTTCTGAACGTGCAGATACCAGAAAAATAAAAATACCACATTACACATCATTGCAAGATATCCTGAGGTCGGTGACACTTCATTTCCTAATCAGACGTTGAAAAGAGAATGAAGCAACCTCTATAAACAGATAAAATATTACAACACTTGTTCATGTCCAATCAAGTCATTCCTCAATATTGAAAATTTCTTCAAAACTATCAGGTGTACTCAAGTAAAAAACTAAAAATCTGCATTCTACACATTTTACTGTATTTTCTAATAATGTTCATTTTCTATCGTTCGTCTCAACAGTCGGCCTTTTACAATTAGGAGAAACAAAATGACGATTAGGACAACAATCCTTCCTGCTCAGAGGATATTTTATATAGCAAAGTGATAATTAGCTGTACCGGGCATTAAAAGGTGGTCTAAAACACATTAATTTCAATCCTAAATGCCTATTTGATGTCGCAATTAGTCATTTTCCTAATACACTTAATTAAAAATTCTCTACCATTCCCAGTCTAACTGCTTTATTATTTTTATTTTGACGGCTTCCTCTTTGAAGCCGTCAGTGGCTGGAGTCATTGTCAGAGCGGCTGCCCTCTCCCGGAAACGAAGAGCCATCGGTGACGCCTGTCTTAGGGGTTGGGATAATCCCTGCTCTACTAAGCATGCGCCAGTTGTCAATTTCGAAGTACATTAAGTAGATTCTTGTCACTGCCACGTGCGTCGTCAGCTCTGATCAGAAGTAATGAGCCGGCAGGAGAGCGCACTGTCAGTGCGCGCTGTTCATATACCTGGTGTGCAGAGACCAGCGCTGACCCCAAAAGAGACATCACTTGTTTTGTCTTTCGTACCAGCCCTTTAAACACCAGTTGCTACAGTTATGTTTTTTTTTTTTGGAAAAAAAATTGTAATGCGTACCGTAATTCCACCATTTTTGGAGTACAAAACACAAAGATTGAAGGAGTTATCCACTACCACCAGTAATCAAAGTCATCACTTGCCCAAACAGCACTACGAGAGAAGTAGTGGGGATTTGGTAGGAGTACTTGATATCTTGTTTTCTTTAAAGAGGACCAAATTGTTCATTTTGAGCAGTGGCTGCAGAGCGGAAAGAAACTTGTTTATTTTTATTCTGCACCTGCTTTGCAGAGAGATTAGCAATAAAAGTATCTGGCACTAAAGGGTTAACTAAAGTTAAGTCAGAGAGGATGTTATCAGATACTTCTCAGTGAGGGTGTGTGCTACTGCTTCCTTTAGGAGCTGCCATCACTGGGGGCGCGCGCGCGCCGCCGTCACTGGGGGCGCGCGCGCGCCGCCGTCACTGGGGGCGCGCGCGCGCCGCCGTCACTGGGGGCGCGCGCGCGCCGCCATCACTGGGGGCGCGCGCGCGCCGCCATCACTGGGGGCGCGTCCTCCTTCCCCTGTGCGAGTTACTATCACTGGGGGTGTGTGCTTCTTCCCCTGTATTAGTTGCCATCACTGGAGGCGTGTACTGCTTCTCCAGGTATGAGTTGCTAAATTGTAACACCCACTTGGATTTACCAAAAGTTAAATGTATATATTTACATGCCGCAGTCAAGTTCTGTAGGATTCCCAATAGCTCGAAGCATCGGCTCTGGGTGCAACACTTCTCTACCTACAGAAATCAGCTAAGATAAAATAACAGCGTTACGTCACTTCAGTTTACCATTCCTGAACAACAGCACTTACAGAGTCAATCACAAAATATAGTTTTCCAGCCTAGAACACACTTTCCGCTGAGCGTAGTCGCATGCGGTAAAGCTTGACATTGCTTCAGGTGAAGTAGACGTGCCACCAAGTATATATTGCATGATCACTCTAGGACAAAACAGCAAGTTCCTTGCATATAAAGGAAAAAAAAAAAATGGAAAATGAGAATAGATTCACAGCATCATTTTTTAGGAAATCCGCACTGTGAGAAACAGATACACAGATATGGTACCTACAAAGAAAATGGTCTAAGAAAAGTAATGTGGTGCTTGTCGGTGGTCTCCAAAACCTACACAATGAAGCCATACCTTCCAATGATGCCGAAAAGCATTGCTGGTCATCCTGACATATTGTGGGCTAATGTGGCCCCTGTCCCATCAAAGGCCTGCACATCATATACAAAAGTAAAAAATGTTTTGCTACACAGCGGCATTTGCTCCATAGATTGTATTTAGGAGAAAAATTTTTAAAAAATATACAGGTGGTCCCAAGACACATTTCACATTCCGTAAATGGACTGCAATGCCTGAACTAACAGTGGGAATCGCAACCCAAACTTGCGGCCTCATACGCATCTAAAACCTGTAAGATTGGGTGGGAGACCTGTGGTCAGTTCAGGCATAGCAGACCGTATGCGGTCCTTGCAGTCAACGTACACTTATCTGATCATATCCTGCACCATGCTAGCTTGCCTTCCCCTGGATCATGATGGCCACCTATGGTCTCTGAGCTCCCAATTGAGCATCGCAGCTTAGAAGAATTGACATAACTGAGAATCCATATTAGTAGTTTCAATATCCAGAATGACAAAAAAAACTTCTCTTGCACAAGTTTGCAGCCATTATTGGTGTTATATACTCATGCGGTACACACCAGACAGTGGCATCGGTTCACAACTGAGACCCATGAATAAAATAAAGATATTCTGCTCAGTATATTTTTTTTGCAGTAGCCCTCGGTATAGAAAAGTATACTCTGCTACACGTTCCTCAACGGTATGAAGGCACATACATGTTGGACAGAGGTCAACAGCCTGGTGAATGGGGGTCTATTGCAACATTAGCGCTTGTTCCTGGAGCTTTAACTGGTTTATAGACTAGGCTAAGTGCCCAGTGAGGCCAAGGCCGGTTTTACATGTCCACTAAACAAGGACTATGCTCAGATCAGAAAATGAGGTCCGACCACTGGATATCACAACCTGAGCTAATTACATCATATACAGGTGCTTCTCACAAAATCAGAGCAACAAAAAGTTAATTTATTTCAGTTCCACAATACAAGAAGTGAACCTCGTATTATATAGAGTCATTACAAACACAGTGATCTATTTCAAGTGTTTAATTGTGTTAATGATTATGGCTTACAGCCAATGAAAAACAAAAAAAGTCATTATCTCAGTAAATTAGAATAATTAGCAAAAGCCACCTGCAAAGGTTTCCTAAGCATTTATAAAGGTTCCTTAGTCTGTTTAAGTTGGCTCCAAAATCATGGGGAAGACTGCTGACTTGACAGATGTCCAGAAGGCAGTCATTGACACACTCCACAAGGACGGTAAGCCACAAAAGGTCATTGCTAAAGAAGCTGGCTGTTCACAGAGTGCTGTATCCAAGAATATTAATGGAAAGTTGAATGGAAGAAAAAGGTGCACAAGCAACAGGGTTAACCGCAGACTTAGAAGGATTGTTACGAAAAAGCCATTCAAAAAATTTGGGGGAGATTCACAAGGAGTCGACTGCTGCTGGAGTCATTGCTTCAAGAACCACCACACACAGATGTATCCAGGACAGGGGCTACAAGTGTCGCATTCCTTGTGTCTAGTCACTCGTGAACAATAGACAACACCAGAAGCGTCTTACCTGGGCCAAGGAGAAAAAGAACTGGACTGTTGGCTCAGTGGCCCAAGGTGTTGTTTTCACATGAAAGTAAATTTTGCATTTCATTTGGAAATCAATGTCCCAGAGTCTGGAGGAAGAGTGGAGAGGCCACAATCCAAGCTGCTTGAGGTCTGGTGTGAAGTTTCCACAATCAGTGATGGTTTGGGCAGCCATGTCATCGGCTGGTGTAGGTCCACTGTGTTTTATCAATACCAACGTCAGAGCAGCCGTCTACCAGGAAATTTTAGAGCACTTCATGCTTCCCTCTGCAGACAAGCTTATTGGAGATGGAAATTTCATTCTCCAGCAGGACTTTGTGCCTGTCCACACTGCCAAAAGTACCAATACCTGTTTTACAAGCAACAGTATCACTGTGCTTGATTGGCAGCAAACTCGCCTGACCTTAACCCCTTAGAGAATCTATGGGGTATTGTCAAGAGGAAGATGAGAGACACCAGCCCCAACAATGCAGATGAGCTGAAGGCTGCTATCAAAGCAACCTGGGCTTCCATAACCCCTCAGCAGTGCCACAGACTGGTCGCCTCCATGCCACACCGCATTGATGCAGTAATTGATGCAAGAGGAGACCAAACTAAGTACTGAGTGCATTTACTGAACATACAATTCAGTAGGCCAACATTTCAGATTTTAAAATCATTTTTCAAGCTGTTATAAAATATCCTAATTTACTGATATAACGACTTTTGGGTCTTCATTGGCTGTAAGCTATAATCATCAACATTAACAGAAATAAACATGTGAAATAGATCACTCTAATGACTCTATATAATATATGAGTTTCACTTTTTGCATTGAAGAACTGAAATAAATTAACTTTTTGATGATATTCTAATTTAGTGAGAAGCTCCTGTATCTCAGGTCAGAAGACCCAGCAGCGGTACACTTAACCACTTTCGGTATTCGATGCATAGTCTGAGTAAGCTATAAAAATTAAAAAACGTCACTTACATACCAATTCTCTACAGCGCCACAACCCAATGGCATGCGGCTCAGTGGTTGCAGCTGTGGCCGATGCACTACTTTTACATGAAGCTGTAGTGAAGGATAAGACACATAGTCCTATGTCTGGAGATGTGGCATGAAGAGAGACATCTGGAGAACACTGCAGTGTGCCGTCTAGTGAAAGACACAATTGCACCTGGCAGTGTGAAACATATAATCTTCAGGTTGGATGTCACTTTCAATATTTGTTTGGATAAAAGTCCACAAAAAGGGGTTGGTTGAATTTTCTACATTCAGTAGCACAGTGATCCCCAGTCTCCGGTATTCCTGCTTGCTGGGGGGCAGCGTGCGCCTAAGAAATGATTGGTTTGGACCAGTGTCATTGGCCCAAACTACGTCCCCTATTTTTTAAGCAGAGGGGGCTTTGCCTCTGTAAGATCGGAAAAGCACAGGGGTATCAAAGTTGCCTGTACTTCAGAGCAGCGCTTACAAGCTCTATAGCAAATAGCTTATAAGAGCTGCACTCCTTGCCTTAGGCTAGTTTCACACTAGCGTATGGCCTAGGTGCAGAGAGCTGCGGACTTCCTCCATGAAGCTCTGCCCACGGCCGCACCTCCTCCGGTCAGCTCCGCCTACATCGGCATGCATACCCTATCTTAAGCATTGGGTACGCAGGCCGTGCCGAAGTATGCGGATGCCTCCACATGCGTCTTTTTGACGGTGTGGTGAATGCACCAAAATACAACTCGTTGCGTTCGGCGCAGGTCGCCGCACCGTCAAAAACGCGCATGTGGAGGCCTCTGCATAAATCGGCACGGCCTGTGTACCCAATGCTAAAGATAGGGTATGCATGCCGATGTAGGCGGAGCTGACCGGAGGAGGTGCGGCCGTGGGCAGAGCTTCATGGAGGAAGTCCGCAGCCCTCCGCAGCTCGGCCATACGCTAGTGTGAAACTAGCCTTAGATGGAAGAGGTGGCCAGCAACCAAGAAAACTAGTCCTACACAACAGAATTAAAAGACTGTTTTTGAAAACAGAACAGATTTTTAATAAGAGATAAATTGCAAAGCGGCTTCTTTTTGGAAGCTCTTTGTAACATTACCCATTTAAGTAGCTGAGACAGGCCCTTACCCAGATTTCACAACACAGACTGCACACATTGTTAAAATACCCTCAAAGGCCTGAAGAGTCTCGAATACTTACTAGGAAAGCTCAGTATCAGAACGGTCGTAGCCTCCTAAAATGCTCCTGTTTCAGAAGTCGGTAAAACAACGTAATATTAAATATACACTCACTGGCCACTTTATTAGGTACACCATGCTAGTAACGGGTTGGACCCCCTTTTGCCTTCAGAACTGCCTCAATTCTTCGTGGCAGAGATTCCACAAGGTGCTGGAAGCATTCCTCAGAGATTTTGGACCATATTGACATGATGGCATCACACAGTTGGCGCAGATTTGTCGGCTGCACATCCCTGATGCGAATCTCCCGTTCCACCACATCCCAAAGATGCTCTATTGGATTGAGATCTGGTGACTGAGGAGGCCATTTGAGTACAGTGAACTCATTGTCATGTTCAAGAAACCAATCTGAGATGATTCGAGCTTTATGACATGGCGCATTATCCTGCTGAAAGTAGCCATCTGATGCCTGTTCTTAGCTGAGAGGAGTGGTACCCAGTGTGGTCTTCTGCTGCTGTAGCCCATCTGCCTCAAAGTTCGACGCACTGTGCGTTCAGAGATGCTCTTCTGCCTACCTTGGTTGTAACGGGTGGCAATTTGAGTCACTGTTGCCTTTCTATCAGCTCGAACCAGTATGCCCATTCTCCTCTGACCTCTGGCATCAACAAGGCATTTCCGGCCACAGAACTGCCGCTCACTGGATTTTTTTTCTTTTTCGGACCATTCTCTGTAAACCCTAGAGATGGTTGTGCGTGAAAATCCCAGTAGATCAGCAGTTTCTGAAATACTCAGACCAGCCCTTCTGGCACCAACAATCATGCCACGTTCAAAGGCACTCAAATCACCTTTCTTCCCCATACTGATGCTCGGTTTGAACTGCAGGAGATTGTCTTGACCATGTCTACATGCCTAAATGCACTGAGTTGCCGCCATGTGATTGGCTGATTAGAAATTAAGTCTTAACACACAGTTGGACAGGTGTACCTAATAAAGTGGCCAGTGAGTGTATATGTATAATATTAATTTTTATTATGACAATTATACAGCCATTCTGAGCTGGATATTTAAAGCAAGCACACTCAACATCATCACGTCTGAGACATCGATTTTGATTGCATTTCGAAAATTTGCTGACAAATTCATACATGAATTTTGGATTATTGGACAGTCATATAAAGCCTGCTATCAGATTAGCTCTGTTTTTTTTTGGTTTTTTTAACTCTGTTCTTGGTCTTGTGAGATCCTTTATTATTTTACAGTTCTTTGCTGGATTACCAGGCAGTCATAAAAAGGAATTTTCCTAATTAATGTTATTGATGAAGGATTCCCTTTAACCCCTTCATGACCCAGCCTATTTTGACCTTAATGACCAGGCCATTTTTTGCAATTCTGACCACTGTCCCTTTATGAGGTAATAACTCAGGAACGCTTCAACGCATCCTAGCGATTATGAGACTGTTTTTTAGGTGACATATTGGGCTTCATGTTAGTGGTAAATTTAGGTCGATAATTTTTGCGTTTGTGAAAAAAACGGAAATTTGGTGAAAATTTCACAGTTTTCAAATTTTGAATTTTTATTCTGTTAAACCAGAGAAGTATATGACACAAAATAGTTACTAAATAAAATTTCCCACATGTCTACTTTACACCAGCACAATTTTGGAAACAAATTTTTTTTTTGTTAGGAAGTTATAAGGGTTAAAAGCTGACCAGCGATTTCTCATTTTTACAACAAAATTTACAAAACCATTTTTTTTTTAGGGACCACATCACATTTGAAGTCACTTTGAGGGGTCTATATGGCAGAAAATACCCAACAGTGACACCATTCTAAAAACTGCACCCCTCAAGCTACTCAAAACTACATTCAAGAAGATTATTAACCCTTCAGGTGCTTCACAGGAACTAAAGCAACGTGGAAGGAAAAAAATGGACATTTTAATATTTCCAACAAAAATTTTCTTTTAGCATCAATTTTATCATTTTCACCTGGGTAACAGGATAAAATGGATCATAAAATTTGTTTCGCAATTTCTCCTGAGTACATCGATACCTCATATGTGGTCATAAACCACTGTTTGGGCACACGGCAGGGCTCAGAAGGGAAGAAGCGCCATTTGACTTTTTGAATGGAAAATATGCTGGAATATTTAGCGGTTGCCATGTCGGTTTTGGAGAGCCCGTGTGCCTAAACATTGGATCTCCCCCACAAATGACCCCATTTTGGATACTAGACCCTCCAAGGAACTTATCTAGATGCATAATGAGAAATTTGAACCCCCAGGTACTTCACAAATTGATCCGTAAAAAAAAAAACCAAAAAAACTTTTTTTTCACAAAAATGTTATTTTAGCCTCAGTCTTTTCATTTTCACATGGGCAACAGGATAAAATGGATCCTAAAATTTGTTGGGCAATTTCTCCTGAGTACACTGATACCTCATATGTGGTCATAAACCACTGTTTGGGCGCACGGCAGGGCCCGGAAGGGAAGGAGCGCCATTTGACTTTTTGAATGGAAAATTAGCTCCAATCGTTAGCGGACACCATGTCGTGTTTGGAGAGACCCTGTGTGCCTAAACATTGGAGCTCCCCACAAGCAGGGCTGTGGAGTCGGAGTCGGAGCTGGTATAAAATGGTCCAACACCTAAAATATATAATAAATTGGGTACAGTAGTTCAATGCATAATGTGCTGAATATTTTTTCATAGGAATTTGGGAAAGTTATGAAATGTCCTATAAATGGCTGTTCTATTCCTGAACTAAGGCTACATTCACACACAGCGCTTTTGCTGCGTTTTTTGAGGATACGTTTTTCAGCTGCAAAAGCAGATCAGCTTTTTAAAAAACCGCATCACCTGAAAGGTTTTTGAGCTCATAGATGTTTTCAATAGCAAAAGCAGATTAGAAATCTGCTCTATCCATTTATCCATATCTTATCTGTACCAAAAAGAATGTAAGCCGGGTAGCACACAGACTAAGGCTAGTTTCACACTAGCGTTTTGGAGCGCAGCGACGGCCTGCGCACGGCCGCCGCTAAGCCCCGCCCCCCGCTGCGCCCCCGCCGGTAGCTCCGCCCACCGGCGCATGACGCTGCATGCGCCCTGCGTCCCCTATCTTTATCACAAGGGGCGCAGGCTGTGCGCAGTATGCGTTTGGCGGCGCATGCGTCCTTTTGACGGTGCGCCAACCTGCGCCAAACACAACCTGCTGCAGTTTGGTTGCGTCGGCGCACCGTCAAAAAGGCGCATGCGCCGCCAAACGCATACTGCGCACAGCCTGCGCCCCCAGTGATAAAGATAGGGGACGCAGGGCGCATGCAGCGTCATGCGCCGGTGGGCGGAGCTATCGGCGGGGGCGGGGCTTAGCGGCGGCCGTGCGCAGGCCGTCGCTGCGCTCCAAAACGCTAGTGTGAAACTAGCCTAACATTCCTTTTTTTTTTTTTTTTTTTTTTAGCACCAGTCAGGTACACCTCATAGCTGCCCAAAAGGACACCCAGGACAAGCATTGCTCGTCTTCAGTAACACATCAACATCAACTGATAGTTGGAATAAATAGACTGCATTCACCACATCTTAAGGTGCAGGCTTTATTTTCGAGTGTAGGGGTGTGAAGTATAAGGTTCTGCAGCAGCTGAGGTGTGCAGTATGAGATTCTGCGGAACAGTATGAGGTTCTGCCCCCCCTAGTTTTGATCCTGGCTAAAACCGCTTCCTATAGATATGGCAAACCCTCAGGTAACCCTAAATGAAGGTCAATGGGCACAGGTGGCTGAATTGAAGGAATTGCTTAATCACCTATTTACCGTGACTAAAAAATTACAAGCTGAGGATTTAACTCCTGGCATTTTCATAAGGGAGTGGAAGAAATTGCTATTTTGCCTGTCCCAAAGAGGAGATTTAATCGCAGATGGCATTTCTGCTTCAATGAAACGGAGAGACACAGCTATTGGAAAATAAAAATTTTCTGGCAGCTGTTTATGTGGACTCAAGTCATCGTATATTGCTTGATGATCAACAGCTTACTAAAGGAAAAGAAGCTCTGACTGAGGTAGCAGTTAGGATGAGTGGCCTACAGGAGGACTGCAAGGTGCAAGAGGACTTGGGTCCTGACAGTGCTACTGCTGCCATACCTTCATCCTCATCAGATGAGGAGTTTGACTTTGACAAGTATTTGGATGATATGGAGCAGGCAAAGCGTTGCTGCAAGGAAAAAGATTTCACTCCGTCTCCTATAGCAAGCAGATTGACCATATTTCAGCAAAATGTTTCACTTGCTCTCAAAGAAAAAGAAAAATTCAACCGTTCATCAAAACTGACTGTGCATGAGGCAATTCCTTTATACCCGGAAATTGTTAGAGATGTTCCCATGTGGTTACGGCTTTGCCTCCAACCCAAGTTAGTGTAGAGAGGTTGTTCTCTGGCCTTAAAATTATTAGGTCAGATTTTAGGTCATCTATGAAGGAGGATCTGATGGAGGCAATTCTATTTCTTAGAACAAATTCATAGACGATAAATGTTATTTAGTATGTTTTTGTTGAAAATTGTTTTTTGCCACTTACATAGTGTTATATATACTGTATATATGTAATCGATATTACATATTTAAAATTTATTACAGTTTGTGTTCTAAAGTTGTATTCCAATAAATATATATTATGTTCTATTTAAATATCTTGATTATTGTATCTTAAAAACGATTAAATGTCTGATGTTCACATTGTACTACAATAAATTTTTCACTTACAGTAAATATAAACAATATATGTTGGAGTCAGAGGAAGGGAAATTGAGGAGTCGGAGTCGCAGGTTTGGCTTACCAACTCCACAGCCCTGCTCACAAGTGACCCCATTTTGGAAACTAGACCCCCCCTAAGGAGCTTATCTAGATGTGTGGTGAGCACTCTGAACCAAGTGCTTCACAGAAGTTTATAACGCAGAACCATGAAAATAAAAAATAAAAAAATTTCCCCTCAAAAAATGATTTTTAGCCCACTATTTTTTATTTTCACAAGGGTAATAAGATAAATTGGACCCCAAAAGTTGTTGTCCAGTTTGTCCTGAGTACGCTGGTACCCCATATGGGGGGGGGGGGGGGCGACCACTATTTGGGCACACGTTGGGGCTCGGAAGGGAAGTGGTGACGTTTTGAAATGTCGACTTAATGGAATGGTCTGCGGGCGTCATGTTACGTTTGCAGAGCCCCTGATGTACCTAAACAGTGGAAACCCCCCACAAGTGACCCCATTTTGGAAACTAGACCACCCAAGGAACTAATCTAGATGTGTGGTGAGCACGCTGAACCCACAAGTGCTTCACAGAAGTTTATAACGCAGAGCCGTGAAAATAAAAAATAGTTTTTTTCTCCACAAAAATTTTTTTAGCCCCCAATTTTTAATTTTCCCAAGGGAAACAGGAGAAATTAGACCCCCAAAGTTGTTGTGCAATTTTTCCTGAGTACACTGATACCCCATATGTGGGGGTAAACCACTGTTTGGGCACACGTCGGGGCTCGGAATGGAGGCTAAGCCACCCCCCCTGTGGTGAAGCACAAAGGGTCATGTCACTGCGGGTCGGGTGACCTTTCCGTGACCCCGGTCACCCGACCCGCAGGAGGGCTTTAAACTCATGACACAGCGTATGTGTCGGATTGGCACCGACTTTCATGACGCATACGCTGTCACAGGTCGGGAAGGGGTTAAAAGCATGCATAGAGAGGGGAAGTGCGGGTGTCTGACAAAAACCCTACATGGCTGCAATTTTTGCATATTTTTCACAGCTGTTGTGTATGTGGACATCTCTCCGTTTACACAAATGGACAACGTCTCCATTCATAGTAACTATGTCACCCGGCAGGACTGTTGTCCAGAGATCCACTTTCTGGAGATCCGCGCTGGGGACCAGTCAGTTTATATTATTTCTATACATCAGCTGGTGTGAGAGAAGAGATGGCAGGGACGGTGCTTATCTTACCTCCTCTGGAAGTCCTTCTTGTACGGCCTGAGATAAGGGTCCTGATCTAGAAGCTTGTGCAGCTCTGGAACCATCACAACCTCAGCGTTATTCACATTGTCCTCCATCTCCGTGCTATTAATGCTGGAACAGTCAGAGACAAGGAAGACTATTTTAGGAGACTTCAACAGGAATTACTGAACAGAGCAGACGCCCAACACCCTGTGATGTCAATGACCCCTCACCCTCCTGTCACAGCCGGTTACTAAGTCCAGCCGGTGACCTGAATGTTCCCTGCCAGAACAGCGCGTCACACACATACCAGAGAAGACGGTGGAACAATAACTTTACAGCAGTCACTCATCCCCCAAGCTCTTCCTCCACCAGTACATCTATATACAGTTGTGGTCAAAAGTATTGACACCCCTGCAATTCTGTCAGATAATACTCAGTTTCTTCCTGAAAATGATTGCAAACACAAATTCTTTGGTATTATTATCTTCATTTAATTTGTCTTAAATGAAAAAACACAAAACAGAATGAAGCAAAAAGCAAAAAACATTGATCATTTCACACAAAACTCCAAAAAATGGGCCAGACAAAAGTATTGGCACCCTCAGCAATACTTGGTTGCACAATCTTTAGCCAAAATAACTGCGACCAACCGCTTCCGGTAACTATCAATGAGTTTCTTACAATGCTCTGCTGGAATTTTAGACCATTCTTCTTTGGCAAACTACTCCAGGTCCCTGATATTTGCAGGGTGCCTTCTCCAAACTGCCATTTTTAGATCTCTCCACAGGTGTTCTATGGGATTCAGGTCTGGACTCATTGCTGGCCACCTTAGAAGTCTCCAGTGCTTTCTCTCAAACCATTTTCTAGTGCTTTTTGAAGTGTGTTTTGGGTCATTGTCCTGCTGGAAGACTCATGACCTCTGAGGGAGACCCAGCTTTCTCACACTGGGCCCTACACTATGCTGCAAAACTTGTTGGTAGTCTTCAGACTTCATAATACCATGCACACGGTTAAGCAGTCCAGTGCCAGAGGCAGCAAAGTAACCCCAAAACATCAGGGAACCTCCGCCATGTTTGACTGTAGGGACCGTCTTCTTTTCTTTGAATGCCTCTTTTTTTCTCCTGTAAACTCTATGTTCATGCCTTTGCCCAAAAAGCTCTACTTTTGTCTCATCTGACCAGAGAACATTCTTCCAAAACATTTTAGGCTTTTTCAGGTAAGTTTTGGCAAACTCCAGCCTGGATTTTTTATGTCTCAGGGTAAGAAGTGGGGTCTTCCTGGGTCTCCTACCATACAGTCCCTTTTTATTCAGACGCCGACGGATAGTACGGGTTGACACTGTTGTACCCTCGGACTGCAGGGCAGCTTGAACTTGTTTGGATGTTAGTCGATGTTCTTTATCCAACATCCGCACAATCTTGCGTTGAAATCTCTTGTCAATTTTTCTTTTCCGTCCACATCTAGGGAGGTTAGCCACAGTGCCATGGGCTTTAAACTTCTTGATGACACTGTGCACGGTAGACACAGGAACATTCAGGTCTTTGGAGATGGACTTGTAGCCTTGAGAATGCTCATGCTTCCTCACAATTTGGTTTCTCAAGTCCTCAGACAGTTCTTTGGTCTTCTTTCTTTTCTCCGTGCTCAATGTGGTACACACAAGGACACAGGACAGAGGTTGTCAACTTTAATCCATGTCAACTGGCTGCAAGTGTGATTTAGTTATTGCCAACACCTGTTAGGTGCCACAGGTAAGTTACAGGTGCTGTTAATTACACAAATTAGAGAAGCATCACATGATTTTTCGAACAGTGCCAATACTTTTGTCCACCCTCTTTTTTATGTTTGGTGTGGAGTTATATCCAATTTGGCTTTAGGACAATTCTTTTTGTGTTTTTTCATTTAAGACAAATTAAATGAAGATAATAATACCAAAGAATTTGTGTTTGCAATCATTTTCAGGAAGAAACTGAGTATTATTTGACAGAATTGCAGGGGTGTCAATACTTTTGGCCACAACTGTACACAGCCAAGTCATTTACACATGGCCGTTTCTTTTTGCATAGGGATTATACGTTCAGCATCACAGCCGTGGAGCCTCATCTAATGATCAGCCTCATCTCTCCTCCCCACAATCCAACTTCTTTATAAATGACTAATAATTTGAACAAATTTCCTATAGTAAAATGGTGACGTCGCTGTTCATAAATAAAATGAAATCTCTATTCATACAATTAACATTTCCAAACTTGACAGATTTACGAAGAAAGAAAATTTAGACAAGGTTCCAACAAATTTAGAAAGTAGACAACCTCAAGCATGTCCGAAGTCTCAGATTCTTCTCCTACGCGTTTCAGAACGTAGTTCTGTCCTCATTCATGGATAACCAATCCGTGAACAACATTTAGCCATGAATATGGACTGAGCTGCAGTCTGAAACCCGCAGGACATGCTTGAGGTTGTCTACTTTTTAAACTCAATGAATACCAACACTAAAGACCGAGAAAACAAGGAGGAAATATGAGAGAGACACTCAAACTAATCCACAAACCCATGTATGAAAACGAGTGCACACAAAAGGTCTGATAAAAGCTAACAATTATATATACTTAAAGATTTTTTAAATACAAATGACATACAGTAAAGTAACACGACAGATTCCAAACAGGGCAAAGGACCCATCAATGTAATAATCCAGGTCAAATAACAAATGTCATGACTGATACTAAAAAAATTAGTGAAAAAAAGCATAAGGTAAGTACTTACACAAAGATGGTATGTCAGTGGAGGGGCATCAGAGATTCTAGTACATCCGTCCTGGTTCACCTGCCCCAACGCATGTTTCACCCACAGGCTTCGTCAGGAGATATGTTACACATTTTTTCACTAAATTATTTAGTACCAGTCATGACACTTATTTGACTTTGATTATTACATTGGTGAGGTCCTTTGCATTTAAAAAAAAATGTTTTTTTTAAATATATTTAATAAATTGTTAGCTTTTACGAGACCTTTGTGTGCACTCGTTTTCATACGTGGGTTTGTTACTTTTTAAACTTGTTGGAATAAAGGTTACTAGTGATGAGCGAGCGTAGGTCGGATAAGGTGTTATCTGAGCATGCTCGTGTGCTAAGAGAGTATCCTCGGCGTGCTCGATTACTATGTTCCAGTTCTCGTGGCTGTTCGACAGCAACAACACAGGCAGGGATTGACTGTTTGTTAGACTGCCACGACTGTTTGTTTGCTGTCTAACAGTCATGAGACATGCAGCCGCGGCGACTTGAACATAGTAATCGACACGCTTACCGCACGAGCATGCTCAGATAACACCTTATCAGACCCACGCTCGCTCATCACTAAAGGGTACCTGGTACATGGCTGCAGGACTTAGTATGAATCTGTGCCTGGCTGCACAATTGCTGACTGGTTTATTGTTCTCTGAAACACTATTGCATTTTGGTGAAAACATACTTTAAAGATCCGGCTGGACACCTTAGCCAGAGACCAAACTAGTCCGGCTCCTCTAGAAGGAAGACCTGGCCAAGTATAGAGCCAGGCTAGTTTGGTCTCTGGACAGCTTTTTAATGTCTACTTTTTCTGAAACTGTAGTGTTTTAGAGAATACTACACCTTGCTGCAATCAGGCATCCACGATATGATTCATGCTGTCCGCAGATTGAGCAGCATGAATCAGATGACAGGTGCCCCTTTAAGAAGATTCAGTGATCCAGAATAGCCACACGCTCATAGGCCAAATGTTTAGTTATATTTGGTGTATAAGTCCATAAGAAACGTAATCAGTTTTACCAGAAAAATTAAAAAAATAAATAATAAAAGTGCAACTGGATGAGTTACCAAGCAAAATGACACCATGATGGAAAACAAATCAGAGTTAGAGGAAACCTGTCAGGTTCCTGAAGCCTCAGAACATTTAGAACAGGGGTGGGGAACCTCAGGCCCCAGGGCCATTTACGGCCCTCAATGACCTTTTATCAGGCCCTCGAGCAGATTCTCAGGGACCGCGTTCTTGGGCAGGGAGCTGTATTTTGATTGCCACAATCTCAATTTCTTCTTGCTCTGTTAGCACACACACGCAGTGTTCACTACTGAACATTGAAGGGCATGCAATGAAAGATTAAGTCCTGAAACCAGTACCAGAGTCAGTATGTTCTTTGTGGGCGGAGTTTGTACGGCCCCCAAAGGATGGTATAAATATCCAAATGGCCCTTGGCAGAAAAAAAAGATTCCCCACCCCTGATTTAGAATATTAAATTCAACATCAAAACAAATGTTTCCGATGCTTGAATCAATACATGTTATTACAGAAAAAAAGTGTTTAAATGCTGTCCATGGCAAATGCAAATGATCTGTAATAGTCCGAGGGCGATGAGGATCTTCACGGAGAGCAGTCTGGCTATACGTGGTGTAATCAGAACCCCCAGGGCGTGAACGACATCCCGTGACCGGCTGTGTCTTCTCCTCTGTGCCTAGGAAGGAGCGATGCCGGACACACGCACAAGATATCAAAGCAAGAAGAGAAGCAGGGGTTGCGATCACACCATGTAAAGACAGACGGCTTTCGGTGAAGGACCGCACCCTCCGGACTGCTCAGGTGCATTTCTATACGCCAAGGATGACATTAAATGTTATTTTTATTTATAATAATAATTTCGTAATATCTATTGTCTCAGGCATCACAGAAATTATTTGGGCTGGATTTACCTTCTAAATTGTACTGGGGGCAGTTTCTGAGACTTTTAGAATCGTTGATATTAAGAGGGCGCATTTGGGGACAAATACCGTAAGGGCATCGAATGACTGAGCCGCGTGTTATAACAGAAGTGCAATTACTAACGCGAGCAAGAAACTGGAGCCTACATTTTTCAGGTCATGCCTATTCTGACAATAATAAGTGTACTAGGGTGACCGGATCTCATATGGGGGGAAAAATGTCGGAATCTTGTTCATCTGGACCCCACAAAACGATTCCCCTTTCCAGATATTGAGATAGCCAAAATTTCAGCTCCATCAAACGACGTTAACCCGTGCCGCTCGTTGCTCAAAGTTTGAAAAAATCCAAATTGAGGTATTTTAAGATTTAGGTATTTTGCATCGTCTGTTAGACTATAAAGAATGTGACAACAACATTGCAGAAATAGCCCTGACCAAATTTTCGAACCATTTGTGGTATTTGAATGCAGAGTTGGTGGGATTATCGTTTTTTGATCCCACCATTACAGACAATGAAAAGTTGTTAATGGCTAATAAATTGCTCAGTAGCACAGATGAACCATCAGAGCACGCTAACCTACATGAGTTGATAATTTTACATACTTATCTATTCTAGAGCTTTTGTTAAAGTAGTTTTTGAAACGTCAGAATATAATGCTCGGCATTTGCTTACAACTTGCAGGACATATTGCTTTTGTTCTTCATCGTTTGTCAGAAGGTCGTTAAAGTCGGTTACTTCCTACCTCTTTTAATTTTTCTTTCCTAACTTTTGGATTTACAACCCTAGCGTGCTCTGATGGTTCATCTGTGCTACTGAGCAATTTATTAGCCATTAACAACTTTTCATTGTCTGTAATGGTGGGATCAAAAAACGATAATCCCACCAACTCTGCATTCAAATACCACAAATGGTTCGAAAATTTGGTCAGGGCTATTTCTGCAATGTTGTTGTCACATTCTTTATAGTCTAACAGACTATGCAAAATACCTAAATCTTAAAATACCTCAATTTGGATTTTTTCAAACTTTGAGCGACGAGCGGCACGGGTTAACGTCGTTTGATCGAGCTCAAATTTTGGCTCTCTCAATATCTGGAAAGGGGAATCGTTTTGTGGGGTCCAGACGGACAAAATTCCGACATCGATTTTTTGTGGTCACCCACACCAAAAATAAACTAACATTTATTTAAAAAAAAAATAAATTAAAATGTATATAAATTTGTGCAAGATCCCTTTAGAAGAATATATTAGGCAGCTAGGGCAAAGGTCAGACGAGCGCATATATAAAAGAAAAAAAAAAGTTAAGCCGATTTTTCCTCTGTATTGTAATCTACATGGCACTGCTGTGGATATATCAACAGTGAACAAAACTTTAAAAAGTTGCCCATGATGAGAATCGCAATGTATCTGTAAAAATCCGATGCCATGCATTTGATCTACATTGGACCTGTCACTCACAGACTTGGATAGGCGACTCTCCTCCTAAAATACAGGAGACACGGGTACTGGATTCTATTTTTTTCCCTTGAATATTCGTGTCGAGAGGGAAAAAAAAAAAAAAAAGCAAAGAAGCACAGTCGTCTCACAGCACTTCTGTATAACATCACTCAGTGTCGGGTCAGTTTTTTCGATGGAAATCACTTAGACTGGAAACACAGTGGTCTGAATGTCGCTACAAAGGAGTATAACATAGGTTAGTAGCCATAACCTATCTCAGCGCCCAGTGGGAAGAGGATGACATTATTAAACTCAAGGGTGGGTATTACCCGATCATCCAATTCTCCAAACAGGCATCAGGTAACACCTCACCAGGGACTACACCAGTAACAAATATCTCATCGTTAAAAATAAATAAAATAATTGAAAAAAAAAGAAAATTTTATATATATATATATATATATATATATATATATATATATATATATAATGAAATAAGGAAAATGGCACAAAAAAAAAATGAAATAAGTGGACTTTATTGCCCAATGGCGTGGCAACATTTCTCAAGGATACTAAGGAAGGATACTATATCCAAAACGTTGCCACGCCATTGGGCAATAAAGTCCACCTTTTCCAAAGACATACTGATAGGGAATTTAGATTGTGAGCCCCATCGGGGACAGCGATGATAATGTGTGCAAAGCGCTGCGGAATATGTTAGCGCTATATAAAAATAAAGATTATTACCTTTTTTGTGCTGTTTTCCTTTTTTTCCCCCCTTTCTATTGTTGGCAACCACTGACTGCACATCACTTGAGCTCAGATTTTGGTGCTGTTCCCATTATTTTCTATCTATATAGATAGGTCTCACACTAACAGCAGAGGATCTCTATGGGACACATGGAGGGGCCGACATGTGGGGTCCTAGAAGAGTCGCTCAGACAGATGATTTTTTTTTCCTGCGCTTTTGTAACAGAAAGCCTCCGCTCAATACGCCGGCATTTTGGAAATGCTTGAAAAAAAATATCTCCTGCAAGGTCACAGGGCAAACAACTCCCATGTGATGGCTGGAGGGAGGCTGTGCGGGGGGCTATGCAGATACTGAGCCATCTTGAAGCCACAGAATGAATGGCGAGTAATGCGCTACATTATACACACGCACACGTTTGTAGGTAGCGGTTGCCCAGAGGTGACCCGCTGCGCCCTCCTCACCCGGGGTCCATCTTGTGCTCCGCTGCCGGCTGTCACTGGCCTCCAGGCTGCCGTCTCACGCGCTGCTCCTTCCTTCCCTCCCAATTGTTTCCCTCTGTCTGCACCATTCACTTCCTGGTTCTGGGACCGCGTGATCACTTCTCGTCCAATCAGCGTGCAGCGTTGCAGACAAGCCCGGCCGGTGCCCGAGTGGCCGCAAAGCGCAGAGCTCCCTCCTCCTGCGGCGGCTGTGACTGGCGCCGGTAATATCTGTCTGTCACAGGTAATAAAGCGCAATGAACGCTACAGAGAGGGATTATTTCACGTGTCTGAGGCACAGACGACAAATGGAAAGTCTGCGACAATTTACAGCGCTGAAGACGGACGAACCTGCCCGTAATGAAGCCCCTCCAGAGCTTAGGATGGGGTCAGGGGCGCTGCTAATCATGGGGCACGTTGCTCACTAGGAATAGATGAAATTTGTTTGCATCTCATTTTACAATCTTAATTTTCTCTAGAAGGGTCCCCGAAAAAAACCTGACCATGGAGCCAGTGTTCAGCCCCCCAGCTGCGCCACCGGAGAAGTGCCGCGTTGTGTGGTGTATACTGGGACACCAGAGAAGTGCCGCGTTGTATGGTGTATACTGGGACACCAGAGAAGTGACGCGTTGTATGGTGTATACTGGGACACCAGAGAAGTGCCGCGTTGTATGGTGTATACTGGGACACCAGAGAAGTGCCACGTTGTATGGTGTATACTGGGACACCAGAGAAGTGACGCGTTGTATGGTGTATACTGGGACACCAGAGAAGTGCCGCGTTGTATGGTGTATACTGGGACACCAGAGAAGTGCCGCGTTGTATGGTGTATACTGGGACACCAGAGAAGTGACGCGTTGTATGGTGTATACTGGGATACCAGAGAAGTGCCGCGTTGTATGGTGTATACTGGGATACCAGAGAAGTGCCGCGTTGTATGGTGTATACTGGGACACCAGAGAAGTGCCGCGTTGTATGGTGTATACTGGGACACCAGAGAAGTGCCGCGTTGTATGGTGTATACTGGGACACCAGAGAAGTGCCGCTTTGTATGGTGTATACTGGGACACCAGAGAAGTGCCGTGTTGTATGGTGTATACTGGGATACCAGAGAAGTGCCGCGTTGTGTGGTGTATACTGGGATACCAGAGAAGTGCCGCGTTGTATGGTGTATACTGGGACACCAGAGAAGTGCCGCGTTGTATGGTGTATACTGGGATACCAGAGAAGTGCCGCGTTGTATGGTGTATACTGGGATACCAGAGAAGTGCCGCGTTGTATGGTGTATACTGGGACACCAGAGAAGTGCCGCGTTGTATGGTGTATACTGGGACACCAGAGAAGTGCCGCTTTGTATGGTGTATACTGGGATACCAGAGAAGTGCCGCGTTGTATGGTGTATACTGGGATACCAGAGAAGTGCCGCGTTGTATGGTGTATACTGGGACACCAGAGAAGTGCCGCGTTGTATGGTGTATACTGGGACACCAGAGAAGTGCCGCGTTGTATGGTGTATACTGGGACACCAGAGAAGTGACGCGTTGTATGGTGCATACTGGGATACCAGAGAAGTGCCGCGTTGTATGGTGTATACTGGGATACCAGAGAAGTGCCGCTTTGTATGGTGTATACTGGGACACCAGAGAAGTGCCGCGTTGTATGGTGTATACTGGGATACCAGAGAAGTGCCGCGTTGTATGGTGTATACTGGGACACCAGAGAAGTGCCGCTTTGTATGGTGTATACTGGGACACCAGAGAAGTGCCGCGTTGTATGGTGTATACTGGGATACCAGAGAAGTGCCGCGTTGTATGGTGTATACTGGGACACCAGAGAAGTGCCGCGTTGTATGGTGTATACTGGGATACCAGAGAAGTGCCGCGTTGTATGGTGTATACTGGGACACCAGAGAAGTGCTGCTTTGTATGGTGTATACTGGGACACCAGAGAAGTGCCGCGTTGTGTGGTGTATAGTGTTGAGCATTCCGATACCGCAAGTATCGGGTATCGGCCGATACTTGCTGTATCGGAATTCCGATACCGACTTCCGATATTTTTTCAATATCGGAATTCGGCATCGGAAGTTCAGTTGATTGACGGCCTGACGTCATCATGATGCGCGGTGTGTGCGCATCATGATGCGCCGTCATTTCGGGCCTTCCGGGGGTCTCTGCCGGCCTGCCGGGGGGCTGTGCCGGCCTGCCGGGGGGCTGTGTGGACTGCCCGAGGTCTGTACCGGCCTGCCGGGGGGCTGTGCCGGCCTGCCGGTGGTCTGTGCACCCTGTGGGGGTCTGTACCGGCCTGCCGGGGGGCTGTGCCGGCCTGCCGGGGGGCTGTGCTGATGTCCAGGGGTCTGTGCAAGCATCGTCCGATGGGACTACAAGTCCCATCGGGCGATGCCTGCTACCATGACAGTGATTGACACATTAGCCAATGATGGGACAGTAGTAGTCCCATCATCCGGCTAATGTGTTAAATGTTAAAAAAAAAAAAAAAAAATACTACATACATACTACATGCATGCTACATACATACTACATGCTACATACATACTACATGCTACATACATACTACATACATGCTACATACATACTACATACATGCTACATACATACTACATGCATGCTACATACATACTACATGCTACATACATACTACATATATACTACATACATACTACATACATGCTACATACATACTGCATGCTACATACATACTACATACATACTACATACATACTACATGCATGCTACATACATACTACATGCATGCTACATACATACTACATGCTACATACATACTACATGCTACATACATACTACATGCTACATACATACTACATGCATGCTACATACATACTACATGCATGCTACATACATACTACATGCTACATGCATGCTACATGCATGCTACATATATACTACATACATACTACATACATGCTACATACATACTGCATGCTACATACATACTACATGCATGCTACATACATACTACATGCATGCTACATACATACTACATATATACTACATGCATGCTACATACATACTGCATGCTACATACATACTACATATATACTACATACATACTACATACATGCTACATACATACTGCATGCTACATACATACTACATACATACTACATGCTACATACATACTACATATATGCTACATGCATGCTACATACATACTACATGCTACATACATACTACATACATACTACATACATACTACATGCTACATACATACTACATATATACTACATGCATGCTACATACATACTACATGCTACATACATACTACATACATACTACATACATACTACATGCATGCTACATACATACTACATATATACTACATGCATGCTACATACATACTACATGCTACATACATACTACATATACACTCACTGGCCACTTTATTAGGTACACCATGCTAGTAAGGGGTTGGACCCCCTTTTGCCTTCAGAACTGCCTCAATTCTTCGTGGCAGAGATTCAACAAGGTGCTGGAAGCATTCCTCAGAGATTTTGGACCATATTGACATGATGGCATCACACAGTTGGTGCAGATTTGTCGGCTGCACATCCCTGATGCGAATCTCCCGTTCCACCACATCCCAAAGATGCTCTATTGGATTGAGATCTGGTGACTGAGGAGGCCATTTGAGTACAGTAAACTCATTGTCATGTTCAAGAAACCAATCTGAGATGATTCGAGCTTTATGACATGGCGCATTATCCTGCTGAAAGTAGCCATCAGATGTTGGGTACATTGTGGTCATAAAGGGATGGACATGGTCAGCAACAATACTCAGGTAGGCTGTGGCGTTGCAACGATGCTCAATTGGTACCAAGGGGCCCAAAGAGTGCCCAGAAAAAATTCCCCACACCATGACACCACCACCACCAGCCTGAACCGTTGATACAAGGCAGGATGGATCCATGCTTTCATGTTGTTTACGCCAAATTCTGACCCTACCATCCGAATGTCGCAGCAGAAATCGAGACTCATCAGACCAGGCAACGTTTTTCCAATCTTCTACTGTCCAATTTCGATGAGCTTGTGCAAATTGTAGCCTCAGTTTCCTGTTCTTAGCTGAGAGGAGTGGTACCCAGTGTGGTCTTCTGCTGCTGTAGCCCATCTGCCTCAAAGTTCGACGCACTGTGCGTTCAGAGATGCTCTTCTGCCTACCTTGGTTGTAACGGGTGGCAATTTGAGTCACTGTTGCCTTTCTATCAGCTCGAACCAGTCTGCCCATTCTCCTCTGACCTCTGGCATCAACATGGCATTTCCGGCCACAGAACTGCCGCTCACTGGATTTTTTTTCTTTTTCGGACCATTCTCTGTAAACCCTAGAGATGGTTGTGCGTGAAAATCCCAGTAGATCAGCAGTTTCTGAAATTCTCAGACCAGCCCTTCTGGCACCAACAATCATGCCACGTTCAAAGGCACTCAAATCACCTTTCTTCCCCATACTGATGCTCGGTTTGAACTGCAGGAGATTGTCTTGACCATGTCTACATGCCTAAATGCACTGAGTTGCCGCCATGTGATTGGCTGATTAGAAATTAAGTCTTAACACACAGTTGGACAGGTGTACCTAATAAAGTGGCCAGTGAGTGTATACTACATACATGCTACATACATACTGCATGCTACATACATACTACATACATACTACATGCTACATACATACTACATATATACTACATGCATGCTACATACATACTACATGCTACATACATACCACATACATACTACATACATACTACATGCTACATACATACTACATATATACTACATGCATGCTACATACATACTACATGCTACATACATACCACATACATACTACATACATGCTACATATATACAACATGCATGCTACATACAGTACATACTACATATATACTACATGCATGCTACATACATACTACATGCTACATGCATGCTACATACATACTACATACATACTACATATATACTACATACATACAATACATTCATACAATACATACATAGACATACAGTACATATAACATAGAGTAACATACTTACCAATACTTGTCACATTGTTCCCCGAAGCCATTGTCTTTTCCGGAATAAATATTAACATAACAAACCACAAAAATACTCACCCACGATCCGAAGCAGTCCACGAGTGTGTCCCACGACGATCTTGGGTAGAGAACTGCAGCATCAGATGATGCTGCCGTTCTCTACGGGCTGCAGGAATCCAATGACGGAAGGTAGGTATCCTTCCGCACTGTATTCCTCCGCCACTTAAAAAAAAAAAAGTCCCTAGTCTCACTTTATGCCATTGCTGTGTGGGAAATTCCCACACAGCAATGGCATAAAGTGAGACTAGGGACTTTTTTTTTTTTTAAGTGGCGGAGGAATACAGTGCGGAAGGATACCTACCTTCCGTCATTGGATTCCTGCAGCCCGTAGAGAACGGCAGCAACAGCTGATGCTGCAGTTCTCTACCCAAGATCGTCGTGGGACACACTCGTGGACTGCTTCGGATCGTGGGTGAGTATTTTTGTGGTTTGTTATGTTAATATTTATTCCGGAAAAGACAATGGCTTCGGGGAACAATGTGACAAGTATTGGTAAGTATGTTACTCTATGTTATATGTACTGTATGTCTATGTATGTATTGTATGAATGTATTGTATGTATGTAGTATATATGTGGTATGTATGTAGCATGTAGCATGCAGTATGTATGTAGCATGCATGTAGTATATATGTAGTATGTATGTGGTATGTATGTAGCATGTAGTATGTATGTAGCATGCATGTAGTATATATGTAGTATGTATGTAGCATGTAGTATGTAGTATATATGTAGTATGTATGTAGCATGTAGTATGTATGTAGCATGCATGTAGTATATATGTAGTATGTATGTAGCATGCATGTAGTATGTATGTAGCATGCATGTAGTATGTATGTAGCATGCATGTAGTATGTATGTAGCATGCATGTAGTATGTATGTAGCATGCATGTAGTATGTATATGGTATGTATGTAGCATGCAGTATGTATGTAGCATGCATGTAGTATATATGTGTTATGTATGTGGTATGTATGTAGCATGCATGTAGCATGCATGTAGTATGTATGTAGTATATATGTAGTATGTATGTAGCATGTAGTATGTATGTATGTATGTAGCATGCATGTAGCATGCAGTATGTATGTAGCATGCATGTAGTATATATGTAGTATGTATGTAGTATGTAGCATGCATGTAGTATATATGTAGTATGTAGCATGTAGTATGTATGTAGCATGCATGTAGTATATAT
Organism: Dendrobates tinctorius; assembly: GCF_039654945.1. Taxonomy (NCBI): domain Eukaryota; kingdom Metazoa; phylum Chordata; class Amphibia; order Anura; family Dendrobatidae; genus Dendrobates; species Dendrobates tinctorius. The sequence goes on along the minus strand of NW_027361752.1, from coordinate 15,529,681 downwards.
GTGTTATGTATGTAGCATGTATGTAGCATGCATGTAGTATGTATGTAGTATATATGTGGTATGTATGTAGCATGCAGTATGTATGTAGCATGCATGTAGTATATATGTAGTATGTATGTTGCATGTAGTATTTATGTAGTATGAATGTAGCATGTATGTAGTATGTAGTATGAATGTAGCATGTATGTAGTATGCATGTTGTATGTATGTAGCATGTAATTTTTTTTACATTTAACACATTAGCCGGATGATGGGACTACTACTGTCCCATCATTGGCTAATGTGTCAATCACTGTCATGGTAGCAGGCATCGCCCGATGGGACTTGTAGTCCCATCGGACGATGCCTGCACAGCCCCCCGGAGCCTGCACAGCCCCCCGGCAGGCCGGCACAGCCCCCCGGAGCCTGCACAGACCACCGGCAGGCCGGCACAGACCACCGGAGCCTGCACAGACCCCCTGGCAGGCCGGCACAGCCCCCCGAAAGGCCCGTACAGACCCCAGAGAGGCTGTACAAGGGCAGGAAAGGGTTTTTCTTATTCCGATACCGGAAGTCCCATAGACTTGAATGGGACTTCCGGTATCGGAATCGGCGTTACCGATACTTTTTTTAAAGATCGGCCGATACCATCCGATACGATACTTTGAAGTATCGGACGGTATCGCTCAACTCTAGTGGTGTATACTGGGACACCAGAGAAGTGCCGCTTTGTATGGTGTATACTGGGACACCAGAGAAGTGCCGCGTTGTGTGGTGTATACTGGGACACTAGAGAAGTGCCGCTTTGTATGGTGTATACTGGGACACCAGAGAAGTGCCGCATTGTGTGGTGTATACTGGGACACCAGAGAAGTGCCGCGTTGTATGGTGTATACTGGGACACCAGAGAAGTGCCACGTTGTGTGGTGTATACTGGGACACTAGAGAAGTGCCGCTTTGTATGGTGTATACTGGGACACCAGAGAAGTGCCGCGTTGTGTGGTGTATACTGGGACACCAGAGAAGTGCCGCTTTGTATGGTGTATACTGGGACACCAGAGAAGTGCCGCGTTGTGTGGTGTATACTGGGACACTAGAGAAGTGCCGCTTTGTATGGTGTATACTGGGACACCAGAGAAGTGCCGCATTGTGTGGTGTATACTGGGACACCAGAGAAGTGCCGCGTTGTATGGTGTATACTGGGACACCAGAGAAGTGCCACGTTGTGTGGTGTATACTGGGACACTAGAGAAGTGCCGCTTTGTATGGTGTATACTGGGACACCAGAGAAGTGCCGCTTTGTATGGTGTATACTGGGACACCAGAGAAGTGCCGCGTTGTGTGGTGTATACTGGGACACCAGAGAAGTGCCGCGTTGTATGGTGTATACTGGGACACCAGAGAAGTGCCGCGTTGTGTGGTGTATACTGGGACACCAGAGAAGTGCCGCGTTGTGTGGTGTATACTGGGACACCAGAGAAGTGCCGCGTTGTGTGGTGTATACTGGGACACCAGAGAAGTGCCGCGTTGTGTGGTGTATACTGGGACACCAGAGAAGTGCCGCGTTGTGTGGTGTATACTGGGACACCAGAGAAGTGCCGCGTTGTGTGGTGTATACTGGGACACCAGAGAAGTGCCGCGTTGTGTGGTGTATACTGGGACACCAGAGAAGTGCCGCGTTGTGTGGTGTATACTGGGACACCAGAGAAGTGCCGCGTTGTGTGGTGTATACTGGGACACCAGAGAAGTGCCGCGTTGTGTGGTGTATACTGGGACACCAGAGAAGTGCCGCATTGTGTGGTGTATACTGGGACACCAGAGAAGTGCCGCGTTGTGTGGTGTATACTGGGACACCAGAGAAGTGACGCGTTGTATGGTGTATACTGGGACACCAGAGAAGGCCATCATGAAGAATAGAAGGCAGAGTCTTCAGTAGCCTCAATGGAAGACTAGTAGCTGCGATCAGCCATGCTGCCCTGCGCTAAAGCCCTGCTAGCTGTAGCGAAGATGATCATCTGTTATGAGCACCAGCCACAGGCCGGCGCTCAAAGCAGATCGCCAATGACAAACAGGTGTCTCCTGTCATTGGGGTTTGTGACCTGCTTCCAGTGAGAGCATGTTAAATGTCGCTTTCAGAGATTAACAGCAGCATTTAAAGGGAATCTGTCACCCAGCGCCTGAGGCACCCAGCAGAGCAGGAGAGAAAAATCACAGCTGCGGTCAGCACCAGCCGCCGGGGACAGCGTTTACAGTAGCTGCTTCTTCCCGGTGGCCGTCCGTGAGCACGGAGGGCAGTGTGAATAGTTCTCCGTGTGCAGCACGTGTTGCGGGCTGTATGTCCATGTTAAAACGGATAATGTCAGCGTATTTTGCACACAGACACACGGTCCATGAAAACACTCTGACATGTGCACAGACCCATTCATTAGAATTTGTCTGTGTGTCGGTGTCTCCGGGACGTGAGAAAACTGTCACTACACGTAACGGAGCCACTGACGTGTGAAAGAGGCCTAATGCGAACTTGTCTCCAGGTTTGGTTGATATAAGATGCGGCCACTGCCTTTCATGGCTTATCTACAGCATTCTATAATGCTGTAGATAAGCCCCCGATCCGACCTGAAAGATAAAAGAAGTTTTATTACACTCACCTGGGGGCCTGGTCTCGTTTGGCACCTTCAAGCGGGGCCGTAAGTCTATCTGTACCCCATGGGGCCTATGTCTATCATATGGTATAATAGAGTCTGGATACATCGTATTACACCATAGCGCCTCTATGAATCATGCTGCATCATAGTACGTCATAGTAATTCATGGTACTTCATAATACAAAAGATATGCACTGAAACGTGGACACCATTGTATAAATTACCAAATACTACGGCCGGTGCAAACATGCGCCAAAGATGAATCTAAAAAAAAAAAAGAGCAAATAGTGATGCACACACAGCCAATGATATAATTCATTGTACATCATATTGCTTCATGGTACGTCATGGTACTTCACGATATGTCATAGTACGTCATTGTATGTCATAGTACTTCTTATTGCATCATAGCGCATCATAGTATACCATAGTGCATCCTATTGCTTCATGGTACTTCATGATATGTCATAGTACATCATTGTATGTCATGGTACTTCATAGTGCATCATCTTCATAATACTTCATATTGCTTCAGGGTACTTCATAGTACTACATCATACTTAGTATTGCATCATAGTACTTCATATTGCATCATAGTACTTCAGCTTCTTCATGGTACTTTATAGTACCTTCACAGTACTTCATATCGCATCATGGTACTTCATAGTGCTTCATGGAACTTCACATTGCCTCAGAGTACTTCATGGTACTTCATATGGCCTCATATTACTTCATGATGCTTCATGGTACGGTATAGTACCTTCATAGTATGAGGAGGAACACGGTCAGGAACGCTGATATCTACCGCAGAGAGAATCCTGCAGAGAGCCAAGACACACCTGTTGTCCCTATTGGCCCTCCTGGTCAGGGTAATAAAGAACTTCAGAACCTGTCCCTGTCTGCTCTCCATGTCAGAGGAGTGGACACTCCAGAACACACCTCAGCCACCGTACCCTGCATCAAGGGGAATGGTTGCTCAGCCGGCGCTTCTTCAGGATGATAGCGACTATGTGGGGCATGCCGGAGATAGATCTGTTCGCTACAAGGGCCAATAGGCAGGTCAAAAGGTTCACTCCACTGTATAGAACAGACAGTTCGGATGTACTCGACGCCCTTCGAACCCCTTGGACGGTTCACCAGACTCTCCGATGTTACTGTCACCGACTGTTACCAGGATGGTAAGGTAATAAGGAGTGAGAGTCATCTTAATAGCCTGATTGGGCAAAAAAAGCCGTGGGTTTCATGGCTGAGAGCCATGTCATGTATCAGCATACTCAGGACAAATTGCACAACAACATTTGGGGGGCCAATCTCTCCTGTTACCATTGGGAAAATAAAAAATTGGGGGAGAAAAGATCATCAAAGGCTGCCACGAGAAGTGGTGAGTTCTCCTTCAATGGAAATCTTCAGACAGAGGCTGGACAGACATCTGACTGGGATGATTTAGCGAATCCTGCTTTGAGCAGGGGGTTGGACCAGATGGCCCAGGAGGTCCCTTCCAACTCTATGATTCTATTTTTGTGGAAAAAAAAAGATTTATTTTTACGGCTCTACATTATAAACTTCTGTGAAGCACTTGGGGGTTCAAAGTGCTCACCACACATCTACATAAGTTCCTTAGAGGCTCTACTTTCCAAAATGGTGTCATTTAGGGGTTTCCACTGTTTAGGCACATCAGGGGCTCTCCAAACGTGACATGGCGTCCAATCTCAATTCCAGCCAATTATGCATTGAAAAGTCAAACGGCGCTCCTTCCCTTTCGAGCTCTGCCATGCGCCCAAACAGTGGTTTACCTTCCTATATGGGACATCAGCGTACTCAGGACGAACTGTACAACAACTTTTGGGGTCCAATTTCTCCTGTTACCCTTGGTAAATTGGATCTGAAGTAAAATTTTTTGTGAAAAAAAGTTAAATGTTCATTTTTTTTAAACATTCCAAAAATTCCTGTGAAGTACCTGAAGGGTTAATAAACTTCTTGAATGTGGTTTTGAGCACCTTGAGGGGTGCAGTTTTTAGAATGGTGTCACTTTTGGGTATTTTCTATCATATAGACCCCTCAAAGTGTCTTCAAATGTGATATGGTCCCTAAAAAAAAAAAAAATGGCATTGTAAAAATTAGAAATCGCTGGTCAACTTTTAACCCTTATAACTTCCTAACAAAAAAAAATGTGGGTTCCAAAATTGTGCTGATGTAAAGTAAACATGTGGGAAATGTTACTTATTAACTATTTTGTGTGACATATTTCTCTGTTTTAAGGTCATGAAAATTCAAAGTTGGAAAATTGCAAAAATTTTCACAATTTCCATTATTTTCACAAATAAACACAAGTCATATCAAAGAAATTTTATTACTATCATGAAGTACAATATGTCAGGAGAAAACAGTGTCAGAATCGCCAGGATCCATGGAAGCGTTCCAGAGTTATTACCTCATAAAGGGACAGTGGTCAGAATTGTAAAAATTGGCCTGGTCTTTAACATGCAAATCACCCTTGGGGGTGAAGGGGTTGCATATGCATCTGTGTGGCTTATCACGGGTATCAGTGACCTGCCCCCTATTTTACATACTGAATATAATATGTATTGAAAAAAAAATCACATTCAGCAGGCAGGAGCTGGCAGCGACTGCTCTGCAGAATGATTGCATCTATAATGTGCATTAAATTGTTTTATTTAGTCATATATACATTTATTCTGAAAAAATAATCTTTCTCAAAATGGCGCTAGCCACGCCTGCGCAGTGGCATCTATCAGCGATCCGATAGATGGTACTGCGCCGACGCCATCTTGCTAGAGGAAAAAAAAATTGTTTACACCGAGGTGGAACCGGCAGCGCCTGCGCACTAGCATCTGTGGGATCGACGAAGTTTATGCATTCCATCTTTTTCCACTTCCCATTGATAACCCGGCTTGTTTACCTGTCCTGCTTGACCTCTCTGTTCCTGACCTTGGCTACGTTTACTGATCTTGTGCTGCCTGCACCAACCTTGAACCGTCTGACTGAGCCTCTGTTTTGCCCCTCTGTACCTTGTATGTGAGCCTCTGACCTTCCTGTCAGCCGCTGCAGACCCATGGATTGTCTTACAGTAGCATCTGGTGACTACTGGTGGCCAAACCTATCTTCATCATGAGAGGTTGTAGAGACTACCTGGTAGTCAATTAGATACGTCCCTCCAAGGTTAGCCTGGCCCATGGCACAGTGGGTCCACAACCACCATCATTACAACCCTCTACACTTGAACTCCATTTGCAAAACAATTGCATAAGGGATTACTTTGGAAGAGAAGCAAAGATTATAAAAAAGAACGTAAATATTAAATCAGAAATAGTGACCTAACAGATGTGTTTGATTTATGGTACAAAAACCTGCTTATGGGTTCCTTCTAAGCAGTCATCTATCTGGTTCTCCATGGTCAGTTTTCTGTTTCTGGTCTTTCTTGTTAAATTGTATTTCAGGAAAGAAGCCAAGCACAATCAGAAGCTCTAGATTGAAGGAATGTCACTCTACCAAACTTCCATTAATCATTACTAACTTTTTGTGTTTTATATTAGCAAAACTTCCTAAAGCCTCGCTATCATTGTTAGTTTACAATTACTTTTCTTCTCCTTTTCTGTTTCTTTAAGTGACAGAAATTCAATAAATTCACGTCAACACCGGTGACAAATTTTAAGAAATGGAAAGATACCAATACCTAAAATGTCAATATGTAGTAATAAGAAAAGCCGCTGTGATTGGCATTTTAAGCTATTGTCAGTGCAAAGCAGAACTATACATCATAGGAAGCGAAAAATATTAGTACGATCAAATGATTGATATCCTGTCAAAACACTAAAAGCTTGAACATAGAAATATGGTTTCTCCATGGATATCTGATACCTGCAGATTTAAATAGGACTGTTGGTATTGTCCTTATGATTCCCACCTGGATCATTAACTGCTTTGTGACCACTGACAATAGATAAATGTTGGCGCTTGTAGGGCATCTGCAGCGCGACGTTTATATACGGTCGGCGGCTTTGTTCTGATCAGGACCCCCATGTACCTTTAAACGTGTGGATTTCAGTGCCGATCGCTGACTGTGACCCCTGACCTCATTGAGACCTCATTGGTTCAGGTCCTGATGATGTCAGCATCATGTCAGCCAATTAGAGCAATCACTGGGAAGGTTTGTTGCAGACAAGAAACAGTGTGACAAGTACTGCTGGCAACAACTGTGTCAGGCAGCAATCTTGTTATACAGTAAAACAACAGACAAAGCAATATCTTAGAGTTAGGTTTAGGCTATGTGCACACATAGCGATTTTTAAGCATTTTTGCCGCGATTTTCGGCGCGAAAACGCTTAAAAATCGTGTACAGAACGCACCCCATGCATTCCTATGGCATTCCGCACATGCTGCGCTTTTTCCGCAGCGGAATCGCATCGCGGAAAAAATCGCAGCATGATCATTCTTTTGTGCGGAATCGCAAAGAATTACCGCGATTCCGCACCCATAGGAATGCATGAGAATCGCTTACTTCCCGCATGTGGCTATGCCCACCATGCGGGAAGTTAAGCGTCTCATGTGCGGTTGGTACCCACGGTGTGGAGGAGAGGAGACTGTCCTCCAGGCCCTGGGTACCATACCCCTGTAAAAAAAAGAATAAAAAATCGGGGTATATTTACCTTCCGATGTCCCACGCTGCATTCCCGGCCTAGCGTTCCCAGTAATGCCTTGCGGCAAGGCCCTGTAATGACGTAGTCTCGCGTGACTCTAGCGGTCTCGCGAGATCGCTATAGCAACGCGAGACTACGTCATCACAGGTCTCGCAAGGCATTACTGGGAACGCTGAGGCTCGGGAATGCATCGCGGGACGCCGGAAGGTAAATATACCCCGATTTTTTTGATTTTTTTTTTAGCATTTTAACATCCTATCTTTTACTATTGATGCCGCATAGGCGGCCTCAATAGTAAAAACCTGGTCACACTTGTCAACCTGTCAATCACTTTCCAAGCAATGCTTCAAATCGCTTGGAAAGTGCTTGAATATCGCACGCGAAAATCGCGATCAAAATCGCGGTGAAATCGCGCGGAAAAAACCGTGCGATTTCTGGGAAGGAGTCCGGTTTTTAGTGAGCGTTTTAAAACGCTACGTGTGCCCACAGCCTTAATGTTAGGGTTAGGCTTAAAATTAGGGTTGGGCTTAAAGATAGGGTTAGGCTTGATAGCTATTGTTTTACAAATAATTTATTAGTCATGTCAATTATTTTGTTAATTTTGCATGTATGGTATAGTTTATTATATTGAGTGTATATACTATATGCCTAATTTATATTTAGTTTTTACTAAAATATAACTAATAATGTTGAGTAGAGATGAGCAACTTTGCCTTTTTTAGGGTCAAGTCGGGTTTCATGAAACCCGACTTTCTCAAAAGTCGAGTCGAACGAAATCGGACGACTATCGGGAAAAGTCGGAGGTCCGACTGAAACACGAAACCCAATGCAAGTCAATGGGGAACCAAGGTCGGCAGTGAGTGGAGGACAGTAAACACACCTATAGTGCCCATTTCAATGCCAACAACATCAATTCTTATTACTTAAGCTTGTCAACCTTAATATACTTTATAATAATAGTTACGCATTGAAAACTGGGGGTTATTTGGCTAAAGTTGTGGGGAGGGGGGAGGGCTGGCTCCAGGTTTTCGTGTGCCCCGGGCGAAAGAGGGTCAGTGGGCCCCTTTAACACATACCATAATTCATGATGCTCCGATACGGCAGAGAAATATTGGTATAGTGCAGTGACAAATACTTCACTTCTTACATTACATGACTGATATCTATTTTAAATTCTACAATAGCTCAAAAACCGGACAGTATATTCCTCCATACAGTATTATGGCCACCACATAGTGCGCCATACAGAATAATGAGCCCCATATATTGCTCCATACAGAGTAATTGGTCCCATATATTGTTCCATACAGTATATGATGAGCTCCACATAATGCTACAGTATATGATGGTCCCCATATAATGTGCCATACAGTATAGGACTGTCCCCATAGAGTAGAATGAGCCCCACATATTGTTCCATACAGTATAATGAGTCGCATATAAATCTCCATACAGTACATGATGGGCCCCATATAATGCTCCGTACAGAATGGGCTCCATATAATGCTCCATACAGAATAGGCCTCACATGTGCTCCATATAATGCTCCATACCCTATATGATGCCCCATAATAATGAACCCCATATGATGCTCCAGTACATGATGGGCCCCATGGATGATGCTCCATTGTATGATGGGCCTATATAATGCTCCATATATAATGGGCCCCATATGAGGGTCTAGTATCTGATGGGCCCCATATGATGCTCCAGTATATGATTGGCCCCATGGATGATGCTCCATTGTATGATGGGCCTATATGATGCTCCAGTATATGATGGGCCCCATATGATGCTCCAGTATATGATGGGCCCCATGGATGATGGTCCTATATAATGCTCCATATATAATGGGCCCCGTATGATGCCCCAGTATATGATGGGCCCCATGGATGATGCTCCATTGTATGATGGGCCTATATAATGCTCCATATATAATGGGCCCCATATGATGCTCTAGTATCTGATGGGCCCCATATGATGCTCCAGTATATGATGGGCCCCATGGATAATGCTCCATTGTATGATGGGCCTATATTATGCTTCATATATAATGGGCCCCATATGATTCTTCAGTATAAGATGGGCCCCATGGATGATGCTCCAGTGTATGATGGGCCTGTACACCGTGTGCAGAATTATAAGGCAAATGAGTATTTTGATCACATCATCCTTTTTATACATGTTGTCCTACTTCAAGCTGTATAGGCTTGAAAGCCAACTGCCAGTTATGTAAATCAGGTGATTTGCATCTCTGTAATGAGGAGGGGTGTGGTCTAATGATATCAACACCCTATATAAGGTGTGCTTAATTATTAGGTAACTTCCTTTCCTTTGGCAAAATGGGTCAGAAGAGAGATTTGACAGACTCTGAAAAGTCAAAAATTGTGAGATGTCTTGCAGAGAGATGGAGCAGCCTTGAAATTGCCAAACTTTTAAAGCGTGATCACTGAACAATCAAGTGTTTCATGGCAAATAGCCAACAGGGTCGCAAGAAGTGTGTTGATAAAAAAGGCTCAAAATAACTGCCCATGAATTGAGGAAAATCAAACTTGAAGATGCCATTTGACACCAGTTTTGCCATATTTCAGAACTGCAACGTTACTGGAGTATCAAAAAGCACAAGGTGTGCCATACTCAGGGACATGGCCAAGGTAAGGAACGCTGGAAAACGACCACCTTTGGACAAGAAACAACATAAAATGTCAAGAAATAACAAGAAATATGTTAAGGCAGATTTTTGTAAGGTTTTATGGACTGATGAAATGAGAGTGACTCTTGATGGGCAAGATGGATGGGCCCGAGGCTGGATCAGTAAAGACCAGAGAGCTCCACTCTGACTCAGATGCCAGCAAGGTGGAGGTGGGGTACTGGTATAGGCTGGTATCATCAAAGATGAACTTGTGGGACCTTTTCGGGTTGAGGATGGAGTGAAGCTCAACTCCCAGACCTACTGCCAGTTTCTGGAAGACACCTTCAAGCAGTGGTACAGGACAAAGTCGGTATCGTTCAAGAAAAACATGATTTTCATGCAGGACAATGCTCCATTACATGCAAATACTCCACAGCGTGGCTGCCCAGTAAACGTCTAAAAGAAGAAAAAATTAATGACATGGCTCCTTGTTCACCTGATCTGAACCCCATAGAGAACCCGTTGGCCCTCATAAAATGTGAGATCTACAGGGAGTGAAAACATTACACCTCCTGGAACAGTGTCAGGGAGGCTGTGGTGGCTGCTGCACGCAATGTTGATCGTAAACCGATCAAGCAACTGACAGAATCTATGGATGGAAGACATTTGAGTGTCATCGTAAAGAAAGGTGGCTATGTTGGTCCCTTTTTTTTTTGGTTTTGAATGTCAGAAATGTTTATTTCTAAATTTTGTGTTATATTGGTTTACGTGGTGAAAATAAACAAGATGGGTATATATTTGGTTTATATTAAGTTGCCTAATAATTCTGCACAGTAATAGTTACCTGCACAAACAGATATCCTCCTAAGATAGCCAAATCTAAAAAAACCCACTCCAACTTCCAAAAATATTAAGCTTTGATATTTATGAGTCTTCGGTTGATTGAGAACATAGTTGTTCAATAATAAAAAGAATTCTCTGAAATACAACTTGCCTAATAATAATTATGCAAACAGTGTATAATGCTCCATATATAATGGGTCATATTTATAATGCTCCAGTGTATAATGGGCCCCATATATGATGCTCCAGTGTATGATGGGCCCAATTTATAATGCTCCAGTGTATGATGGGCCCCATTTATAATGCGCAGGTGGATGATGCTCCAGTGTATGATGGACCCCATTTATAATGCTCCAGTGTATGATGGGCCCATATGATGCTCCATATATAATAGGCCCCATATGATGCTCCAGTGTATAATGCTCCCCATATATTGCTCCAAACATTAAAAAAATGAAATACCTCTCCTCGCTGGGCACTGCTCTACTCTAGACTCCTCAGTGTCGCCATCTTCCAGCTCTCTGCACTTGGACTGTTCAGGCAGAGGGCATATAGACATGACGTCATAGCGCTCTCTGACCTGAATGTCACTGTCAGGAAATGCGGAAGCGGTGGAGCAGGGACAGGTAAGTATTGCAAGTGATGGTGCCCTGAGCAAGCAGGGGGGACCCACTCGTGGGAGACGGCCCTGGCACAGGGCCCCTCATAGTACGACGGTGTCTCTGATGGCGAGTGGGCCCCCACACCGTCAGAGACCCTGTCGTACTGTGAGGGGCACTGTGCCAGTGCCATCGCCCACGTGTGGGCCCGCCCACCTGCTCAGGGCCCTGGCACTTGCGCCAGGTGCTGACGCCAGCCCTGGGGGGGTACAGCCCAGTTAGGGAGGTGGAAAAACTGGCATATGTTGAGGTGTAGGCTGGACGTTCAGCAGCTGCAAATGGAGGAATTGCAGAAGTCGGAGGAAGAGGAGGACAATGCGAGCCATTTTGCTGGCAACCTATGTGTCATCAGGGGAAGGTGGTACAAAATCCTTTGAAACCCAGGCATGGCTCATTTTAATGAAGGTGAGATCACCAACATTTTGGGTTGACAGCCGGGTCCTTCTTTCTGTCAGGATTAATCTAGCAGCACTGAAGACTTTGTGATAGCACACTACCAGGAGGGCAAGCGAGCTCCTGTAAGGCATATTGTGCCAATTCAGGCCAGGTGTCCAGTTTAGAGGCCCAGTAGTCAAAGGGGAATGAACTGTGAGGGAGAACATCGATAGGGGAGGAGAGGTAATTTTGAACCATAGTTGACAACTGCTGTCTCCTGTCTGTTGCAATCGATTCAGTATTAACAGTCGTGTGAGCGGTCCTCCAGAAATTAGTCCACAACATGGTCATGAAACCCCTGTCTCCAACGCCAGTTCGGCTGTGTGCACCGCAAACACCTATTCCATTTGGCCCAGTACGGCTCATGGTAGAACCTGCACCGCTGCTGTGTGCTGGGAATGCATCTAACAAACGGTTTACCAGAGTTGCTTGTTTGTTCACCAATATTAGCTCTAGGTTCTGCTGTGGCATGATGTTCTGTAATTTGCCTTTATAGCATGGATCGAGGATGCTGGCCAACCAGTAGTCGTCATCCTTCATAATTTTGACAATGCGGGGGTCCCTATTTAGGATCCACAACAGATAATCACACATGTGGGCCAATGTTCCAGGTGTCAATGATGCATTGACAGTGGTGGGTGGAGGAGCACTTTCTGCCAAATCCACATCCCTCCAGTCACGCACAAACCCTGTACCTGACCTTGGCAAGCCAACATTTTCTCTTGCCCCCGAAGAAGCATCCTCCTCCCCCAAAATAATCATCCTCTTCTTCCTCCACCTCATCCAGGACAGTTCCTTGAGCAGACAATGGCTGACTGTCATCAAGGCTTCCCTCTTCCTCCTCTGCTGCAGACGCCTGCGCCTTAATGTGCGTCAAAGTTTGCATAAGCAGATGCATAAGTGGGATGCTCATGCTTATGATGGCGTCGTCTGCGCTTACCAGCCGTGTGCATTCCTCAAAACACTGAAGGACTTTACAGAGGTCTTTGACAACTGCATACCCGACAACTCCATGTCTGCCTGCAAACTGCCTGCCCGTTTATCTTCCCACAAATGCATTACAGCCTGCCTCTGTTCGCACAGCCTCTGAACCATGTGCATGGTGGAGTTCCACCTTGTTGCAACGTCTATAATTAGGCGGTGCTTGGGGAGGTGGAGCGATCGCTGCAGCCTCTGCATACAACTGGAGTCTACGGGCGAGTGACGGATGTGCGAGCACAGTCTTCGCACCTTATGGAGCAGGGCTGTTAACTCCGGATAATTATTTAGGAAGCACTGCACCACCAGGTTAAAGGTGTGAGCCAGGCAAGGTATGTGTCTGAGTTTTGCAAGGGCTATGGCCGCCACAAAATTACAGCCATTATCACTGACTACCTTGCTGGCTCAAGATGTAGACTGCCCAGCCATGACTCAATTTCTCGCTGCAAGTACTCGGCCAGTACCTCCGCGGTGTGTCTTGTCGCATAAAGACATCATCTTTAAAACAGCCTATTGATGCTTATCACTAGCTGTTCAATAGTAGGACACCTCGTGTGCAACACTGGCAGCTGCAGATGGAGTGCTAATGCGACTGCGCTCTGTCGACGAGCTTTCAGTTCTGGAGGAGGGTCGAACGCCTACAGCCAACTGTTTCCTATAGCGTGGGCTAGGCAGCACTGTTCGACCGCTGCTGTCTCCTGTGGAGCCTGCATCCACCACATTAACCCAGTGATGGACACGTAACGGCCCTGGCGCATGCCTACTGGCCCATGCATCTGTTGTGAGGTGCAACTTTCCGTTCACTGATTGTTTGACTGCATGGACAATGCAGTCTTTCACATGCAGGTGGAGGGCAGGGATGGCTTTTCTAGAAAAGAAGTGCCGACTGGGTAGGTCATAGTGTGGGACAGCGTAGGCCATGAGCTCTCGGAACGCTTTTCAACCAAACGGAAGGGCATCATCTCTAATGAGATCAGTTTGGCAATGTAGGCGTTCAAAGCCAGTGTACGCGGATGAGAGGATGAGTACTTTCATGTCCTACTCAGAGTGTCTGGTAGGGTGAGCTGGATTTGAGAGCTGCATATGGGGGAACTAGAGGTGGACCTGACGGACTGAGAGGAGGTTGGTGGTGGTGGTGATGGCCTAGATTCAGTCTTTCGTTGCAAAAACATTGTGATTCCCTGACTGCTTTGGCCTTGTGACAACACCTCAACATTTCTTGCTGGTGGTGTGCTTACCGGTGGGCTGACAGTGGGGGAAGTGATGGTGGCTACCTTCAGTCGGAGCAGGTGCACATGTGCTACCTGAGGTTTTGTAGTCCGTCCACGCTTGCAAGTGCATGGTGATTAAATGTCTAAGCATGCAACTGGTATTCAAATTTCGGAGATTGTTCCCTCGGTTAATGGTCCTTCCTCACTTCAGATTACCTTGGCCTCATCAATAGGATTTTGGTCAAAAAAGTGCCACACTGCACTCTTCCTACTATGGTATAAATTTTCAGGGCTTGCACGCTGTGCTAATTTGACCATCTGGCCAAGGTGTCCTGCATCTTTTTGTTTTTTTACCACGTTTATGGACAGCTACGGGCCTGCCAGATAACCGCTGCTGCGATGTCAATGCCTGCTGCGGATCCTTCTCTTCTGAGCTATTGCTAGCGGCCCCCTCTTCTCCCAATGGATGCCAATCTGGGTCAACAACTGGGTTATCCATCACCTCCTCCTCACTTTCATCTGCACCTTCCTCTGTCACCGTGTAAGGTGGAATAGTATGCGGGAAGGGGCACCTGAGTTACATCAGGGTCAGATTCTGGCTCAAGAGACTGCGAGGGCAATGTAGTGCTCTGGGTCAATGTACCAGCAGAATCATCTAGCAATGGCTGTGCATCAGTGCACTACATGTCAGATTAATCTTGGACTGGGGAATTCAGGATTTGACTTGATAACCCAGGCATGGTATGTGAAAAGAGCTCCATGGAGTAATCTGAAGTGTGGCCTTCCGCATCCTTCACTTTTGGTGGGGTGAAGGACACAAGGAAAGATGTTGTTCCTGACCAGAAGCCTGCACTGATGACTCAGTGCTTGCAGTTTTGAAACTTCAGAAGAGGAGGCGATAGAGCTGGAGGCTGTTTCGGCATTGTAAGCCAAAACCTGTTCCTGATGTTCCGGCTTTAAAAGCGGTTTACCTACTCCCAGAAAAGGGAACCTTCCAAGCCTTGTTGAGCCAGATGATGACACAGGCTCAACACCTCTTGCCTTAGCTGCTATTGCGCTTTTGGCATAACCAGCAGATGCACCTCCACCATCAGTAACAGCTGCCCCCTCCGCCCACGTCCGCAGCCTCTTCATACTTCCTCATGTTTGAGAAAATGTACCAAAATTACCAGCAGATAAATGGTGTATATATATACTGTATGAGGAGCGTACAGCTGTATAAGGTGTAGAGAAAAATTTAAATCTCGGTATATATTTCCTTAGTCACACACAGATGCTCTCCCAGTATGGATTTGACCGCATACAAACAGCAGATATACATTACTGCATCAGAAACGTATAGCTGTATACGCTGTAGGGAAAAATTTAAATCTCCATATTTATTTCCGGAGTCACACACAGATAGTCAGCATGTATTTGCCCGTGATTCCAGCCGGTACACGATAGTGTGTGAGGAGCGTACAGTTCTACACGGTGTGGGAAAAAATAAGCGGCCGGTAACTGTGCAGAAAAAAAGAATAAAAGTATTAGTGATATGTAAAAAGCAGTCTGCACAGCAGTGTACACACAGCAAGGCAGCTATCAGGCAGCCTAATATCCAGCGCTGCTGCACACAAGAAAATCTTCCCCTGTCACTGTACACTAACTGTACAGCACAATTGCTATCAGCACAAGCATAGAATCACTTTTCTTTCCTGCCTAACACTCTCCCTACTGAGATATAGCGGCAGCAACCTCTCCCTACACTAAGATCGGCAGAAGTAAAATGGCGGTCGGTGGTCAGGGCTTTTATAGCCACTGTGACGCCACACAAAGCAAGCCAATCACTGCAATGCCCTTCTCTAAGATGTTGGTGGCCGCTGCCCATGTCATCACGTTGCCCACAGTGTGCGTCGTTGCTCATTGGCTGAGAAAAGGCACCTGCAAGCATTATGGGAAATGCGACTTTGACGCTCGGGTCGACGACCACATGGCCGACTTCACGCTATGGTCGAGTTTCGCTATGCGAAACCAGACTTTGGTGAAAGTCGGCGATTTTTGAATCTGACCGACCTGTTTCGCTCAACTTTAATGTTGAGTATTCCATTTTACTTCAGACGTTATATAGGTTTATACACATTGATAAGAAATATATAAAGGCACACCAGACTTATACTGCAGAGGAGGCGTATGCCATTTTATGTTCCGACATAGAAGAAAGTCTAATGTTAGATGCCGATGAAGATTTCAAGGGCTTTAGTTACAGCGACAGTTATAGCTAAGAAATGAGCAGTAATTCTGGTCCATCCTCAAACACAAGGACCAGTACAAGAGGGTCAAATGTTGTGAGTTCATTTTCCCCTTCATTACTGAGGCCCGAGGAACTCCCTCTTCTGGTAAAGAAAGGTAGTGAGCCTGATTGTCAAACACCTGAGGCTGATGATTGTGACTGGCTGAGTGGAGTTACGGACTGGATATAATGCTGCCGACGCCCTTCTGCCCTGCGGGTGATTTCTCTGTGGGATCCTTGGAGACCAGTCTGAATTCCTGCTCCTCCAAAGCTAAGTTTGCTACTCGGCCTTTTGCTTTTGTGCTTTGACTTTGTTTTTGCTTTGTTTTTCTGGATTTCTGCCATTCCCTGCTGGGTGTGCTGAATTCATTTAGCTCTGTCTTCTGAAAATACCTGAGTGCTGATTCAGTTTTTGAAGCCTAGCTGCTTCAGGGCCTTTTTCATATCAGCTGGTTGGCTTATGTCTTTGATAGGGTTTTGGCAGATTGCAGACAGCAGCCTTCCTTTCCTTTCGTATCCAGGTAGTTTTGGGGACCCGTCTTTGCTCAGTATATCTTTCTGTCTGTGTTAGTATTTTCATCTTGCTTCACCGTCATTATATGTTGGGGGCTGCCTATTGCTTTGGGGTCTGCTCTGGGGCAGTTTAGATTTCCCCTTTCTTTCTTTAGGCCTATGTATTTCTCCGGCTGTGATCGAGGGGTCTAGGGCATCGTAGGAACCCCCCACGGCTACTGCTAGTTGTGTTGATAGGTTCAGGGGTCTGCAATCTGATAATTGCCAACTTCTCTGGTTTTCTGGACTTAGCTTGTATTTCTGCTTTTGCCTCCTACGGTGACTCATTCATAACCTGTCAAATGTCTCCAAAATCAGAGACTAATACCTAGTACAAGCGCTGTCCCTAGTGCTGGTGAATTGGCGCATACCAATGTCCTAAGGGCTTTGCCACTTGATGCAGCATCTCCCAGATGGGAGGCTTTGGATTCGGCTACTCCATTTTGCCCCTGATTTTAATGCCGTTCCTGGTAGAAATGTGGAGTTGAAAGATTTTGGACCAATTATTTTTTTTTAATTTGTTTATGACAGACAGCTTGTAGAGAAGATTGTCCTGCAAACAAATATATACATTTCCCAATTTATCAGTCAGAATCCACTATCGTAAAATGCTAGGTCAAATCTATAAATGCGAGCCAATATTCCTGAAATTATAAACTTTTTTAGGACTTACATTTGCCATGGTGCGTGTTAAAAAAAAGCATTAGGTCTTACTGGTCCAACCACCCTGTTCAAGCCACCAGTATGTTTTATGTCGTTTTCCTACGATACCCTATGAAATGTTCATGAGATTTGGGCATTTGAACTACAGTAGTCAATGTCTGCCCAAAATATGACAGACTATATAAAATCATACCCATCATCGAAGACTGCCAATAAATGTTTTTAAGGTTCTACACCACAACACAAAACATTTCTATTGCTGAGTCCTTTGTAAAATGCAAAGGAAAACTGACTGGACCTCAAGCAATTTATTCCCTCTAAGAGTGCAAGGTTCGGAATAAAACTCAATAAAATGTGCGAGAGTTCATCAGGATATACAGTACATCAGCTTTTCGCATTTATGTGAGGAAACAGAGCCAACTAAACCCATCAAAAAGCCCTGATTTTTTGTAAAGATCATTTGGTAGCTGATAAGTCAGTTTTTACAAAAAGGCTATAACCTGTATGTAGACAATTACTACACCAGTATACTCCTATTTAAAAGTCCGGCTGAACACTCGTGTGAACATTCATAAAAACAGTCAGGGGTTTCCACAATTATTGGTCAATGAAAAGTTCCAAAAAGGGCAGTCAGAGGCTGTACGCAATGGAGACCTGCTTGCTCTCAAGAATAACGATAAGGGCTCATACCCATGCCCGAAAAAAAAAATGATCTGGTATCAGTCCAGAAAAGTGGGACGAGTGTCATGCAATTTTTCATGCCAGTACAATGCGATTTTTTTTTTTTTCCACAGAGCATCCGTATGACATCCATATTACATGTGTATTCAATGCATTTTTCTCATAAGTTTTAAATTCAATATCATTCTATTGTTGTAGGGCATTTTACGTTGCTAGCCCTATATAATCTCCTTTTGCATAATGTGTAATGCTGAGCACATCCATATATTCTTGAGAGTATACTCCACAGAATCGTATAGTTTTGGTGTTGCCAACAGCAACTTGTAGCTATGACAGGTAGAAATTTATCTTTTTATCCTACGGAGCAGCTCATTTTTCGCTGGATGTTATCCCATGAGTATGAGGTTGGCTATTCCCCCATTGTTGCTCCAAGGAGGTGTTGCAGATATTGGGTGCATCCAGTCTTCACCCAACATCCTACAAGAGAGATGATTTTGCTCGACTGTATGGTCACCTACGGAGGCATCCAGACAAATTTATGGCCTAATCGCGATTGTCGCTGCCTACCTTTGACCTACTGGAGATTTGGCCAGGATTGACTTTTCAAAATACCAGCTTTCGCCAATGCATTTCTGCTGAAGAACGCCTGCTGCTTACCCTGAGGTAACCTTTTTTTAGCATTTTTTGTTTGTTTTATTAAAATATACTTAACATTTATTTTCTAAAATGATACAAATAGCATATGTCTGTTTTTGATCACTAATTTTGACCTCAAAAGACAGAATCTACTGGCTTCATGTAATGTTGGCCAATTTAAAACAATCTTCACTTTGCCTTAATTTCCACTTTGTTTACTTTTTATTCTCCTTGCCACATGAGAGTGATATGCTGCCCTCCATTTAGAATTCCTACTTGGAAGAACAACGATCTCCAATATAGTGAAGCACATCTGTTCACAAATATGGGATCCTCTAAATGAGAAAGTGATGCCAGAGTCAACCACTGAAGACTGGGAGCTCATCTCAAGAGGGATGTATATTAGGTGTCAGTTTCCTATTTGCTTGGGTGCTTTAGATGGCAAACACATCTGGGTCAAGAAGTTGACGAACTCAGGGTCCCAATTCTACAATTAGAAGCAATATTTTTCGGTGATTCCGTTGGCATTAGTTGACAGCAACTCCCAATTTGTAATAGTGGATATTGGGGCCTATGGGAGAACTGGAGATTCTATAATTTTCAATTACTCCTTAATGGGTCGGCAGCTTGAAGCCAATCAGATGGGTGTGTCACCCCCAAGGATACTCTCAGGCCCAAGTGGGGAACCAGTTCTATTTATTATATGAGGCTTTTCAGGTCACACGCCGTTTGTGAGGCCTTATCCTCGGGTAGTCTTGACCGTCATTGCCGGATTTTTAATTACAGGCTTACTCGGGCACAGACTCTAGTTGCAGCCTTGGTCTGGCCTGGCAGGATACCGGGTAAATGCCCAGTGGGCCCCAAGGGTCGTGGGGGGCCCTTTAAATTTGCTGCGCCTTTAAATGTTTTGGCCCTTTAAGAGCTGCAGGGATGCGCCACACGCGTGCACATACCTTAGCGCGGCCGCCACGCACGGTCGGGCGGCGACCCCCTGGCTGGCTCTGGCTCCTGACAGTCTGTGTCTGTGATGAGACTGATGATGAGTCACTCACCACTCCTCTCACCCTGGCCGCCGCGTGACCTTGCTGCAGACAGTTGGTTCACAAAAGCGGCGTGGCCTGTTCTTGATAGGCGGTGACAACCGCCCCACGCTCTTATTTCCTCTTCTGTAGCTGGCTGCTGCCTGGCTAAAAGCAGCACCAGCACACAGACAAGAGGATGCCGCCGGCACGCCGTGTTCTGCAGTGCTCACCCTACTGCTCCCGCTCCCTCTGCGCCTCAGTGTGTACACAGCCCTCCGGTCCGGTGAGTAGAAAATAGTAGGGGAAGGGGAGAGTCAGGGTCTGTGCCGCATCCAGTGTCCTCGGCTGTGTAGTTGTAGTGGGGCCCATAATGTACTGTATGGAGGAGCAGGTGGGCCATAATATACTGTATGGAGGAGCAGGGGGCCCATAATATACTGTATGGAGGAGCAGGGGCCCATAATATACTGTATGGAGGAGCAGGGGGCCCATAATATACTGTATGGAGGTGCATGGGGGCCATAATATACTGTATGAAGGCACATGGGGGCCATATTATACTGTATGGAGGCACATGGGGCCCATAATATACTGTACTAGCTGAAGAGCCCGGCGCTGCCCGGGCATAGTAACTAACTGGTTAGTTATAGCAAATTATAATTATCCTCCATCCCATAGTCCAGTGCCCACATACCCATCATACATATCCACGATCCCATAGGCCCGTGCCCATATACCCATCATACATATCCTCCATCCCATAGTCGAGTGCCCATATACCCATCACATCCTCCATCTCATAGTCCCATGCCCATATACCCATCATACATTCGCCATCCCATAGTCGAGTGCCCATATACCCATCACACATCCTTCATCTCACAGTCCCATGCCCATATACCCATCATACATATCCTCCATCCCATAGTCCCGTGCCCATATACCCATCATACATATCCTTCATCCCATAGTCCTGTGCCCATATACCCATCATACATATCCCCATCCCATAGTCTAGTGCCCATATACTCCTCACACATCCTCCATCCCATAGTCCCGTGCCCATATACCTATTATGACATCATCATCACCATGGCAACTGTTATGACATAACCGTCACCATTGCAACCTATAATGAATCAGCGTCGCCATGGCAACCATTGTGACATAATGAAGGGCGGGGCTTGATGCACACACATTTTTTCCCCATTATGTAGATAGAGGCAAAATTGTTTGGTGAATTGGAATGCGCAGGGTTAAAATTTTGCCTCACAACATAGCCTAGGACACTTTCGGGGTCCAGACGTGTGACTGTGCCAAATTTTGTTGCTGTAGCTGCGATGGTGCGGATGCCAATCCCGGACATACATACATACATACACACACTTGAGCTTTATATAATAGACTAGCTGAAGAGCCCGGCGCTGCCCGGGCATAGTAACTAACTGGTTAGTTATAGCAAATTATAAATATCCTCCATCCCATAGTCCCGAGCCCATTTACCCAACATACATATCCACGATCCCATAGGCCCGTGTGTTGTGAGCTCATCTGTTCATTCACCTTTTGTGTCCGAGGATCTCCCTCTTCTGGTGAAGGAAGGTAGTGAGGCTGATTTGGATGAAAGAAACCAAACACCTGATCAGGTGGATTGTGACTGGGTAACAGGAACTTCAGACTGGATTTAAGGCAGCCGACGCCCTTCTGAGTGGCTGGTGATTTCTCTGCTGGATTCTTGGAGACCAGTCTGATTCCTGCTTCCCAAAGATACGTTTTTGCTCTGCTATTGAACTTATTAGTTTTGGTTTTGTTTACCTTGTTTTGGAGTTCAGCCATCCCCGGCTGGGGGTGTGCTGGATTCTTAATCCTTGATCAGTGTTCTCTTTTGCTCTGCTTTCAGAATATTCTGAGTGCTGATATAGGGTTTGAAGTCTAGTGACTTCAGGGTCCTTTTTGTTTATCAGTTGTGTTGGTAATATTTTTAGCAAAGTTTTCTCGGATTGCAGACAGCAGCTTTCCTGTCCTGTCCTTTTTAGTTAGCTTGGGCCCCATCGTTTGCTCATCCTATCTTTCTATCTGTGTTAGTGTTTTCATCTTGCTTCACCGTCATTATATGTTGGGGGCTGCCTATTGCTTTGGGGTCTGCTCTGGGACAGTCAGTTTTTCCCTTTTCTCTCTTTAGGCTTATTTAGATCTCCGGCTATGACGAGGTGTCTAGGATCACCGTAGGAACACTCCACGGCTACTGCTAGTTGTGTGATAGGATTAGGGGTCTGCAATCCGCTAGTTTCCAACCTCTCTGATTTTCTGGGCTGAGCTTGCATTTTTGTTTTTTCCTCCTCGGTGACTCAATCATAACACCCGTGCCCATATACCCATCATACATATCCTCCATCCCATAGTCGAGTGCCCATATACCCATCACACATCTTCCATCCCATAGTCCCATGCCCATATACCCATCACACATCCTCCATCCCATAGTTCCATGTCCATATACCCATCATACATATTCGCCATACCATAGTCGAGTGCCCATATACCCATCACACATCCTTCATCTCATAGCCCCATGCCCATATACCCATCATACATATCCTCCATCCCATAGTCCCGTGCCAATATACCCATCATATATCCTCCATCCCATAGTCAACCATTATGACATCATAATGAGCGGCGGGGCTTGCAACCTATGATGACATCAGCGTCGCCATGGCAACCATTATGACATAATGAGGGGTTGGGCTTGATACACACACACTTTTTCCCCATAATGTAGATAGGGGCAAAATTGTTTGGTGAATTGGAATGCGCGGGGTTAAAATTTCGCCTCACAACATAGCCTAGGACACTCTTGGGGTCCAGACATTTGACTTTGCCAAATTTTGTGGCTGTAGCTGCGACGGTGCGGATGCCAATCCCGGACATACATACATACATACACACACTTGAGCTTTATATATTAGATGGAGGTGCATGGGGGCCATAATATACTGTATGGAGGTGCATGGGGGCCCATAATATACTGTATGGAGGAGCAGGGGCCCATAATATACTGTATGGAGGTGCATGGGGGCCCATAATATACTGTATGGAGGTGCATGGGGGCCCATAATATACTGTATGGAGGTGCATGGGGGCCATAATATACTGTATGGAGGAGCAGGGGGCCCATAATATACTGTATGGAGGTACATGGGGGCCATAATATACTGTATGGAGATGCATGGGGGCCAAAATATACTGTATGGAGGAGGAGGGGGCCCATAATATACTGTATGGAGGTGCATGGGGGCCATAATATACTGTATGGAGATGCATGGGGCCCATAATATACTGAATGGAGGAGCAGCGGAGCCATAATGTGCTGCATGGAGGAGCAGGGGAGGCCATAATGTGCTGCATGGAGGAGCAGGGGGGGCCATAATGTGCTGCATGGAGGAGCAGGGGGCCCATAATACTGTATGGAGGAGCATTATATGGTGCCCATAATACTGTATGGCGGACTATGTGGTTGCACATAATACTCGATGGCGGACAATGTGGTTGCCCATAATATTGTATGGCAAACTATGTGGTTGCCCATAGTACTGTATGGTGGACTATGTGGGTGCTCATAATACTGTATTGTGGACTATGTGGTTGCCCATAATACTGTATGGTGGACTATGAGGTGCCTATAATACTGTATGGTGGATTATGTGGGTGCTCATAATACTGTATGGCGGACTATGTGGTTTCCCATAATACTGTATGGAGGACTATGTGGTTGCCCATAATACTGTATGGCGGACTATGTGGTGCCCATAATATTGTATGGTGGACTATGTGGTTGCCCATAATATTGTATGGCGGACTATGTTGACCCAATCGGCAGAATGTGGAGCTTTTATCCCCATTAGACTGGAGTGGCATGTCTGACTTGATCACTGATCCATTCATTCCCTCAGTGGCTGCACTTGTTTTTTTATAGAAGCCCCAAAGAGAATGAATGGAGCTTTGGTCAGATATCCCTCCTGCCGCTCCATTTTAAAATGGGGATAAGTGTCCTATCAGGGATAAAACTTCCTCATTCTTCCAATCGGTGCAGTTTCTAATGGTCGGACCTAAGTAATCACCTATTCTGTGGAGCCCATGAATCGGTGATAACTTGTTTTAACCAAAGAACCCCATTAATGTAAGCTATTGTAATTATACATCCCAGTTATGGGGGCGCACAGTAGATGTGCAGGAGCCGCCTGTGTTTTACAGCCAATGCTCCACTATAATGGGGATAACAACTGACAGATATTTGCATTTAACTAGGGTGGGCCCCGAGAGTCCATTCCCCTGTATGGGCCCTAGACACCCCAGTCCGACCCTGTCTGGTTGTTTGTGCCTTTGGCATTTTGACTGCTAAATGGAGGGTTTTGCTTACTGTCCTCCAATTAAGTGAGCAAAATGTCAATGGTGTCATTAAGGCCTGTGCAATACTGCACAATTTTACCTACAGTGGGTACGGAAAGTATTCAGACCCCTTTCAATTTTTCACTCTTTGTTTCATTGCAGCCATTTGGTAAATTCAAAAAAGTTCATCTTTTTCTCATTGATGTACACTCTGTACCCCATTTTGACTGAAAAATAACCAGAAATGTCGAAATTTTTGCAAATTTATTAAAAAACAAAAACTGAAATATCACATGCTCATAAGTATTCAGACCCTTTGCTCAGTATTGAGTAGAAGCACCCTTTTGAGCTAGTACAGCCTTGAGTCTTCTTCGGAACAAGTTTTGCAACAAGTTTTTCACACCTGGATTTGGGGATCCTCTGCCATTTTTCCTTGCAGATCCTCTCCAATTCCATCAGGTTGGATGGTGAACATTGGTGGACAGCCATTTTCAGGTCTCTCCATAGATGCTCAATTGGGTTTAGGTCAGGGCTCTGGCTGGGCCAGTAAAGAATGGTCACAGAGTTGTTTTGAAGCCACTCCTTTGTTATTTTAGCTATGTGCTTTAGGGTCATTGTCTTGTTGGAAGGTTAACCTTTGGCCAAGTTTGAGGTCCAGAGCATTCTGGAAGAGGTTTTCATCCAGGATATCTCTGTACTTGGCCGCATTCATGTTTCCTTCAATTGCAACCAGTCATCCTGTCCCTGCAGCTGAATAACACCCCCATAGCATGAAGCTGCCACCACCATGTTTCACTGTTGGGATTGTATTGGGCAGGTGATGGACAGTGCCTGTTTTCTCCATACATACCGCTTAGAATTATCACCAAAAAGTTCTATCTTAGTCTCATCAGATCAGAGAATTTTATTTCTCATAGTCTGGGAATCCTTCATGTGTTTTTAGCAAACTCTATGCGGGCTGTCGTATGTCTAGCCCTGAAGAGAGGCTTCCGTCGGGCCACTCTGCCATAAAGGCCCGATTGGTGGAGGGCTGCAGTGATAGTTGACTTTGTGGAACTTTCTCCCATCTCCCTACTGCATCTGTGGAGCTCAGCCACAGTGATCTTGAGGTTCTTCTTTACCTCTCTCACCAAAGCTCTTCTCCCACGATTGCTCAGTTTGGCTGGACGACAGTTTGGCTGGACGGCCAGGTCTAGGAAGTCCCAAACTTCTTCCATTTAAGGATTATGGAGGCCACTGTGTTCTTAGGAACCTTGAGTACTGCAGAAATTCTTTTGTAACCTTGGCCAGATCTGTGCCTTGCCACAATTCTGTCTCTGAGCTCCTTGGTCAGTTCCTTTGACCTCATGATTCTCATTTGGTCTGATATGCACTGTGAGCTGTGAGGTCTTATATAGACAGGTGTGTGCCTTTACAAATCAGGTCCTATCAGTTTAATTAAACACTGCTGTACTCCATTGAAGGAGTAGAACCATCTCAAGGAGGATCACAAGGTAATGGACAGCATGTGACTTAAAGGGTCTGAAAACTTATGTGATATTTCAGTTTTTCTTTTTTAATAAATTTGCAAAAATTTTGACATTTCTGTTATTTTCAGTCAAGATGGGGTGCAGAGTGTACATTAATGAAAAAAAATGAACTTTTTTGAACTTACCAAATGGATGCAATGAAACAAAGAGTGAAAAATTTAAAGGGGTCTGAATACTCTCCATACCCACTGTATATCCACGATTCGCCTGTGTCTGTGGATGCGGAGGGAGGATTGGCTAATAATTGTGGTCGAATTGCACAGGTTTTGCCCAGATGCAGGGATCATTCAGGTTTCAGAGTCCCCAAAGTATTTGTGGATTATTTTCTGATGCCTGAGGGATCCATACCCTGGCAAGAAAATGTGGGGCTATGATGTTTAAATTCTGTCTTGTGTTGCCTATATGTAAGCATTATTTTCACTTTTGTGTGCAAAATGCAAACAGCACTTATTATGAAACGTGACACTTATTTTGCTGATTCTCAAAACCTTTTTTTATTATTTCACAAAATGAAAATAAAAATAGTCTTAATTTAGGCACATATGTCAATTTTTTAATTTGGACAATGATTTAACAGTAACCCACACAAAACATTACAACTGGAAAAAGGAATGATGTGATGAGGATGGGGAGGATGGACTGGAGAATGCTTGTGATTGGTTGGTTTTCAGATGGCTTGGTTGATATGGCACAATGTTTGCCAGGGGGTGGGTATTGTGGTTGATGACTGGGGACATAATCAACTGGAGCAGAATAATACCAACTAGAATCCTGTGGAGTTGGCAGGAGGATATTTGAATGCGATGGCCAATATTGTAGGGTTGCTTGTGAGGGCCATGTTGCCAGCCTTCACCTTGGCGAGCAAACTGTAGTTGGTTGGAATGTGGCATATAGTAGTAATGCTGCCCATAATGTATTTGAGCTGGACCAGATGCTGGCTGGGTTGCTGTGTATGGGTGTGGTCTGGAGGAGGTTTGGTGACTACTAACGGAGGTCTTGTTGATGGCGGAAAACCAGTGGTAGTATGTTGTCGTATGTATGATGCTGGTACACACGTATGAGGATGCCCTTAGCCACTAGGAGGAACAGTGGAAGGAGAGTGTCTTGAGTCAGTAAGAGGGGCTGTGGAAGGAGGATGGCCTGTGTCAGAAGTGGATGAACCCTGAGCAGACACATTGTTGGATGCTTGGTGTAAAGCAGTGATGTCCACGCTGTGCAGTTATGAGGCAGTGACCCAGCAAGTTCAAAACAGAAAGGTATTTAATGTCCAACAAAACTTACTCAGTGCACAGCACGCTGTATCTTCCGGATCACAGCCTGGTAAACAAAACGCCAGTCCAGGGCAGTTGTCGTGAGCTACGTACTGCCAGGTATGCAAGGAGGGTGGCCAGTACCTTTGACTCTGCTGGCCCTGTGTTAACTCACACAGGGTGTGCTCTGCAGATCACCTGTTCTGTTTCCTCACCAGAGCAACACTGAACAAATCAACCCTCAATGTAGGGTTTTTTTTTCCTTTTTCCCAACCTGTGGCCATAGGCCACTCATAAGACCTGGGCTGGAGGATACGGACCGGACCCCACTACCTTCCTGCAGTCCGTTTCAAAAGTAAAAGCCCATACCGGATTTTCCTAAACAAACTCCTTGGTCCAAATAGCTTGACCAGGTTCGAACTTACTTTTATTCTGCCCTGCGAGTCACAGGCACTTTTCTGTGATCACAAGGTACTCCAGCGGATCTAATACATTTCAGAGCACATCCTGGGGGACACATAGCGACCCTCACATATGACACCTGTCACTAACCCCCCTTCCTGTTCAAACTTGTGGGGTTGAACATTTCTCACCATACAGGGGGCCCACATTTCCCTTTTCTTTACCCGCCCGATGTTCCACTGAGAAGCTGAACTTTTCTAAGGACAGGAACCATCTGGTGACTCGGGCATTCCTCTCTTTTGCATTTCTCATCCAGACGAGGGGTGAATGGTCCGTTACCAACTGAAACTGATGCCCTAGCAAATAGTAGCGCAGGGACTCCAAGTCCCATTTAATCGCCAGGCACTCCTCCACTACGCTATAATTTTTCTCTGCCGGGGTCAGCTTCCTGCTCAAGTAGGTGACTGGATGCTCATCCTCGTTCACCTGTTGCGACAGCACCGCTCCCACGCCTACCTCTGAGGCATCAGTTTGGACAATAAAGGATTTCTTGAAGTCGGGGCTGACAAGGACTGGCTGTCCACACAATGCCGACTTCAGCGAGTGGAACACTTCCTCCGCTTGAGGATTCCACCGGACCATCACTGTCTTCTTCACCTTCAGCAGATCTGTTAGGGGTGCTGATTTCCAGCAAAATTGGGTATAAACCGGCGGTAATACCCAATGATCCCAAGGAATGCCCTCACTTGTTTGGTACTTAAGAGCTTGAGCCAGTTTTGAACGGCCTCAATTTTGTTAACTTAGGGTTTGATAACCGCTCGGCCAATCACGTATCCTAAGTACCGGGCCTCGGTGAGACCTATCGCACACTTTTTTTGGGTTGGCTGTTAACCCCGCGATTCTAAGACACTCCAGCACTGCTTGTACCTGGGACAGATGAGTATCCAAGTTGGTACTAAAAATGACTATGTCGTCCAAATAGGCTGACGTGAAACCCCGGTGAGGCGCCAACACAATGTCCTTCAGCCTCTGGAATGTGGCCGGATCCTCATGTAATACAAAAGGCAAGACAACATATTGATAGAGGCCCTCTGGTGTTATAAAAGCGGTCTTTTCTTTCGCAGACTCAGTTAAGGGGACCTGCCAGTAGCCTTTTTTGAGATCCAGCGTGGTGAAGTACTGGGCCTTCCCTAATCTCTCAATTAGCTATTCCACCCGTGGCATGGGATAGAGGTCAAATTTTGACACTTCATTTAACCTCCTGAAATCATTACAGAAGCATAAAGACCCATCGGGTTTCGGTATCAGGACAATGGGGCTGGCCCACTCACTCTGGGACTCCTCATTGACTCCCAACTGGAGCATTTGCTTCACCTCAGCTGCGATTGCTTGCCTTCAGGCTTCTGGTACTCAGTGATAATGTCATGTTGTATCACCGAGGTCCGGCCTGGCAGCTCTGAGAATACGTCCGTATTCCTCTGCACGAGGGGCCGAGCCTCCCGCCGCTGCTGTTTGGTGAGAGAGTCATTTATTTTAACCTGTCCCTCGGCTGTGTACTTGGCTAGTGCCAGAAGGCCCTCTGATGGTACGACCAGAGTCTCCTCCATGACCAAACATTCCCGGTCATTCCAGGTGTCACGCCTGCCATGCCTGTCATGCCGCTTTGTCCCCAGTGCCGGGTCCCTGCGGGCGCCCCGGAGGTCTCTCATGTCTTATGCTACAAGATCCCTGGAGCAGTGTGCACATGCACCTCATGACTGTTGTGCTGCAAGATGCCTGGAGCAGTGTGCATGCGTACCTCACCTCGTGGCTGCATGCCGTGGCTGATCATGTGACCTTTCCAGCACTGTCTGATGCAGCAATCCTCTCTGTGTTTCTGGAGCCCCTGATCATGTGACCTTTGCTATGTTCCAGCACTGTCTGACCCAGCTAACCTCAGTGTTTCTGGAGCCCCTGATCATGTGACCTCTATGGTCCAGCCCAGTCTGATCTAGCAATGCTCTCTATGATCCTGGAGGATCTGAACCGGAAGTCCCCTCCTGGTCCTGACCTGGAAGTGCAGGTGCTAATGCCCTATATCAGACCACCCCTTCCTATGGTCGGCGCCTGAGTATTGTGTTGCTTCCCTGCATGGCTTCTTGGTCTGCTCGGTTGCTCCCTCTATTCTGTGCCCCTGCACTCTGCCCTGTTGTGCGTCTCTACACACGCTCTGTGCTTGTATTCTGCCTCTTGTCCTGTGCCATCTCTTGTGTTTGTCCTTTGTGCCATGTTTTGTCTCTGCCATGCTTTGACTTGTAGTCCTTCCTGTGTTCTCTGCCTTTGCCTGCTTTGCCCTGTCTTGCCTTTGCTATGTTTTAACTTATAGTCCTTCCTGTGTTCTCTTCCTTTGCCTGCTTTGCCATGTCTTGCCTTTGCTCTGCTTGGTGCTCTGTGGTGCCTCCTGGCACACGCATCATTTCTACTCTCTGACCTATGGTGCCTCTCAAGCACATTTCCAGGCTAGTCCCAAGGTTCTTCCTTGACCCGGCTCTGGGCTTCGGCCTACGCTCCGCTGCTAGCCCTGTTCTCTGCCTGGTGCTCTGTTGTGCCTCCTGGCACCCGCACCATTTCTGCTCTCTGACCTATGGTGCTTCTCAAGCAGATTTCCAGTCTAGTCTCAAGGTTCTTCCTTGACTCGGCTCTGGGCTTCGGCCTATGCTCCACTGCTAGCCCTGTTCTCTGCCTGGTGCTCTGTTGTGCCTCCTGGCACACGCACCATTTCTGCTCTCTGACCTATGGTGCTTCTCAAGCACATTTCCAGTCTAGTCTCAAGGTTCTTCCTTGACCCGGTTCTGGGCTTCGGCCTACGCTCCGCTGCTAGCCCTGTTCTCTGCCTGGTGCTCTGTTGTGCCTCCTGGCACATGCACCATTTCTACTCTCTGAGCTATGGTGCTTCTCCAGCACATTTCCAGGCTTGTCTCAAGGTTCTTCCTTAACCCGGCTCTGGGCTTCAGCCTACGATCCGCTGCTAGCTCTGTATTCTGCCTTGCTTTGTGGTGCCTCCTGGCCCACTCTCTTTTCCTGTACTCTCTCTGACCCAGCTCTGTGCTTCTGCCTAGGTTCTGCTCCTTACTTTGTCTTTTCCTTGCCCTGTCTGGTTTTCCCTTCCCCTTGTCTTGTTGTTTCAGTACCGACCTGTTGGTTGCGTCATACAGGACAGTGTCACGTGTCAGTCTTGTTGTTTTAGTTACCGGCCTTTGGGTCGTGTCACACAGGACAGGCATACATGACAGATTGCCCCTTGCCCGCCTCCTGTGCCTTAGTCTTGCCGCTTGCTTGTGTGTCAGCCGTGTGCACTGGCCAGTGAAGCGTTTCTCCTGCCTTGAACCCTGGTGTGGCTCCTAGCACACACCCTGCCTTGAACCCTGGCGTGGCTCCTAGCACGCACCCTGCCTTGAACCCTGGTGTGGCTCCTAGCACGCACTCTGCCTCGAACCCTGGCGTGGCTCCTAGCACGCACCCTGCCTTGAAACCTGGCGTGGCTCCTAGCACGCACCCTGCATCGAACCCTGGCGTGGCTCCTGGCACGCACCCTGCCTTGAACCCTGGCTTGCCTGCCGGATTCCCGAAACCTGCCGACCGCTGCCAGAGGTCCGGAACCAGATGACTGTGGCCTGATGTCCAGAGCTGATTTCCGCAGCCTGATGCCTGGATTCTGTCGGTTGTTGCCAGTAGTCCGGAGTCCGATGCCATCGCACTCTGCCTTGGACCCTGGCGTGTCTTCTAGCACGCACCCTGCCTTGGACCCTGGCGTGTCTCCTAGCACGCACCCTGTCTTGGACTCTGGCATGTCTCCTAACATGCATCCTCTCTTGAAATCTGGCGTGTCCCCTAGGACGCATCTTCTCTTGAACTCTGGCGTGTCTCCTAGCACGCATCCTCTCTTGAACTCTGGCGTGTCTCCTAGCAGGCCTCCTGCCTTGAAACCCTGGTGTGTCTCCTAGCACGTACCCTGCCTTGGACCCCGGTATGTTTTCTAGCACGTGTTATGCCTTGAACATTTGGCGTGCCCCTGCACGCACTTTGCTGTGTTTCACTGTTTATGTCTTGCACCTGATTAAAGCTTGAAACCACGTTTATTGAAGAAACCCAGTGACCTCGCTTTTTGTTTTGCATTCTGCTCGTTCCTGTTGTTAGACACCCTGTCACGATACTAGTGGATACAACTGGACACCAGTGGCTAGGTCAAAGAGACTACAGACACAGTGGGTTGTGCAAGCAATATTGTATTAATGATCTGAATGCAATATAGCATATAAGTCCAGATAAATGTTCAGTCAATATGATAAAAGGTAATAGCAGAGCTGATGCTCTGCGACACAGCATGCAAAGTCACTGAGCAATGCGGGCACAAGACACAGACTCTTGCAGAGCGGAGGAACACACTAGCTGGCTGGAGTTCTTACTTCACCGCAGGTGTAGTCAGGCAGAGGTTCCTGAAGTCAAGTGTTCAGCAATCACTCGGTCAGCAGGCAGGGATCCAGACGTGCAGGTTGGCAGAGGACTCCGCTGTTAAGAGAGGACCAACAGGGATAGTAGGTCCAGGCTTGGGACTGCAGAGGCACAAAGTCCAATACATAATACACAAGCAATGAAT
Source organism: Dendrobates tinctorius (assembly GCF_039654945.1). Classification (NCBI taxonomy): domain Eukaryota; kingdom Metazoa; phylum Chordata; class Amphibia; order Anura; family Dendrobatidae; genus Dendrobates; species Dendrobates tinctorius. The sequence continues at coordinate 15,497,612 of NW_027361752.1, read as the reverse complement.
CAGAGCAGGTGCTGGCTTTATATACAGCTTTGGCAGGAAGCAAGATGGCCGACGTGGAAACATCAAGATCCATGTTAACTAAGGGCAAGTCTAAGGGCAAGAGAAACAGATTCCAGGACTAGATACTGACATTACTCCCACCTCAAGAACGGCCTCCGGACGACCCTAAACCAGGCTTGCCAGGGTACCTTTGATGGAACTGCTCAATCAGTCGGGAGGCGTTAATATTATCCACGGGTTCCCAGGAATTCTCCTCTGAGGAATAGCCTTGCCATTTAATCAAATACTGCAGTCGATTTCTGTAGATTCTTGAATCCAGAATCCTCTCAACGATGAACTGCTCTTGACCATCCACAAGAACGGGATCGGGAGGAGGAGATGAACGTCCTGGAAAAGGATTTGGTACTACAGTCTTTAGTAGGGAAGTATGAAAGACAGGATGTATCTTCAGTGTTCTTGGGAGTTTTAAGCGACATGCAACAGCACCTACCAGACCACTGATCCTATAAGGACCAATGTACTTCTGTCCCAACTTAGGGGAAGGGATCTTCATCTTTAAATTCTTCGTAGATAACCAGACTAAATCTACCTTAAATGTTGGTGTTGGTTTGCGAAATCTGTCAGCTGCATTCTTGTACCTCTCTTGTGCGGAACCCAAAGTCTCTTTCAGAAGTTCAAGGTTCTGTTGAAGTGAAGAGATCCTGTCGGCAACTGCTGGTAAAGATGTATCTACCGGTAATCTGGGAAGAATGCTAGGGTGATATCCCAGGTTAGCGTAGAATGGAGACTGTTTGGTGGAGGCACTCTGGGAGTTGTTATAAGAGAATTCGGCCAAGGGGAGTAACCTAACCCAATCATCTTGCAAATGGCAAACATAGCAGCGAAGGTATTGCTCTAGTGTTTGGTTGGTACGTTCTGTCTGCCCGTTGGACTGTGGGTGGAAAGCAGAAGATAAGTTAACTTCTATGCCTAATGCTGAACTAAAGCTTCGCCAAAACTTTGAAGTAAATTGAACTCCACGGTCAGAAACAACTTCATCCGGAACCCCGTGCAGGCGAAAGATGTTCTGGATAATTAGGTCAGCAGTGTCCTTCGCAGAGGGTAAACCGGAACAATGGATGAAATGGGCCGCCTTGGTCAGGCGATCGACCACCACCAAAATCGTACTCTTTCCCTCAGAAAGGGGCAGTTCTACAATAAAGTCCATAGAAATGGATCCCCACGGGCGAGACGGCACCGGCAAAGGCTGTAACAGACCAGTAGGGGAGGCACGTGGAACCTTGAATTTGGCACATACCTCACAAGATGAAACGTACTTCTGGACATCCTTCCGAAAACCTGGCCACCAGAAGAAGCGAGATAAGAATTCTTGAGTCTTCTGAATTTCTCTGTGCCCTGCAACCTTGGAATCATGAACCAATCTCAACACTCTTAACCTCACGGCTTCAGGAATGTAGAGGCACCGTTCCCGGGTCCAAACTCCATTCCTAAAAAGAAGGCTTACCTCATCAGATGGCTGAGACAGGAAAAGATCAGAGTTGTAAGCTTCTTTGATGACCTGCAGCAAATCTTGATTCTGAATGACTCCTACAAAATTGCAATCAGAAAGTATGGTCTTAGGTGGAGCATCTGGAACAGCGTCAGTGGAGAACATCCGGGATAGAGCATCTGCTTTTCCATTGCGAGAACCTGGTCTATAAGAGATTGTAAAATTGAATTGATTAAGGAAAAGACTCCAGCGGGCCTGCCGTGGGGTCAGGCAACTTGCTGACCTGATGAACTCAAGGTTGCGGTGAGCCGTGAGGACCACGATCGGCTGTGAGGCTCCTTGCAGAAGATGTCTCCACTCCTTGAAGGTGGCGATGATAGCCAGTAATTCTTTATTTCCTACATCGTAGTTCTTTTCGGCAGGAGACAGTCGCTTGGAAAGAAAAGCACAAGGATGAAGTAAATTCTTCTCACCTGTTCTTTGGGACAGTATAGCCCCGGTGGCACAGTTTGAGGCATCCACTTCAATAATGAAGGCGAGTTCCGGGTCAGGGTGGATCAGTACTGGTGCTGACGTGAACTTGGTCTTGAGCCGAGAGAATGCTTCTTGGGCTTGAAGGGACCAAATAAATGCTGTCTTCTTCTGTGTCAACCGGGTGATGGGCGAGACGATGTCAGAGAAGTTCTTGATGAAACGTCTGTAGAAGTTAGCAATAGAGTTGAGCGAAACGGGTCGAAAAAATTCAAAAGTCGCCGACTTTTGGCAAAGTCGGGTTTCATGAAACGAAACCCGACCCTAGGATGAGGTCGGCCACGAGGTCGGCGACTTACGCGCCAAAGTCGCGTTTCAAAAGTTTGTTTTGCGCTCTTTTTCAGCCAATCAAGATCCACGGACACTGTGGGCAACGTGATGACCTAGGCACGGGTCACCACCATCTTTCAGAAGGGCATGCAAGTGATTGGCTTGCTTTGGTGGGCGTCACAGGGGGTATAAAAGGGCGTGCACGCCGACCGCCATCTTACTTCTGCCGATCTTAGTATAGGGAGAGGTTGCTGCTGATTCTGTAGGGAGAGCGTTAGGCAGGGAAGAAGACAAAAAAACTGCTTCTGCTGCTAGCGATTTGGCCTGCACAACACACAAGTCACTGTGTGTGCAGTGCAAGGGGAGGCTATATTGTGGTCTATCAGTGGTGTTGGTTGTTGGGCTGCCTTTTAAGGCTTCCTGACACGCTGGCATTGCTGTTTACCCACTGCTCCGCAAACTGCTTTTTTAAAAGCAATCCAATCTCCCTTATCCTCTAGTCACTTTTGTCACAGCTGTGCCATCGAGCCTGTCACATAGCGCTCAGATATCAGTGGGCCTCACACAATCCACAAGTGTCCAGTGTCCAAAAGTGTGCGCAGAGATTCAAAATCTCCATTATCCTCTCGTCACTTTGGTCACAGGCAGCTGTGCCATCGAGCGTGTCACATAGCGCTCAGATATCAGTGGGCCTCACACAATCCACAAGTGTCCAGTGTCCAAAAGTGTGCGCAGAGATTCAAAATCTCCATTATCCTCTCGTCACTTTGGTCACAGGCAGCTGGGCCATCGAGCCTGTCACATAGCGCTCAGATATCAGTGGGCCTCACACAATCCACAAGTGTCCAGTGTCCAAAAGTGTGCGCAGAGATTCAAAATCTCCATTATCCTCTCGTCACTTTTGTCACAGGCAGCTGTGCCATCGAGCGTGTCACATAGCGCTCAGATATCAGTGGGCCTCACACAATCCACAAGTGTCCAGTGTCCAAAAGTGTGCGCAGAGATTCAAAATCTCCATTATCCTCTCGTCACTTTGGTCACAGGCAGCTGTGCCATCGAGCGTGTCACATAGCGCTCAGATATCAGTAGGCCTCACACAATCCACAAGTGGCCAGTGTCCAAAAGTGTGCGCAGAGATTCAAAATCTCCATTATCCTCTCGTCACTTTGGTCACAGCTGTGCCATCGAGCCTGTCACATAGCGCTCAGATATCAGTGGGCAACACACAATCCACAAGTGTCCAGTGTCCAAAACTGTGCGCAGAGATTCAAAATCTCCATTATCCTCTCGTCACTTTTGTCACAGGCAGCTGTGCCATCGAGCCTGTCACATAGCGCTCAGATATCAGTGGGCCTCACACAATCCACAAGTGTCCAGTGTCCAAAAGTGTGCACAGAGATTCAAAATCTCCATTATCCTCTCGTCACTTTGGTCACAGCTGTGCCATCGAGCCTGTCACATAGCGCTCAGATATCAGTGGGCCTCACACAATCCACAAGTGTCCAGTGTCCAAAAGTGTGCGCAGAGATTCAAAATCTCCATTATCCTCTCGTCACTTTGGTCACAGGCAGCTGTGCCATCGAGCGTGTCACATAGCGCTCAGATATCAGTGGGCCTCACACAATCCACAAGTGTCCAGTGTCCAAAAGTGTGCGCAGAGATTCAAAATCTCCATTATCCTCTCGTCACTTTGGTCACAGGCAGCTGTGCCATCGAGCGTGTCACATAGCGCTCAGATATCAGTGGGCCTCACACAATCCACAAGTGTCCAGTGTCCAAAAGTGTGCGCAGAGATTCAAAATCTCCATTATCCTCTCGTCACTTTGGTCACAGGCAGCTGTGCCATCGAGCGTGTCACATAGCGCTCAGATATCAGTGGGCCTCACACAATCCACAAGTGTCCAGTGTCCAAAAGTGTGCGCAGAGATTCAAAATCTCCATTATCCTCTCGTCACTTTGGTCACAGGCAGCTGTGCCATCGAGCGTGCCACATAGCGCTCAGATATCAGTGGGCCTCACACAATCCACAAGTGTCCAGTGTCCAAAAGTGTGCGCAGAGATTCAAAATCTCCATTATCCTCTCGTCACTTTGGTGACAGGCAGCTGTGCCATCGAGCCTGTCACATAGCGCTCAGATATCAGTGGGCCTCACACAATCCACAAGTGTCCAGTGTCCAAAAGTGTGCGCAGAGATTCAAAATCTCCATTATCCTCTCGTCACTTTGGTCACAGCTGTGCCATCGAGCCTGTCACATAGCGCTCAGATATCAGTGGGCCTCACACAATCCACAAGTGTCCAGTGTCCAAAAGTGTGCGCAGAGATTCAAAATCTCCATTATCCTCTCGTCACTTTGGTCACAGGCAGCTGTGCCATCGAGCGTGTCACATAGCGCTCAGATATCAGTGGGCCTCACACAATCCACAAGTGTCCAGTGTCCAAAAGTGTGCACAGAGATTCAAAATCTCCATTATGCTCTCGTCACTTTGGTCACAGGCAGCTGTGCCATCGAGCGTGTCACATAGCGCTCAGATATCAGTGGGCCTCACACAATCCACAAGTGTCCAGTGTCCAAAAGTGTGCACAGAGATTCAAAATCTCCATTATCCTCTCGTCACTTTGGTCACAGGCAGCTGTGCCATCGAGCGTGTCACATAGCGCTCAGATATCAGTGGGCCTCACACAATCCACAAGTGTCCAGTGTCCAAAAGTGTGCGCAGAGATTCAAAATCTCCATTATCCTCTCGTCACTTTGGTCACAGGCAGCTGTGCCATCGAACGTGTCACATAGCGCTCAGATATCAGTGGGCCTCACACAATCCACAAGTGTCCAGTGTCCAAAAGTGTGCGCAGAGATTCAAAATCTCCATTATCCTCTCGTCACTTTTGTCACAGGCAGCTGTGCCATCGAGCCTGTCACATAGCGCTCAGATATCAGTGGGCCTCACACAATCCACAAGTGTCCAGTGTCCAAAAGTGAGCGCAGAGATTCAAAATCTCCATTATCCTCTCGTCACTTTGGTCACAGCAGTGCCATCGAGCCTGTCACATAGCGCTCAGATATCAGTGGGCCTCACACAATCCACAAGTGTCCAGTGTCCAAAAGTGTGCGCAGAGATTCAAAATCTCCATTATCCTCTCGTCACTTTGGTCACAGGCAGCTGTGCCATCGAGCGTGTCACATAGCGCTCAGATATCAGTGGGCCTCACACAATCCACAAGTGTCCAGTGTCCAAAAGTGTGCGCAGAGATTCAAAATCTCCATTATCCTCTCGTCACTTTGGTCACAGGCAGCTGTGCCATCGAGCGTGTCACATAGCGCTCAGATATCAGTGGGCCTCACACAATCCACAAGTGTCCAGTGTCCAAAAGTGTGCGCAGAGATTCAAAATCTCCATTATCCTCTCGTCACTTTTGTCACAGGCAGCTGTGCCATCGAGCCTGTCACATAGCGCTCAGATATCAGTGGGCCTCACACAAACCACAAGTGTCCAGTGTCCAAAAGTGTGCACAGAGATTCAAAATCTCCATTATCCTCTCGTCACTTTGGTCACAGCTGTGCCATCAAGCCTGTCACATAGCGCTCAGATATCAGTGGGCCTCACACAATCCACAAGTGTCCAGTGTCCAAAAGTGTGCGCAGAGATTCAAAATCTCCATTATCCTCTCGTCACTTTGGTCACAGGCAGCTGTGCCATCGAGCGTGTCACATAGCGCTCAGATATCAGTGGGCCTCACACAATCCACAAGTGTCCAGTGTCCAAAAGTGTGCGCAGAGATTCAAAATCTCCATTATCCTCTCGTCACTTTGGTCACAGGCAGCTGTGCCATCGAGCGTGTCACATAGCGCTCAGATATCAGTGGGCCTCACACAATCCACAAGTGTCCAGTGTCCAAAAGTGTGCGCAGAGATTCAAAATCTCCATTATCCTCTCGTCACTTTGGTCACAGGCAGCTGTGCCATCGAGCGTGTCACATAGCGCTCAGATATCAGTGGGCCTCACACAATCCACAAGTGTCCAGTGTCCAAAAGTGTGCGCAGAGATTCAAAATCTCCATTATCCTCTCGTCACTTTGGTCACAGGCAGCTGTGCCATCGAGCGTGCCACATAGCGCTCAGATATCAGTGGGCCTCACACAATCCACAAGTGTCCAGTGTCCAAAAGTGTGCGCAGAGATTCAAAATCTCCATTATCCTCTCGTCACTTTGGTGACAGGCAGCTGTGCCATCGAGCCTGTCACATAGCGCTCAGATATCAGTGGGCCTCACACAATCCACAAGTGTCCAGTGTCCAAAAGTGTGCGCAGAGATTCAAAATCTCCATTATCCTCTCGTCACTTTGGTCACAGCTGTGCCATCGAGCCTGTCACATAGCGCTCAGATATCAGTGGGCCTCACACAATCCACAAGTGTCCAGTGTCCAAAAGTGTGCGCAGAGATTCAAAATCTCCATTATCCTCTCGTCACTTTGGTCACAGGCAGCTGTGCCATCGAGCGTGTCACATAGCGCTCAGATATCAGTGGGCCTCACACAATCCACAAGTGTCCAGTGTCCAAAAGTGTGCGCAGAGATTCAAAATCTCCATTATCCTCTCGTCACTTTGGTCACAGGCAGCTGGGCCATCGAGCCTGTCACATAGCGCTCAGATATCAGTGGGCCTCACACAATCCACAAGTGTCCAGTGTCCAAAAGTGTGCGCAGAGATTCAAAATCTCCATTATCCTCTCGTCACTTTGGTCACAGGCAGCTGTGCCATCGAGCGTGTCACATAGCACTCAGATATCAGTGGGCCTCACACAATCCACAAGTGTCCAGTGTCCAAAAGTGTGCGCAGAGATTCAAAATCTCCATTATCCTCTCGTCACTTTGGTCACAGGCAGCTGTGCCATCGAACGTGTCACATAGCGCTCAGATATCAGTGGGCCTCACACAATCCACAAGTGTCCAGTGTCCAAAAGTGTGCGCAGAGATTCAAAATCTCCATTATCCTCTCGTCACTTTTGTCACAGGCAGCTGTGCCATCGAGCCTGTCACATAGCGCTCAGATATCAGTGGGCCTCACACAATCCACAAGTGTCCAGTGTCCAAAAGTGTGCGCAGAGATTCAAAATCTCCATTATCCTCTCGTCACTTTGGTCACAGCAGTGCCATCGAGCCTGTCACATAGCGCTCAGATATCAGTGGGCCTCACACAATCCACAAGTGTCCAGTGTCCAAAAGTGTGCGCAGAGATTCAAAATCTCCATTATCCTCTCGTCACTTTGGTCACAGGCAGCTGTGCCATCGAGCGTGTCACATAGCGCTCAGATATCAGTGGGCCTCACACAATCCACAAGTGTCCAGTGTCCAAAAGTGTGCGCAGAGATTCAAAATCTCCATTATCCTCTCGTCACTTTGGTCACAGGCAGCTGTGCCATCGAGCGTGTCACATAGCGCTCAGATATCAGTGGGCCTCACACAATCCACAAGTGTCCAGTGTCCAAAAGTGTGCGCAGAGATTCAAAATCTCCATTATCCTCTCGTCACTTTGGTCACAGCTGTGCCATCGAGCCTGTCACATAGTGCTCAGATATCAGTGGGCCTCACACAATCCACAAGTGTCCAGTGTCCAAAAGTGTGCGCAGAGATTCAAAATCTCCATTATCCTCTCGTCACTTTGGTCACAGGCAGCTGTGCCATCGAGCGTGTCACATAGCGCTCAGATATCAGTGGGCCTCACACAATCCACAAGTGTCCAGTGTCCAAAAGTGTGCGCAGAGATTCAAAATCTCCATTATCCTCTCGTCACTTTGGTCACAGGCAGCTGTGCCATCGAGCGTGTCACATAGCGCTCAGATATCAGTGGGCCTCACACAATCCACAAGTGTCCAGTGTCCAAAAGTGTGTGCAGAGATTCAAAATCTCCATTATCCTCTCGTCACTTTGGTCACAGGCAGCTGTGCCATCGAGCGTGTCACATAGCGCTCAGATATCAGTGGGCCTCACACAATCCACAAGTGTCCAGTGTCCAAAAGTGTGCGCAGAGATTCAAAATCTCCATTATCCTCTCGTCACTTTGGTCACAGGCAGCTGTGCCATCGAGCGTGTCACATAGCGCTCAGATATCAGTGGGCCTCACACAATCCACAAGTGTCCAGTGTCCAAAAGTGTGCGCAGAGATTCAAAATCTCCATTATCCTCTCGTCACTTTGGTCACAGCTGTGCCATCGAGCCTGTCACATAGCGCTCAGATATCAGTGGGCCTCACACAATCCACAAGTGTCCAGTGTCCAAAAGTGTGCGCAGAGATTCAAAATCTCCATTATCCTCTCGTCACTTTGGTCACAGGCAGCTGTGCCATCGAGCGTGTCACATAGCGCTCAGATATCAGTGGGCCTCACAATCCACAAGTGTCCAGTGTCCAAAAGTGTGCGCAGAGATTCAAAATCTCCATTATCCTCTTGTCACTTTGGTCACAGGCAGCTGTGCCATCGAGCGTGTCACATAGCGCTCAGATATCAGTGGGCCTCACACAATCCACAAGTGTCCAGTGTCCAAAAGTGTGCACAGAGATTCAAAATCTCCATTATCCTCTCGTCACTTTGGTCACAGCTGTGCCATCGAGCCTGTCACATAGCGCTCAGATATCAGTGGGCCTCACACAATCCACAAGTGTCCAGTGTCCAAAAGTGTGCGCAGAGATTCAAAATCTCCATTATCCTCTCGTCACTTTGGTCACAGGCAGCTGTGCCATCGAGCGTGTCACATAGCGCTCAGATATCAGTGGGCCTCACACAATCCACAAGTGTCCAGTGTCCAAAAGTGTGCGCAGAGATTCAAAATCTTCATTATCCTCTCATCACTTTGGTCACAGGCAGCTGTGCCATCGAGCGTGTCACATAGCGCTCAGATATAAGTGGGCCTCACACAATCCACAAGTGTCCAGTGTCCAAAAGTGTGCGCAGAGATTCAAAATCTCCATTATCCTCTCGTCACTTTGGTCACAGGCAGCTGTGCCATCGAGCGTGTCACATAGCGCTCAGATATCAGTGGGCCTCACACAATCCACAAGTGTCCAGTGTCCAAAAGTGTGCGCAGAGATTCAAAATCTCCATTATCCTCTCGTCACTTTGGTCACAGGCAGCTGTGCCATCGAGCGTGTCACATAGCGCTCAGATATCAGTGGGCCTCACACAATCCACAAGTGTCCAAAAGTGTGCGCAGAGGTTCAAAATCTTCATTATCCTCTCGTCACTTTGGTCACAGGCAGCTGTGCCATCGAGCCTGTCACATAACGCTCAGATATCAGTGGGCCTCACACAATCCAAAAGTGTCCACTGTCCACAAGTGTGTGCAGAAATTCTAAATCTCCCCTGTCCTATAGACACCTTGCACCTTGTTTTACATTACTATATAGTTTGTTGGATTTTGTCTACATTTCTACCAAAAATGAGGAAGGCTGGTGGAAGAGGCCGTGGAATTGCGTGGGGGTTGGCAGCTGGTAATGATGGTGTTGGTGGTGGATCTGATGGTAGTGGCAAGAGCAAAATAGGACCGAATGCAGGAGGTGCTGACCCTGCGTCATCGTCTGGCTACATAAGGCCTCGAACGCTTAGTTTTCTAGGAGTTGGCAAACCGCTTTTAAAGGCAGAGCATCAGGAAAAAGTTTTGTCTTACATTGCTGACTCAGCCTCCAGCTCTATCGCCTCCTCTTCTTCAGTTGTAAAAAGTAAAAGCACTGAGTCGTCATTGGAGGCTCATGTTCATGAACCACACCTTTCCTTGTGTCCTTCACCCCAACCAAGATTGAAGGATGACGCAGGCCATACTACTGATTACTCCATGGAGCTGTTTTCACATACCATGCCTGGATTATCAAGTGAAATGGTGAATTACCCAGGCCAAGATGAATCTGACATGGAGTGCACTGATGCACAGCCGCTGATGGATGATTCTGCTGGTACATTCACTCAGAGCACTACATTGTCCTCGCAGTGTAAAGAGCCAGATTTTGACCCTGATGAGACTCAGGTGCCCCTTCCCGCACACTATACCACCATACACGGTGACACAGAGAAAGGTGCACATGACATAGAAGAGGAGGTGATGGATGACCCAGTTGTTGACCCAGATTGGCATCCATTGGGGGAAGAGGGTGCTGCTTCCAATAGCTCAGATGAGGAGTATCCACAGCAGACCGACATCGCAACAGCTGTTATCTGGCAGGCCCGGAGCACTCCAAAGACAGGTTCCAAACATCAAAAGAGTTGCTGGACAGCTTGTCCAGAGGGTCAAAAGATCACAGCGTGCTAGGCCGCAAAATGTCTGCCAAAGTAGGAAGAGTGCAGTGTGGCACTTTTTTGAACAAAATCCTCATGATCAGGCCAAGGTTATCTGTAAGAAGTGCGAAAAGACCTTTAGCCGAGGGAAAAATCTGAAAAATTTGAATACCAGTTGCATGCTTAGACATTTAACCAACATGCACTTGCAAGCGTGGACACAACACCAAACCTCAAGTGCCACATGTGCAACTGATCACAACGAAGGTAGTCAGCAACGCTACATTGTTTCCCCCACTGTAAGCCCACCGGTTAGCACAGCAGCAAATGTTGAGGTGTCGTTGCAAGACCACAGCAGTCAGGGAATCCCACTGTTATATCAACGAAAGACTGATTCTAGGCCATCAGAAAGAACACCAACTCCATCACCATCATCAACCCTCTCTCAGTCCGCCCTGTCCACCGCTACTTCCACCATATGCAGCTCTCAAGTCCAGCTCACCCTCCCAGACACTATGAGTAGGTCAAGAAAGTACTCAGTCTCTCATCCGCGTACACTGGGTTTGAACGCCCACATTGCCAAACTAATCTCGTTTGAGATGATGCCCTTTCGGTTGGTGGAAAGCACAGCTTTCCGCGAACTCATGGCCTATGCAGTACCACGCTATGACCTACCCAGTCACCACTTCTTCTCTCGCAAAGCCATCCCAGCCCTCCACCATCATGTGAAAGACCGCATTGTCCATGCACTCAAGCAGTCAGTGAGCGGAAAGGTGCACCTCACAACTGATGCATGGTCCAGTCGGCATGGCCAGGGCCGTTACGTGTCCATCACTGCGCACTGGGTTAATGTGGTGGATGCAGGGTCCACAGGGGACAGCAGTGGTGGGACAGTGCTGCCTAGCCCACGGTATAGGAAACAGTTGGCTGTAGGCGTTCGACCCTCCTCCTCCTCCTCCTCCTACTCCTCCTCCAGAAGCGAAAGCTCGTCCACAGAGCGCAGTCGTACGAGCACTCCATCTGCAGCTGCCACTGTTGCACACGATGTGTCCCCCTATCGAGCAGCTAGTGGAAAGCGTCAGCAGGCTGTGTTGCAGATGATGTGTTTGGGCGACAGACACAACGCCGAGGTGCTGGACGAGTACTTGAAGCGACAAACTGAGTCATGGCTGGGCAGTGTACATCTTGAGGCAGGCAAGGTAGTTAGTGATAACGGCCGTAATTTTGTGGCAGCCATAGCCCTTTCAAAACTCAGCCACATACCTTGCTTGGCTCACACCTTGAACCTGGTGGTGCAGTGCTTCCTCAAAAATTATCCGGAGTTAACAGCCCTGCTCCAGAAGGTGCGAAGACTGTGCGCGCACATCCGCCGGTCGCCTGTACACTCCGTTCGTATGCAGAAGCTGCAGCGATTGCTCCACCTTCCCAACCACCGCCTCATTATCGACATTGCAACAAGGTGGAACTCCACCCTGCACATGGTGGAGCGGCTGTGCGAGCACAGGCAGGCCATAATGCATTTGTGGGAGGATACACGGCCAGGCACTTTGAGAGCAGACATGGAGTTGACAGGCGTGCAGTGGTCGAAGCTGAAAGACCTTTGTAAAGTCCTTCAGTGTTTTGAGGAATGCACATGGCTGGTAAGCGCAGACGACGCCATCCTAAGCATGAGCATCCCACTTATGCGTCTGCTCATGCAAACTTTGACGCACCTTAAGGAGCAGGCGTCTGCAGCCAATGTTGATGAGGAGGAAGAGGAGGAGGGAATACTTGATGACATTCAGCCATTGTCTGCTCAGGGACCTCTCCTGGACGAGGTGGAGGAAGAAGAGGAGGAGGAGGAGGATGATGGGGATGATTACTTAGGGGAGGAGGATGCATCTCGTGGGGCAAGTGAAAATGTTGGCGTGGCAAGGTCTGGTACAGGGTTTGTGCGTGACTGGAGGGATGTGGATTTGCCAGAAAGTGCTCCTCCACCCAGCACTCGCAGTGCATCATTGACACCGGGAACATTGGCCCACATGTCAGATTATGCCTTGCGGATCCTAAAAAGGGACCCCCGCATTGCCAAAATGATGAACGATGACGACTACTGGTTGGCCAGCATCCTGGATCCACGCTATAAAGGCAAATTACAAAACATCATGCCACAGGAGAACCTTGACCTAATATTGGCTAATAAACAAGCAACTTTCATAAATCGGTTGCTTGAGGCATTCCCAGCACACAGCAGCGGTGATGGTTCTCACACGAGCCGTACGGGCCGGGGGCAGCTTGGCAGAGGTGTTCGTGGTGCACACAGCAGAAGTGGCGTTGGAGACAGGGGTTTCATGACAATGTTGTGGACTGATTTTTCAAATACCGCTCACACAACTGGTAATACTGCATCGATGGAAAGTGACAGGAGACAGCAGTTGTCAACTATGGTTACAAACTACTTTTCCTCCCATATCGATGTTCTCCCACACAGGTCATTCCCCTTTGACTATTGGGCCGCTAAACTGGACACCTGGCCTGAATTGGCCCAATATGCCTTACAGGAGCTCGCTTGCCCAGCTGCAAGTGTGCTATCGGAAAGAGTCTTCAGTGCAGCTGGATCAATCCTGACAGAAAAAAGGACCCGTCTGTCAACCCAAAATGTGGATGATCTAACCTTCATTAAAATGAACCACGCATGGGTTTCCAAGGATTTTGTCCCACCTTCCCCTGATGACACATAGGGTGACAGAAAAATGGCTTGCTTTGGTCCACCTCTTCCTGGTACTTCACCTATTAACTGTGCTGCCTCCCCCCCCATGGCCGGGGTCACCACCTACCGCACGACACCGTGCGAGTGCCGTTGCCCTGGACAGGTGGGTAGGCCGACTCTTGGGCGCGGGCACTGGCACAGGGTCCCTCATAGTGGAATCAAGTGTCTCTGATGGTGGTGGTGCACACCCGCCGTCAGACACCCCGCTGTACTATGAGGGGCCCAGTGCCAGTACCGACGCCCACGAGTGGGCCCCCCTTGCTTGGGCAGGGCCCCAGCATTTGCAATCTTTACCTCTCCCTGCTCCTCCGCTGTGTAATCTGGGCCGTCAAATCCATACTGTGCCTGACACCGTCTGAGCCTGCCTCCTGAGACATATATTTTGAATGTGTACGCTATCCATACATGTTATCCGGGGATACGGTACCCTTTCTAACCTTTGTGCAATCCATACTGTGCCTGACACCGTCTGAGCCTGCCTCCTGAGACATATATTTTGAATGTGTACGCTATCCATACATGTTATCCAGTGATGCGGTACCCTTTCTAACCTTTGTGCAATCACGTGCAATCCATACTGGGCCTAACACCGTCTGAGCCTGCCTCCTGAGACATATATTTTGAATGTGTACGCTATCCATACATGTTATCCGGGGATACGGTACCCTTTCTAACCTTTGTGCAATCACGTGCAATCCATACTGGGCCTAACACCGTCTGAGCCTGCCTCCTGAGACATATATTTTGAATGTGTACGCTATCCATACATGTTATCCGGGGATACGGTACCCTTTCTAACCTTTGTGCAATCACGTGCAATCCATACTGTGCCTGACACCGTCTGAGCCTGCCTCCTGAGACATATATTTTGAATGTGTACGCTATCCATACATGTTATCCAGGGATACGGTACCCTTTCTAACCTTTGTGCAATCACGTGCAATCCATACTGGGCCTGACACCGTCTGAGCCTGCCTCCTGAGACATATATTTTGAATGTGTACGCTATCCATACATGTTATCCGGGGATATGGTACCCTTTCTAACCTTTGTGCAATCACGTGCAATCCATACTGGGCCTAACACCGTCTGAGCCTGCCTCCTGAGACATATATTTTGAATGTGTACGCTATCCATACATGTTATCCGGGGATACGGTACCCTTTCTAACCTTTGTGCAATCACGTGCAATCCATACTGTGCCTGACACCGTCTGAGCCTGCCTCCTGAGACATGTATTTTGAATGTGTACGCTATCCATACATGTTATCCAGGGATACGGTACCCTTTCTAACCTTTGTGCAATCACGTGCAATCCATACTGGGCCTGACACCGTCTGAGCCTGCCTCCTGAGACATATATTTTGAATGTGTACGCTATCCATACATGTTATCCAGGGATACGGTACCCTTTCTAACCTTTGTGCAATCACGTGCAATCCATACTGGGCCTGACACCGTCTGAGCCTGCCTCCTGAGACATATATTTTGAATGTGTACGCTATCCATTCATGTTATCCAGGGATACGGTACCCTTTCTAACCTTTGTGCAATCACGTGCAATCCATACTGGGCCTAACACCGTCTGAGCCTGCCTCCTGAGACATATATTTTGAATGTGTACGCTATCCATACATGTTATCCGGGGATATGGTACCCTTTCTAACCTTTGTGCAATCACGTGCAATCCATACTGGGCCTAACACCGTCTGAGCCTGCCTCCTGATACATATATTTTGAATGTGTACGCTATCCATACATGTTATCCGGGGATACGGTACCCTTTCTAACCTTTGTGCAATCACGTGCAATCCATACTGTGCCTGACACCGTCTGAGCCTGCCTCCTGAGACATATATTTTGAATGTGTATGCTATCCATACATGTTATCCAGGGATACGGTACCCTTTCTAACCTTTGTGCAATCACGTGCAATCCATACTGGGCCTAACACCGTCTGAGCCTGCCTCCTGAGACATATATTTTGAATGTGTACGCTATCCATACATGTTATCCGGGGATACGGTACCCTTTCTAACCTTTGTGCAATCACGTGCAATCCATACTGGGCCTAACACCGTCTGAGCCTGCCTCCTGAGACATATATTTTGAATGTGTACGCTATCCATACATGTTATCCGGGGATACGGTACCCTTTCTAACCTTTGTGCAATCATGTGCAATCCATACTGTGCCTGACACCGTCTGAGCCTGCCTCCTGAGACATATATTTTGAATGTGTACGCTATCCATACATGTTATCCAGGGATACGGTACCCTTTCTAACCTTTGTGCAATCACGTGCAATCCATACTGGGCCTGACACCGTCTGAGCCTGCCTCCTGAGACATATATTTTGAATGTGTACGCTATCCATACATGTTATCCAGGGATACGCTACCCTTTCTAACCTTTGTGCAATCACGTGCAATCCATACTGGGCGTGAGAACGGCTGGCGAGCTGTTAAGCAAGCTACAGCACCTGTCCAGACAAGTACAGGGATTCCCTAGCGAGGAGACTTATTTGATTGTTTTCAATGTTGGGACAGCAATTTTTGGGGAGCACTATACTCTGGAGAATGATAGATGGGGCCCACCATACACTGGAACATTCCAAAGGTGGACATCAGACACTGGAGCAGCATTTACAGGGCCCATTATACACTAGAGCATTAGAAATGGGGCCCATTATGTTTGGAGCATTATTTGGGCCCATAAGACAGTGGAGCTTCATCCATGGGGACCAACATATACTGTAGCATTATGTGGAGCTCATCATATACTGTTTCAAACATTATATGGGACCAATGATTCTGTATGGAGAAATAGATGGGCCTCGTCATGAGATGTAAAAAGTGAGGTATTTTTCATTGTACTATACCGCTATTTATCTGCCGTATCGGAGCATGATGAGTTGTGGTATGTGTTAAAGGGGCGCTCTTTCGCCCAGGGCACATGAAAACCTGCAGCCAGCCCTCCCCCCCCCACAACTTTAGCCAAATAACCCCCATTTTTCAGTGCTTAACTTGTATTATGAAGTTAATTAAGGTTGACAAGCTTAAGTAAGAAGAATTGATGCTTTTGGCATTCAAATGGGCACTGTAGGTTTGTTTCCTGTCCTCCTCTCACTGCCGACTTTTATTCCCCATTGACTTACATTGGGTTTCGTGTTTCGGGACGACCCCGACTTTTCCCTATAATCGGACGATCTTGCTCGACCCGACTTTTGGAAAAGTCGGGTTTCACGAAACGAAACGCGACCCTAAAAAAACAAAAGTCGCTCAACTCTAGTTAGCAAACCCGATGAAACGTTGGACCTCCTTGACGTTCTTGGGGATTGGCCACTCCTGAATCGCCTTGATCTTGCTGTTATCCATACTCAGACCCTGTGGAGAAATTACATAACCTAAGAATTGAATCTCTGACTGGTGAAATTCGCATTTCCCCAGCTTGATGTACAGCTGGTGTTCCCTCAACCGCTGTAAGACAGTCTTGACATGTTGCTGATGTTCCTCCATGGAGCTAGAAAAAAATCAGAATGTCATCCAAATAGATTACGACAAAAATATCAAGAATGTCTCTGAAAATATCATTTACGAGATGTTGGAACGTTGCTGGGGCATTGCAAAGTCCAAATGGCATGACCAAATACTCAAAGTGTCCATATCGAGACATAAATGCTGTTTTCCATTCGTCTCCAGGTCTTATACGGACTAGATTGTATGCCCCGCGTAGGTCCAATTTTGAAAAGACCTTGGCCTGACGAACTCTCTCGAGAAGCTCCGGAATTAATGGCAGGGGGTAGCGGTTCTTGATGGTTACCTTGTTAATTTCCCGGTAATCAACACAGGGTCTGAGGGATCCATCCTTCTTTTTAACGAAAAAGATGGGTGCACCGGCTGGAGAGGATGAGGGGCGTATAAACCCCTTAGACAGGTTCTCGTCGATATATTCTTTGAGAGTCTTGAGCTCAGGACCGGACAATGGATAAATATTACCAAAAGGAATGGTAGCAGCAGGCAGAAGCTCGATTGGGCAGTCATAAGAGCGGTGTGGTGGTAATTTATCTGCATTCTTTTTATCGCACACGTCCAAAAATTCTTTATAAACTGCCGGTAACTCTAGGTCCGATGATGGGTTGGCCGCAGATGGATCAGTCGATTTCTCAGAAGTTACCTCTATAGCTGGGAAGTGCAATCTCTTAGTCTCCCAGTCAATGATGGGATTTTGAGCCTGCAACCAGGGTAAACCCAAGATAATAGGGAAATGTGGAGAGGAAATCAGAAGGAAGGGCAATTTCTCCTGGTGATCATCTCCCATGAGGACCTTCAGTGGTTCAGTCTGCTGGTCTACGGGCCCCGAGGTCAAAGGGGACCCATCCACAGTCTCCATCAGAATTGAAGACACTCTTCTCTGTGATCGGATTCCATATTCCTTAGCAAAAGAAGTGTCCATGAAGTTACCGCTAGCCCCAGAGTCTATCATGGCGGAACTGTTCACCCAACAGGAGACAATCCAGATCTTAATAGGAAGGTAACAATGTGAATCTTTTTTCTTATTGCAAGGGTATGAAACTGCAGAAGATAGAATAACAGCATTAATGGGTAGTATCGTTTCGGATGTAACAGAGTTCATATCTGAAAAGTCATAATCAGGAGTGGTTGCTGCAATTTCGGGTGGCCCTGATTCGGAAGTCATGGAGTATGATTCAGAGAAGTCGCGTTCTACCACGGCTGCGGTTGTTCTGCGAGAACGATTGGGGCAGTTGATAATAAAATGTCCTGACTTCCCACAGTAAAAACATAAATTCTCCTTGAAGCGAAATTCCTTCCGTTCGTCACTTACTCGACTTCGCAGGGAATTTACCTGCATCGGCTCAGGTGTGGACTCCTGAGGACTTGGGTCCGGAATCTCCTTAGGAAGGAAAGGAAGAAGCGATTTATTGCTGCGGTTCATCTCAGACCACCTTTCTAGTTTTCGTTCAGAGATGCGAGCGTATAGGCGAATACAGTGATTGATGAAATCACCTAGAGCAGTGGGAGCCTCCGCACGTGCAAGCTCGTCCTTGATAGAACTGGACAACCCCTTCTTAAATATAGAGTACTTCGCTGCACTATTCCAGGTGGTGTCCTGAGCCCACCTTCTAAAATCCATAGCATACTCAGTCACTGGGCGTTTACCTTGACGCAAATTCAGCAGGGCCGTCTCAGCTGTAAGGCCACGGTTCGGATCGTCAAACATCTGCCCCATGGCAGCGATAAACATATTGAAGTCATTCAGACATGCATCCTGTGATTCTATCAGAGGGTTTGCCCAGGCAAGGGCCTTATTAGTCAGCAACATGATGATAGTCAATACTTTGGATCGGTCTGTAGGAAACTGTGTGACATGTGCAGCAAAGTATAAACGACACTGGTTCAGAAACCCACGGTACTTGTCTCGGTCGCCACCAAACCTAAATGGTGGTAGTTTGGGGATGGTAGGAACAGAAGCCTGAGATTGTGCCTCCAGAGCCGCAACTCGGCCACGCAATTCCTGAAGGGTCTGACTGAGCACTTGCATATCATATTTAGTCTGCCCCTCTAGGCCTTCTATTCTGCTCTTCCATGTCTGCACTTCAGCGTGTACAGTGGCAGTGATATTATTTAGCTTCTTAACACGCACTTCTAAAGTCTCTGACCCAGCGGCATCCATTTTTAAGGCTTGTGTATCCTGTCACGATACTAGTGGATACAACTGGACACCAGTGGCTAGGTCAAAGAGACTACAGACACAGTGGGTTGTGCAAGCAATATTGTATTAATGATCTAAATGCAATATAGCATATAAGTCCAGATAAATGTTCAGTCAATATGATAAAAGGTACTAGCAGAGCTGATACTCTGCGACACAGCATGCAAAGTCACTGAGCAATGCGGGCACAAGACACAGACTCTTGCAGAGCGGAGGAACACACTAGCTGGCTGGAGTTCTTACTTCACCGCAGGTGTAGTCAGGCAGAGGTTCCTGAAGTCAAGTGTTCAGCAATCACTCGGTCAGCAGGCAGGGATCCAGACGTGCAGGTTGGCAGAGGACTCCGCCGTTAAGAGAGGACCAACAGGGATAGTAGGTCCAGGCTTGGGACTGCAGAGACACAAAGTCCAATACATAATACACAAGCAATGAATCAGAGCAGGTGCTGGCTTTATATACAGCTTTGGCAGGAAGCAAGATGGCCGACGTGGAAACATCAAGATCCATGTTAACTAAGGGCAAGTCTAAGGGCAAGAGAAACAGATTCCAGGACTAGATACTGACACACTCACTAGTGTCCCCCTGAGCTGGCCATCTGGTCCCAGCAGTCTTGGTTAGAGTTGAGCGACTTTTGGTTTTTTAGGGTCGCGTTTCGTTTCGTGAAACCCGACTTTTCCAAAAGTCGGGTCGAGCAAGATCGTCCGATTATAGGGAAAAGTCGGGGTCGTACCGAAACACGAAACCCAATGTAAGTCAATGGGGAATAAAAGTTGGGAGTGAGAGGAGGACAGGAAACACACCAACAGTGCCCATTTGAATGCCAAAAGCATCAATTCTTCTTACTTAAGCTTGTCAACCTTAATTAACTTCATAATACAAGTTACGCACTGAAAAATGGGGGTTATTTGGCTACAGTTGTGGGGGGGGAGGGCTGGTTCCAGGTTTTCATGTGCCCTGGGCGAAAGAGCGCCCCTTTAACACATACCACAACTCATCATGCTCCGATACGGCAGAGAAATAGCGGTATAGTACAATGAAAAATACTTCACTTTTTACATCTCATGACGAGGCCCATCTATTTCACCATACAGAATCATTGGTCCCATATAATGTTTGAAACAGTATATGATGAGCTCCACATAATGCTACAGTATATGTTGTTCCCCATGGATGAAGCTCCACTGTCTTATGGGCCCAAATAATGCTCCAAACATAATGGGCCCCATTTCTAATGCTCTAGTGTATAATGGGCCCTGTAAATGCTGCTCTAGTGTCTGATGTCCACCTTTGGAATGTTCCAGTGTATGGTGGGCCCCATCTATCATTCTCCAGAGTATAGTGCTCCCCAAAAATTGCTGTCCCAACATTGAAAACAATCAAATAAGTCTCCTCGCTAGGGAATCCCTGTACTAGTCTGGACTCCTCGTCGTCCCCATCTTCCATCTCACTGCACAGTATTTCAACTTTGCAAGTGCTGTGATCCTGAGCAAGCAGGGGGGGACCACTCGTTGGCGACGGCACTGGCACAGGGCCCCTGATAGTACGGTGGTGTGTCTGATGGCAGGTGGGCCGAACCTGCACTTTCATCTGCAGCTTCCTCTTTGTCACCGTGTAAGATGGAACTGTATATGGGAAGGGTAACCTGAGTTTCATCAGGGTCAGATTCAGGCCGTGTAGCGTGCGAGGGGAATGTAGTGGTCTGGGTCAATGTACCAGCAGATTCATCGAGCAGTGGCTGGGCATCAGTGCACTTGTGTCGCCCCAGGAGTACGGTCGACACAGTGGCATTACCTTCTTCCTAGGGAGTGTGATGTCATGCTTGGGAGCAATGAACGATCTCTCTAGCAGGTTAACTGATTGGGCGGCGTTATTCCCACGAGTCATGACCCTCCAAACAGCGTTCATGAAGGCAAACTGTTTGTTTTACGTGGGCAGTATGGTTGCAAAGCTGAACCTTAAAGGAATGTCCAGAAGGGCACCACCAGGAGTGGAGCCTATGGTTAAATTCGACTCCACCTGGGAAACCTCAACCATGCCAGCTACAGAACAGATGCACACATTGCAAGCTTAATTCCGTTAACGAACGAGACTCCGTCATGCCCCGCGGTCCGAGTCCGGCTTACTAGAGGGACACGTGAGGCTCTGGCACATGAGATTGGCCAATAACTGGTGTGTCATGCCCTTACATGTCCGTGGCTGCATGTGCGCTACACTGAAAAGGCCAGCATTTGTCGCTTACAGGTGCAGATAACCCGCTGAACAACGTTAGTGATGGGGATCACTGATTACAATTATTACCCGCGAACAATGATTTCCCAGTAAGTGCAGGTCAACCGCAGTTCCGGAATTAGGCCTAACCGTCATTCCTGAAAAAATGAAAAAGTTACGTATGCAAACCACAGGTGCTGTAGCTTGCTTAACAGCTCGCCAGCCGTTCTCACGCCCAGTATGGATTACACGTGATTGCACAAAGGTGAGAAAGGGTACCGTATCCCCAGATAACATGTATGGATAGCGTACACATTAAAAATATATGTCTATACATCAGGAGGCAGGCTCAGACAGTGTTAGGCCCAGTATGGATTGCACGTGATTGCACAAAGGTTAGAAAGGGTACCGTATCCCCAGATAACATGTATGGATAGCGTACACATTCAAAATATATGTCTATACATCAGGAGGCAGGCTCAGACGGTGTTAGGCCCAGTATGGATTGCACGTGATTGCACAAAGGTTAGAAAGGGTACCGTATCCCCAGATAACATGTATGGATAGCGTACACATTCAAAATATATGTCTATACATCAGGAGGCAGGCTCAGACGGTGTTAGGCCCAGTATGGATTGCACGTGATTGCACAAAGGTGAGAAAGGGTAACGTATCCCCAGATAACATGTATGGATAGCGTACACATTCAAAATATATGTCTATACATCAGGAGGCAGGCTCAAACGGTGTCAGGCACAGTATGGATTTGACGGCCCAGACTACACAGCGGAGGAGCAGGGAGAGGTAAAGATTGCAAATGCTGGGGCCCTGCCCAAGCAAGGGGGGCCCACTCGTGGGCGTCGGTACTGGCACTGGGCCCCTCATAGTACGGCGGTGTGTCTGACGGCGGGTGTGCACCACCACCGTCAGAGACACTTGATTGCACTATGAGGGACCCTGTGCCAGTGCCCGCGCCCAAGAGTCGGCCTACCCACCTGTCCAGGGCAACGGCACTCGCACGGTGTCGTGCGCTAGGTGGTGACCCCGGCCATGGGGGGGGAGGCAGCACAATTAGGGAGTTTTAGAAAGTGGCATATGTTGATGTTGGACATTCAGCTGATGCAAAAGGTGAAATAGGTCAAGTCCCAGGAAGAGGTGGACCAAAGCAAGCCATTTTTCTGTCACCCTATGTGTCATCAGGGGAAGGTGGGACAAAATCCTTGGAAACCCATGCGTGGTTCATTTTAATGAAGGTTAGATCATCCACATTTTGGGTTGACAGACGGGTCCTTTTTTCTGTCAGGATTGATCCAGCTGCACTGAAGACTCTTTCCGATAGCACACTTGCAGCTGGGCAAGCGAGCTCCTGTAAGGCATATTGGGCCAATTCAGGCCAGGTGTCCAGTTTAGCAGCCCAATAGTCAAAGGGGAATGACCTGTGTGGGAGAACATCGATATGGGAGGAAAAGTAGTTTGTAACCATAGTTGACAACTGCTGTCTCCTGTCACTTTCCATCGATGCAGTATTACCAGTTGTGTGAGCGGTACTTGAAAAATCAGTCCACAACATTGTCATGAAACCCCTGTCTCCAACGCCACTTCTGCTGTGTGCACCACGAACACCTCTGCCAAGCTGACCCCGGCCCGTACGGCTCGTGTGAGAACCATCACTGCTGCTATGTGCTGGGAATGCCTCAAGCAACCGATTTACCAGAGTTGCTTGTTTATTAGCCAATATTAGGTCAAGGTTCTCCTGTGGCATGATGTTTTGTAATTTGCCTTTATAGCGTGGATCCAGGATGCTGGCCAACCAGTAGTCGTCATTGTTCATCATTTTGGCAATGCGGGGGTCCCTTTTTAGGATCTGCAAGGCATAATCTGACATGTGGGCCAATGTTCCCGGTGTCAATGATGCACTGCGAGTGCTGGTTGGAGGAGCACTTTCTGGCAAATCCACATCCCTCCAGTCACGCACAAACCCTGTACCAGACCTTGCCACGCCAACATTTTCACTTGCCCCCCTAAGTAATCATCCCCATCATCCTCCTCCTCCTCCTCCTCCTCTTCTTCCTCCACCTCGTCCAGGAGAGGTCCCTGAGCAGACAATGGCTGAATGTCATCAAGGATTCCCTCCTCCTCTTCCTCCTCATCAACATTGGCTGCAGAAGCCTGCTCCTTAAGGTGCGTCAAAGTTTGCATGAGCAGACGCATAAGTGGGATGCTCATGCTTAGGATGGCGTCGTCTGCGCTTACCAGCCGTGTGCATTCCTCAAAACACTGAAGGACTTTACAGAGGTCTTTCAGCTTCGACCACTGCACACCTGTCAACTCCATGTCTGCTCTCAAAGTGCCTGGCCGTGTATCCTCCCACAAATGCATTATGGCCTGCCTCTGCTCGCACAGCCGCTCCACCATGTGCAGGGTGGAGTTCCACCTTGTTGCAATGTCGATAATGAGGCGGTGGTTGGGAAGGTGGAGCAATCGCTGCAGCTTCTGCATACGAACGGAGTGTACAGGCGACCGGCGGATGTGCGCGCACAGTCTTCGCACCTTCTGGAGCAGGGCTGTTAACTCCGGATAATTTTTGAGGAAGCACTGCACCACCAGGTTCAAGGTGTGAGCCAAGCAAGGTATGTGGCTGAGTTTTGAAAGGGCTATGGCTGCCACAAAATTACAGCCGTTATCACTAACTACCTTGCCTGCCTCAAGATGTACACTGCCCAGCCATGACTCAGTTTGTCGCTTCAAGTACTCGTCCAGCACCTCGGCGGTGTGTCTGTCGCCCAAACACATCATCTGCAACACAGCCTGCTGACGCTTTCCACTAGCTGCTCGATAGGGGGACACCTCGTGTGCAACAGTGGCAGCTGCAGATGGAGTGCTCGTACGACTGCGCTCTGTGGACGAGCTTTCGCTTCTGGAGGAGGAGGAGGAGGAGGGTCGAACGCCTACAGCCAACTGTTTCCTATACCGTGGGCTAGGCAGCACTGTCCCACCACCGCTGTCCCCTGTGGACCCTGCATCCACCACATTAACCCAGTGCGCAGTGATGGACACGTAACGGCCCTGGCCATGCCGACTGGACCATGCATCAGTTGTGAGGTGCACCTTTCCGCTCACTGACTGCTTGAGTGCATGGACAATGCGGTCTTTCACATGATGGTGGAGGGCTGGGATGGCTTTGCGAGAGAAGAAGTGGCGACTGGGTAGGTCATAGCGTGGTACTGCATAGGCCATGAGTTCGCGGAACGCTGCGCTTTCCACCAACCGAAAGGGCATCATCTCAAACGAGATTAGTTTGGCAATGTGGGCGTTCAAACCCAGTGTACGCGGATGAGAGACTGAGTACTTTCTTGACCTACTCATAGTGTCTGGGAGGGTGAGCTGGACTTGAGAGCTGCATATGGTGGAAGTAGCGGTGGACAGGGTGGACTGAGAGAGGGTTGATGATGGTGATGGAGTTGGTGTTCTTTCTGATGGCCTAGAATCAGTCTTTCGTTGATATAACAGTGGGATTCCCTGACTGCTGTGGCCTTGCAATGACACCTCAACATTTGCTGCTGTGCTAACCGGTGGGCTTACAGTGGGGGAAACAATGTAGCGTTGCTGACTACCTTCGTTGTGATCAGTTGCACATGTGGCACTTGAGGTTTGGTGTTGTGTCCACGCTTGCAAGTGCAGGGTGTTTAAATGTCTAAGCATGCAACTGGTATTCAAATTTTTCAGATTTTTCCCTCGGCTAAAGGTCTTTGCGCACTTCTTACAGATAACCTTGGCCTGATCATGAGGATTTTGTTCAAAAAAGTGCCACACTGCACTCTTCCTACTTTGGCAGACATTTTGCAGCCTAGCGCGCTGTGATCTTTTGACCCTCTGGACAAGCTGTCCAGCAACTCTTTTGATGTTTGGAACCTGTCTTTGGAGTGCTCCGGGCCTGCCAGATAACAGCTGTTGCGATGTCGATGTCTGCTGTGGATGCTCCTCATCTGAGCTATTGGAAGCAGCACCCTCTTCCCCCAATGGATGCCAATCTGGGTCAACAACTAGGTCATCCATCACCTCCTCTTCAATGTCATGTGCACCTTCCTCTGTGTCACCGTGTATGGTGGTATAGTGTGCGGGAAGGGGCACCTGAGTCTCATCAGGGTCAGAATCTGGCTCTGTACACTGCGAGGACAATGTAGTGCTCTGAGTGAATGTACCAGCAGAATCATCCATCAGCGGCTGTGCATCAGTGCACTCCATGTCAGATTCATCTTGGCCTGGGTAATTCACCATTTGACTTGATAATCCAGGCATGGTATGTGAAAACAGCTCCATGGAGTAATCAGTAGTATGGCCTGCGTCATCCTTCAATCTTGGTTGGGGTGAAGGACACAAGGAAAGGTGTGGTTCATGAACATGAGCCTCCAATGACGACTCAGTGCTTTTACTTTTTACAACTGAAGAAGAGGAGGCGACAGAGCTGGAGGCTGAGTCAGCAATGTAAGACAAAACTTTTTCCTGATGCTCTGGCTTTAAAAGCGGTTTGCCAACTCCTAGAGAACTAAGCCTTCGAAGCCTTATGGAGCCAGACGATGACGCAGGCTCAACACCTCCTGCATTCGGTCCTATTTTGCTCTTGCCACTACCATCAGATCCACCACCAACACCATCATTACCAGCTGCCAACCCCCGCCCAATTCCACGGCCTCTTCCACCAGCCTTCCTCATTTTTGGTAGAAATGTAGACAAAATCCAACAAACTATATAGTAATGTAAAACAAGGTACAAGGTGTCTATAGGACGGGAGATTTTGAATTTCTGCTCACACTAGTGGACACTGGACACTTTTGGATTGTGTGAGGCCCACTGAATATCTGAGCGCTATGTCACAGGCTCGATGGCGCAGCTGTGACCAAAGTGACTAGAGGATAAGTGAGATTTTGAATTTCTGCTCACACTAGTGGACACTGGACACTTTTGGATTGTGTGAGGCCCACTGAATATCTGAGCACTATGTCACAGGCTCGATGGCACAGCTGTGACCAAAGTGACTAGAGGATAAGTGAGATTTTGAATTTCTGCAGACACTTGTGGACACTGGACACTTTTGGATTGTGTGAGGCCCACTGAATATCTGAGCGCTATGTCACAGGCTCGATGGCACAGCTGTGACCAAAGTGACTAGAGGATAAGTGAGATTTTGAATTTCTGCTCACACTAGTGGACACTGGACACTTTTGGATTGTGTGAGGCCCAATGAATATCTGAGCGCTATGTCACAGGCTCGATGGCACAGCTGTGACCAAAGTGACTAGAGGATAAGTGAGATTTTGAATTTCTGCAGACACTTGTGGACACTGGACACTTTTGGATTGTGTGAAGCCCACTGAATATCTGAGCGCTATGTCACAGGCTCGATGGCACAGCTGTGACCAAAGTGACTAGAGGATAAGTGAGATTTTGAATTTCAGCAGACACTTGTGGACACTGGACACTTTTGGATTGTGTGAGGCCCACTGATTATCTGAGCGCTATGTCACAGGCTCGATGGCACAGCTGTGACCAAAGTGACTAGAGGATAAGTGAGATTTTGAATTTCTGCTCACACTAGTGGACACTGGACACTTTTGGATTGTGTGAGGCCCACTGAATATCTGAGCGCTATGTCACAGGCTCGATGGCACAGCTGTGACCAAAGTGACTAGAGGATAAGTGAGATTTTGAATTTCTGCAGACACTTGTGGACACTGGACACTTTTGGATTGTGTGAGGCCCACTGAATATCTGAGCGCTATGTCACAGGCTCGATGGCACAGCTGTGACCAAAGTGACTAGAGGATAAGGGAGATTTTGAATTTCTGCAGACACTTGTGGACACTGGACACTTTTGGATTGTGTGAGGCCCACTGAATATCACAGCGCTATGTCACAGGCAGAAATTGGCTAGTGTATCACAAACTACAAGGTTTATGTAGAATTGGGCAGAGTAGGAATCTCCCTAGAGTGCAGGTCTGTAAGAACGGAACATGTCCTCGACTTATTCTCACAGAGTGACACAGATAGCTTCACTGTGGCTGTGATAACAGCCGTTACACGGTACTGTGTGAGGAGCGTACACCGCTGTATGGTGTGAAAACATGCACGCTCAGTACCTCAGCAGGACAAAAAAAAAAATTGGGATTGCTTTTAAAAAAGCAGTTTGCAGCTCAGTACCTCAGCAGGACAAAAAAAAAAATTGGGATTGCTTTTAAAAAAGCAGTTTGCAGAGCAGTGGGTAAACAGCAATGCAGCTGTCAGGAAGCCTTAGAAGGCAGCCCAACAACCAACACCACTGATACACCACAATATAGCCTCCCCTTGCACTGCACACACAGTGACTGGTGTGTTGTACAGGCACAATCGCTAGCAGCAGAAGCAGTTTTTTTTTCTTCTTCCCTGCCTAACACTCTCCCTACAGAATCAGCAGCAACCTCTCCCTATGCTAAGATCGGCAGAAGTAAGATGGCGGTCGGCGTGCACGCCCTTTTATACCCCCTGTGACGCCCACCAAAGCAAGCCAATCACTTGCATGCCCTTCTGAAAGATGGTGGTGACCCGTGCCTATGTCATCACGTTGCCCACAGTGTCCGTGGATCCTGATTGGCTGAAAAAGAGCGCAAAACAAACTTTTGAAACGCGACTTTGGCGTGGCCGACCTCATCCTAGGGTCGGGTTTCTTTTCATGAAACCCGACTTTCCCAAAAGTCGGCGACTTTTGAAATTTTTCGACCCGTTTCGCTCAACTCTAGTCGTGGTGGCTCACCCCCTTGGTATTGCCCCTGACACTCCCTGTTGGAATATCGTGGCAGGATAATCTGTTAATCACTGCTGTTCAAGGTTAGGGAAAGGAAATATTGAGCGCGAGGCTCTTTTCCTAGTACGTCGAACGTGAGGCTCCGTACTGTGGAACATCAGTGTTGATATCGCTACCAGTGGTTTTTCTGCAGAGAACCATAGTATTCTGTAAGAGTCATGCTGCGTATCTTAAAGCAGAAGAAGTCTGTGCCCCACAAGTTAGATGAGGATGCTGTGGAGGTCAAGGCAATAGTAGCATCACGGGAAGGCAAGAAGGCAGTCAAGAATGTTGAGAGATTGTATAAGCATGTAGGATTGCCCTCGTCAGGGAGATTACAGCCGGCTATGTGGCATAATCTCATAGAGAACAAACGAGGCATGTTGAAAGATAAAGGATTGTTAGAACAAGCACAAGCTCATCTGCGAGTTGCGCGAGGCTTGAAGAATGAAGGATGGAAAGAGATTGATGGGGAACAGTCAGGGAAAGATACCTGAAGAAGGAGACCGGTTATGTGATATAATTGAGGATAGATATGGAAGTAGTGCAGCAAAGAACCTGGAAAAAGTATTAATCAAATCCAAAGTGCAAGATAGGCAGGCTGTGTGAATCCTTGTATATATGTCTATGAGAACCTCTGAATAAGATGAGAGATGAGTAAAAAAAAAAAAAAATCAGTGAATGAGCACGTATGAATGAATCATCACACATCATTTTTGTGTCAAGAGATTTGTGACCTTTCTAGTTGTGGTGGAATCCCGGACAGATGCGTTATAGATATTTCAAATCTACATCTGAGACTGAATGAATTGAGTAATGATATAGTTCGTGTTATATGTGGCATTACATTGTAAAGTTTCCTGAATGCATTTGGCCAGAAAAAGGGCAAGGCATGGTTAATCTCATTATACAGTTATCTGCCCTTACAGTGAAATCCCGTGATTTTGAGTTTCTTTGTAGAAATTGATTTTGATAAGCCTAAAGAACTACAGAATTCTGTGAAGGACGACGCTGCATTCTGACGGGAGGGGTGAAGGATGGCGCTGCGTAGTTTTTCTTCTCCCTTCGCTCTTATCTCTGCTGAGTGTGAGCTGTGCTCAAAATTCTCTGTAATTCTATCCGTAAGGTACACGCTGAAAGATTTGTGCATTTTAAAGCAACAGTACTTAATTGAAGATTGGAAGTTAAAAGTAAGATATGGTGCCTAATTTAGAAGGGAATTGTAAGTGATTGCTTGGTCATTAATGTGTTTGAACCTGCTTCTAGTTGTGTGATTGATTTGTATAGCAAATTGTGTCAAATTACAAGAGACAGAGAAGGAAGGAAGCAGTAAAACAAGTGGGACAAACATTGAAAAAGGCAAAAATACCAGAGTGTGAATGTTTGGATGTACAAAAAGGCACAGACAAGGGAAGAAAATAGCAAGTGAATAAATGATGCTTGAGAATGTGCAGCAGTGTGGAAGGTGTATTATGAATGTTTGATTGACAAAGTGTAACCAGAGACCCAGACAAAACAGATGGACTTGTAAACACTGTGGTCAGACTCAGACAAATCCAGACTGAATAGCTACTTGTGTGACCTGTGCTACTGACCTAAGAGAATTGCACTAAATCCTATCCAGACAAGATCATAAGAAGCTGACATAATAGTGTGGATAGTGGGTAGTGGGGACATTGGCCCTTGAGGAGTAAGCTGACAGTAGACATCAGACGGCCAACCCCATCAGGACCTAGAAGTGTGACTAGAATAAGAAAGATACAGGTGTATTATCCCTGGAGCCCCTCTGACCAGCTAGCTTTGCTGAAGCAGCTGCCTGCCCCTGAAGACCAACCATTCCCGTTTTACAGACACACAGATGTGACAAAGAATCAGGCTTGGGGCATGGATGATAAATCTGCACGATCTGGGGAGACGTACTGTGAGTCACTAAGACAATGGGCTGCAGTGGAACAATCAGAGCAGTCTGTACTCCTGACTAATGTGACACAGCAAAGAGGAGAGAGAGTAGAGATATACCTTGGACGGTTACAGCTGAAATGGGCAGACATGGGGTACATTTGCATAAATCCACTTGATGTTAGAATACTGGTGGATGCATTCATTGACGGTATGAACAAAGACTTACGAGACGCAGTACAGACAGCCAGACCTGAATGGAGACATGTAGATCCAAAAGACCTCCTTAAGGTAGCTAAAGAAATTGAGCAAACAAGGACAATAAAACGACCTGTCATGTATGCTGGAGCACAAGGAAAAAAGTGGAGACGTAATAGGGAAGGCATGTGAGATGACACTGACATTTCTTTTGACAATCTATTCCCCACATGACATCCATGCCATACTCCTACAAGTTCAACCAAAACATCTGTCTATGGCCAGACAGCTCCGACTTGAGTGTGCTCTACTAATTCCTGAGTATGTCACTCCTCAAAAGATGTAACGTTCTGAATCCAGCCACCCTCCTGCCTGTGGATTCAGAAAAGGGGGAATTGGTGACCGTATTAGCGAGTGAGGAAGGATACTTTGACATGACGCATGAACATGTCTGCATAGAACTGATGAGTCAGGAGACAGTTGGGTTTGCACACATTCATGAAAAACCTGTTCCTAATGCAGACTTTGAGTTTCTTTTTTGTAGATGGCCCCAGATACCACCAGGATGGACGATTCTACACTGGATATGCAGTAGTATCCTCACATGAGGTAATCCGAGCGGAACCACTCTCTCCTCACATGTCGGCGCAGGAGGCAGAGTTGAAGGCACTCACTGAGGCGTGTAGAGCCGCTGCAGGTAAAGTCGCTAATATTTTCACAGATTCGAAGCCCATTAAAAATGCAGAGCTGGTGAAACAATTGATGGAGGCATTGATGTTACCAGTCCAGGTTGGCATTGTCAAGGTAAAAGCACACACAAAGGTGACTCCGTGGAGGTAGAGGGCAATAGAAGGGCGAACGAGGCTGCTAAAATAGCACAAGGCGGCCTAGAGAGAGCAGTGGACGGTGGCGGGGAGTCAGCGTATTCCAGCCACATTGGGTCTAGATGTCCTGAAATCCCTCCAGCAAAAGGCTGCCCAAACAGAGAAGGTACACCGGGGGAGACTGGGAGCTGAGCTGAACTCAAATGGAGTATGGGAGAATAAGGATAAAATGTGCCCACCAAAGTCCCTGTTCCCAATCATGGCGCAAGCAGCACATGGCCCCAATCACACCTCAAAAAGTCACATGTGTGCCATGGTAGATGCCTTCTGGATCGCTCCTGGCTTCAGTTGCGCAGCCGCGAAACTTGTACAATCATGCCTCATCTGTGCACAGCACAACCCAGGTAAAACAGTAAAAGTCCCTAAGAAAGCGACACCTAGGCCTCTCTACCCGTTTCAGAGACGGCAGATTGACGACATACAGCTACCAAGGTAGGAGTGTATGCAAATATCCTAGTATGTGTAGATCTCTTCTCTGGATGGCCAGAGGCCTACCCGGTGAAAACGGCTACAGCTCGAGCTACTGCAAAGAAACTGGTGATGGAACTAGTACCACGATTCGGTGTCCCTGAAACAATTGAATCAGACAGAGGTACACACTTTACTGCTGAGGTAATGCAAAATGTAATGCAAATGATAGGTGTAGAACAAGCATTTCATACACCCTACCACCCACAGAGTTCAGGGAAGGTAGAGAGAATGAACGGGACACTAAAATTGAAAATACAGAAAACCATGGAGCAAACCCATAAACCATGGCCAGAGTGTCTCCCATTAGCATTATTCTCAGTAAGGTACACACCCACGGGGAAAACTAAACTGTCACCCTTCGAGATACTGTTTGGAAGACCACCGAACACAGGGTTGTACTACCCACAGGTCTTAACACTCAATGTGGATAATTTGACAAGTTATGTAATCCAGTTGCAAAAGCATTTAACTCAAATGCATTCTCTAGTTTTCTCTTCCATTCCAGATCCAGATAGTGTGGAAGGAACTCACTGTCTACAACCTGGTGATTGCGTATATGTCAAGAAACACTCCAGAAAGACCCTTGAACCCTGATATCAAGGACCTTACCAAGTACTCCTAACAACGCCTACTTCTGTTAAGTTGGAAGGACGACCAACCTGGATCCACGCATCGCATTGCAAACTAGCCACAGGAGTTAACAAAGCATAAGAGTGCATAATGTTTTGGTTTGGTTTTGTTGCATTATCTGTAATAATGGTAGCTGCGTGGGACAATCTAAATTCTCCAATGTCCTTGAATAATAAGTTTATACAACATCATGAAAAATTACTAAATGATTGGTCAAAAGACACTCAGTCTCCAGCAGATTGCTGGATCTGCACACATTCACCAATATCGGCCACTAGTATTCCGTTCCTTGTTATTCCTGTGCCACCCGAGGAATTATTTGCCTGGACCAGTTGTTCTGATACACTTGCTAATAATGCCACAAATAATGTGAAGTTATGGAACACAACTGTTGGTATACCTATTGTGGGATGGGTAGGATACCCTTGGTGGCAGGGTAATCTTTCAGGAAGTAATACATACCTTCAATATCTGGCATATAAAGGGGGGGCTTGGGTACCCAGGAATAGAACTCGATTAACCTACCTGGGGCAAATTCCAATGTATGGCCTACAAGTTAGTTTTAATGTAACTTCCCACTCTACTGATGCCTTCAAACCAATACTGCTAGAAAGAAGGTTGCATAACACGTCCTGGAAGTATTCCAATTTATTTCCCCAGGGCAATAATGAAACTTGTTTTAATATTTCAGGTAATATACCTTGCAACGAGTCATCTGGATATGAGAAAGGAACTCCCACCTGTAGAAATCCCGATGTAGGGTATTGTAGCCCTTTAGGACAACTTCCAAATTGGTGTATGCTTCAGAATGTATCTGCGTTCATAGATTTAGTTCATAGACTGGTATTACAACATTCAGCCCTATGGGACCTACCTAGTGACATGTTCTGGGTATGTGGAGACAATGCATATAAATGGTTGCCAGTAGGGGTAAAAGGTGCTTGTACTCTGGGTCGTTTGACTCCAGCTACCTTTGTTATTCCGAATGACCAGTTGAATACTCAGAGCATACCTAAACACCACTGCCTGTGTCATGAATTTGTTGAAAGGTTTGAAGCCCACTGATTGCCCAGATTACGTCCCACTAATTCATAAGGAACCCAAACTAAAGGTCCCAGGAGAAGTAACTGTATTAGCTGACAATTACACCTGCTATAATTCCCACGACACCACAGGTACACCAGTAGGGATCTTCGAGACAGGTTTCTGCAAAGAGAATAGTTCTCTAGATACTGACTTGTTAATCAAACATACACAATATATGTATGACATTTATTGGTTATGTGGAGATGGTAAGCTCCGTCCTAGGTTGCCAAATGCCTGGACAGGCCAATGCACCCTTGTTAAACTAGCTATGCAGTTCAAGATTCTACCCTGGGATCCAAAGATACCTGATGAACCTACCAGGAAAAGGAGAAGCCTCGATCAGCTCCATATGAGTTATGAAGAAGATCCACTAGTATATATTGATGCTATTGGAGTGCCAAGGGGGGTGCCTGACCAATTTAAAGCCCAGAACCAGATCTATGCTGGCTTTGCTTCTATAATCCCACAGGTGCAGATTAATAAAAATGTTGAATGGATCAATTACATATATTACAGTGAACAAAGGTTTGTCAATTTCAGCCAAGATGCCTTCCAAGGTATAGTTGAAGAATTGGGCCCTAACACTAGAATGACACTCCAAAATTGACTAGCCCTTGATATGATATTAGCTGAGAAAGGAGGAGTTTGTGGGATGGTGGGAGAGGAGTGTTGTACCTATATCCCTCAGAACTCTGGAGTGAATGGAAAAACCATGATAGCCCTTAAAAAGATAACTGGGTTAGCAGCAGAATTGAAAACTAATGCTGGAGTAGACACATCTTTCTTTTCCGGCTGGTTGGGTGGACTCAAGGGATTCCTTCAACAAGCTTGTATAGTACTGATTGCCCTCCTTGTAATTGGATCAATAACTCTTTGTTGTGTTATTCCCTTGTATAAAAAGGTTATTGCCAAAGCAACTCCGACTGGCACCTTCCTCAATCAAGAAGTAGACCCACCAGAGTACGATGGTACTGATCTAGGGAAGATCCCTAAGTATATTCCCCTCAAGAGAGTAGACAAAACCCCCATTCTCAGATGATGTTAAGAGACTTAGTTTAGGGACAGCGGGAGAACTCCATGTGAGGTTAGTGAAGGGTTCAGCTGCCTGGAGGCCTCTCGCTAGGGGAGAGCTTCTGAGGTGTCTGGATGAAGAAATCCACCTCCCCTTTTCCCATCACATGGACAGTCTCGAAGGATCTTTCATTAAGGGAAAAACTTAGTGTTTAGGGGGGATTGTCAAGGTGAAAATATATTTTCTTATATAACTTTTATATTTTTATACTGTGAAACAATAAGTTTTTCCTAATTGCTTGCTAATGCAAATGTAACTGTATTAAAGATGGCTGCCAGTGTTCACTTTCACTTAAATTCAGTGTCTAAAGAGTTAAGTTAAGTTTCATTTCTCCTAAAAAAGATAACTCAGGAATGTGAAGAAGGAGTAACCATCGGGAGACGTTTTGACGAATCAGAGAGAGACTGGACACTAGATGTATACTGCATAAACCCCGCCTAATGCACGCCTTCCCCTAACACTCAATATAGTATTGTGTATTTGTAAATAAAAGCCAGTTGTTGTACTGCTCCTGACAGGTGTGGATGCAGGACATTAGCTAAGACTGAATCAGCTGCGTGTCTGAGTCATTCTTAATCGGTACCAGATGTTTTGCGCTCGCACAATGATTTGGAATGACTGGTGAATGAGGATTCATTGTCGTTTACGACCCCGACAGGGGGTGGTTTCTCACAAGGTCAGCTCGCCCTCGGTGGGTGGGTGCCACGACCCAGAGAGTCCACTCAAAAAATCGGCTCAGCAGAAGCTGAGTCCGTCACACCAGGCCTTTAGCAGGTTTACATGGTACAGCTGCTTGGGTTTCCTTTTTCCGGGTTGGTAAACTTTATAGTTCACTTTCCCCCGTATCTCATAAGGCCCTTGCCACTTGGCCATGAGTTTACTCTCTGGGGTGGGTACTAGTACCAACACCCGGTCCCCTTCTTTAAAGGTCCTGACCGTGGCCCTTTTATTATACATACGGCTCTGAGCGGCCTTCGCATCCAGCAGATGCTCCTTTACTATGGGCCGCATAACCGCAATCCGATCCTGCATTTTTGCCACATATTCGATGACACTCTTATGGGGAGTGGGCTCCTGTTCCCACGTCTCTTTGGCTACATCCCGCAGTCCATTTGGGTGCCTGCCATACAGTAGCTCAAATGGGGAGAACCCCGTGGATGCGTGTGGTACCTCGCGGATGGCGAACATGAGATAGGGCAGTAACATGTCCCAATCCCTTCCATCCTTGGCGTCCACCTTTTTTAGCATGGCTTTGAGGGTCTTATTAAACCTCTCCACCAACCCGTCGGTTTGTGGATGATACACCGATGTACGTAGCTGTTTAATTTGGAGTAACTTGCACAGCTCCTTGGTCATCTTAGACATAAAAGAGGTTCCCTGATCTGTCAAGATCTCCTTGGGTAGCCCAAGGTGACAAAACAAGGCAAACAGTTCCCTGGCTATTAATTTAGCTGAGGTGTGGCGGAGCGGTATCGCCTCTGGATACCGGGTAGCGTAGTCTACGACTACCAATATGTGTTGGTGACCCCGGGCGAATTTTACTACTGGCCCTACCTGATCCATCGCAATCCGCTCAAAAGGTACCTCTATAATGGGCAGAGGCACCAATGGGCTCCTGTAGTTCGTGGTGGGTGAGGTCAGCTGGCACTCCGGACACGTCTCACAATACCTTTGGTCCTCAGCGTAGACACCTGGCCAGAACCGCTGCAGTATGTGCTCCTGAGTCTTTTTGGCTCCCAAATGCCCTCCCAGCATGTGAGTGTGAGCCATGTCGAGCACCACTCTGCGGTAGGGCTGGGGCACTACCAGCTGTTCTACCACCTCACCCCTGATTTTATCCACCCTCTATAGTAGCTCCTGGTTGATTACCATCCATGGGAACTCCATCTCCGCACCCGGTTGCTGAGCCACCCCATTTATCTCAATTACTCTCTCCCGTGCCTGTGCCAAAGTGGGATCCTGGAGCTGAGTTGTCTTGAACCTACCAGAGGACAACTCTAGTTCAGTGATCGGTGGGGTCTCCTCGACCTCTCCTGCCAATACCTCTAAGGGAAACCTATCAGGGTTACATCCTGTCCCTAGGTTGGTGACCCCTATGGCAGGTATCCCTGACTTGGCGTCTTCAGGTTCAGCGCACAGAATACCATTGTCCCTGAGAGGGTTAACTCTGGTCTCCCACAGGGACCAGAACAGGGGCAAGTCTCTTCCCAATGCAGTCCCATATGGAAGAGTCTTTACTACTCCCACCACATGTTTTACTTCCCCACATGGGGACCCGTGGTCGAGTACTCTCGATGGTCCCCATGTATGCACACCACCCCCACCTTACGCCCATCAGGACTGTCCCCAGCAACCAGGGACCCATGCACCATAGTTACCAAACTCTCCGAGTCCAAGAGCGCGTCCGTCTGGTACCCATTAACGAGTACCTAGTACAGATGACGTTCAGTACCAGCAGGGTTTGTAGAGGCAGTGCAGACTGGCTGGGCATACACAGATACCCGGCGGGTATACCCGCAGTCCATGGGTTCAGTCGTTAGGGGGCAGTTAGCAACCACATGTCCAGGCTCTTAGCATCGCCAACACTTAAGAACTGGGGCATGAAGGAACCGTGGGGGCCACGTTAGGGGGCACAGGGCGGTTGACACTCTCCTTCCAAGATATCCCTTCAGTTCGGGCACGATCCGTATGGGCCTTGGTGGAGGGTTGTGGATTTTTCCCATGCTCCTGAGCTGACGGGGCCTTACGTGACAGCCGAAGTGGGGCAGTGTCCCGTATAAAGTCTTGAGTGGCTGTATACCACTCAACCAGTCCTACCACCTGGTCCAGAGTGCCCGGATCCCCTTGCCCCACCCATCGCTGTATGGTGGCTGGCAGGGCCCTTACCAGTCGGTCAACCACCACCCTCTCTACCATCTGGATCAGGGTTAAAGTCTCAGGCTTTAGCCATTTTTTTACCAGTTGCAGTAAGTCATAAGCTTGAGACCGGGCTGGGTGAGTCTCAGAAAAGGACCATTGGAACACCCGTTGGGCCCACACATATGTATTAACCCCCGATCGAGCAAAGATCTCACCTTTCAGCTTCCCATAGTCCAGGGCATTGTCCCGAATGAGGTCCAGGTAGGCCTTTTGTGAGCCACCGGCAAGTTCTCCCGCTCTGCAGTGCGTTCAAAGACGGTGAGAAAAGCCTCCATGTCGTACTCAGGTGCCATTTTCCTCAGCGCTAAAGGGACCTTGTACCGGGTTTCCAATCGGTATGTGGTGGCTGGGGATCCTGCCTCTTGCAGAGCTGCAAATTGCTGCAGAATTA
Organism: Dendrobates tinctorius; assembly: GCF_039654945.1. Taxonomy (NCBI): domain Eukaryota; kingdom Metazoa; phylum Chordata; class Amphibia; order Anura; family Dendrobatidae; genus Dendrobates; species Dendrobates tinctorius. The sequence continues at coordinate 15,460,007 of NW_027361752.1, read as the reverse complement.
AATTGTTGATTTGCCGCTGCTCCTGTAGCTGCTGCTGCTGTTCCTCTTGCAGCTTCTGCAGTCGCACCTGCGAGGCGGCAAACTGTCTCAGTATTTCCTCCATCTTATCAGTTGGCTAAAGCTGCAGCTTTGCAGGCCTAATATACAACATGCAGCATGCTTTGGGTATGCCTCAATTCACACTGCCCGCATTCTCCAACCATATGTAAAGCAACGGTGTCCACGCTGTGCAGTTATGAGGCAGTGACCCAGAAAGTTCAAAACAGAAAGGTTTTTAATGTCCAACAAAACTCACTAGGGTTTTTTTTTTCCTTTTTCCCAACATGTGGCCATAGGCCACTCATAAGACCTCGGCTGGAGGAAACGGACCGGATCCCCACTACCTTCCTGCAGTCCGTTTCAAAAATAAAAGCCCATACTGGGTTTTCCTAAACAAACTCCTTGGTCCAAATAGCTTGACCAGGTTCGAATTTACTTTTATTCTGCCCTGCGAATCACAGGCACATTTCTGTGATCACAAGGCACTCTAATACATTTCAGAGCACATCCTGGGGGACACATAGCGACCCTCACATGTGACACCAGTCACTACCTCACATTGGTGACACTGAATCTGTGTTCGGTGGCTTTTTTCTATATATGTGTAAATATGTTGGGGGTTATTTGAAGGGATGTAGCATGAATGAGGTGTAATATGGCTGTTTTTGTGTTTAGCCTTAGTTCCGAGGGGATTTGCCAAAGATGTTGGGCTAAACTACGGCAACATGCCTCCTCCCCATCATCACATATGGTTCTGGAAATATAGTCCATCACCTGGCTAGCTGACCAGACGGACCTGAGGGTATGATATACTGATGGGGCTCATGTGATAGCGTGTATGGTGCACATTTTTTTTCCCTATGTGTTCATGTAGTACTGATTCTATGGGCTCATATAGTGGGAAATTGCATGTGATTTATTTGGCCTATTATAGAGTGGATACGTGCACTTAACTAGAAGGCATGTCATTAGGTATTTTGCATTTTATTTAACTGTATAGTAGCCATGGCTCATTAGTCCTATCTTTTAGATAATGATACTGGGCATTAGACCATAGATTAGATTTAATAACACCAGCCCACCCAATTGTGAGGACTATTTTTAAGACATTAATATATGACGCGGTCAAGATCGCTGGTTTTCTGCCGGATCCGTCTTGTTCTTGACAGACAAAACCGGATCCGTCTCATCCGGTTCATCCGTTTTTCTATCCGTTTTTCTATCCGTTTTTCGACGGATTACGCCGGATCCGGTTTTTAAAATTGACCCTTGTGGCCTTCCGAACGGGATTGGCTACTGGAAAACTAGATATAGCATGTTCCTACAGCCCTTCTTTGACAGGTTGTAGAGAAGAAAGTGCAGGTTGGAGAGAAGAGCAAGTTACTGGCGAAGATGGATGTTGTCATTGGAAATATTACCACTAGAAGTTCTGTGACGGTTTCAGTAATGAGGGACAATTTTGCACTATACTTTATGTCACCTCAAGGCAGAGTACACTGGCAGGATGACAGAGTGTGAAAGATTTGTGCCCTAACCAAACTTGTGTACCTTCTGGACCAACAGTATATACCTTTGCCAACCAAAGTTGGCTATCTTGTCATGGTCTTACTATTTTTACCTTTAGGCCACAGGTGTGTACCTGGTTGTGTTTTATGCAAAGTATTTCACCTTTTAACAAAAGTTGTGCACATTGGTAGGAAATCACCAACAATAAACACAACTTTTTAGGTGAAATACTTTGCTTCAAATACAACCAGGAACACAACTGTGGCAAAAAGCTAAAATTTACCCACAGTTATATACCTGGTTTTGAATACCTTTTTACCTTTGAAATACCCTGTATTTAACCTTTTTTTAAAACATAGTTCGCCTCAGAAAGAAATGACAGACAACCATTGTGAAACGATAATTTAACTTTTATTTACATTTTTTTTTTTTTTTGTAAAATGTATTTAAAGTGCAAAAAACTTTTTTAATAAAGGTTTTAAACCCAATGGGCATTTTTATTACAAAAAACACACATTACAAATCTGTGTACTGTGGGGTGGAAATACTGCTGGAGGGGCTGCGGGACACTTCGACACTGGGTGCGTGGAGAGAGGACTGGGATCGTGGTGGGGAAGGAACAGTTAGAGGTGAAGGTGTGGAAAAAGATACAGAATGGGTGGACATGTGGGAGGCAGAAGAGGTGGTGGGCGGTGGAGTGGAGGGTTGGGCAGGGACTGTAGGAGCAGATGATGTTGATGGAAAGTTGTATGGGGAAGGAGTTTGGTACGGGGAAGGAGTTTGGTACGGGGCAGGTTGCTGGAAGTGGGGAGATGTCTGGTATTGGGGAGGTTGCTTGTACTGGTGAGGTTGCTGGTATGTAATAGGAGGGGGAGGATGGAAAGTGGCTGGAGGGGGTGCAGATGTAATAGGAGGGGGAGGATGGAAAGTGGCTGGAGGGGGTGCAGATGTAATAGGAGGGGGAGGATGGAAAGTGGCTGGAGGGGGTGCAGGTGGAGGAACTACAGTGGTGGGAGGTGGAGGTTGGGAGGTAACCTGCTGTAGAGCACCGTGGCACGAATGCATTACATGCATCTGCTGGGTAGGAGATAGCGTTTCCATGCGCTCCACAACAGACCTGAAAAAGGTGTGGTTTGGCAAAGATCTTGCTTCTGAATGCATGGTTTGCAGAAGTGTCTTCACCTCCAGAATGCTGGAGTTGATCTGCTGAAAGCCTGCGGAGATTTGCTCTGACAAGACTTTGAGACAGTTCTGGAAAGATGCATTCAGATGCAAGAACTCTTGCGCATAACTCTTTTCCTGACCCCTCTGCCGCTGCCGCCCAGTACCCGCAGGTGTACTAGAGGTGGCAGGGGCAGAAGGGTGGGGTAAAGGGAAAGCGATCTCCTCACCAGCAGCTTCATGTAATGTAGGCGGCCACGATGCTCCTGTGCTGGTGGATGGGACAGATGGGTCAAATGTGTGGGAAGGCTGGGAAGGTGCAGATGTACCGGGGCGGTCGAAGTGTCCCTCGATGCCGGTCTCCTCAGGGATCGCCTCAGAAGGGTCCAATCGTGCAGGCTCCCGAGTGCTGCTCACCATGCTGTGTAATAAAGAGAAAAAAAAACAATTAAAATACTGACATGGTATGGCCCTGGCTGAAAAAAAAAAGTTACATCTAACATTTTTTTCACATGTGGTGTGTAATATTTACCTTCTGGTGAGCATTGTTTCCCGGAGGAATGACAGGGCTTGTGCGTACTTGTACTTGCTCCTGCGTCCTCCAGATCCACTCGGGGCCCGCATCTCTTTATTGAACTCCTTCTTGAAACGATCCCTCACAGACCGCCACCGATTCACAATTCTGTTCCCTGAAACGAGAAAGGAGTGGTTAGTATACAACATCAGTGTTTCACAAACTCCAGTCCTCATGGTCCCCAGGGGTCATGTTTTCAGGATTTCCATAGTAAATAGAAATCCTGAACACATGATCCGTGGGGACCACGAGGACTGGAGTTCGGGAAACACTGGTTTACATCAAGCAACCGGTACTGTATATACTTACGCTCTTTAATCTGGGCCCGAGCTTCGAGGTCCTCCCAGCGGCCCACAAGGAGAGAACAGATTTCCTCCCAGAGTCGTCGGGTAACGATCAGGTCAGCGTGGCGGCGGTCAGCCATATTCCAGAGCGGCTCCCTTTCTCTGACGAGATCGATGAGGCGGTCCACATCAATCCCTCCATCCTCACCGTCAGAGTCGGGAGCACGCTGTGAAGGCTGTTAAAGAAAAAGACAAAAATAACATAATTAGCCTCCACAAAAGAAATGAAATGAAAAGTGCAAAAAAACAAAGCAAAAATATTTATACTTACACGCTGGTGACCGCCGCGTTGCTGTCGCCGACGACCCTGGGAGGCACTGCGAGGACCTCTTGGCCGAGCACCAGATTGGGAAGACTAGAGAAGAAAACAAAAAATGTTATGTCTTTGGATGTAGGCATTTGTTTGCTGTGTGTGGTCTGCAGAACATTGTTTTCTATGATGTTGTGTTTCTGCGTTTGATGCAAAAAACTTACCAATTGTGAGCCCACTCCAGGTGTCTGTCCACCCCTTCCTTCTTCTTCTGGGAGCTCCTCTTCATCTTGTGATTCCTGTTTTGAAATAAAAGTCAATGAATAGACATATATTACAGAGATGATGGATTTTGGAAATAAAAACTTACCGTCAAACGCTGACGATGCGAGGGAGGGCTCCCAGAAGAAGATGTGCTGTCCTGTTGATGGCCAGACTCCATGGCTGTGGGTATTGCTGCTGCTGTTGCTGCTGCCAGTGATGCCATTTCTGCTGCTGCTGCTGCATCTCTTTGGCGGCTGTTGAATAAAGAGAAACAAAGGGCCAATGAATATCTTGATATTCCATGGCCCTAGTTTGGAGGAATGGGGGATTTGATAATTACCGTCTCTCATCTGCTTCTGGACTCCCCTCCTCAGCATGTTCCATTTGCTGCTCCATTTGGGGTGGTGGTGGTGCTGATGGTGCTGCAGATGTCTGCTGCCTTCTCCTGGTTCTTGGCTTGGGTGGCATGTTGGGTGTGGCTGTGGGTCCCACTGTCTTGCTTTTATATATGTCTTGTGGGCAGAGCTACTGAGCATGCTCAGACCAAAAAAAACGGATCCGGCCACCGGATCCGGCTTTCGCCGGATCCGGCGCATTGCGGCGCTCATAGGCTTTCATTGTGTGAAAAAGCCGGATGCGCCGGATCCAGCGTGTCCGGCTTTTTCGCCGGAGACAAAAAACGTTACAGTAGACGTTTTTTCCAGACGCCGGATCGCGACACATTGCCGGATCCGGCGAAAACCGGATGAAACGCATGGCCATCCGGCGCGATCCGGCGCAAATGCAAGTCAATGGGGGGGAAACCGGATCCGGCATTGCATTTCGCCGGATCCGGTTTCTGTCAAAAGCGCCAGATCGCGCCTGACGGCGAAAACCTGATGTGTGAAAGAGGCCTTAGTGTGACTGTACCTTAAATAATAAATATAAAAAAATGCCTATATAGTTTAATATCTACTCATCATGTCAGGTCTGATCTGCCTATGCATGTTGTGATTTTAACTTTGCTTTTATAGTGTATGTCTTTCTGTCTGTTGGGCATATATGTTCAATAAAAGCTTTTTTGTATTGTACATTTGCGCTGTGTGTGCACTGGTTTTTGCGCTTCTGTTCCTTTTCCTTGATACACCCAGCTGAGACAGGGCGAATGGGAACTAAATCAGTCAGTATTCGATCAGATCACAGAAATGTGGGGACATCCTTCCATAGATCTATTCGCCAAGAGTCAAAACAGGAAAGTAGACACATTCTGCTCATAGCGTTATATGCCTTCATGAATCCATGGGACCACCACCTAGCCTATGCTTTTCCTCCAATTGTCCTTATTCTGGTGGTTCTGAGGAATATCCTGGATATCAGGGCAAAAGTGATCTTAATAGCCCCCTTCTGGTCAAAGAGGACGTGGTTTTCTTGACTGAGGATGATGTCCATCCCCGATGCCTGGGTTCTTCCAGAGCTTCCGGACCTTATTTCCCAAGGGACCAGTTCTTCATCCTCAGGTAACAAATTAGAACTTGACAGCCTGGAATTTGAGAGGGTTCTCCTGAGGGGTAAAGGGTTTTTACTGAATTTATTCTCCACGTTGTTACAAAGTAGGAAACCTGTAACCACCAAACTTTATGTGAAAACATGGAGAAAGTTCCTTTCAGGTTCCAGGTTAGGGGTTCCACTAACAGCCATCTTAGAATTTCTGCAGAACGAGTTGGAACAGGGCCTAGCTACAAGCGCTTTGAAGGTTCAAATCGCAGCATTAGAGGCCCTATACAATTGCGACCTGGCTGGGAATCGAGGGATGTCCAGATTCATCAAGGCATAGGCTAACCTCTCTGTCACTGGGGGCCAGGTGCCGGTGTTCTGAGCAGGCAGTGACAGGTTCTGATGTCACCGCTGGCTCAGGCCCCTGGCACTGGCGATATTTACCGGTCCCCGTTCCTTAGCCGTCCACCGCTCTGTCTCCCGGGTCTTTGTAGTGACGTTCAGCAGAGGGTGCGCACTGACTATGTCATCGCGCCCTCTGCTGAACGTCACAGCAGGAGTACCCGGAGACACAGCGGTGCACGGCGATGGAACGGGGACAGGTGAATATTGCTCTGCCCCCTGTCATATTCACCCCCTCCTGGCGCACGGTCTCCTCTGCAGTCCCTGCTTCTCCCTCAGTCGTCGTCTTCCTGCTTTCAGCGGTCACGTGGTACCGCTCATTAAACTCATGAATATGCGCATATTCATGAGTTTAATGAGCGGTACCACGTGACCGCTGAACACAGGTGCAGGAGACCTACGGAGAAGAGGGGGGGCTGCAGAGACGTGCCAGGAAGGGGTGAGTATGGTCTCTGACACCCCCGCTCCCCCTCCCCCGCTAACCCCCGGTATATGACTCGCGTATAAGCTGAGAGGGGGGACTTTCAGCCAAAAAAAATGGGCTGAAAATCTCGGCTTATACGCGAATATATACGGTAGTTGGTAGTTATATGTGGTGTTCCTGTTAAGCTTAATAGTAATGTTGAATATTATGTTATTAACCTGGAGGTCCTCTCATGTTCTGTAGGTTCTGTAGATTTCCTGTCCTTGAAAGGCGGATACCTTCTCTCCATGGTGCTGTCATGGACTCTGAGAAATCCCTTTACAGGTAAGTAACTACATCATTTTTCCTCAGCTCAATCCACACAGATGCCATAACAGCCACTGCAGAACTGTGATCCACTACTCCAAAGCAAAAATCTATGTAACATGTTGATTTCAACAAATACATGGAGGTGTGGACCTTGCAGACCAGGTTCTAAGCTATACTGTCAGGTGCCCAATCCTACTAGAGAATGAAATATCCATCTCCAAAAATCTTGTTGGCAGAGGGAAGCATGAAGTGCTCTAAAATTTCCTGGTAGACGGCTGTGCTGACTTTGTTCTTGGTAAAACACAGTGGACCTATACCAGCAGATGAAATGGCTCCCCAAACCATCACTAATTGTGGAAACTTCACACTAGACCTCCAGCAGCTTGGATTGTGGACTCTTCACTCTTGCTCCTGACTCTGGGACCATGATTTCCAAGGTCTAGTGTTAAATTTCCACAATCAATGATTGTTTCAGGAGCCATGTCATCAGCTGGTGAAGGTCCACTATTTTTTAACAAGACCAAAGTCAACGCTGCCGTCTACCAGGAAATTTTAGGGCACTTCATGCTTCCCTCTGCCGACAAGCTTTATGGAGATGGACATTTCATTCTCCAGCAGGACTTGGCACCTGTCCACACTGCGAAAAGTACCAATACCTGGTTTAAAAACAACAGTATCACTCTGCTTGATTGGCCAGCAATCTCGCCTGACCTTAACCCCATAGAGAATCTATGAGGTAATGTAAAGAGGAGATGAGAGACCTCAGACCCAACAATGCAGACAACCTGAAGGCTGCTATCAAAGCAACCTGGGCTTCCATAACACCTCAGCAGTGCCACAGAATGATCGTTTCCATTCCACGCCCCATTGATGCAGTAATTGATATCAAAGGAGCCCCGACCAAGTATTGAGTGGATTTACTGAATATGCATTTCAGTAGGCCAACATTTCGGATTTTAAAATCATTTTTCAAGATGGTGTTATAAAGTATTCTAATTTACTGAGATAATGACTTTTGGGTTTTCATTGGCTGTAAGCCATAATCATCAACATTAACAGAAATAAACACATGAAACAGATCACCGTGTGTAGTGACTCTATATACGAGTTTCACTTTTTGTATTGAAGAACTGAAATAAATTGACTTTTTGATGATATTTTAATTTAGTGAGATGCACCTGTACTTTTATAGTAACATAGTTTTGAAGGCTGAATGAAGACCTTATGTCCATCTAGTTCAGCCTATTTTTAGTGCAGCTGTTCTGCATTGTTGATCCTGGGGAAGGCAAAAAACCCACAGAGTAGAAGCCAATTTTCTCCATAGGGAAAAAAATTCCTTCCCCTAAGCTGGGTCAACCATCTACCTATAATATTATGTTATTCGTAACCTTCTATACTGTTACTCACAAGAAAAGCATCCATTCCTTTCTTAAATTCTTTCAGTGAGTTGGCCATCACCACTTCCTCAGGAAGAGAATTCCAGAGCCTCACTGCTCTTACCATGAAGAACCCTCTTCTATGCTGGTGCAGAAATTGTCTTTCCTCCAAACGAAGAGAATGCCCCCTTGTTCTTGTCACAGTCCTTGGTACAAACAGTTCATTGGAGAGATCTCTGTATTGCCCTCTGATATACTTGTACATATATATTAGGTCTCCCCTAAGTCTTCTCTTTTCTAGAGTAAATAGACCTAATTTTGATAACCTTTCTGGGTATTGTAGTGAACCAACTCCATTTATCATTTTAGTAGCCCGCCTTTGAACCCTTTCAAGTTCAGTAATGTCTTTCTTGAGCACCGGCGTCCAAAATTGCACACAATACTCCAAGTGTGGTCTGACGAGTGATTTGTACAGAAGCAGAATTATGTTTTCATCTCGTGTCCCCAGACCTCTTCTAATGCATCCCCTGACCCTATTTGCTTTGGTGGCAGCTGCCTGACTCTGGGCACTCCAATTTATCTTCTTATTGACTAAGATGCCTAAGTCTTTTTCCATGTCTGATTTCCCCAGCAGTTTCCCATTTAGTAAGTAATTATAGCATCTGTTTCTCCTTCCCATGTGCATAACCTTACACTTATCTGTGTTAAACCTCATTTGCCATTTTTCAGCCCAATTCTCCAATTTACTCAAATCTGTCTGTAGTTGCAAACTATCCTCCTTTGTGTTAACTACCTTACATAGTTTTGTATCATCTGCAAATACTGATATTTTACTGTGTAAGCCATCCACTAGATCATTAATAAATACATTAAATAGTAGGGGGCCCAATACAGATCCCTGTGGTCCCCCACTAGTAACCCTGGCCCAATCTGAGTATGCACCATTAATAACCACTCTTTGTTTTCTATCACTAAGCCAGCTACCTACCCATCTACACACATTTTCCCCTAGCCCAAGCTTTCTCATCTTACTTACCAATCTTTTATGTGGGACAGTGTCAAATGCTTTAGAGAAGTCGAGATAAATGACATGCAATGATTCTCCTTGGTCCATTTGAGAGCTTACATCCTCATAGAAACTGATCAGGTTAGTTTGACAGGAGCGATCCTTCATAAATCCATGTTGATATGGAGTTAAACATTTATTAACATTGAGATATTCCATAATGGTATCCTTTAGAAACCCTTCAAAAATTTTACCCACAACAGATATTAAGCTTACCGGCCTATAGTTTCCAGGTTTCCTTTTACACCCCTTTTTGAATATTGGTACCACATTTGCTTGCCGCCAATCAAAAGGAACAGACCCTGTTTCTATAGAGTCTTTAAATATAAGGAATAGAGGCCTGTCTATCACATTACTTAACTCCCTTAATACTCGAGAGTGAATGCCATCAGGGCCTGGTGATTTGTCAGTTTTAATCTTACTAAGGCGGTTCTGCACTTCTTCCTGGGTTAGGCAGGTAATACTTAATGGGGAGTTTACATTATCACTCTGCATTTCCCCATGGCAAATCCTTTTCCTGTGTGAACACTGTTGAGAAAAAAGTATTTAAAACATTTGCTTTTCCCACATCGCTCTCTATGATTTCACCCTCATTGTTCTTTAAAGGGCCGACACCATCAATTTGAATCTTTTTACTGTTTATATAATTAAAGAATAGTTTGGGGTTTGTTTTACTTTCCTCAGCAATGAGTCTCTCAGTTTCCACTTTTGCTAAATGTATTTGTTTTTTATACATTTTATTTTTTTCTCTATAACTTTTTAATGCTTCTTCATTGCTTTCTTGTTTTAGCTTCTTAAATGCCTTGTTCTTGTTATTTTTTGCCCTTTTTACAGTTGTGGCCAAAAGTATTAACACCTCTGAAATTCTGTAAGATAATACTCAGTTTCTTCCTGAAAATGATTGCAAACACAAATTCTTTGGTATTATTATCTTCATTTAATTTGTCTTAAATGAAAAAACACAAAAAGAATTGTCCTAAAGCCAAATTGGATATAATTCCACACCAAACATAACAAAGAGGGTGGACAAAAGTATTGACACTGTTCGAAAAATCATGTGATGCTTCTCTAATTTGTGTAATTAACAGCACCTGTAACTTACCTGTGGCACCTAACAGGTGTTGGCAATAACTAAATCACTTTTGCAGCCAGTTGACATGGATTAAAGTTGACTCAACCTCTGTCCTGTGTCCTTGTGTGTACCACATTGAGCATGGAGAAAAGAAAGAAGACCAAAGAACTGTCTGAGGACTTGAGAAACCAAATTGTGAGGAAACATGAGCATTCTCAAGGCTACAAGTCCATCTCCAAAGACCTGAATGTTCCTGTGTCTACCGTGCACAGTGTCATCAAGACGTTTAAAGCCCATGGCACTGTGGCTAACCTCCCTAGATGTGGACGGAAAAGAAAAATTGACAAGAGATTTCAATGCAAGATTGTGCGGATGTTGGATAAAGAACCTCGACTAACATCCAAACAAGTTCAAGCTGCCCTGCAGTCCGAGGGTACAACAGTGTCAACCCGTACTATCCATCGGCATCTGAATGAAAAGGGACTGTATGGTAGGAGACCCAGGAAGACCCCACTTCTTACCCCGAGACATAAAAAAGCCAGGCTGGAGTTTGCCAAAACTTACCTGAAAAAGCCTAAAACATTTTGGAAGAATGTTCTCTGGTCAGATGAGACAAAAGTAGAGCTTTTTGGGCAAAGGCATCAACATAGAGTTTACAGGAGAAAAAAAGATGCATTCAAAGAAAAGAACATGGTCCCTACAGTCAAACATGGCGGAGGTTCCCTGATGTTTTGGGGTTACTTTGCTGCCTCTGGCACTGGACTGCTTGACCGTGTGCATGGCATTATGAAGTCTGAAGACTACCAACAAATTTTGCAGCATAATGTAGGGCCCAGTATGAGAAAGCTGGGTCTCCCTCAGAGGTCATGGGTCTTCCAGCAGGACAATGACCCAAAACACACTTCAAAAAGCACTAGAATATGGTTTGAGAGAAAGCACTGGAGACTTCTAAGGTGGCCAGCAATGATTCCAGACCTGAATCCAATAGAACACCTGTGGAGAGATCTAAAAGTGGCAGTTTGGAGAAGGCACCCTTCAAATATCAGGGACCTGGAGCAGTTTGCCAAAGAAGAATGGTCTAAAATTCCAGCAGAGCATTGAAAGAAACTCATTGATGGTTACCGGAAGCGGTCGCAGTTATTTTGGCTAAAGGTTGTGCAACCAAGTATTAGGCTGAAGGTGCCAATACTTTTGTCTGGCCCATTTTTGGAGTTTTGTGTGAAATGATCAATGTTCTGCTTTTTGCTTCATTCTCTTTTGTGTTTTTTCATTTAAGATAAATTAAATGAAGATAATAATACCAAAGAATTTGTGTTTGCAATCATTTTCAGGAAGAAACTGAGTATTATCTGACAGAATTGCAGGGGTGTCAATACTTTTGGCCACAACTGTACATCCTTATTTAGCCACATTGGTGTTCTCCTGTTCCTAGCCCTTTTATTTCTGTACAGTATGGCTAGCTCGCAGTGGGAGTGTAAAACTGATTTAAATATTTCCCATTTATTTTCTGTGCTCCTATTTTTGAGGACATTGTCCCAATCAATTCGGCAAAGGTCCTCTCTAAGCTGATCAAACTTTGCTTTCCTGAAATTCAGCGTTTTTCTAACCCCCTTCCAGGGCACCTTACTGAAGGACAAGTGGAATTATATAATATTGTGGTCACTATTCCCTAGGTGCCCATCGACTCGGACTTCTGTTATTCTATCTGGCCTGTTGCTTAAAATTAAGTCCAGCAGGGCTGTCCCTCTTGTTGGGCCCTGCACAAGTTGTGACAGATAATTATCCTTGGTTACGGACAGAAATTGGTTTCCTTTCTGAGATACGCAGGTTGCAGGTTCCCAGTCTATATCAGGGTAGTTGAAGTCCCCAATAATAATCACCTGATTGTGATTTGCTGCTTTGTCTATTTGTTTCAATAATACATTTTCAGTGGTTTCTGTTATATTTGGTGGCTTATATTTATTTTTTTACATGAAAATACACATTTATGGGTATAATATATTGTTTTTTTATTGTGTTTTTAGTTTTTTGAAAAAATTGTCATAACTTTGTTTTTTTACTTGGTCGGTCTATGGGACTTTCACTTTTATTACTCTGATCGCTGTCATAAGCATTGCAATGCACCAGGGTTGCAATGCTTTATAACAATCAGTTCTGCAGTGACACACATGCTTGTTAGACCATGCTCTGAGCATGGTCTAACAAGCTTGCTAGTCTTGTGACCCGGGGGTCATCATAATGACCTCGGGTCACCATGGCAACGACCGAGCCCTTGCGATGACATCGCAGAGCGCCGGTTGGAGGGGGAGCACCCTCCTTCTCCCTAAGTTCTAAATGAGGGTTAAATTGCCTGGAGCAGTGCAGGCACCTCTCCTCTCTCAGTGAAAGCCAAGGGTCAGCTATCATGTTAGCTGAAAATCCAGTTGCGATCGCACACGCAGAACTCCTATGTGCGCAAAATTGCCATGACATACCCGTACGTCCAAGGTCGCAAAGTCATTCCCTATTATGATGTACGGGGTACGTCAAAGGTCGGGAAGGGGTTAAGACTGGGATCTAAGAGGTAACATTTCTCCTTGTGGAGTGTGACAAGTCAGATCTGGCATTTCAGAGTGAGGAGACTTATACACCATGCAATGCTCCTCTGGGAAATTAAATATGCAACTTGCCCCTTCAAAGAGGAAGAGGACGAGAAATCTAGTGCCACCTACTGGAAGTAGCAATCTTAACTGTAATTCCTTAAAATGCATACATGTTAAAAACATGGATGTGTATGAAGTCGGGTTAGGGTTAGGTGCACAAACGTATTTGGCTGCTACCCTTCTCTATATAGTGCCACCTATACATATCTTCCTACCTAAAGTAATCCGTCTGATGAAGGTCTGAGTTACAGACCGAAACATTACTATATTAGATTATGATTCCCAAAATTAACTACATGTTTTTCATGCATCATACGGTATGAGTGGCGGATCCTGTCTTTTACATTGTGAATGGAGTGGTATTCTATGTGCACACCTTACAGTACAGGGTGATGTATATCCTTGTGCATAGCAGGAGGAGATCATCACATAAAATATGATACTTAATGGGAGTACTGAAGATCAGCTGAGTGCTATGTTCTTGGCAATCTCCATTAAAAGTGAATGGAGCGGTAGTGCACATGTTCTACCTTAGCTCCATTCAGCCGAGCCCTCAGGATCAGTGGAGGCCACAGCAGTCAGAGCCCCAGAGATCAAAAAGTTATCCCATGTTCCATAGATAGGGTGTAATTTTTAAACTAAAGAACTCCCTTTAAGACTGTGTTTATACTTTACATCCACATTGCAGTTTTTGCTGCAACTGCTGAAAACATTTCAATGAAGAAAAAAAACACAAGAAGTCAGGATTCTGTGAATGCAGCTTTAGTCTGTACCTTAGTCTAGCCTGTGCCGAACTTTGTTTATGTGGTTTGGAGAATTTTATATGATTATAACATTGCAATACTGTCTCTGGTTGGGAATTTTCAGATCTTAACCCTTTGTCTAATGACAAAATCTATTTCTCCTGTAATGCTACACCTTGAATAAACAAAGATGACATGAGAATAGAAAATACAAAATAACAAGCACAATGTTTTATTAGAACTTGGTCTTGGCACTCAATATTATATTTGTAAATAGAAAATACATAGTTACATAATATATTTTGATATGAGGACAGGCAGAGCATCTCATCTCTATTCCACTACTCCGCATACGGTTGTGGAGATGACACAGCTGTACTTGTCGATCCACCATCTATTCACTTTGAAATATGTTAGTTGATAACAGATGGAATGGGATGTCTTGCTGACAAACATATCCTGCGGTTGGTTACTAGGATGATATGTTATTGAAACAGGTCATGCAGGCTTAGAAAAAACAGAACAGAGCTGTTTCTATGAGATTGAAAGGATAACAGTCAAAATATTGACTGCAAAAAAAAAATAGTAACCAAGAAAGCACCCATTCAAAGCTTAAGTGAACGTAACTTGTAAATACTATTAAATGGCTACAGTGTTAATGCAAGCAACTCCAATTACTAGATCCTGAGGTTGTCCTGGCCTTCACCCTTTAACCCTTGTGTGAAAACACAGCATTGTATCTTAATTAACCAGACAACTGTTTTTAGCAAACCAAGAATAATAGAATGTTATCTGTATAACAATAATCTTTATTTTTATATAGCGCTAACATATTCCGCAGCGCTTTACTGTTTGCACACAATATCATCACTGTCCCCGATGGGGCTCACAATCTAAATTCCCTAAATGTATGTCTTTTGGAATGTGGGAGGAAACCCACGCAAACACAGGGAGAACATACAAACTCCTTGCAGATGTTGTCCTTGGTGGGATTCGAACCCAGGACCCCAGCGCTGCAAGGCTGCATCCACTGAGCCACCGTGCTGCCCATGGCTTTTCGAATGTTGGCTTCTCGAATTTAAGTGTTGATTACTGGTTGGTCAAGAAAACAGACTTTTGTTTGTGTAAGCCTGTAATATTGACTTGTATTGTGCGCTTATCCTTGATCACTAGTGATGTTTGCTGATATGCTAATTATGCATTGTTTTATGGAGCCAGTTTGTTGACTTTGAAAGCAGAGAGGGAAAAACTATGCAAATAGATTAAATAATCAATGAATGCTACTTGATCTCATCACTATTCTTCCGCTTATCTGTGATGCTGGACTGAAGGACACATTACATCTAAAAATAGGTTACATGCCTCTGTATAAAGAGACTCAGAGAGAGACACAGCCAGAGATTCTGCCAAGACATCCATACATCCAAAGGACTAGAGACAGGACAGCAGCCAATTCATCATGGCTCCATCAGAAGGGACACGGATCTATCATTCTACAGGAAACAACCTAGGGGTTTTCGGCCCTGGTTGGAAGAATACAGAATTTATTTATTTTACTCATTTATATAGTGCCATTAATTCCACAGTGCTTTACAGACATTATATTGGCACTGTCCCCGATGGGTCTCACAATCTAAATTCACCATCAGAATGTCTTTGGTGAGACTCTGTAATGTGCACCATCTTGGGTACTGTTCTATGACTGTTCTATGTGTTAGCTGTCTCTTTTGTGGTTTAATAAAGCATTGCCACATTGTTTTACCCTCACCCTGTGCTGTCTGAGTAGCATTACGCCCACATTAAAGGGAGAGCAGGAGCTCAGCGAGATGATCCCTGGTCCATGTGGTTCTGGATAGAGGACCTTGGACACCCGTTGACTACGCGTGTCTCCACACCGTGTACAGAGATCTGGACTTACACAGGAGCCCTTGGGCTGTGGTCATGAAGTCCTCTACTGGTCGATGGTGAATGTTTGGTGTACCGGGCTAGAATCAGGAAAAGGGGAGAGTTAGATGGCCATATAACTCAATCAAAGATCACAGCGCAGTGTTCAGACTGGCCATCGGTTCTCCTGACAGCTGCATAAAAATATATGCTGTCATGCTCATCTTGGACGAGCCAACAGCTAGTCCAAGCCAGCGCTGAAACAGAGCAGATACGCTATCCCTGGCAGCTGCAAGCAGCTTGAGTCAATGTTTACTGATTTGTGTGAGAAGAAAATGCTAAAAATCACAATAGCGGTCTGTCAGCAAAGAGCTCCCCCCAAAACACAGCCACGCTCATCTCAAGCTTTGTTCTCAATGATAGAGCCACAATCCAACTTCCTGATTCTTATGTCCCGCAACATAAGCTATACATATGCATGAGATGATACACAACAAACCCCACATATCACATAGTAGGGAAAAGAAGAGATCCCACAGTATAATGTAATAAACAAGGTATATACTTTATTGAAAAAATCACTAAAACCAGCGTGAAATAGCAGCAAGATTGCCATGAAGAGGACACATCGCAAGGGCCTTTATCAGGACTATATATGCATGCGGCATGGCATATAAACATGTAATAAACATGTGGTTACATGAAAAGAGATATACATATACAAAATATGCAGTGCTATGTTATAATAAATGCCTAAATATGAGCTCTACAGTATAGTAATCCCCTGACACAATGGCTATAGCAAACACCATAAACAGCCCATACTGCAAAGAGAGATATACCATACCAAATGAAGTCCTAATGATGCCCAGGAAATCAGCTCCATAATAGCCACCTAACAAAACCGGTATATAATAAACCGGGTAAAGGGTAAAGGAGCAGAGAAAATAAATATATCTACCTGTGGCAGAGCGGTGTCCCCACACCCCGACGCGCGTTTCGCCGCCTGCTTCTTCCGGGGGCGGCGAAACGCGCATTTCGCCCCCGGAAGAAGCAGGCGGCGAAACACGCGTCGGGGTGTGGGGACACCGCTCTGCCACAGGTAGATATATTTATTTTCTCTGCTCCTTTACCCGGTTTATTATATACCGGTTTTGTTAGGTGGCTATTATGGAGCTGATTTCCTGGGCATCATTAGGACTTCATTTGGTATGGTATATCTCTCTTTGCAGTATGGGCTGTTTATGGTGTTTGCTATAGCCATTGTGTCAGGGGATTACTCTATTGTAGAGCTCATATTTAGGCATTTACTATAACATAGCACTGCATATTTTGTATATGTATATCTCTTTTCATGTAACCACATGTTTATTACATGTTTATATGCCATGCCGCATGCATATATAGTCCTGATAAAGGCCCTTGCGATGTGTCCTCTTCATGGCAATCTTGCTGCTATTTCACGCTGGTTTTAGTGATTTTTTCAATAAAGTATATACCTTGTTTATTACATTATACTGTGGGATCTCTTCTTTTCCCTACTATGTGATATGTGGGGTTTGTTGTGTATCATTGGTTGAAGTGCCCTATTTATCTTAATTGGACTATTGTTGTTATATATATGCATGAGATGGTCAGCTGATCCTTAAGAAAGCGGTGGTTTAGCCAAGTTTTAATAAATGTTGGGGGGACTTAACCGTTTTAGTATGAACCCACAGAAAGGCTAATTTAGCACAAATTGCTAAAAGCTATGGTAGAAAGGTGTCAGGTGTGCCAGGTGTCAGACCTTTACTGATCTGATATTGATGATCTTTCCTATCAGTATAATAGTGTTGACAAACCCTTTTACGTGTAGTGAGTAAGCACACTATACATCTCACCAAAGTACATCCAGGTCTCCTTATTGTTTACCCATTACTTTGGTATTTTATTGCAGCCTCCAAAATGAAAGCTATAGACTGAGTGACAGCAATCATCGATGGCATAAAACTAAGGGCATTTCTAAAGTTCAAGAAGCTTCTTGAAAGGTAAAATGAATGTAATCTTTATGTGGAATGTCATTTTATTCTGTGCAATTGCACTGAAAACATAAGCACTTTTGCCAAGACAGCTTAAGGATCTTTCACTTTATACATTATTAAGGGAACAATAATTCAAGGTAAAGGTAAAGGTTAACATCTTGACTTAATATTATAGGCTTCATAAAACATATCTGAGATTTATACCAAACCTCCACAGACCAGTGTGATGGCAAATAAAGCAAGATAAAAGTTGGTTTCACTTGTCAGTCATTTGGTGCAAAAGCCTAGTTCAAGTCTTGACTCCATAATGCGAGTATAAATTCACATGCTTGAATTTTAGACATGGTATCTGATGAGGAGGAGGTAAAAAGTTGGGCTGAAATATTTCTTACATTGTAATTTCTCTGCTATATGGATCACTAGTGATATTGGCCAAGTGAATTCTTTCAGGAATATTGTAGCATTTTTTGCATGTAGTGATGAATGAATTCGATGAAATTTCAATTGAGCAAATATCTCAAATTTGGAAAGGAAATAAATGCAGTGGTTAAACAAGTAAAAAAAAATACAAAAAATGAATTGTTTCCTTGCCACTCACTTTTCCCACCGCCTGTGCAGCTCTTTGTCGTTTTCTCTATCCAACCTCTTCATTCCTACAACACGCAACATCCTCTTTTGCCAACTTCACTCTGTGCTGCGGCTTTTGCCCCCAAGTAGGCCTTTGATGTTGCGATTCATCAGGGGATGAGTAGGTCATTGGTGATAAATGCTGTGTCAACACGATGAGAGTTGGGCCATCTGAGGCCTACTCAGACTGAAGGAGCCCAAAGATGACATCACACGCTGGAAAAAGAGCTGGACAGAGCAGAGGACTGGCTGACATGCCAACCCGTTGACACATCATTACATCAATGTAAACTGGTTGCTCAAGTAAATTGACATCATAGTGCTTTAGGATAGTGGATCTCCAAAAAACTTCATAGAGAACGTTATCTGTGTCTATTGTGTCATTATCATTACTTATCTAGGCCTGCACAAATGCAAGGTAGTTGGCCTCTGCCGACCCTGTTCCAGTCTGAATATGAAAGGTGTAATATAGCGTGGCACCACCGTAAGGTGCTCAAGTAGGTCACCCAAACCAATTGAGCAAAAATAGAAGACTTGGCACTCAACTTATGATTATCCTTTTTATTGTAGCAGTTTACCAAAACGTTTCGGTCTCATATAGACCCTCATATAATCAAGGAATAATAACAATATACAACAGTATCATAAATAATACATAATAATTCGGTAAACACCACTAAAGTGAGGGAGTGGTGGAAGGGTGGAGGAATAGGATACCTACCCGACTGCTTGAGACAGAGGAAAATCGGAGGATTTATGCAAGATAGGAATAGGTTCCTAAATGAAAAGAAGTTTAAATTACCCCTATTTGTAATATGAGGTGCTAAAATAGAGAGTTATGGGTGAATAATAGCTACCTGTAGGACCACGAAGTAAATTTATCTTGGTCCAGAGTTATCGTATATGTACACCAATGGCTGTGGTAGAAGTTAATACTAGTGAGCAATAGCGCAAAAGTTAAAATGATAAATGTGAGCTGATAACTACCTGTATAGGTGCAGTATATGGTAGCCCGATATGATGCAGTGGTATAGTTGCTATACTTCAACTAAAAGAGGGCAATTATCAAAAAAGATTGTGATTACATGAATAAATAGAATAAATGTATCTGGTTACTTTGGTGTATATAATTTTATGTAGAGCCTAATATTTTCAGCACGATATACAGTAGGTGAAATATAGCTAAAATAAAAGATATTAATATTAATAAGCACCAAGGACATACATAGTAAATGCCGTGGTGCACAAATATATATAGGTATATACTATTTTTTTTATATAGTACTGTTGGAGTGTTTTGTTCTTTCTTTGTTCTTTTTTGAGTAAGCGAACTTTGTGTTTCCGAGGATCCCGTTTTCTACTCATTGGCTCAAGTATGCTATAGGTTGTATCACACTATTGATAATCGCCACAAGCATCTACAATTCCACCAGCATATACAGAGTAACATAAACCTTGTAGATGTCACAAAACAACCGATGGGTTAACAAGATGACAAAGCAAATGCTTAAGCAAAACAATGATGGTAAGGCATAAAACAATCCAGATACTAATGTTGAACATCTACTATGCACATTTATCATCAGAGATGTAATTCCAGCTCATCAGATGAAGTGATGTGAATTCCTCATTTGTTGGCACCATACAATTACCGCCTGACACAACAGGATGATTGGAAGCGGCAGATCTGGAAGGAGAACGATTAGCATTCCATGTTTGTACATCCAACTCTAGTACTGCAAGACTTGCTGATTGATGCAGATTAACATAAGGTACAATTTCTTTACAGGTCAGACATCTTGATCAGAAATGTCAGTGTACTTATCTACAAAGAGAAAGCTGGCCATGGAGGATTTCAAAGAATAGAAAGTAGATACCCAATTAAAACACAACTGTCTTCTGACCAGTACTGGCGATAAAAATATCCCTGAAAAACTGGATGAAATTTGCACAATCCGAAAGCAGTCTGAGTAGAATCTAGAAGTTTGATAATGGCAGGCTTCAGCAGAGAACGAGGTCGCTTGTAATATATCACATAAGCAGCATTTCAACTGACATCCTGACATATAGATGAATTAGCGAAAATGACAAGTAACATTTATACGTTTTAAACAGCTGTGCCAGTTTTACCAGTTACTTCTGATCTGCGGTGGTTGAATGTGATTTGCAAATGATTTTTATTTTTTTTCCCTCATTTTGCTGACATAAATCACATAATAAAAAAGTTTTAACAGCAGCAAGTTCTAAGAACTTTGTACAGTATAGAATTTCCATTAAGTGTGCTCCTTCAGTGCTAGAAATATGTATAGAAAATGCAAATGGAAGGCAGCCTTAAAGGGAACCTGTCCGGTCTCAATTCCATATGTAATTAAAAGCAGAGCATGTTGTAGGTCATAATTAGCATCCAGAGCATGTGTTTGTCACAGGCAGCCATCAACGATGAAACATGAAAACATTGTTATGACGTCTCTGCACACTGTTCCTTTCCAGTCATTGGGGCAGGACAAAGCACTGAGAAGTCATGGTTTTTCTCCAAACATTCCCAGTGTTCAATTGATTGATATCTCTTTAGCCTGTGAATGTCCATAGAGGGATGTCAATCAGCTGAACATTGGAAAAGATTGGAGAACAGTTGTGACCGCTTAGTGCTGCACCCCACCAGCTATGAGAGACTGTACTGTGCATGATTGACCAAGAGCACTAGAACAACAGCAGAGTGGTTACAATGGTAACTGTAGGGTAAATAGAGCCTGGATGGTCATTCTTATCCTTTGAGGGTGATATATGAAAAATGGGGCAGATTTAAAAAAATAATCATATTGGCAAAAATGAATAAATATTGTATGCACACATTATTCTAAGACCACACTATGATTATGGAAATAAATCTTTATCCCCTCCTGCCACGGCTGTTAACTTGTTAAATCCCTCTGTCAATTACTGACAGCAGGATTTAACAAGCTCTGACATGGGCAACGTCATTACACACTCCCATCAGTGAGCCTATGGGCCCCATCACACATAGCGATATCGCTAGCGAGATTGCTGCTGAGTCACAAGTTTTGTGACACAACAGCGATCTCACCAGCGAGATCGCTGTGTGTGACAGTGATCAGTGACCGCCCCCCTGCCGGTATCGCTGATCGCTGTAGGAAAGCCCTGGACATTTCTTTGATCGCTGGTCTCCTGCTGGCCAGCACGCATCGCTGCGTGTGACAGGCGGGAGACCAGCGATCAGCTTGTAACTAAGGTACACATCGGGTGTCTAAGGGACGTGCGTCTCTTAGAAACCCGATGTGTACCTTAGTTACCAGCGCGCTGACGCTCGGGAGCTGATAACAAAGGTACACATCGGGTATCTAAGGGATGCATGTCCCTTAGATACCCGATGTGTACCTTAGTTACCAGCTCCCTGCATCAGCGCGCTGGTAACTAAGTACACAGCAACGCCGCACGCTGGGCGTCGCTGGTCCTGATTGCTGGTGAAGCTGTCTGTTTGACAGCTCACCAGCAATCATGTAGCGACTCACCAGCGATCCTGACACGTTGATATCGTTGTCGGGATCGCTGGTGAGTTGCTATGTGTGATGGGGCCCTATGACATGAACGCTGGACATCAGTGGGTTGCCAAGTCATCTAGAGATCTGCTAATGACCCCCATGCCTGTCATTAGGATCCTCCTGTGAACGCCGGCTCATGGCCGGCGTTCATAGAGGATTGTGATATCTTCTATACTTTACATAGCAGTGGTGAAGCCCTGCTATGTAGAGCACAAGAGATTGGACGATCACAGCTTCACATCTCCTAAGAAGACTATTAAATAAAAGTCAAAATTTAAAATTTTTTTAAAAAAAATATGAAAAAAAAAATAAAAAACAAGTTCAAATCATCTCTCTTTTGGCCATTGAAAATAAAACAATTCAACAAAATACTCAAATTTGGTATTGCTGCATTAAAAAATGTTTGATTATCAAAGTATAAAATTAATTAATTGAATTGGTAAGCTGCGTAGCGAGAAAAAAACAAAAATGCTAAAATAATTTTTTGGGGGCCAGTGCAACATTGCACTGAAATGTTATACAAACATTGTATCTAATTACTTCAATAAATTTTTATTGCATATTTTCGAAAAAGAAAACATATAAGTAACAACACCCCCAACGTAGGGGTTTAAACAAGGGAAACATAAGCATAAATATGCATACTCATAGATTGACATAATGTATAAAACAGAAAACATATCGACACTTGCATAAAAAAAATCATATGAAAAGATATATATCTTCAATGCAATGGGGCAGACCTCTGACTAAGTAACCACGGTTCCCATGTTCGATCAACCTTTTTCTTGGTAACTGACGAGTGCGCCAGAGTTTGTTCATATTGACAATGTATATTAATTTTGTCCACCACTTTTCTCATGGTGGGAAGAGACATCCCCTTCCATTTAGCAGCAAAGGTGAACCTAGCCGCAATCAGAATATGTGACACTATACCCCTGATATTTAAAGGAAAATCAGTTGTGCCTGTATGCAACAGTCCCATTGATGGTGTCAAGTTAACCTGAATCCCTGTCACCTCCTTTAACAACGTATTTATAGTATTCCAAAAACCGATTGCCACCGGACAGGACCACCACATGTGGCTCAACGATCCCAAACCACCGCAACCTCTCCAGCAAGCCGAAGTCTGGTTTGGCCCATAATGTACCAGTTGTCTTGGACACCTATACCACCTAAGATGCATCTTCTTTAACTGTTCTAGGTGACTAATACAAGATGACACTCTACTTATTTCTCTTTAACTATACCTCCATTCCTCTGGATCCCACGTTGTTCCCAATTCCTCCTCCCATTTTAGCATATATGATAATTTAGCATCCACCTCTGGATCATTTAATACACTATAGAGGATTAAAACACTTTTGGGGCCTGATTCAGGTCCTAGGAGGAATCCCATGGCTTTGTGATTCACAGGGGGTTTAAGGAAGAGGGAGTCTGGCATAGTTTGGAGCAGATGTCTGATCTGTAGGTATTGGTAAAAAATACTAGGGAATTTGGAACAGAGTTGATCGAATGGGTTGACAAGAGAGCCATCTATCAGGTCCTGGAGAGATTCAACTCCTGCAGTGGACCAGCGTTGTAAGTTAATAAAGGGGATATGCATTTCCAAAGCTTTTAAGGAAATATTTGTTAAAGGAATATTTAGAAGGCTTGAAGCAAATTTCCTCCAATAAGGTATTGCTGTTGATGCGGTAGGTAGACACGGAGTGTAGTTGCTAAATTTAATAGCTTCCATTTCCAACGTAAGCCGCGTCGAGTTCAATTTAGAATAAAATGACTCAATCTGAAGCCACTTATGTGTCTTATCCAATAACCACCAGTCTCTAATATCCGTTAATACCACCGCTTTATGATAAGCATGTAAGTTAGGGGCACCCATCCCTCCAAATTCATAAGGATAATATAGTAACCTGCCAGCCACTCTTGGTTTTTCATATGCCCAAATGAAGTCATTAGATATTTTTTGAAGGGATTTAAGTATCCTAAGAGGAATCTGGACAGGGATGCAACGAAAATAATATAAAACCTTGGGAAGTACCAACATCTTTTAAATGTTAATCCTTGCTATCCATGACATAGTAGCTGTACGTAATTCGTCCAGACTCCTCCTAGATTCTTATATCAATTTTGAGAAATTCCTTTCCACCAATTGTGTAGAATTAGTGAGGACTATGCCTAAATATGGGAGTTCATCACTCACCCACTTAAAGGGATACTCCCGCTAAAAACATTCCTGAATAGTGGGTGGAACCAATACAGGAAAGACCAAAGACTTTGCAGCATTTAGTTTATAGTATGAGACATTAGCAAACTCCTCCAAAGCAAGGATAATAGCACGGAAGGAGGACTCTACATTAGTACAAGAGATAATCACATCATCTGCATATAATCCAATTTTGTGAGACACCTGTCCAACTCTAATACATGCTATATCCTGGGCACTCCTTATTTTTTCCGCCAAAGGTTCCATGCACCAGACAAAAATAACAGGAGACAATAGGCAGCCTTGACGTGTACCATTCGATATACAAAACGACTCTGAAAGGAACCCTGATGATAAAACTTTGGCAGAGGGATTCGAGTACATAGCACATATCACCGAGTAAATGGGGCCCGTCAGACCAAATTTTCATAGAACACTTTTGATATACCCCCAGTGCACCCTGTCAAACACTTTTTCAGCATCTAGGGACAGGAATGCACTTGGGACCCCACTCAATTCCGCTATCCGGATTAAATTTATCATCCTGCGTGTTCCGTCCTTCGCTTCCCGACCTGCTACAAATCCTACTTGATCAGTCGAAACCAAGGAGGGCATCACATGATATAATCTAATTGCAAGCATTTTAGAAAAAATTTTAACATCGCAGTTTAAGAGTGCAATGGGCATAAAACTACTGGACCATATTGAAGGTTTCCCCGGTTTAGGCAGAGGAGTAATAGTGGCCTCTAGATTTGTGACAGATACAGATTCTGAATTTTGCCATGAATTAAATATACGAAGGAGGTAGGGAGTCAAATATTGATGAATTTGGCGATAGTACTCATTTGATAACCCATCTGGGCCAGGGGCTTTATGACATTATGTAAGTTTGATGGTGTTCCGAATTTCCTGCTCTGTAAATGGGGCATTTAGTATGTTCAGTTGTTCCTGTGATAAATTTTGGGGTAAGTTTATAGATTGTAGATACCTATCAATATTAGTTTGGGAGGGCTGCGGAGTGGTGGGATCAGTCACTAGATTATAGAGATGTTTATAGTAATTAGCAAAAACCTTTACTATTTCTAATGGATTTCTGATACATTTCCCTTGTTGATCTACCAAATGGTAATTTATAGCTCATCCCTCTCTTTTTTAACTCTATGGGCTAACAGCGCCCCAGCTCTATCTCCTGTTGCATAATAATTACTTTTAAGTTTCTTAAGATTATATTCATATAGCGACAATAGGTTTTCTCGTAGTTTGAATCGGATATTATAGATTTTATCAGACAGAGCTGGTGTGATCGCTGTTTTGTTTAAAGACTCTAATTGTTGAAGCCGGGCTAACAAAGTAACCCTGCTGGATTCCATTTTACGCTTCAGATAGGAAGCTTGTTGCAGAAAGATGCCTCTAATTACGGCTTTATGAGCCGACCACAAGGACTCGTCTGTGACTTCTCCATTGTCGTTCGACTGGAAGTAATGTTGGAGCTCAGTCTGTACTTTCTCTACCACCTTGCTTTGTAGCAATAAGGATGTGTTTAACTGCCACCTAGCAGAAGGATTAGACTGATGATGTAGAGTTAAGGCCCCATCACACACAGCGATATTACTAGCGAGATCGCTGATTTTGTGACACATCAGCGATCTCACCAGCGAGATCGCTGTGTGTGACGGGGATCAGCGACCGGCCCCCCTGCCGGTTATCGCTTATCATGCAGCATTGGCCAGGGCCGTTTTTCGATCGCTGGTCTCCCGCTGGCCAGCGCGTATCGCTGCATGTGGCAGGCGGGAGACCAGCGATCAGCGACGCTGGACGCTGGTTTCTAATGTAAACATCGGGTATCCAGGAGCCGCGGCTCCTGGATACCCACTGTTTACCTTGGAAACCGGCGTACATGCTGGTTTCCAAGGTAAACAGCGGGTATCCAGGAGTCGCGCGGCTCTTAGACACCCGATGTTTACCTTGGAAACCAGCGTGTACACAGGTTTCCAAGGTAAACAGCGGGTATCCAGGAGACGCGGCTCCTGGATACCCAACGTTTACATTAGAAACCAGCGTCCAGCATCATTGGTCCCAATCGCTGGGGCTGTCTATGTGACAGGTCACCGGCGATCAGCCTAACGATGTCCCAGCGATCCCATCATGTCGGATCGTTGGTGGGATCGCTGGGACATCGTTATGTGTAACGGAGGCTTTAGTCTCAGGAATATTGGGGCGTGGTCTGACCACGTAATCAATCCAATATCCGCTGATCTGCATCTATTTAGAGTCGTATTGTCAACCAAGAAATAATCTATTCTACTATATGTCCGGTGACGGGAGGAGTAAAATGCATAGTCACGTTCCGTAGCATGGGAATATCTCCAATAATCATGGAGACGATATTCCTTCACTACTACTTTCAGGTCCCTCCTAGAATGGGTTAATTTACTAGAGCAGTCCATCTCTCTATCTATAGGGGCATTGAAGTCTCCACATATAATCTTTTCTCCTTTAGACAATTCAGTCATTTTCTGAAACACCTTGCGAGCAAACGTGCATTGGAATTCATTAGGGGCATACACCACCACCAGCGTATGTAGTTCACCATTGAAGGAGCAGACTAGGATTAAAAATCTGCCCATAGGATCTGCGTACAGTCTACTATTATCAGCTTCCAATAAATGTGTTTCTTGCAAACATATGACGTCAGCACGTGATATTTTAACTTCCCTCCATAATATGGAACGTTTCATAGATGAATTGAGGCCTCGAACATTCAAGGACATAAACTGTATACTCGTGTCTAAATAACAAACTTCCTATGGATGCAGCAGGCCCCAACACACCAAGCCCCCCCACCATGACAGCTAATTAGGTCCCCAGCATAAATATAAAACCATAAGTTATATATCCTTATGAACTGAACAGAGATGCAAGTGTCAATTATCACATTAGAATGCACAATAGTCAAAAAAAAGAGTCATAAAAAAGGAAAGGATAGAAAAAACAGCAGTACTCAAAACATAATCCAAACAACTCGATGCACAAAAAGATATATGCACATCCTCAAGTACCATCCAAAGAATGCAGAAAAATGACTGCAATGGGGTTGGTGAGCTCTTCTAACTCTACAGAGATCCTCAGCAGAGTTGCCCACAGTCACAGGTTGCTAGGAACAGTGAGAACAGAATAAAAGTCTGAGCAATCTTCCACCAGCTCCAGCAGATGGACCTTTGCAGGCTTCCACCTTATATTTGAGACCATTTTGGGTTTAACTTTTTCCCCCTAGGCGCTTGTTGCTGTGCAAAAGGAATATTCCAATACTTAAGTTTGTCTTCAGCTTGTTTAGGGGTATGACAAGCAATTATTCTCCCCTCATGCATAATCAACAGTTTCACTGGGTTAAAGCCCCATCTATATTTGGTGCCCACATCACGCAGAGCTTTACATACATGTGCGTATTCACGCCTCTTGGCCAGAGTCACTGCAGATAAGTCCGGGAAAACTTGTAGTGATTGCATCTCGGGGCAGAGTTAGATTTTTCCTCATTCTTTGCATGAATACATCCTTGGTGGTAAAAAAGTGTATTCTTGCCAGCGTGTCTCTAGACAGATCTTGATCCATGTGTTTTGGTTTGGGTGGTTCTATGGCCCCTATCAACCATTAAGTCTTTATTGGACATTTCAGGGAGAACAGCCTTTAAAAAGTTATGCAGGAAAGCAGGCAAATCCTTATCCAAGACCTCCTCAGGGATCCCTCTCACCCGAACGTTATTCTTGCGCGATCTATCCTCCAAGTCGTATGTTTTATCACTGACACGAGCCAATTCTTCCTTTAAGGCTTCATTCATTTTCATCAACTAGTGCATTGAAAGAAGTGGCATATTCAGCCATTTTATTCTCTAAATGAGAGGTGCGCTCTCCCAGAGCTGAGATTTCTCCTTTCAGCTCTCTAAGCATATAACATAGTAGTAACATAGTTATCATGCATGTTCTCTTTTAAAGAAGCCCTCAAAGAGGAAAGGAAAGAAAATCTTGCATATCCTTCCTAGTGAGCGGAGCAGAGTGTTGTTGA
The DNA here is from genome assembly GCF_039654945.1 of Dendrobates tinctorius. Classification (NCBI taxonomy): domain Eukaryota; kingdom Metazoa; phylum Chordata; class Amphibia; order Anura; family Dendrobatidae; genus Dendrobates; species Dendrobates tinctorius. The sequence goes on along the minus strand of NW_027361752.1, from coordinate 15,432,005 downwards.
TGAATCCCCTCTGTGCCTGCACCTCTTCCAGGGCCCCCAGAGGAGCATGGGGAGCCTGAAGGGGATGCAGGCACCATTTTACCTGTTGCTTTGGTGGACTTCCCCCTTGCAAAGAAGTCGGGCAATCTCGGCGGGGATCCCGTCTTCTGTGATCTGCCGCGTGTCATCATGTGCCTGGGTGTTTGCACTAGCTGCAGGCAAGTAGTTGGAGGAAGCTGGCTGCTGAGTTGAGCCGGGATGAGCTGCTAAAAGTCCTGGGCTGCAGGAGCTCTGTATGTATGCAGCTGCAACACTTGCTAGCAGGCCACGCCCCAACATTGTATCTAATAATCTAACCTAAAATGGTATCAGTAAAAACATCCGCTTTGGGCTCAAAAACACACCCAGATTCAGAAACATGAAAAATGCTAAGGGTCTCGGAAAATCGGAATTTTTTTCACCACTTAGTTTTTTTTTTATGTTTGGTATCTTTGTACTTATACTGACCTGGAGAATCATGTTACCAAGTCAGTTTTACCATATAGTAAATAAAAACCCCAAACAACATTGTGGAATTACACTTTTTTTTGTAATTACAGCACTTGGAATTTTTTCCCATTTTCCAGTACATTTTATGGTAAAATCAATAGAGCCATTCAAAAATACAAGTGGTCCGACAAAAAAGAAACACTCATATGGCTGTATTGATGGAATTTTTGAAAAAGTTATGGCTCTTGGAAGAAGGGGAGGAAAAAGCAAAAACAAAAAATGTAGAATGACCCAGGTTTGAAGGGGTTATTGTGCCAAGGAGGAGGAGGACGGTGAACTTTTCTATGATTAAGTTCATGAGGAAATTAATAAGACGCCAAAATAAGACTCTCTCATCATGGGAGACTTGAATACGAAAGTAGGCCACAGCAAACATGGAACCGTTATTGAAAACTGTGGACTTGGTGAGCAAAACGAGCCTGGAGGAAGATAAATTGACCTTTGTAAAAATAAATCAACTGTCCACCATGAACACCTTGTTCCAAAATCACAGACAGAAATTCTACACATGGACAACACAGATCTGGGCCTCTAAGAATCAGATTAACTACATATGTGTTTGCCAAAGATGGAGGTCATCGATCATTACTTTGAATACAAGGCCAGGAACTGACTCTGAAACTGATCCTGACCTTTTGGCAGCAAAGATTAGAGTCAAGCTTTGTTCCCAACTTTGATTTTATTATAATTATTATTATTATTCATTTATATAGCGCCATTTATTCCATGGCGCTTTACATGTGAAAAGGGGAAATATAGACAAGTATAATAAACATGTGTAAGACAAGGGACACACAAGTACATTAGGAGAGGGGACCCTGCCTGCGAGGGATCACAGTCTACAGGGATGGGTGGGGATACAGTAGGATAGGGTAGAGCAGGTCGGGCGGTGGTTCAGTAGACCGAGGGTCATTGCAGGCTGTAGGCTTGTCTGAACAGGTGGGTCTTCAGGTTCTTCTTGAAGGTTTCCGTTGATGGTGAGAGTCTGATGTGTTGCGGCAGAGAGTTCCAGAGTATGGGGGAAGCACGGGAGAAGTCTTGTATCCGGTTGTGGGAAGAAGAGATAAGGGGAGAGTAAAGAAGGAGATCTTGAGAGGATCGAAGGTTGTGTGCGGGTAGGTACCTGGAGACCATATCACAGATGTATGGAGGAGACAGGTTGTGGATGGCTTTGTATGTCATGGTTAGGTTTATGAATTGGAGCCTCTGGGCAATAGGAAGCCAGTGAAGGGCCTGGCATAGGGGGGAGGCTGGGGAATAGCGGGGAGACAGGTGGATTAGTCAGGCAGCAGAGTGTAGGGTGGACTGGAGTGGTGCCAGAGTGCTAGAGGGGAGGCCAGAGAGAAGGAGCTTGCAGTAGTCGAGATGGGAGATAAGAGCATGCACTAGTGTTTTTGTGGTTACGTGGTTGAGGAATGAGCGGATCCGGGAAATATTTTTGAGTTTGAGGTGGCAGGAGGAGGTGAGGGCTTGGATATGTGGTTTGAAAGAGAGCGCAGAGTCGAGGATCACCCCAAGGCACCGAGAGTGCGGGAGTGGAGAAAGCGAGCAGCCATTGACATTGATGGATAGATCTGGTGGAGGGGAAGAGTGAGATGAGGGAAAGATGATGAATTCTGTTTTGTCCATGTTCAGTTTGAGAAAGTGAGCAGAGAAAAAGGCCGAGATAGCAGACAGACATTGTGGGATTTGGTCAGTAAGGAGGTGAGGTCGGGCCCAGATAGGTAGATCTGCGTGTCATCGGCGTAGAGGTGATACTTCCAACCGTGGGATTTTATGAGCTGTCCCAAGCCGAAGGTGTAGATTGAGAATAGTAGGGGTCCTAGGACTGAACCTTGAGGAACACCGACAGACAGGGGGCGAGGTGAGGAGGTGGGGTGTGAGAGGGAGACACTAAATGTTTGGTCTGTTAGGTATGATGAGATCCAAGATAGGGCCAAGTCTGTGATGCCAAGAGATGAGAGAATCTGTGGCAGGAGGGAATAGTCCACGGTGTCGAAGGCAGAGGACAGGTCCAGGAGAAGGAGTACAGAGTAGTGTCTCTTGCTCTTGGCGGTTAGTAAGTCGTTAGTGACTTTAGTTAGGGCAGTTTCAGTTGAGTGATGCGGTCGGAAGCCAGATTGTAACCGGTCAAAGAGGGAACAGGAGGAGAGGTGGGAGGACAGTTCAGGATATACATGCTGTTCCAGTAGTTTTGAGGCGTAAGGGAGAAGAGATATCGGGCGATAGTTAGACACAGTTGATGGGTCAAGACACCATTTGTAAGTGAAAGGTTGAAGAGGTGTGTTAGAGATGGGATGAAGACTGTGGCCAAGTTAGGGATGAGGTGGGACGAGAGCGGGTCGAGGGCACAAGTGGTGAGGTGTGATCTTGACAGAAGGGTGGAGAGCTGATCTTCTGTCATGGTGGAGAAGCTGGCTTTTGCAGGACAAGGCTGAGCGGCTTAAAGGGGCAATGGGGCCTGCGGGCCAAAGCTTTGTCTGATCATATCGATCTTCTGCTTAAAGATGGAGGCAAAGTCTTCAGCAGAAATGAGAGGAGAGGGAGGAGGTGCTGTGGGACAGAGTAGAGAATTGAATGCATTGAAGAGCTGTTTAGGGTTGTGAGACAGGGAGGATATGAGAGATGAGAAATAAGTTTGTTTTGCGGTAGAGAGCGTGGACTTAAAGCTGGCAAGGGACTGCTTGTATCCGTTGAAGTGCTCAGTAGAGTGGGTTCTCTTCCATCTCCACTCAGCAGCCCTGGAAACCCGTCGCAGTTCTTTGATCAGGCTGGTCAGCCAGGGCTGCCTGTTGATTGTTCGAGTTTGGCTCTGCGTGAGGGGGGCAGCCGAATCAAGTGTTGCTGTTATTGTGGTGTTATAAAAAGTGGCAGCAGCATCTGTGTCATGAAGGGAAGCTATGTCTGTAAGAGGGAGAAGGGACTCAGAGAGTGATTGCAAATTGAGGTGTTTGAGATTCCTGTGAGGGTGAGCGAGTTTGTGGAGCAGGGTTTGCGCAGTAGGAGAGGAGAGGGAAGAGAATGTCAGTAGGTTGTGGTCAGACAGGGGGAGGGGTGAGTTATTGAGATTAGTGAGGGAGCAGAGATGGGTGAAGATAAGGTCCAGTGTGTGACCATCTTTGTGAGTGGCCGCAGAGGACCATAGAGTGAGGCCGAGGGAAGCCGTGAGCGACAGAAGTTTAGAGGCAGCTGAGGTGGAAGTGTCAACGGGGATGTTGAAATCGCCCATGATGATGGTGGGGATGTCAGCAGAAAGGAAATGGAGTAGCCAGGTGGTGAAGTGGTCGAGAAAGGTGGAGATGGCTAGTTCTGGGGGGTGGTAGATGACAGCCAGTTGGAGGTTGGAGGGGGAATTGATGCGGACGGAGTGCATCTCGAAGGAGGGAAGAGTAGCAGAGTGTGGCAGAGGAATTGGGGTAAAAGAGCAGGTATCAGACAGGAGCAAGCCAACTCCTCCACCATGTTTGTTGCTGGGGCGAGGGGTGTGAGAGAGATGGAATCCGCCATAGGAAAGCGCAGCTGGAAAGGCTGTGTCACAGGGAGTGAGCCAGGTTTCAGTGATGGCAAGGAAGGAGAGTTTGTTGGTGAAAAAGAGGTCATGGATAAACGACAGCTTGTTGCAGACAGAGCGTGCTGTTAGCGTGGGTGGTCAGGAATCTCCAGGAGTGGACCCTCTGGACCGTGGCACCAAGGGGCCCCGGGCGAGCTGCCAGGTGGAACCGACCCCTATACAGGGACTATTAGGAGCAGGCCTAGGGGTTCAAGTACCACGGTAGCCGGTACCGAGAGGGGCGGCTCAGAATGGACTGGAGTAGGAGTGCGGGACTGAAGCGTAGACTGTAAGGCTGGAATATGGAGCGATGGCTGTGTGGTGCCCCTGAGGCTCAGTCGCCACAGAGGTACTGCACCTCCTCCTGAGGTGTGGTATCCCACCACCAGGTAAGGTGGAGACTCCTGACCACACTCCAACACCTGCACCCCACACCACAAAGTAGTGTAGTAAAGCACCTTCGGCGGCTCCCTGCTTGGAGTATAGCAAAACACCCATTGGTGGCTCCCTGCTTGGAACATGAAACGTGCTGGGAGGTGGGTGGAGTTAGATTACATTACAAGGAGCGGGAAGAGTTTAGGATGACAGGTCAGTTGGTTGGAGAGTTAGAGAGAAGAAGATCCCCGGAGAGAGGGATAGATGGATGGATGGAATTTAATAGACTGTAAAATGAGCGCTAAAAATGGCCGCTGGCGCGGTGAAGAAGGGCGTGACAACATGGGTGGTCCTAAGAAAAGACCGCGGACTGTCCTGGGCCTCCCCTGTCTGAACTTCTATGCGACAGCAATATGGCCCACCCCCCGAGGGGTTCGTATACTGGCTTGGTATGGAGGAGTTGGAAGAAGACGCCGCCCTCAGAAGGAGGGGCGAGGGCCAGTGGCGGGAAAAGGGCTCAGGCAGGAAGAAGAATGCCAGAACGCCATCTTGGAAGGAGAAGGGAGGAGGCCTGTGGAGCACGCGGAGGTTGAGTTGGATCTCCCCGGCGCCATGGCTGACGGCCTCAACCCCGTCTCCAGGATGAACCGCCAACAGCTGGAGGATGAGATAACTCAGCTGACGTGCCAGCTGTGACTGAGGCAGGAAGCGAAATGGACCTGACGCGGCTGCGCAGAGCCCACCGGAGACCCCCATAGACCGGGAGCCGCCAGTTGTCCCATCGCCGCCTCCAATATTTTTCCGGGCCGCCATGACCATCGCCACTGCCACCGGGAACCCCATCGCACCTGTACCGGACCCGAGACAACGCCGCCGGGAGGCACCAGGTATAAATCCGGGCCCTCCTAACGGGTTACCCCCTGAATATACATTGTCAGAGGCTGACCTGCGGGAGCTTGAAATGGGGATGTTGGACGAGCCATCCAGGGGCAGCAGGCTGTCGGAAATGGGGAGGTGGAAGATGTCCCTACTGAGAAGGGTCCGGCTGGAGCAGGCGCGCACGATTCGACTCCTTCGGGGCTGAGAGGAATCCAGGCTGCTTGGGGATATCGAAATAGATTGGCCACAAAGCCCCCATGTGGCTGCCTACCAACGCCAACAGGCCGGGCGTCCCAAGATGTCAGGTCTCCCCCCAGAGCAGCAGTACCGCCCGCACGGGAGGAGCCATATCCATTAGTACCAGCTGCTACTTCTACTGAACTCCCGGTGGCAGAGGCATCATTAGCCACCGTTGATATCACCACCCCTGCTGTACCTCAGGCAGCAGCCATGCCAGATGAGAATCAGCAATTCCTCAACCCATCAGGACACCCAAAGCATCTCCCCTGGAAGCAGCCCAAGCAATCAGCTTCCAGAACCCCAGGAGGGGATCACCACCAGTAATGTACAGTAAACTAACTGTTGCCCAGGAGGGTATTTGCACCATTGTGCCTGTTTTTTCAGTTTTTCCTAATATCTTTCTATTTTTGATTATGTTATTTGTTGATCCAGTTGTTGCCTAGTTCCATTGGCAGCCTTTGCACTTGAACTGTGGAGATCATGGACGCTGAGTGATCCTGAACTGTAAATGTAAATAGTTTGCACCTCTTTAGGTGCTCTCTCTTGGTTTTTACATAGGAACCTTCCCTTGAACAAGGACTACCTCGTTATAAGAACATTTCAAGACATAACGGCTGGACCAGTGTCCACTCTTTGCACTTATTGATAATGCTTAATATTTTTGGAATAAGAAGCTAGACAATGATTGTGTGTAGTGAAAGTATTAATGACAGATTTTATAGGGTATAATTGAGAAAGAAATACAGTGACTGTGTTACAGAGTTTGAATCAAAATGTGAGAGTTAAATAAAAATGTGAAGGATAAATGGAGAAGAAAAGTGTCACTAGCAAATGTGTTGCTCGAGTGATCGTGAATCTGTTCCTATAGCCCTTTGAATTAGGTAGCATAACTTTAAATATAGATTGACAGTTAACTTGTTTGTAACGTTCAAGAAACGGTGCCTCCCACATTGGGAAGTTTAGTATAAGACATGTTTATTATGCAATATAAAAATTTTGTATGTTCCTATATTGTCAACTTTGGTTGCCTCGCAGCCCGCGGACGTGCTGTGTTTAACGGGGTGGGTATGTGGTGCCCCTGAGGCTCAGTCACCACAGAGGTACTGCACCTCCTCCTGAGGTGTGGTATCCCACCATCCAGGTAAGGTGGAGACTCCTGACCACACTCCAACACCTGCACCCCACACCACAAAGTAGTGTAGCAAAGCACCTTCGGCGGCTCCCTGCTTGGAGTATAGCAAAGCACCCATTGGTGGCTCCCTGCTTGGAACACGAAACGTGCTGGGAGGTGGGTGGAGTTAGATTACATTACAAGGAGCGGGAGGAGTTTAGGATGACAGGTCAGTTGGTTGGAGAGCTAGAGAGAAGAAGATCCCCAGAGAGAGGGATAGATGGATGGAAGTGCTGCAGCAGATCCCAGTGACCTGGGTCTGCTGGCATGGGAAAGAGAGAGAGAAAGCAACATAGACTGAAAGCATGATTCTCCATAGAAAGGAAGGATTAGTACGGAACGTGAGGAGTAAAAGAGAACAGAGGACGTGGGTGAGAAGAGAACCCTTCCTAGAAGTTCTAAGCGCAAGGCCGGGCCGAAGTAGTGACCACTCTATTCCCACACAAGACTTGGGGGCACAACAGCAACTGGATAGTGAGCCGGGACTTAGTAGCAAGGAGTCCCCGAAGCAGGCTACAGCTGTCTGCCATACAAGTAGAGTTCATAGGAACATCAGACAAGAGGAACTCCAGTGTAACCCAGTACTAGTAGTACTTAATCTAAAGGCGCTATAAGAGGAGTCGTTCAGAAAGTCACATGTTGGCAGAGTGTTGGAAAGGAGTATTCCATCTGGCCTGGGGGTTGACCGAGTCCCTGACCCGGAGGACACGGCACGGAGTCAGGCACCTGTTTGTACAACAGACTGTGAGTAAAGCTTTGGAACTACATGCCCTGGTGTCCTCCACTTATTCCTGCGCCAACCTGTCCAGCACTGCTGCATCCCTTGTGCCTGACACCACACCAACTACGTGTCACCTCACTTACTCTGCCCTGGGACTACAGCCCTGCCTGTGGAGGGCTACAACATCACTGCTGCACCACACCATCAGTCCCAGAGGATCTGTATGCAGCGTCGGCTTAACACCTCCCTTGCCGAACACCACAGGTGGCGTCACGAACTATTCATTTCCATTACAAAACAACATTCAATCTCCCTTTTACTTGGGCACCCAGGGCCACGGACCGGGTCACCACTGCTGTGACAATCCCCTCTGAGAGACCGGCCCGGTACCGAGTACCCCACAGCCCTGGGAGGGCGACCCAGCTGGAGCGGAACACAGGAGACAGGACAGGAGTAGGACTGTAGGAGTGTGGATAGCTGGATGGAGCAGGAACACCAAAGGCAGGACTGGAGTAGGATGGAACAGGAACGCTGGAGCAGAACTGGAGTAGAACGGAACTGGGACACAGGAACAGGAACACAGGAACAGGACTGGAGTAGGATGGAACTGGAACACAGGAACAGGACTGGAGTAGGATGGAACAGGAACACAGGAACAGGACTGGAGTAGGATGGAACAGGAACACAGGAGCAGGACTGGAGTAGGATGGAACTGGAACACAGGAACAGGACTGGAGTAGGAAGGAACAGGAACACTGGAGCAGGACTGGAGTGGGACAGAGAATACTGCAGGGAACACGGGAGACAGGGCTGCGAGGTTTCTGCAAGAAACACCGCGGACGGAACCGAGAGGCTGCAGAGAGCACAGGAGGAAGCAGGGCCCAGAGTGCAAGGTAACACAACGATCAGGCGCCTCCCTCAGGGGGAAGCGGCCTGATATGGCCCCGTCTGGTCTGCCATTGGTCCGAAGGTGCTTCCGGGTCAGGGCACAGCCAGAGCACAAGAAGCAGAAGGGAGGCGCGGCCTCGGCCTATGGCGCATGCGCATTGCATGCAGAGATGGCGTCGGCCGCAAGCCTGTCAGAGGTGACCGCCGTGGCCGTCAGGTGGCGAGAGGCTGCGGCGTGAGAGCGGAGGCCGGGTGAGTATGCAAAGACGGCGTGGGAGTGGAGACCGGGTGAGTATGTCGGAGCGGTGTAACACGTGCATTCCATAGAGCTCCAGGTAAAGGGGTTGGGGGAGTGGGGGCTGGATGAATGGGTATGAGGTTATCATGGTTGCGAAGAAATGTAGAGGATCGTGGCAGGGTGTTGAAAGTGAGTGTAGGGATGTGTTGAGGAAGGCCAGGATTTGGGGATACGTGGCCAGCAATGAGGAGTAGTAGACAGAGAATTAGAAGGTGGGAGCAGGATAGGGTGTCATGCTCGCCATGTCTGTTATGTCCGCCATGTCTGTTTTGCCTCATGACCCTGGAGCGGTGTGCATACGCATCTCGTGTCTGCTATCCTGCTTGTTCCCTAGAGCAGTGTGCACACTCACCTCATGTCTGCTGAGCTGCAAGATGCCTTGCCTTGTTCCTCCCTATGGTCTCAGTCTTTGCTTGCTCTGCCTCGCTCTCTCCTATGGTGCTCTGTAGTGCTCCCTGGCACACGCACCATTCCTCCTCTCTTTCCTTTTGTGCTCTTTTCCATGTCTAGTCCCAAGGCTCTCCTTGGCCCGGCTCTGGGCTTCGGCCTACGCTCCGCTGCTAGACTCATTCCTATTGTGCTCTCTTGCACATTTCCAGGCTAGTCCCAAGGCTCTGCCTTTGCCCGGCTCTGGGCTCCGGCCTACGCTCCACTGCTAGCTCTGTTCTTGCTCTGTTCTTGTTCAGTGTTTCTGCCTATGCTTCCGTTCCTGGTTCCGTACTCTGCCTAAGCTCTGCCTGGTTTCTTGTCTTGTGTTCCCTTTCTGCTTCGTGTGCTCTTTGCATGCGCCTGGCCTTCCTAGCCTCCTGTTTGTGCCTCAGCCGTGCCCGCCTGTTTGTGCCTCAGCCGTGCTCGTCAGTCAGTGACAGCTGTGTCGCCTGCCATGCCTCAGTCGGGTTTGCTGGAGTCTTGCCTTCTGTCAGTGCCGCAGCCCGATCAGCTAGCCAGTGCCCCAGCCATGCTCTCTGTGCTCCCTTGCACCTCACGCTGTTTCTGCACTGTGCTCTACGTGCTCTCTATAGCACACGCAGGCCTCGCCTGCCCATGGCATACCTCCCCGTGCTTCTTTAAAAGTGCGCGCAGGCTTTGCCATGTCCCCTGTCGTGCCCTCTTGCACGCACAGGCCCTAACCCTGTCCTGGAACCCTGACCCTGGCGTGCCTCTCTGCACGCACAGAACTCTGCCTCGCCTGACCCTGGCGTGCCTCTCTGCACGCGCAGGACTCTGCCTCGCCTGACCCTAGCGGGCCTCTCTGCACGCGCAGGACTCTGCCTCGCCTGACCCTGGCGTGCCTCTCTACACGCGCAGGACTCTGCTTTGTTACCTTGTGCCTTGGCGTGTCTCTACACACACACACACTCTGTCTTACCTTGTGCTTTGGCGTGTCTCTACACACGCACCCTGTCTCGTTTTGTGAACCCTGGCGTGTCCCCTACACACGCACCTAGCCTTGCACCTACCCTTGGACCTTGGCGTGTTCCCTAACACGCACCATGCCTGGATATCTGACGTGCCTGCTTGCCTGAACCCTGGTTTGCCTGCCTGATGCCCGGAACCAGCCGATCGCTGCCAGAGATCGTAAGCTGGATGACTGCGGCCTGATATCCGGAGCTGATGTCCGCAGCCTGATGCCTTGATCATGTCGATCGTTGCCAGCGGTCTGGAGTCTGATGCCATTGTGCCTTTACCTGTACCTAGGTGTGCCACCTGGCACATACTATGCTATGGACCTTGGCGTGCCCACGCACGCACCTTGCACGTTTTGCTTGTTTTCATGTTTGCACTGAATGTGATCCTGAAGTTCTTAATGAAGATACCTTGCACTTACCTCTTGTCTTGTCTTGTTTCCTGCTTGTTCCTGGTCGTCAGATACTTCCATAGTGTCCCCCTGAGCCGGCCGTCTGGTCCCAGCAGTCGTGGTGGCTCACCCCCTTGGTCTTGCCCCTGACATTCCCTGTACAGGGGGTGGGTTCTCACTAGGTCAGCTCGCCCTAGGTGGGTGGGTGCCACGGCCCAGAGGGTCCACTCTAAAAAGGAAAATGGGCTCAGCAGAAGCTGAGTCCGTCACATAGGGCATGATGTGACCAGGTGTGTCTGGAGAAAATGGATTGTATGTGGAGGAACAGTTCTGACGAAGAGGAGAGATGGCTGGGAAGGATGGAGGGGGAAATGACTAGTTCCTTACTAGGACGGGGGATTACTGATTACTCACTGATTACTGATTACTCACATGATCAACATATCTAAAGTTTTTTGTAATGGTCTGCACAGCTGATTTACATCACTGGCCCTGGATGAAAAAAAGCCTGAGGAATTATATGGAGACATACAGTTGTGGCCAAAAGTATTGACACCCATGCAATTCTGTCAGATAATACTCAGTTTCTTCCTGAAAATGATTGCAAACACAAATTCTTTGGTATTATTATCTTCATTTAATTTGTCTTAAATGAAAAAACACAAAAGAGAATGAAGGAAAAAGCAAAACATTGATCATTTCACACAAAACTCCAAAAATGGGCCAGACAAAAGTATTGGCACCCTCAGCCTAATACTTGGTTGCACAACCTTTAGCCAAAATAACTGCGACCAACCGCTTCCGGTAACCATCAATGAGTTTCTTACAATGCTCTGCTGGAATTTTAGACCATTCTTCTTTGGCAAACTGCTCCAGGTCCCTGATATTTGAAGGGTGCCTTCTCCAAACTGCCATTTTTAGATCTCTCCACAGGTGTTCTATGGGATTCAGGTCTGAACTCATTGCTGGCCACCTTAGATGTCTGCAGTGCTTTCTCTCAAACCATTTTCTAGTGCTTTTTGAAGTGTGTTTTGGGTCATTGTCCTGCTGGAAGACCCATGACCTCTGAGGGAGACCCAGCTTTCTCACACTGGGCCCTACATTATACTGCAAAATTTGTTGGTAGTCTTCAAACTTCATAATGCCATGCACACGGTCAAACAGTCCAGTGCCAGAGGCAGCAAAGCAACCCCAAAACATCAGGGAACCTCTGCCATGTTTGACTGTAGGGACCGTGTTTTTTTCTTTGAATGCCTCTTTTTTTCTCCTGTAAACTCTATGTTGATGCCTTTGCCCAAAAAGCTCTACTTTTGTCTCATCTGACCAGAGAACATTCTTCCAAAACGTTTTAGGCTTTTTCAGGTAAGTTTTGGCAAACTCCAGCCTGGCTTTTTTATGTCTCGGGGTAAGAAGAGGGGTCTTCCTGGGTCTCCTGCCATACAGTCCCTTTTCATTCAGACGCCGACGGATAGTACGGGTTGACACTGTTGTACCCTCGGACTGCAGGGCAGCTTGAACTTGTTTGGATGTTAGTCGAGGTTCTTTATTCAACATCCGCACAATCTTGCGTTGAAATCTCTTGTCAATTTTTCTTTTCCGTCCACATCTAGGGAGGTTAGCCACAGTGCCATGGGCTTTAAACTTCTTGATGGCACTGCGCACGGTAGACACAGGAACATTCAGGTCTTTGGAGATGGACTTGTAGCCTTGAGATTGCTCATGCTTCCTCACAATTTGGTTTCTCAAGTCCTCAGACAGTTCTTTGGTCTTCTTTCTTTTCTCCTTGCTCAATGTGGTACACACAAGGACACAGGACAGAGGTTGAGTCAACTTTAATCCATGTCAACTGGCTGCAAGTGTGATTTACTTATTGCCAACACCTGTTAGGTGCCACAGGTAAGTTACAGGTGCTGTTAATTACACAAATTAGAGAAGCATCACATGATTTTTCGAACAGTGCCAATACTTTTGTCCACCCTCTTTTTTATGTTCGGTGTGGAATTATATCCAATTTGGCTTTAGGACAATTCTTTTTGTGTTTTTTCATTTGAGACAAATTAAATGAAGATAATAATACCAAAGAATTTGTGTTTGCAATCATTTTCAGGAAGAAACTGAGTATTATCTGACAGAATTTCAAGGGTGTCAATACTTTTGGCCACAACTGTATGAAGACTATTATTACTGAAAAAGCCAGTAAAACAATAAGCAAGAAGCAGAAGATAGTCCCACAGCAATGGTTATAGAAGAGACCCTAATGATCATTGAAAAAAGATGAATTGCAGACAACATAAGTAAAAGACAAAAGAGAGCCATTTAAGCAGACAAAGAACTTTAATAACATAAAGATAAATATAAATATCCATGGTACTGCTGAAAATGTCAGCTTGTCCCGCAAAAAACGAGCCACCATACAGCGTCATCCGCAAAAAAATAAAAAAGTTATAGCTCGCAGAATAAAGCGATGCAAAAATAATTATTTTTTATATACAATAGTTTTCATTGCATAAAACTGACAAAACATAAAAAAAGACCTAAGTGAGGTATCGCTGTAACCGTACTGACCCGAAGAATAAAACCGCTTTATCAATTTAACCGCACGCGGAACGGTGTAAATGCACCCCCAAAAAGAAATTCATGAAACGCTGGTTTTAGTTCATTCTGCGTCCCAAAAATCGGAATAAAAAGCGATCAAAACATGTCATGTGCCCGAAAATGGTACCAATACAAACGTCAACTCGTCCCGCAAAAAATAAGACCTCACATGACTCATTGGGTCAAAATACGGAAAAATTATAGCTCTCAATATGTGGTGATGCAAAAACTATTTTTACAATAAAAAGCGTCTTTTAGCGTGCGACAGCTGCCAAACATAAAAACCGCCATAAATAGTAAATCAAATCCCCCGTTATCACCCCCTTAGTTTGGGAAAAATAATAAAATAAAAAAAATGTATTTATTTCCATTTTCCCATTAGGGTTAGGGTTAGGGCTAGGGTTAGGGCTGAGATTAGGGTTAGGGGTGTGTTGGGGTTAGGGTTGGAGTTAGAATTGGGGGGTTTCCACTGTTTGGGCACATCAGGGGCTCTCCAAATGCAACATGGCGTCTGATCTCAATTCCAGCCAATTCTGCATTGAAAAAGTCAAATGGTGCTCATTCCCTTCCAAGCTCTGCCATGTGCCCAAACAGTGTTTTACCCCCACATATAGGGTATCAGCATACTCAGGACAAAGTGCAAAACAACTTTTGGGGTCCAATTTCTCCTGTAACCCTTAGGAAAATAAAAAATTGGGGGCAAAAATATCATTTTTGTGGAAAAAAATGATTTTTTTATTTTCAAGCCCAGGCGTTATAAACTTCTGTGAAGCACTTGGGGGTTCAAAGTGCTCACCACACATCTAGATAAGTTCCGTGGGGGGTCTTGTTTCCAAAATGGGGTCACTTGTGAGGAGTTTCAATAGTTTAGGTACATCAGGGGCTCTCCAAACGCACATGACACCCGCAGACCAATCCATCAAAGTCTGCATTCCAAAACGTCACTTGTTGTGAGTTCATTTTCCCCTCCGTCACTGAGGCCTGGTGAACTCCCTATTCTAGTGAAGGAAGGTAGTGAGCCTGATTATCAGACACCTGGGACTGATGAGGACGATTGGCTGAGTGGAGTCACTGACTGGATTTAAGGCAGCCTACGCCCTTTCTGCCCTGCGGGTGATTTCTCTGTGGACTCTTGGACTCCAGTCTGATTCCTGCTCTCCTAAAGCTAAGTTTTCTGTTTTGCCTTTTTGCATCTAAGATTTTGTTTTTGTTTTTCTTGCTTTTTGGATTCTGCCACTCCCTGCTGGAGTGTGCAGTGTTCCGTGAGCTCTGTCTTCTGAAAGTACCTGAGTGCTGATTTAGTTTTTGAAGCTTAGTTGCTTCAGGGCCATTTTTTTATCAGCTTGTTGGCTTTTGTCTCTGATAGGGTTTTGGCAGATTGCAGACAGCAGCCTTCCTATCTGTTCCTATCTAGGTAGTTTTTGGGCCCCGTCTTTGCTCAGCCTGTCTTTCTGTCTGTGTAAGTGTTTTCATCTTGCTTCACCGTCATTATATGTGGGGGGCTGCCTATTGTTTTGGGGTCTGCTCTGGGGCAGTTAGATTTCCCCTTTCCTTCTTTAGGCCTATGTATCTCTCCGGCTGTGATCGAGGGGTCTAGGTCATCGTAGGAACCCCCCACGGCTACTGCTAGTTGTGTTGATAGGTTCAGGGGTCTGCAATCTGATAGTTGCCAACTTCTCTGGTTTTCAGGACTTAGCTAGCATTTCTGTTTTTGCCTCCTACGGTGACTCGATCCTAACAGTCACTACTTCCCTTCTGAGCCCCGACGTGTGCCCATACAGTAGTTTTCTCCCACATATGAGGTATCAGCATACTCAGGACAAATTGTTCAACAACTTTTGTGGTCCAATTTCTCCTGTTACCCTTGGGAAAATAAAAAAATTGGAGACTAATTGATCATGTTTGTGGAAAAAATACGATTTTTTTATTTTCATGCCTGGGCATTATAAACTTCTGTGAAGCCCTTGGGGGTTCAAAGTGCTCACCACACATCTAGATAAGTTCCTTAGGGGGTCTAGTTTCCAAAATGGGGTCATTTGTGGGGGGTTTCCACTGTTTAGGTACATTAGGGGCTCTCCAAAGGCAACATGACACCTGCAGACCATTCCATCAAAGTCTGCATTCCAAAACGTCACTACTTCCCTTCCGAGCCCCGACGTGTGCCCATACAGTAGTTTTCTCCCACATATGGGGTATCAGCGCACTCAGGACAAATTGGACAACAACTTTTGGGGTCCAATTTCTCCTTGTACCCTTGGGAAAATAAAAAAATTGGTGACTAAAAGATCATGTTTGTGGAAAAAATACGATTTTTTTATTTTTACGCCCGTGCGTTATAAACTTCTGTGAAGCACTGGGGGGGTTCAAAGTGCTCACCACACATCTAGATAAGTTCCTTGGGGGGTCTAGTTTCCAAAATGGTGTCATTTGTGGGGGGTTTCTACTGTTTTGGTACATCAGGGGCTTTCCAAACGCGACATGGTGTCCGATCTCAATTCCAGCCAAAAAGTCAAATGGCGCTGCTTCCCTTCCAAGCTCTGCCATGCGCCCAAATAGTGGTGTACCCCCACATGTGGGGTATCATCGCACTCAGGACAAATTGCACAATATCTTTTAGGGTCCTGTTACCCTTGGAAAAATAAAAATTGGAGGTGAAAAGATCATTTTTGTGGAAAAAATATGATTTTTTAATTGTACCGCTGTACGTTATAAACTTCTGTGAAGCCCTTGTGGGTTCAAAGTTCTCACCACATATCTAGATAAGTTCCTTGGGGGGTCTAGTTTCCAAAATGGGGTCACTTGTGGGGGATTTCCACTGTTTAGGTACATCAGGTGCTCTCCAAACGCGACTTGGCGTCCGATCTGAATTCCAGCCTATTTTGCATTGAAAAAGTCAAACGGCGTTCCTTCCCTTCTGAGGTCTGCCATGCGCCAAAACAGTGGTTCCCCCCCACATATCAGGTATCAGCGTACTCAGGACAAATTGCACAATAACTTTTGCAGTCCAATTTCTCCTGTTACCCTTGGTAAAATAAAACAAATTGAACCTGAATAATTTTTTTTGTGAAAAAAAGTTAAATGTTCATTTTTTTTTTAAATATTCAAAAATTCCTGTGACGCACCTAAAGGGTTAATAAACTTCTTGAATGTGGTTTTGAGCACCATAAGGGGTGCAGTTTTTAGAATGGTGTCACTTTTGGGTATTTTCTATCATATAGACCCCTCAAAGTGGCTTCAAATGTGATGTGGTCCGTAAAATTAAAATGGTGTTGCAAAAATGAGAAATCGCTGGTCAATTTTTAACCCTTATAACTTCCTAACAAAAAAAAAATTTTGGTTCCAAAATTGTGCTGATGTAAAGTAAACATGTGGGAAATGTTATTTATTAAGTTTTTTGTGTGCCGTATCTCTGTGATTTAAGGGCATAAAAATTCAAATTTGGAAAATTGCAAAATTTTCAAAATTTTCGCCAAATTTCTGTTTTTTTCACAAATAAATGCAAGTTATATGAATGAAATTTTACCACTAACATGAAGTACAATATGTCACGAGAAAACAATGTCAGAATCACCGGTATCTATGGAAGCTTTTCAGAGTTATAATCTCATAAAGGGACAGTGGTCAGAATTGTAAAAATTGGCCCGGTCATGAAAGTGCAAACCACCCTTGGGGCTTAAGGGGTTAAAGAGGCCATTACTATGAGGAAATACCACTGCCATTAAGGTATGCACTTGGTTGCAACAATATTTGGGTAGATTCTTGTGACATTAGCACTCACATGAATGCCAGGATCCTAGTTTTTTTTTTGTTTATATAATTTTCATTAAATTTTCATAATAATATTACAGGGAAGGAAGGAAGGGTAAACATGGGAAAAAAATAAAAAGTAGAGAACTCTACTCTACAGTGTTACATCACACATAAAATAAATTAAAATTAGATAAGACAAATAGTGAATTAGGACAAATGGTGAAGACTTTGTTACCTTTCTGCAATACTTTTAAGGCAAACAGACAATCAGAGAAGCAGTAAATACCATAACTCAAATAGTAAGTAACTTTAGACTAGGAAAATTTTTGGTTCCATAGGTCCCACTTAGAGTGATAATCAGGCAAGGCATTGTTAATAAAAGCAAACCTTTTCTCCATAGAACTATGGATCCGAACCTTATCTAAAATATCAGAAAAAGAAGGCGAAGCGGTTTTTAGCCACCAAAACGCTATTGTGTTTTTGGTTACCAGGAGGATCCTAGTTTTAAAGCTAAACATTGTCCAAAACATCACACTGCTTTTACCGTCCTATAATTTGTCCATTAGTAAAGTCTTGTGCCATATCTTCCCGAGGTACGCAACATGCACCCAGCCATCTGCATGATTTAACATGTGGTCTTGATGTAGGTATGTTTTGTAGGGGTTGGCATGAGAAAATGATGCACTTGTCCATAAATAACTGGATGCCATGTACTCATGAGATAGACAGCGATATTCACTGCCTGAAATCTCTCACCACAGAGGGGATGGTGTGCAGCTTAAGGTACTGTCACACTTAGCGATGCACCAGCGATCCCGACCAGCGATATGACGTGGTCAGGATCGCTGGTACATCGCTAAGTGGTCGCTAGTGAGCTGCCACACAGGCAGATCTCACCAGCGACATCGCAGGGGTCGGGGGTCGCTACTTACCTGTCAGATGAGGCGATCCTGATGTCCTCCCGCCCGTGTCCACGCGTCGCTCGCCTCCACAGCAGGAAGCCCAGCAGGAAGCTGACGACGAGAAATGGTCCAGGACGTTCTCGCGCGATCAGCGATAACCAGCGGGGGGAGCGGTCGGAGGTAAGTATCAGGCATAGCGATATCGCTAGCGACAAAAACCAGTGACGTTATAGCGATATCGCTTAGTGTGACAGGCCCTTTAGCCTGATCTATTGTTCATTCTAAGATAAGAATAATGGAAAAAAACAAGCTGAAACCCATGTGCAGAATTATCTAACCATGATACAGAATCACATATATATTTTTATTTTGCTGATTCAGGACATTTTTAACTCAATGCACATTGCCCATACTTATGAAAATTTGAGACTGCATTTCATGGGATAGAAAGTTGCTTCCTCAGCAACTTTAAAATAATTCTATATAAAGATCATAGGTTTTAATCTGGGATAATCTAAAATTAAAGGACTTTGCTCCATTTCTATCTATTTTGCAGGCATGCTTTGCACAATAGAAGATCTGAGAAAAAAAAATGTAAAATTTTACATATATATAAAAATCATGCATCAGCTCAGGAGCTGGGGAAACCTGACACGCACTATGTAGCAATCATAGAAATGACTCATTCATTCCCCTAAAAATTCATTAGCTTTAATGCAGCCTGAGCTGAAGGTGTAAAGATTAATTACAGTAAAGAAAAGATATTTACATAATATATAAAAAAAAATACCCGTACCCACTGGTACAAAGAGGGGTTTAAATACCAGTCCTCTGCGGCATGCTCAATATTTTAGAATTTGAATGCATATTTTATGACCCCTACCATCCCATACTTAAGGGGCCTTTACACATAGCAATATTGCTAGCGATATCGCTAAAGCGTCACCGATTTTGTGACGCAGCAGCGATATCGCTATGTGTGATACTTACCTCCGACCGGCTCCCCTGCTGTCTGTCGCTGATCGTGCGAGATCGTGGCGCTCCATTTCTCATCGGGCGCTTACTGCTGGCGCCGACGAGCGACGCGTGGATGCGGGCGGGAGGACGTCAGGATCGCCGCGTCTGAAAGGTAAGTAATGACCGCTGCTGCGTCGCTACATCTCTGTGAGATCTTCCTGTTTGGCAGATCACTAGCGACCATTTAGCGATGCACCAGCAATCCTGACCGGGTTGTATCGTTGTCGGGATCGCTGGTACATCGCTAAATGTAAAGGGGCCTTTAGTTTCAGAGAAGTCAGTGGAGTAGTTACGTGTTCTCAGCCGCCTCTCAACATTTGCGTGAAAGAGTAACCCCAATTTTTTTCAGATAGTTGCACGATTTTTAGGGAGGAGGACCTCCACAGAGTGTCCGGGCCGGAACCAAGGGGACCGCCATCTGAGTTCCTAAGAAAACAGTACCCGGGGAACAGAGGAGAGTGGACTGTTGAAAGTGACAGGACAGCAAGGAGAGGGGCGACTATAAAAGGGACATGTAGCGCGCAAAGGAGTCAGTTGGTGATACGTCAGACACGGAGCAGGAGACGGAGGGGGCGTGAGAGTACGTGAAGGACACTGACAGTTGAGAGAAGAGACCAGCAGCAGAGGGTAGATACGCAGTGGCCCTCAGGAAAGAGGCACCGAGCTTACCGACAGGGGACTGCCTCTTCACCCCAATCCCGGGTTACGATCTGCCCCGGTCATCCTCGGCCGTTACCGCTGGGCTCGAGCCCTCCGCGGCCTGTCCGCTCCCTCTCCTGGCTGCTGCCATCCCCCTTCAGCCCGCGGTTGCGGCCTGCCCGCTGCTACCCACGGACACAGCCATTTCACTTCAGCCCGTGGTTGCGGCCTGTCTATCACCGCTCACAGCCACCTTCACCCCGCTGCAGTCGGCAGTTGAGGCCTGTTCCTCGTCAACAGAGACACTCTGCACACAGCCTCAGGCTGTGCGCGTGGCCAGTAAACCGCCTCTCTTGAGCACTACGACACAACCTTGCTTAGGGACAGGAGTCCCATTGAACTCGCTAACAATCGCAACCCCGCTGTTACAACAGGGGGTTACTTCATCTCAGGACTCCATCAGGGCCCTTTGTGCCCTAACTCCTCCTGGGCGCTGGAACGCCCGAAGACTACTCCAAATCTTCAGCAGCTGGGCCCAGCGACTGCGACGCCAAGGCAGACTCATCAAAGACACCACAGCAGCCTCATTAAAGACGTCAAAGCAGCTTCATCTGCAACACAGCTCCAACAGAGACGCCGAGGGATGTCAGTACGGATAAGTGACATTATAGAGTATAAGGACCCGTAGATGGCCATACCATGGCCCCATAGTAACCGGCCTCGGCCGGGTTAGTCGTGGTCTTTTCAAATAGTGTTGTACTGAGTCCCTGCGAGGACAACTGTTGTTACTCCTTTTTGGTTGCTTAGTATAGCCCTAGTGGCTTCAAATGATAAAAGTTTGCTTTTCAAAGTTCAACCAGTCTCACGTCTCGTCAATGCATCCTGCGAACCTGCTGTTACCTACAGATTCACTCAATGACTGCTAAGAAATTCTATTAAACCTACGTGCCCATGCAATTTAACAAATTTATTACAGGCACATTCACAAATTTAAGTATTGAAGCCTATGTTGGCACCATGTAAACCACTCTGTTAACACACGGTTATGCATTCCACTGTATTCTGCTTCCCATTGCGACCTGGCTTGTTTACTGTTTACCCATCCTACTCTGCTCCTGACCGCGGCTGTATTTAGTGATCCCGTGCTGCTTGCCCCTACCTTGGACAATCTGACTACGCCTCTGTCTTGCCTCTCAGTATTTCGTGTCTGCACTTCTGACCTTCCAGTCAGCTGCTGCAGACTCGCGACTGTCTTAGAGTATAGCCCACGCCGTAATCCATCTCTGGTTCATTTGGATGCCTTACTGAATGGTGGCATGATGCAACCATTCAGCTTGACATTAAAGAGACAATGAGTTTTGCGTTAGAGCGCAGCCTCAGTGACCTGCAGTGACATCATTGAGGTTCCCATAGCAGCTCATTGTGAGCGGTCCGATGAACCGCAGTTACCTCAATGAGATCATTGCTAGCATCATTAGAAATTTCTCACGGTGTGCTGAACTGCAGTGACTTCAATGAGATCACCGCTAGCACTGTGAGAAATCATTATTGTCAGACAGGTGAGGAATATGGTGTTTTTTTCTTTGTAATTTACACTGTATTAAATGGAAAAAAAGAGGGTTTGGGAGTATTTAATTCAAGTAAAGGACTTTATTCGTGCTGTGTGTTTATTTAAAAACTTACTATGGGGTTAGTAATGGGGTTGACTTATTGACTCGTCTCCATTACTAACCCCTGGACTTGATGTCAGCTGACATTTCAAAACTGAAATCAACCCCAACCCTATTACCCCATTTACCACTGCCACAGGTCACGTGGGAAGAGAGGAGGCCAAGCACTAGAAGTGGCCATCTTATGATGCGCCATTTCTGGGGCGGCTGAGAGCTGATGTTTTTAGTCTGGAAGGAGGATAATCATGGCCCCTCTCCAGGCTATTAATATCAGACTACAGCAGGCTGTTTAGTCATTGATTATAAAGGGGACCCCACACCAATTTTTTTTGTGGTCTCCTCTTTAATAACCGGTAAAGGCTAAACAAACAGTTGTGAGCTGAAAATAAGAGCCTGGGAACATTTATGGCTATTGGCCCTTTTCCCAGAATATTAACATGAGTCCCCAGGGGTCGGCTTTCTACTGGTTCAAAAAAATTGCGCTGGAGAAGACGACACCATTTTTTTTAAATTTATTTTTTTACACAATGTACACAGCTGGTGGAGAATACAAATCCCATCATTGTTGCTAATCTCAGGGAGACCAGGCGACAATGATGAGATTTGCCTTCAGCAGCGCCTGAGAACAGCTAACTATACTGCTTTTCCCAGGTGCCGGTACATGTCACATAGGCACACGGATGCTACACGGATTTGACACGGCCACACAGTCAGAGACAGCAAACAGACAAATGTCACATACGTACACACAGATGGCACACGGACATGGACCACGAATCTCACCAGTTCTGGTTTATTCAGTACAGGAATTACCAATCTGTATAAAGGCGGCCTAAGGCTACTTTCACACTTGCGTTTTTTTTGCTGCACATTTTTGCGCACACAAACGTATGAAAAAAACGCATCATGTGTTTGTGTGCATTTTTTTGCGGGTTTTGGTGCATTTTTTAAAAAAAACACATGCTTTTTTTGCGCATACGTGCGCATTACAATGCGCACGTATGCGCACCCATAGACTTTAATGGGTGTTTTGCTGTAAAAAAACGCATTGCGTGCACATGCATTTTTTTGGGGCAAGTTGGATGCACAAAAAATGCAACAGGATGCATTTTGTGCGCCCGAGCGCATACTGCAAAAAAACGCATGCGCATACAAACGCGTACATGCGCATACATATGCATATGCGCACCCATGTTAAAGTATAGGGGAAAAAACGCATGCTTTTTTTGCGCTAAAAAGCAGAGCAAAAAAACGCAAGTGTGAAACCAGCCTAAGATTGGACAGCCAAACCATAATTAGGCCTCATTCGGACATCAGATTTTTTGACATGCAAGAAAAATTTACCAAGTTTCATCAGTTTTGTCAGAGTTTCTTCAGTTTTTTTCACTAATGAGAAAAAAATGTTTTTTCCACCTTCTTCATTCTGTTAGTAAAAAAACAGAGGACACTCAAATGGCATCCAAATGCTGCCAGATTTTTTTTCAATAACCAAAAGACTTGCAATGCCAATTTTGAGCTGAGACTCGGGTCAATATCGGACAAGTCTCTGCGATTTTGCAAGTAACGCTTGACCCGAGTGAACAAATCTGACAAATGAGCAGCCCTATAGACTGTCATAGGGACTAGTGCTATCTTTGAAAAAACAGCACTTGTATGTGAAAAACTGACATGTAAATGACTCCTTACTGTCTTTTCAAACCCCTAACGGACCAGACCAATTTTGCCCTTTTGGACTATGCAAGATTTTTCATCTGGGTCATGGAACAAAATCTTACCCCTATTCCAATTCACACCCAATAAGATCAAATCTCATCACCATCATTTATAAAACCCTTGGTGACATCTTCTGTAGACATAACATGCTGCTACCAAGGGGCTATCACAATTAGCCATACATTTATGTCTTACAGTTGTGGCCAAAAGTATTGACACCCCTACAATTCTGTCAGATAATACTCAGTTTCTTCCTGAAAATGATTGCAAACACAAATTCTTTGGTATTATTATCTTCTTTTAATTTGTCTTAAAAGAAAAAACACAAAAATAATTGTCCTAAAGCCAAATTGGATATAATTCCACACCAAACATAAAAAAGAGGGTGGACAAAAGGGGAGTTGGAAGTTTCGCCCCCAGCAGTTCGCCCCCAGCATTTCGCCCCCAGCAGTTCGCCCCCAGCAGTTCGCCCCCAGGTACACTTCGCCCCCGAACATTTCGCCCCCAGGTTGTTTCGCCCCCGCACATTTCGCCCCCAGCAGTTCGCCCCTGCACATTTCGCCCCCGCACATTTCGCCCCCACAGTTCGCCCCCGGATATTTCGCCCCCAGCAGTTCGCCCCCGGATGTTTCGCCCTCGGATGTTTCGCCTCCGGATGTTTCGCCCCCAGCAGTTCGCCCCGTATGTTTCGCCCCCAGCAGTTCGCCCCCGGATGTTTCGCCCCCAGCAGTTCGCCCCCGGATGTTTCGCCCCCGGATGTTTCGCCCCCAGCAGTTCGCCCCCGGATGTTTCGCCCCCGGATGTTTCGCCCCCGGATGTTTCGCCCCCAGCAGTTCGCCCCCGGATGTTTCGCCCCCAGCAGTTTGCCTCCAGCAGTTCACCCCCGGATGTTTCGCCCCCAGCAGTTCGCCCCCAGCAGTTCGTACCCGGATGTTTCGCCCCCAGCAGTTCACCCCCGGATGTTTCGCCCCCAGCAGTTTGCCCCCGGATGTTTCGCCCCCGGTTGATTCACCCCCAGCAGTTCGACCCCGGATGTTTCGCCCCAGCAGTTCGCCCCCGGATGTTTCGCCCCCAGCAGTTCGCCCCCGGATGTATCGCCCCTAGCAGTTCGCCCCCGGATGTATCGCCCCCAGCAGTTCGCCCCCAGCAGTTCGCCCCCGGATGTTTCGCCCCCAGCAGTTCGCCCCCAGCAGTTCGCCCCCAGATGTTTCACCCCCAGCAGTTCGCCCCCGGATGTTTCGCCCCCAGATGTTTCATCCCCAGCAGTTCACCCCCAGATGTTTTGCCCCCAGCAGTTCGCCCCCGGATGTTTTGTCCCCAGCAGTTCGCCCACAGCAGTTCGCCCCCGGATGTTTCGCCCCCTGCTTTTTGCCCTCAGATGTTTCGGCCCCAAATTAGGCAGGGAATTTTGGCCTTGTGTTTTAGCCCTAAGACCGCTTTCACAGTAGCCACTTTCCCAAGTGCTAAGCACTGGAAAATCGCTAAGAAGATTGCCAATTTTGAATATACTACATGGTGGCCCGATTCTAATGTATCAGGTATTCTAGAAGGCACAGCCACATGGTATGTTGCACAGGTTATGTAGTATATTGGACAGTCCACGTAGTACATTGTACAGGCCACGTAGTATATAGGACAGCCGACGTAGTATTTTGGACAGTGCACGTAGTAAATTGCACAGCGCACATAGTAAATTACACAGCGCACATAGTATATTGGCCAGCCAACGTAGTATATTGCACTGGTCACGTAGTATATTGCACTGTCCACGTAGTCTAGGAATGTGGGCACTATATTCGTGTTTAAAAAAAATAATAAAGATATACTCACCTCAGCCACGGGCCCTGAAGTCCTCGCGCCTCTCTGCAGTGCTGGCGGTGGCTTCCGGTCTGAGCGTAGGACCTGCGATGATGTCACGGTCACATGACCGTGACATCATCGCAGGTCCTGGACGGTGTGCATTGGAGAGAGGCGCGGAGGACAGCGCGACGTTGGAGGGGGTGAGAATAACTTTTTTTTTTATCATTATTATTTTTAGCATTACATCTTTTCACTATTGATGCTGCATAGGCACCATCAATAGCGAAAAGTTGGTCACACAGGGTTAATAGCAGCGTTAACGGAGTGCGGTACACCGCGATCCGTTAACGCTGGCATTAACCCTGTGTGAGCGGTCAGCGGTGAGTGCAGGGCAGTGAAGCAGCGGCCATTTTTATGGCAGACTGTGACCGTCGCTGATTGGTCGTGGGCGTTTTGCCAAGACCAATCAGCGACTTGGATTTACATGACAGACAGACGCCGCGACCAATGAATATACGAATAATACGTTACAGACAGAAAGACAAAAGTGACCCTTAGACAATTATATAGTAGATAAGTCAATGGCTAGAAAAGCGAGGTGTTGTTTCGGCCAGCTCTTTTTATTTTATTACAGGAGCTATTTTTGAGCACTTAGCGTTCATCAATAGCCTGTATCTTATGGGTCATTACCGAGAGCGCTCACAAAAGCGCTTTGAAAAATGCCAGTAAAGCACTTGCTTTGGAGTTCTAAAACAGTGGCAGCATAAGGGTGCTTTCACACTTCCGCTACATATGCACTACAGGCCGCCCGTTCGCTTCTGTAATGCCGCATTCCGCTAACCTGCAGCGGAACGAAAAGAAGAAAATGCTCTTCTTTTTGTTCTGACACTGATAGCGGAATGCGGCATTACGAAAGCGAACGGGCGTCTGCAGATCGCGGAACCCAGCCGTTCACTTCTATGGGCAATGCAAGTGGAATGCCAGCATTCAGCCAGCATTGCCCTGGGGTCAGCTGGATGTCAGATCCAGAGCGGATCGACCTCTGGCGGCCACAAACACAAGTGTGAAACTACTCTAAAATTACAGTGTGCAAGAGGCCTAAAATCTAAACAATTTTGAACTTTTACCTGACCCAGCACTGACCTGCTTTGTTGCAAGTTTTGTTGCAGATGTAACAAGTAGCATGGTCACATGTCCTGCAAGTTACATTAGACTAGCTTTTATTCCATCTGTATATCAGAATATAGCAGTGTCTGAAATCTCCACAAAGAGAGAAGTGTACTGCCACAAAAAATCAGTCAGCTTTCACAGCAATTCACTTTCTACAACTATGAATTCAGTTCTGTCCAAACGTGGAAGGAGGAAGTTGGTCCATGAGAATCACAATTACTTATTTTCCAAACGAACCGCTGATGATGTTCATTCCATCTGGGTATGTGAAAAACGGTCGACTTGCTAGGGACGTGTTTGGACCAATGAAGAATCTGGCGAAGTTGTGAAAGTAGTCAATCTTCACAATCACGCAGCACAAGCTGCAAGGCCTGAAGCAATCCGACTTGTTAATGAGGCTGTGACCAGGGCAAGGACAACACAGGAGACACCACAACAGATTCTCACAGACGTCGTTTCAGGAGCCCATTCTAATGTTGCAGCACTTCTCCCAAGGAAAGCATCACTGAAGAGGACAATACGATTAGCAAGGCAACTTGGCAATATCCCAAGGTTACCTCAAACCCTTGATCAACTTGTTATCCCCCTCGAGTTCCAGGAGATCAGTATTGATGGTGTCCAGCAGTAGTTCCTTCTGCATGACTCTGGTAAGCTACTTAACCATTTAACATTGTATTAAAACAATTCCATTATGCATAATTATTGCAAAGTTTATTTTGCACAAATGTGAAAAATGCTACACTATAAGGTGCTGATATAAAATACTATGTGATTTTTACCTTCAAGGGAAACTTTGAGGGAAATATAATGTAGTGAGGCCTACTGATTCCAATTAACGTTGGCCGATCACTGGAAAGATAGGATCGGATCGGGCTGATCATACCGAAAGATTGGAATTAATTCAGATCCTATCTCCAGAGCTAGATGTAGATATATATATATATATATATATATGCACACTGTACGCCCGAACATTGTGTGTGTGTGTGTATATATATGCATATATGTGGGTGGGTGATGGTGGTCTGGCACTTTTGGAACTTTGAAATGCAATAAAGGATTTGTATAGGACTTCAGGAGCGCGGAGGTCTTTCTTCATGGATGCATGTTAAGTACGGGCGGAAGCCAACCCCTGCTCTAGCAGCACACTGAGTCCTCAGCAACAATCTCAGTTGAGCCACTCTTCTTCCAGCTTTCTTGCATATATATATAATGGCCCCAAGCTGCGCTGTTAAA
Source organism: Dendrobates tinctorius (assembly GCF_039654945.1). Classification (NCBI taxonomy): domain Eukaryota; kingdom Metazoa; phylum Chordata; class Amphibia; order Anura; family Dendrobatidae; genus Dendrobates; species Dendrobates tinctorius. The sequence continues at coordinate 15,405,065 of NW_027361752.1, read as the reverse complement.
AATTAAACAAACCCAGTTATTCAACTCTCTCTCCGGTGTCCAGCGCTGTCTCCGGCGGTGCAGGGGATTCCGAAATCCCAATGCTATGCATTCTGGGTTGTGCATCACCACCTCTGCACATGTGCCGGGCTGTTCTGTGACGTGATGTGGTGCTTTCCCAGGACCGTCTAGTGAGCGGTCCTGGGATCACTCTCCACTGTAGTTATAGTACGGCAGGCACAGAGGCGGCGATGCGCCGCCTGGATTTCGGGATTCCCTGCACTGCTGGGCTAGGAGCCGGAGCCAGTACTGGACACTGGAGAAAGAGGTGAGTAACTGGGTTTGTTTATTTTTTAACAGCGCAGCCTGGAGCCATTTACTAAAGCTAAATATGCACACACGCTGTACACCTGTATAGTGTGTGTGTGTGTGTGTATATATATATATATATATATATATACGCACACTGTTCGGGAGTGTATGCCCGGACAGTGTTTTCAGATTACGGAGGATTCCGATTTCTAATTCAGATCATCATCATGATCTGGCTACAAATCGGATCGTAATTTAAAATAACGATCAGCCTGAAAATCGTAATAAATTACGATCTTCTGTGATCGGACCGGCCAACACTAATTCCAAATATGCAGCATTGTACTGGCCATACCTGTCCTGGATGCTGCCCCGGAGTTCAGCTTCGCCTGTCTGCGGCATGCACGGACTGAACTGCCATCGCCGGCTGATTCCTCGGCTCTCGTAGTTCAGTCCTGCAGATCCGTGGACAGGTCGGGCTGAACTCCGGAGCTCAGGTGAGATACGCCATGATTTGCAGATGCGTTTTGCCTGCTGCTTCCAAGCACTTTTTAAGCACTTTGCAAGCGCTTTGGCAAAACGCTTCTGCAAATAGGGGACATGGCCAAGCTCTGCTATGGGCGTGGCCATGCCCTGCTATGGCCTAAACCGAGCGTATTTGGCGTGGTTTGCAGGCATTTTTCGGGAGGTTTCCCTCTTGCCCATTCCCATTCCTTCCGGGATCCGCCGGAAAATAGCTTTGAAGCTATTTTCCGGTGGGGCGTTTTCCGGCCCCGGCCGGAATCCGCCCGTAACCCGCACCATAGACATGAAAGGGCGGGTTTCAGGCAGGAAACACAGCACGGAATACGCCTGTAAATCCAGCTTGTCTGGATAAAGCCTGAGGCCTCGTGCCCACTGACGGAAGGGGATTGCGGAGCGGCATCTCCGTAGCGGCTGTAATTGCGGTAGCAATTGGAGATCCCACAGGAATCTATTTGTGCCTGCAATTGTGGCCACTATTGTGGTACCCTAATTCTGTATCAAAATCTTCACTTAACTCTATGGATTTAGGTGCAGGTTTTAGTGCAGGATTTCAGCCCCTGGTCTGAATGGCTGGAATTTTGTTTGTATAATGGCAGCATACATTGACATGCTGCACTGCATGTTTTTTTTTGTAAACAAAATTTTTTCATCAGCATGTGGATGGGATTTACACATTAATGCTGCATATGACCCCAGCCTAATGGACCATTCAGTTATGCCTTAGGCCAAAAGCACACTGGTGATTTTACTGGCGTTTTTTGCGTCCTGCACAATCCTCTCAATGAGACAGCATAGGCAGCGCGGACGTCACGAACGTCCGCGCTGCCCACCCGACGACTAGCGTGCCCATCCGCCTGAATGGAATGCCCCATTCAGGCGGGCGGACCGCCCAGTCGTTCATTCAGACGTCCAGCCGCACGCCGTGTCTGGATGCGGCTGTCAACTAGACGGCCCGTTCAGCATAGTGGCGATCGGCCGTGCTGAACGGCCGTCTAGTTGAAGGGTCTAAAGGTACCCTAAAAATGTGACCTATTTCAAGTTTGGAGGTAATTTTAATTTAAAAAAAAATATATAATTTTCCACTGGGACAATATATGTTGTAAAAAACTATTGGTTGGCCCCTTCACACTAGATTTTGCTTCAGTTTTTTATTATGAAATCAGAAAATCTGGAGCAAAATGTGAGTATTTAATGTGAGATATGAACAGAGTCTTCTGATTAGGATATTAGGATTAGGATATTTTTTTTGTGAATTTATCCCAAAACTCTGCTTCTTGTTACACTTTTTCTGTTATTTCCTCTACTAATACTTTCATTTTAAATTAGGAAATGGACACAGCCGTATGTTGATATTTGGAACAAGAGACAATCTCCATCTACTGGCACAAAGTAAAGAGTGGTTTGCTGATGGCATGTTTTTCACTACACCAGTCTTGTTTAAGCAACTTTACACAATCCATGTAGTCCACAGCGGCCTTGTTGTTCCTGTAGTGTACACCTTGCAGACAGACAAGAGCCGTTCTACATACCAGAGGTTGCTGCAAGAGCTGAAGAACTTGCAGCCTGGACTGCAGCCAGACAACCTGATGTTGGATTTTGAACTAGCTGCAATACAGGCATTTGAAAGTGAATTCCCCAACCTTGTGAAGACTGGTTGCTTTTTCCACCTATCACAGTCGGTTTGGCGTAAAGTTCAAAATGAAGGACTAAAGATGCAATACCAAGGTGACCATGAATTTGCCCGTTGGATACGCATGATACCTGCCCTGGCCTTTCTACCACCACAGAATGTTGTGCAATCATTTGAAGAATTGGTGGAAGATCCAGACTTTCCACAAGAAGCAATACCTATTGCCAACTATTTTGAAGACAGCTATATCGGTCGAATGAATCACAGAGGACGTCAAGCACCTTTGTTTCCAGTTCAATTCTGGAATGTGTATGAACGAACATTGAATGATCAACAGCGAACAAATAATGATGTCGAAGGATGGCACCGTAGCTTTCGAGAAACATGTGGTACTCTTTTCCAAAATATATACCGGTTCATTAACTGTCTGAAACATCAGCAAGAGCTCCATAGTTTTGAAATTATTCAGATAATAGCAGGAAATCCCATCGCTGCAAGAAACAAAAAGTATGCTGCAATTTCAGCAAGGGTTAAACGTATCGTGCAAGATTTCGATAATAGAAGCTTGATGGATTATCTGAGAGGCATTGCCTACAGCTTTGATTTTTAGTTCATGGTCACATATTGTATGTTTTGAGAGCAGTGTTTTTAGCTGTAAAATAATTCAAGCATTATAACCTGTAATTTGTATTTTCTCTTTTTCTCTAATCCTTCCCCTCTATACCTTTTTATGTTTCTTGTTAAAACAGTTTTGATATATACAGTTAAAGCATAACTCTGCAAAAAACATGTTATGTTATAGTACCTGTGCCCATGATATTCATTTCCAAAGGAGACCTTCCAGCAGCTTCACTTCTGTGTGAAAAGTCTCATCCAAGTTAAAGCTCCATGTGCTGCAGGATTTCAGTGGTTGCTAAGGAGGTTGTTTCTCCTTATTAGCAGTACTTGTGGATGGATTCTAGAGGGCGTGGCTGCACAGGAGCATGCAGCTAACAATATATTCCCTATGATGTATAAAGGGCTGCTGGTTTACAGCCCTCTGCAAAGCCCCCCCTATGTGTTCCGTCCTGTAACGGCTTTACACAGGCAGGGGGGAGCCCTCCTCTTGTCCAGGACAGAGCACATGAGCGGAGGGTGAAGGGGAGCTTTGCAGAGGGCTGTGAACAAGCAGCCCTGAATGTATCATAGGGAGCCAGGAACCGTTCTGCTCCCAAGGGGGCACGACCTCCTTAGTAACCAATGAAATCCTACTATTTTCCTGTCTGTTTGTAAAATTACTCATCTAGAAAACAAAGTTTGAGAATAAAAAAAACTAATTTGATCAGAATTGTATATCTTAGACTCATATGGTGTATTATTAGTGATAAGCAAACCTGCCAATGTTCAGTTCAGGCAGGTTTTTCCCAGATGCGAAAGATCCAGGAGCAAATTGCTAGAGGCAAAACATTCAGGGATGAACTGCTGGGGGCGAACTGACAGGGGGCGAAACATCTGGGGGTGAAACATCCGGGGGCGAACTGCTGGGGGCAAAACATCCGGGGGCGAATTGCTGGGGGCGAAACATCCGGGTACGAACTTCTGGGGGCGAACTGCTGGGGGCGAAACATCCGGGGGTGAACTGCTGGAGGCAAACTGCTGGGGGCGAAACATCCGGGGGCGAACTGCTGGGGGCGAAACATCCGGGGGCGAACTGCTGGGGGCAAAACATCCGGGGGCGAACTGCTGGGGGCGAAACATCCGGGTACGAACTGCTGGGGGCGAACTGCTGGGGGTGAACTGCTGGAGGCGAACTGCTGGGGGCGAAACATCCAGGGGCGAACTGCTGGGGGCGAAACATCCGGGGGTGAACTGCTGGGGGCGAACCGCTGGGGGTGAAACATCCGGGGGCGAAACATCCGGGGGCGAACTGCTGGGGGCGAAACATCTGGGGGCGAACTGCTGGGGGCGAAATGCTGGGGGCGAACTGCTGGGGGCGAAACTTCCTAAAACCGGACAAAAGTATTGGCACTGTTCGAAAAATCATGTGATGCTTCTCTAATTTGTGTAATTAACAGCACCTGTAACTTACCTGTGGCACCTAACAGGTGTTGGCAATAACTAAATCACACTTGCAGCCAGCTGACATGGATTAAAGTTGACTCAACCTCTGTCCTGTGTCCTTGTGTGTACCACATTGAGCATGGAGAAAAGAAAGAAGACCAAAGAACTGTCTGAGGACTTGAGAAACCAAATTGTGAGGAAGCATGAGCAATCTCAAGGCTACAAGTCCATCTCCAAAGACCTGAATGTTCCTGTGTCTACCGTGCACAGAGTCATCAAGAAGCTTAAAGCCCATGGCACTGTGGCTAACCTCCCTAGATGTGGACGGAAAAGAAAAATTGACAAGAGATTTCAAAGCAAGATTGTGCGGATGTTGGATAAAGAACTTCGACTAACATCCAAACAAGTTCAAGCTGCCCTGCAGTCCGAGGGTACAACAGTGTCAACCCGTACTATCCGTTGGCGTCTGAATGAAAAGGGACTGTATGGTAGGAGACCCAGAAAGACCCCACTTCTTACCCCGAGACATAAAAAAGCCAGGCTGGAGTTTGCCAAAACTTACCTGAAAAAACCTAAAACGTTTTGGAAGAATGTTCTCTGGTCAGATGAGACAAAAGTAAAGCTTTTTGGGCAAAGGCATCAACATAGAGTTTACAGGAGAAAAAAGATGCATTCAAAGAAAAAAACACGGTCCCTACAGTCAAACATGGCGGACGTTCCCTGATGTTAGGGGGTTGCTTTGCTGCCTCTGGCACTGGACTGCTTGACAGTGTGCATGGCATTATGAAGTCTGAAGACTACCAACAAATTTTGCAGCATAATGTAGGGCCCAGTGTGAGAAAGCTGGGTCTCCCTCAGAGGTCATGGGTCTTCCAGCAGGACAATGACCCAAAACACACTTCAAAAAGCACTAGAAAATGGTTTGAGAGAAAGCACTGGAGACTTCTAAGGTGGCCAGCAATGAGTCCAGACCTGAATCCCATAGAACACCTGTGGAGAGATCTAAAAATGGCAGTTTGGAGAAGGCACCCTTCTAATATCAGCGACCTGGAGCAGTTTGCCAAAGAAGAATGGTCTAAAATTCCAGCAGAGCATTGTAAGAAACTCATTGATGGTTACTGGAAGCGGTTGGTCGCAGTTATTTTGGCTAAAGGTTGTGCAACCAAGTATTAGGCTGAGGGTGCCAATACTTTTGTCTGGCCCATTTTTGGAGTTTTGTGTGAAATGATCAATGTTTTGCTTTTTGCTTCATTCTCTTTTGTGTTTTTTCATTTAAGACAAATTAAATGAAGATAATAATACCAAAGAATTTGTGTTTGCAATCATTTTCAGGAAGAAACTGAGTATTATCTGACAGAATTGCAGGGGTGTCAATACTTTTGGCCACAACTGTAGGTATAGAGACTGAGAGAGATAAGGATCTGGGATGTATATGGAAGGGATTTTTCACTTTCTGCACATTATATTGGCAGCATTGTGAATGAGCTTTTACAAAACTTTTTTTTTGTATGCTGGGGAAAATATCATCAGAATAAATTAATCCTTGCTGTTCCCCCGTGACATAGTAATGTAGAGGGTGAAATATTCACAAATCTGTAACAGCAGCCTCAGTGGTCTTTGCTGCTGCAGTTTTCACTGTCAATTTTCTACAGCAGATATGGACCTGGGAATGGTTTAGTTTGTCTGCAAAAGCAGCAGCAGTGTTTAGGAAAAGAAAGACCTGTACACACGACTAAAAATTGGACGAGTGGTATCCATGGTTTTGCCGCATTCCACCCCTCCTCATATTATTCTGCGTGACCGTGTACATGTCTGATTTTTTCCTCGGACCAAGCTGGCCCAAGGAAAACAATTGCGGCATGCACGAGTTGGATCCGATCATCTTATCGCACTTGCTCATTGATGTGTATAGGTCCAAGGAAAACATGGCACTGCACTTGTATGACATCTGAGTGCGGTACGGTTTTCACAGACAGACTGAATAATGAAGATGAAGAATTTTTTTTATTCCCCTCACCTGAAATAATCAGATCATGCTCTTTTCACCCTCTGGACAAACTGATCAAAGTCTAATCAGGGTGTCATTAGCATAATTAGACCGATTTTCTTGGATGAGAAAAAAAACGGTCGTGTGACCTTTGCTCACAGCTAACCTTTCACAAAAACTGAGCAGACTTCCCAAGTACTATTTTGAATCATGGCATTTTTGGCCTTGGCACAGATTGCATAGCTGAAGATCACTCTGTACAGCTGTTACATCTCAGTGTAATGCAGGTGACCCCATAGGGAACTGCAAACACAATAAGCGAGTTCGAAAAACTTAGATCCATTTTGATTTGTTGCAACATGATCATGGTACCCCATTACTTTGCGGAAAATAGTTTCTTTGGGCCAAAATTGTTGTTTAATCCCAGTTTATGTGTGTAGCCACAGAGTTTGTCTCACCTCGGCGGCCAATGCTCCCTCCATCAGCGATGGGCCTGTGGCCACACAAGTGTGCAGCAAAATCCTGTGGCAATTCACCATCATAGCGGGTGGTGTGTTAACTGCATTTGGCCAGCTGCTGCGTATGATGTCTTTCTAAAATAGTGAAAATACACATGGCAAGGATCAGGGGAGTATTTGCTACAGAACCTAGAGGAACATTTTTTGTATGGATTTACATCTAGGTTTCTGGATTGTGATGGAAAAAGAAAGGATTATAGGTGATACTGCCTCAAATGTAGCAGGAAGGCTCTGAAAACCCTGTTAGTAATCACTGCGGGTTTGACGCTGTGTACTGATCCAGCGTCAAACCCATAGCATTCAGCTGTTACAGCATAGTGGATGGGATTTCAAGATATCTCATGTCCACTATGCATCCACAGACGCCGGCGGATCACCCGCGGAGACTGACATGTGGCGCATCTTTCCAGACCGCAACATGTCAATATCTCTTGCAGAGATGCTAGAGAATGTAATGAACGCGGTGAATCCGCACGATTAAGAGAACACCTGAGCATTCACCTACGTCCAATAGACAGCAGCGCTTTGGATGAAGCGAACATGCTCTGTGTCCAAAGCGCTGCTAGTTCGTGTGCCACCGGCCTCAGACCCCAACTTATCACGAATATTAACAAAGCCTAAAATATGTTCTCATGTGGCAGATCTGTAGCTGAAATTTCGACGACTGCTTAATACATCTGAATGAGATTGGGTAAAATCCATGCCTGAGATTGGAGAGGTGGCCACATATTTGTGACTTTGTTCTTCCCTTTTATCGAATGCCATTGGGTTGGGGATCTATAATTCTCAATATACCTGCACATGTGTTTGTATCAGAAATGTAATGCATATCCTGTGCACATGTTATTAAGGTCTGAGTTAAAATGTTCCCCTTTAAGCTATTTGTATCCATAAATGGATTCTCCTATGCTATCCTAAGGACCGTTCTATACCCATGTTAATAGATCTCAGTTTAATTTTTTTTATACTGTGATTTAACATTTTTTATATTTACCTTTCCCATACACCCCTTTCCTCTTTGTGCCAATATTTGTCTCTCTTTTGCTTCAATTTATTACTATGCCATAGACTTGCTTGCAAATCTGTACATAATGTTTGTATTTGTTTGAATCTAAAGGTTCTTTTTTAATTTTTTTTTGCTGCCACTTCATCCCATGCTGGCAAGATATTTAATTTTATTTGAATATAATTGCTGTTACATGCTGCTTTGCTTCATTGCTGTACTGTGCAATGTTGAGAGAAACCAAAATAGCATCCCATCTGAACGACCAGTTTCTAATCGGGATCCGCACACTGCCTCTTTTGTGCTCCTTTCAGCTTTATCTAGTGTGTCTGACATTCTGACATCGATGTGTTTAATTTTAAAAATCCTATTGTTAAAAATCCTAAAGATTTCATACTCGGTTTCCTACTTTGTATGTCTGTTGTATTTAGTGAAGCAAAAATGGTTTCAGGTGGAAAAGCTTTCTGGCATAGTGTTCCTTCCTGTAGTCTCGGGGCAGAACAGAAAGTTCTGCTGTATATGGTCCACAATAAAACTGAAATAACTAAGTAAAAATTCCTCCATCATAAAAAAGTCTATCAGAAGCAGAATTATAAATGAATACATTTAGTGAATGTCAGCATTTTGCAGCTATATGTTACACTAGATATACATCTCTACTGGAGATGAGCGAATTTATTCAAGGAAAATTGAATCCTACTAGAATATACAAAAATATCTGCATTTCTGAGAATATGGACATTCATAAATTTCCTGCATGCAGAATCAGCAAAATGGTAGCAGACCGGACTGTGTAACTAGAGTTGAGCGAAACGGGTCGAAAAATTTCAAAAGTCGCCGACTTTTGGCAAAGTCGGGTTTCATGAAACGAAACCCGACCCTAGGATGAGGTCGGCCACGAGGTCGGCGACTTACGCGCCAAAGTCGCGTTTCAAAACTTTGTTTTGCGCTCTTTTTCAGCCAATCAGGATCCACGGACACTGTGGGCAACGTGATGACATAGGCAGGGGTCACCACCATCTTTCAGAAGGGCATGCAAGTGATTGGCTTGCTTTGGTGGGCGTCACAGGGGGTATAAAAGGGCGTGCACGCCGACCGCCATCTTACTTCTGCCGATCTCAGTATAGGGAGAGGTTGCTGCTGATTCTGTAGGGAGAGCGTTAGGCAGAGAAGAAGACAAAAAAACTGCTTCTGCTGCTAGCGATTTGGCCTGCACAACACACCAGTCACTGTGTGTGCAGTGCAAGGGGAGGCTATATAGTGGTGTATCAGTGGTGTTGGTTGTTGGGCTGCCTTCTAAGGCTTCCTGACATTCCTGCATTGCTGTTTACCCACTGCTCCGCAAACTGCTTTTTTAAAAGCAATCCCAATTTTTTTTTTTTGTCCTGCTGAGAAGAAAAAAAAACTGCTTCTGCTGCTAGCAATTTGGCCTGCACAACACACCAGTCACTGTGTGTGCAGTGCAAGGGGAGGCTATATTGTGGTGTATCAGTGGTGTTGGTTGTTGGGCTGCCTTTTAAGGCTTCCTGACAGGCTGGCATTGCTGTTTACCCACTGCTCTGCAAACTTAAAAGCAATCCAATCTCCCTTATCCTCTAGTCACTTTTGTCACAGCTGTGCCATCGAGCCTGTCACATAGCGCTCAGATATTCATTGGGCCTCACACAATCCAAAAGTGTCCAGTGTCCACAAGTGTGTGCAGAGATTCAAAATCTCCCTTATCCTCTAGTCACTTTTGTCACAGCTGTGCCATCGAGCCTGTCACATAGCGCTCAGATATTCATTGGGCCTCACACAATCCAAAAGTGTTTAGTGTCCAAAAGTGTGTGCAGAGATTCAAAATCTCCTTTATCCTCTAGTCACTTTTGTCACAGCTGTGCCATCGAGCCTGTCACATAGCGCTCAGATATTCATTGGGCCTCACACAATCCAAAAGTGTCCAGTGTCCAAAAGTGTGTGCAGAGATTCAAAATCTCCCTTATCCTCTAGTCACTTTTGTCACAGCTGTGCCATCGAGCCTGTCACATAGCGCTCAGATATTCATTGGGCCTCACACAATCCAAAAGTGTCCAGTGTCCAAAAGTGTGTGCAGAGATTCAAAATCTCCCTTATCCTCTAGTCACTTTTGTCACAGCTGTGCCATCGAGCCTGTCACATAGCGCTCAGATATTCATTGGGCCTCACACAATCCAAAAGTGTCCAGTGTCCAAAAGTGTGTGCAGAGATTCAAAATCTCCCTTATCCTCTAGTCACTTTTGTCACAGCTGTGCCATCGAGCCTGTCACATAGCGCTCAGATATTCATTGGGCCTCACCAATCCAAAAGTGTCCAGTGTCCACAAGTGTGTGCAGAAATTCAAAATCTCCCCTGTCCTATAGACACCTTGTACCTTGTTTTACATTACTATATAGTTTGTTGGATTTTGTCTACATTTCTACCAAAAATGAGGAAGGCTGGTGGAAGAGGCCGTGGAATTGGGCGGGGGTTGGCAGCTGGTAATGATGGTGTTGGTGGTGGATCTGATGGTAGTGGCAAGAGCAAAATAGGACCGAATGCAGGAGGTGTTGAGCCTGCGTCATCATCTGGCTACATAAGGCCTCGAACGCTTAGTTTTCTAGGAGTTGGCAAACCGCTTTTAAAGCCAGAGCATCAGGAAAAAGTTTTGTCTTACATTGCTGACTCAGCCTCCAGCTCTATCGCCTCCTCTTCTTCAGTTGTAAAAAGTAAAAGCACTGAGTCGTCATTGGAGGCTCATGTTCATGAACCACACCTTTCCTTGTGTCCTTCACCCCAACCAAGATTGAAGGATGACGCAGGCCATACTACTGATTACTCCATGGAGCTGTTTTCACATACCATGCCTGGATTATCAAGTGAAATGGTGAATTACCCAGGCCAAGATGAATCTGACATGGAGTGCACTGATGCACAGCCGCTGATGGATGATTCTGCTGGTACATTCACTCAGAGCACTACATTGTCCTCGCAGTGTACAGAGTCAGATTCTGACCCTGATGAGACTCAGGTGCCCCTTCCCGCACACTATACCACCATACACGGTGACACAGAGGAAGGTGCACATGACATAGAAGAGGAGGTGATGGATGACCCAGTTGTTGACCCAGATTGGCATCCATTGGGGGAAGAGGGTGCTGCTTCCAATAGCTCAGATGAGGAGCATCCACAGCAGACATCGACATCGCAACAGCTGTTATCTGGCAGGCCCGGAGCACTCCAAAGACAGGTTCCAAACATCAAAAGAGTTGCTGGACAGCTTGTCCAGAGGGTCAAAAGATCACAGCGTGCTAGGCCGCAAAATGTCTGCCAAAGTAGGAAGAGTGCAGTGTGGCACATTTTTGAACAAAATCCTCATGATCAGGCCAAGGTTATCTGTAAGAAGTGCGCAAAGACCTTTAGCCGAGGGAAAAATCTGAAAAATTTGAATACCAGTTGCATGCTTAGACATTTAACCAGCATGCACTTGCAAGCGTGGACACAACACCAAACCTCAAGTGCCACATGTGCAACTGATCACAACGAAGGTAGTCAGCAACGCTACATTGTTTCCCCCACTGTAAGCCCACCGGTTAGCACAGCAGCAAATGTTGAGGTGTCGTTGCAAGGCCACAGCAGTCAGGGAATCCCACTGTTATATCAACAAAAGACTGATTCGAGGCCATCAGAAAGAACACCAACTCCATCACCATCATCAACCCTCTCTCAGTCCGCCCTGTCCACCGCTACTTCCACCATATGCAGCTCTCAAGTCCAGCTCACCCTCCCAGACACTATGAGTAGGTCAAGAAAGTACTCAGTCTCTCATCCGCGTACACTGGGTTTGAACGCCCACATTGCCAAACTAATCTCGTTTGAGATGATGCCCTTTCGGTTGGTGGAAAGCACAGCTTTCCGCGAACTCATGGCCTATGCAGTACCACGCTATGACCTACCCAGTCGCCACTTCTTCTCTCGCAAAGCCATCCCAGCCCTCCACCATCATGTGAAAGACCGCATTGTCCATGCACTCAAGCAGTCAGTGAGCGGAAAGGTGCACCTCACAACTGATGCATGGTCCAGTCGGCATGGCCAGGGCCGTTACGTGTCCATCACTGCGCACTGGGTTAATGTGGTGGATGCAGGGTCCACAGGGGACAGCGGTGGTGGGACAGTGCTGCCTAGCCCACGGTATAGGAAACAGTTGGCTGTAAGCGTTCGACCCTCCTCCTCCTCCTCCAGAAGCGAAAGCTCGTCCACAGAGCGCAGTCGTACGAGCACTCCATCTGCAGCTGCCACTGTTGCACACGATGTGTCCCCCTATCGAGCAGCTAGTGGAAAGCGTCAGCAGGCTGTGTTGCAGATGATGTGTTTGGGCAACAGACACACCGCCGAGGTGCTGGCCGAGTACTTGAAGCGACAAACTGAGTCATGGCTGGGCAGTGTACATCTTGAGGCAGGCAAGGTAGTTAGTGATAACGGCCGTAATTTTGTGGCAGCCATAGCCCTTTCAAAACTCAGCCACATACCTTGCTTGGCTCACACCTTGAACCTGGTGGTGCAGTGCTTCCTCAAAAATTATCCGGAGTTAACAGCCCTGCTCCAGAAGGTGCGAAGACTGTGCGCGCACATCCGCCGGTCGCCTGTACACTCCGTTCGTATGCAGAAGCTGCAGCGATTGCTCCAACTTCCCAACCACCGCCTCATTATCGACATTGCAACAAGGTGGAACTCCACCCTGCACATGGTGGAGCGGCTGTGCGAGCAGAGGCAGGCCATAATGCATTTGTGGGAGGATACACGGCCAGGCACTTTGAGAGCAGACATGGAGTTGACAGGTGTGCAGTGGTCGAAGCTGAAAGACCTCTGTAAAGTCCTTCAGTGTTTTGAGGAATGCACACGGCTGGTAAGTGCAGACAACGCCATCCTAAGCATGAGCATCCCACTTATGCGTCTGCTCATGCAAACTTTGACGCACCTTAAGGAGCAGGCGTCTGCAGCCAATGTTGATGAGGAGGAAGAGGAGGAGGGAATCCTTGATGACATTCAGCCATTGTCTGCTCAGGGACCTCTCCTGGACGAGGTGGAGGAAGAAGAGGAGGAGGAGGAGGATGATGGGGATGATTACTTAGGGGAGGAGGATGCATCTCATGGGGCAAGTGAAAATGTTGGCGTGGCAAGGTCTGGTACAGGGTTTGTGCGTGACTGGAGGGATGTGGATTTGCCAGAAAGTGCTCCTCCAACCAGCACTCGCAGTGCATCATTGACACCGGGAACATTGGCCCACATGTCAGATTATGCCTTGCAGATCCTAAAAAGGGACCCACGCATTGCCAAAATGATGAACGATGACGACTACTGGTTGGCCAGCATCCTGGATCCACGCTATAAAGGCAAATTACAAAACATCATGCCACAGGAGAACCTTGACCTAATATTGGCTAATAAACAAGCAACTCTGGTAAATCGCTTGCTTGAGGCATTCCCAGCACACAGCAGCGGTGATGGTTCTCACACGAGCCGTACGGGCCGGGGGCAGCTTGGCAGAGGTGTTCGTGGTGCACACAGCAGAAGTGGCGTTGGAGACAGGGGTTTCATGACAATGTTGTGGACTGATTTTTCAAGTACCGCTCACACAACTGGTAATACTGCATCGATGGAAAGTGACAGGAGACAGCAGTTGTCAACTATGGTTACAAACTACTTTTCCTCCCATATCGATGTTCTCCCACACAGGTCATTCCCCTTTGACTATTGGGTCGCTAAACTGGACACCTGGCCTGAATTGGCACAATATGCCTTACAGGAGCTTGCTTGCCCAGCTGCAAGTGTGCTATCGGAAAGAGTCTTCAGTGCAGCTGGATCAATCCTGACAGAAAAAAGGACCCGTCTGTCAACCCAAAATGTGGATGATCTAACCTTCATTAAAATGAACCACGCATGGGTTTCCAAGGATTTTGTCCCACCTTCCTCTGATGACACATAGGGTGACAGAAAAATGTCTTGCTTTGGTCCACCTCTTCCTGGGACTTGACCTATTTCACCTTTTGCATCAGCTGAATGTCCAACATCAACATATGCCACTTTCTAACACTCCCTAACTGTGCTGCCCCCCCCATGGCCGGGGTCACCACCTAGCGCACGACACCGTGCGAGTGCCGTTGCCCTGGACAGGTGGGTAGGCCGACTCTTGGGCACGGGCACTGGTACAGGGTCCTTCATAGTGCAATCAAGTGTCTCTGACGGTGGTGGTGCACACCCGCTGTCAGACACACCCCCGTACTATGAGGGGCCCAGTGCCAGTACCGACGCCCACGAGTGGGCCCCCCTTGCTTGGGCAGGGCCCCAGCATTTGCAATCTTTACCTCTCCCTGCTCCTCCGCTGTGTAGTCTGGGCCGTCAAATCCATACTGTGCCTGACACCGTCTGAGCCTGCCTCCTGAGACATATATTTTGAATGTGTACGCTATCCATACATGTTATCCGGGGATACGGTACCCTTTCTAACCTTTGTGCAATCACGTGCAATCCATACTGGGCCTAACACCGTCTGAGCCTGCCTCCTGAGACATATATTTTGAATGTGTACGCTATCCATACATGTTATCCGGGGATACGGTACCCTTTCTAACCTTTGTGCAATCACGTGCAATCCATACTGGGCCTAACACCGTCTGAGCCTGCCTCCTGAGACATATATTTTGAATGTGTACGCTATCCATACATGTTATCCGGGGAAACGGTACCCTTTCTAACCTTTGTGCAATCACGTGCAATCCATACTGGGCCTAACACCGTCTGAGCCTGCCTCCTGAGACATATATTTTGAATGTGTACGCTATCCATACATGTTATCCGGGGATACGGTACCCTTTCTAACCTTTGTGCAATCACGTGCAATCCATACTGGGCCTAACACCGTCTGAGCCTGCCCCCTGAGACATATATTTTGAATGTGTACGCTATCCATACATGTTATCCGGGGATACGGTACCCTTTCTCACCTTTGTGCAATCACGTGTAATCCATACTGGGCGTGAGAACGGCTGGCGAGCTGTTAAGCAAGCTACAGCACCTGTGGTTTGCACACGTAAGTTTTTCATTTTTTCAGGAATGACGGTTAGGCCTAATTCCGGAACTGCGGTTGACCTGCACTTACTGGGAAATCATTGTTCGCGGGTAATAATTGTAATCAGTGATCCCCATCACTAACGTTGTTCAGCGGGTTATCTGCACCTGTAAGCGACAAACGCTGGCCTTTTCAGTGTAGCGCACATGCAGCCACGGACATGTAAGGGCATGACACACCAGTTATTGGCCAATCTCATGTGCCAGAGCCTCACGTGTCCCTCTAGTAAGCCGGACTCGGACCGCGGGGCATGACGGAGTCTCGTTCGTTAACGGAATTAAGCTTGCAATGTGTGCATCTGTTCTGTAGCTGGCATGGTTGAGGTTTCCCAGGTGGAGTCGAATTTAACCGTAGGCTCCACTCCTGGTGGTGCTCTTCTGGACATTCCTTTAAGGTTCAGCTTTGCAACCATACTGCCCACGTAAAACAAACACTTTGCCTTCATGAACGCTGTTTGGAGGGTCATGACTCGTGGGAATAACGCCGCCCAATCAGTTAACCTGCTAGAGAGATCCTTCGTTGCTCCCAAGCATGACATCACACTCCCTAGGAAGAAGGTAATGCCACTGTGGCGACCGTACTCCTGGGGGCAACACAAGTGCACTGATGCCCAGCCACTGCTCGATGAATCTGCTGGTACATTGACCCAGACCACTACATTCCCCTCGCACGCTACACGACCTGAATCTGACCCTGATGAAACTCAGGTTACCCTTCCCATATACAGTTCCATCTTACACGGTGACAAAGAGGAAGCTGCAGATGAAAGTGCAGGTTCGGCCCACCCGCCATCAGACACACCACCGTACTATCTGGGGCCCTGTGCCAGTGCCGTCGCCAACGAGTGGGCCCCCCCCTGCTTGCTCAGGATCACAGCACTTGCAAAGTTGAAATACTGTGCAGTGAGATGGAAGATGGGGACGACGAGGAATCCAGACAAGTACAGGGATTCCCTAGCGAGGAGACTTATTTGATTGTTTTCAATGTTGGGACAGCAATTTTTGGGGAGCACTATACTCTGGAGAATGATAGATGGGGCCCACCATACACTGTAACATTCCAAAGGTGGACATCAGACACTGGAGCAGCATTTACAGGGCCCATTATACACTAGAGCATTAGAAATGGGGCCCATTATGTTTGGAGCATTATTTGGGCCCATAAGACAGTGGAGCTTCATCCATGGGGACCAACATATACTGTAGCATTATGTGGAGCTCATAATATACTGTTTCAAACATTATATGGGACCAATGATTCTGTATGGAGAAATAGATGGGCCTCGTCATGAGATGTAAAAAGTGAGGTATTTTTCATTGTACTATACCGCTATTTCTCTGCCGTATCGGAGCATGATGAGTTGTGGTTTGTGTTAAAGGGGCGCTCTTTCGCCCAGGGCACATGAAAACCTGCAGCCAGCCCTCCCCCCCCACAACTTTAGCCAAATAACCCCCATTTTTCAGTGCGTAACTTGTATTATGAAGTTAATTAAGGTTGACAAGCTTAAGTAAGAAGAATTGATGCTTTTGGCATTCAAATGGGCACTGTAGGTGTGTTTCCTGTCCTCCTCTCACTGCCGACTTTTATTCCCCATTGACTTACATTGGGTTTCGTGTTTCGGGACGACCCCGACTTTTCCCTATAATCGGACGATCTTGCTCGACCCGACTTTTGGAAAAGTCGGGTTTCACGAAACGAGAAGCGACCCTAAAAAACCAAAAGTCGCTCAACTCTATGTGTAACACGACTGCCTGCGGCTCTGCACAGCTTCCCATCTCCCACCATGCAGAAACACTGACCTACTTACCACCACAAGCCATGCAGTGAGTTCATTGTCCTCTGCTTGCTGTGTGCAGTGAGCTCCTTGTACACTGCTTGCTGTGTGCAGTGAGCTCCTTGCCCTCTGCTTGCTATTCATGCTTAAAGCGCTTGCGTGCACTTCCTGATTCTTAAAGAGAAAGTGTGCACATTCCTAATGTGTCCCCAGCCTATTGCTGAGATGCACTTGGTACTTAAGACATCTCCACCTAGTGGAAGGTGCCTGAGCGACATTCTCTTTCAGTTTGTTTGTGCCACCCTGGGAGCTGAATACACAGGCCTGAACCCTGAATCTGTATCTGTATCTGATATTTCCTATTTCCATCACCCTGGGGGCTGAATAACCAGGCCTGAACCCTGACTCTGTATCTGATCTTTCCTGTTTTCATCACCCTGGGGGCTGAATACCCAGGCCTCAGCGATGAACCTGTACCTGTGTCTGTTCTTATCTGAATTAGGACCAATTTGTACCTGTCTCTAAAACCTGCAGTGTCTGATCCAGTACCTATGTCTAGATCCTGCAGTATCTAAACCTGTGTCTATCTCTAAAAACCTGTTGCTGTGCAACACTAGTGATTAGTGTGTACATTTGCTACTTCATTGTAAGTTCCCTGTGTGATCTTGGCCATATGTGTACATGTCCTTGCATTTGTCTTTTGTGAACTTGGTCCTGTCTGTCCTGTGTGTACTTGTCTTGATGAGACCCAGTCTGTTCTATGTGAATCTACTTCTGTCTGTCCTGTGGGAATTTGCGGTTCTTTGCCTGTCTGCCTCCACGGTTCCCTGCCTGTCTGCATCTGCAGTTTCCTGCCTGTCTGCATCTGCGGTTCCCTGCCTGTCTGCATCTGCAGTTCCCTGCCTGTCTGCATCTGCAGTTCCCTGCCCCTTGTCAGAGACCCAGTTCTTCCTCTATATCAGTTGTGTTCGCCTGCACCCTCGTATCATGTTGAAGGCTGAGCTGCTGTTTGAATGAGGTCAGTCCTGGTGTAATACTTGATCACATCTCCCTAGGCTCTCCTAGGATTGTGGCATCATCTGTTGCCATGCATCCGGCGTCAGTCCTGGTGTAGCACCTGGTCATGCCTCCCTGGGCTCTTCTAAGATCACGGCACCATCTATTTCTGTGAATCCAGTGTCAGTCTGGGGGAGGCACTCAGTCACGCCCCTCCAGGCTCTCCTTGGGGCACAGCACAGTGGTACCATGATCCACGCTCACGCCTAACAGTCTGAGTGTGAGTGTAACAGACTGTAGACCTCACTGTTCATCTGCCTGGTCCTTCCTCTGCTCGTTGCCCACTGTTTGTATTTTAGAGCCAGCTGTTCTTTCCCCATCACAAGCCACATTCCCCAGCCTATTCACTCTAGGCTAGTATTTGGAGGTCACTGCACATCTCACTCCCTGATGTTACAAACATGCAATGCGCAGTGACCTCTGAAGTCTGGTCACTCCCAGAAGTCCCAGCTTTTAGTGAACAGGTTGAAGATGCAACATTAAAAGGTAAAGAACCAGACTGAGGGTGGTGCTGCTTGATGCCCACCATATGCTCTTTAGAGTTATCATTTTCAAAGATATGACAACATAAAGATGAGGACCGAATGGAGGGTAGTGCTGCTCAGTGCTTGCTGTCCAGTCTTCAGGGCCTCTTCTTTCTTCCATCATACCACCAACCTGCTGCCAGGACATCTGGTCATCACCATGTGTTATGAATGGGTCACCGAGGAGGAGAGCGCAATAGACTATGCCACCAGAACACCCGAGAGGTTGGTTGCTCAGCGAATTGCAGACCCCTGATCTTAACAACACAACTAGCAGTAGCCGTGGAGCGTTCCTACGTTGCCCTAGATGCCTCGTCACAGCCGGAGGACTAACTAAGCCTAAAGACAGACAGGTGAAATCACACAGGCCCATGTTGCCCCCATCCCCAAGAACCAGATGGAGATATATTGCTAATATTACCATGGATGGAGGAAAGGAAGATTTACTACAAGACCAATATTTCTAATGATACCCGTGGCATGCTGGGGTAAGTGACGGAGTCAGTGACATTGTGCTCCGTCACAACTCTTGACAGTATGAGTGCCTTGAGAACACCAATTTTGTTAGCAACGTAGTAGACAAGGTAGTCCACAACCAGACAGGCTCTTCTGGCATTTGCCAGAATTGCCAGATGGCCAGTCCGGCTTTACTGGTAAGTGTTGTACTAGGGGAAGGGAACTTACCTTAGTGACTATAAAACTATTGATACATGATGTTAGTGGAGCTCTGTTCAGCCACTGAAATCTTTGCATGAAAGCAGCAATTATCTGTATTACTTTTTGGATAAAATCTAAAATACTCATAAAATACAATCTAAATAGTTCCTGCATAAAGATGTAACAGGTGCCATGAGAAACTCAAATCCTAAACTCATGTCCTAAAGGGACAACCTACTACGGCCCTCAAATACGCGGTGCATTTCTTATTCTGCTACAGGTCACAACTACACCATTGAACTCTCTGTAATGTGACCTTTGCTTCAACGCTGTAACAGTAAGCACATTTCACCCATGAGTTCACTTACTCACAAAAACACTTGTATCATTATGCTTTTTGCTACATTGGTGTGTATTTAAGTATTACGTTCCTACACAAATCTTCCAAATAACCCCGAGAATGTTCATGCATTAGAACGGTTATGTTGTTTTTATTATTTTGTAATTTCGTAACATTTTAAAGCGTAATCTTCGCAGCATTTACAGTGTCATAAAGAGATCAGATAATAAATGTTTATGTTGTTTTCTCTTTAGCTGGAGATACAATGTGATTCCATTGTAACAGATTTCCAAGTGTTCCACTGAAACCAAGAATTCAACAGTAAAGATACTTTGACAGCCATTAGTAAATGATGTCTTTTTGCAGAAAAGTCTCCAAATCCCCCATCAGTATCTCACACAGAACAATAATTGTTTATTGATCTAAATGTTAGCAATGTATTACTTGTTCTTCGGTAAGGCAAAGAACGTGACTCAAGGGCGCAGGAGCCTAAGTAAGGTATATACGTTCTCCAATATATGTAGAGTCCCTTCCAACTTCCACAATATGCAATTACAGACTCATTAAAGCAGTTTATTTCATCATTTCTTTCCTGCTATGTGTATTTGAATGCGGACATTAAACACACTAATAAGAAAAGCTAATGCCCAATAAAGTCATTTGGAATAAACAAGTGAGACAATTGAAATCCTCATAAAGCTTGTGAATGCATGGTGCACCCTGGGAGAAGACTTGGATGTTATCAGAAGACAGTTTCGTATTGAAAAGGTCACTCAGGTCAAAATTGAATACTAAGGCTGCAAAACGAAGCCAGCGCGTAGGAAGTTGCGTACAACAAATGTTTAAGGAAAAAATAACAAAACTTCAACAAAAATTTTTTTGCCATATAAATATATTAATAAGATGCTGAAATAAAATTGTATTAGATAGTCTATGCAATACATTTGTTACATATGAAATAGGACATTCTTTTATTGTTAAAGACTTAAAGGAATCTTCTTAGAATCTTTTACAACCCCAAACCATTCATATATTGTAGCTTTAAAATATTGTTACACGCCAGTCCTGGATCCTTTCTTTGCTTCTCTCACCCTGGTCCACTAAACTCTGATGTGCTCCACCGTTTGACTTTGCTGATGGCTCGGCCTGCTCCCATGTGATTGTCTGCCTGGGCACTTTTAGTGTTACTAGGTCCTATCTTTAGGGGTCAATATAACAGAAAATACCCAAAAGTGACACCATTCTAAAAACTGCACTCCTCAAGTTGCTCAAAACCACACTCAAAAAAGTTTATTAACGCATTAGGTGCTTCACGATGAATAAAGCAAAGTGGAAAGAAAAAATGAACATTTTACTTTTTTTACAAAAAATGTAATTAGACCAAAACTTTTTTATTTTCACAAGGGTAACAGGAGAAAATTGACCACAAAATTTGTTGCGCAATTTCTCCTGAGTACACCGATACCACATACAGTATGTGGGGGAAAGCCACTGTTTTGACGTATGACAGGGCTCAGAAGGGAGGGAGAACCGTTTGACTTTTGAATGCAAAAGTGGCTATAATCAATGGTGGGCGCCATGTAATGTTTGGAGACCCCCTGATGTACCTAAACAGTAGAAAATCCCCAGTTCTAACTCCAACCCTAACACAACTCTAATCCCAACCCTAACCCCAACTCACCCCTAACCCTAATCCCAACCCTAACCGTAATCCCAACCATAACCGTAACTGTTATGAATGAGTCACCGTAGGAGGCAAAAACAGAAATACTAGCTAAGTCCAGAAAACCAGAGAAGTTGGCAGCTATCGGATTGCAGACCCCTGAACCTAACAACAACTAGCAGTAGCCGTGGGGGGTTCCTACGGTGCCCTAGACCCCTCGATCACAGCCGGAGAACTACATAGCCTAAAGACAGAAAGGAAAATCTAAACTGCCCCAGAGCAGACCCCAAAGCAATAGGCAGCCCCCAACATATAATGACGGTGAAGCAAGATGAAAAAACACTCACACAGATAGAAAGATAGGCTGAGCAAATGATGGGGCCCAAGCTAACTATATAGGACAGGATAGAAAAGCTGCTGTCTGCAATCCGCCAAAACCCTCTCAAAAACAAGAGCCAACAGACTGATAGGGAAAAAAACCCTGAAGACGCTAGGCTTCAAAAAGACTATATCAGTACTCAGGTATTTTCTGAAGACAGAGCAAAAAGGAATTCAGCTCACCCAGCAGGGAAAGGCAGAAATCAGAAAAACAAGGCAAAAAAAACCCAAAACACAAATGCAGAAAGCAGTGCAGAAAAACTTAGCTTTTGAGGAGCAGGAATCAGACTGTTCTCCAAGAATCCCTCAGAGAAATCACCCGCAAGGCAGAAGGGCGTCGGCTGCCTTATATCCAATCAGCAATTCCAGTCACCCAGTCATCATCATTCTGCTCAGGTGCTTTGTAATCAGCCTCACTACCTTCCTTCACCAGAAGAGGGAGTTCATCAGACCTCAATGGTGAAGGGGAAAATGAACTCACAACACGTAACCACAACACTAACCCCAAAACACACCTCTAACCTTAATCCCAACCCTAACCGTAATTCCAACCATAACTGTAACCCTAACTCTATCTTTAACACTAGCCCAACCCTAACCCTAGCTCTAACCCCAACCCTAACCTCAACCTTAGCCCCAAGCCTAACCCTAGCCCAACCCTAACCCTAGCTCTAACCCCATCCATAAGCCTAACCCTAATGGAAAAATGGAAAAAATATATATATTTTTATTTTATTATTTTTACCTACCTAAGGGGGCGATAAATGGAGGGTTTGATTTACTATCTTTTTATTTTGATCACTATGATAGGGTCTATCACAGTGATCAAAATGAACCAATAGGAAAAATCTCCTATTGTTGCTGGATGCCGGCCGGCAGATCTTGGTGGGCGCATTGCGCACACACCCGCCATTTTCTTCCAGGAAGAAGACGCCAGGGGACAAAGCCAGCAGTACCAGGGATGCCAGAGGTATTGGGGGGGGCTCAGGAGACCCATTTCTCTCTCCTCTGGTACCTAGATCATATCAGAGAAGAGAGAAATAAATGAAAAATAGGACTTTTTTTTCTGTGGTAGCTGTTGTTTGGTAAATAACGTCGATCGCAACACTGGAGACGGTAAAAACCAACTCGAATCATGTTCTCCGGGGTCTCAGCTACCCCCGGTAGCCGAGACCCTGAAGATTTTACGACACTGGGGGGCACTATAACTTTATTTCTCAGCGCCATTAAAAAGCAGTGCTGAGGAATAAATACCCTTAACTGCTGCAGTTAAAAGGCGTACAGACGGTCGTTAAGGGGTTAAAGGGCTACATTGTCATATAAAATGTCTGGGTGCATACAATTTGCTGACAGGTTTTCTTTAAAGGAATATTACATATTAATATTGAATGATACAGAAACAGAGATCATTATTGAAGTGATACAGTTGTGGCCAAAAGTACTGACACCCCTGCACTTCTGTCAGATAATACTCAGTTTCTTCCTTAAAATGATTGCAAACACAAATTCTTTGGTATTATTATCTTCATTTAACTTGTCTTAAATGAAAAAACACAAAAGAGAATGAAGGAAAAAGCAAAACATTGATCATTTCACACAAAACTCCAAAAATGGGCCAGACAAAAGTACTGGCACCCTCAGCCTAATACTTGGTTGCACAACCTTTAGCCAAAATAAATGCGACCAACCGCTTCCGGTAACCATCAATGAGTTTCTTACAATGCTCTGCTGGAATTTTAGACCATTCTTCTTTGGCAAACTGCTCCAGGTCCCTGATATTTGAAGGGTGCCTTCTCCAAACTGCCATTTTTAGATCTCTCCACAGGTGTTCTATGGGATTCAGGTCTGGACAGTCCAGTGCCAGAGGCAGCAAAGCAACCCCAAAACATCAGGGAACCTCTGCCATGTTTGACTGTAGGGACCGTGTTCTTTTCTTTGAATGCCTCTTTTTTTCTCCTGTAAACTCTATGTTGATGCCTTTGCCCAAAAAGTTCTACTTTTGTCTCATCTGACCAGAGAACATTCTTCCAAAACGTTTTAGGCTTTTTCAGGTAAGTTTTGGCAAACTCCAGCCTGGATTTTTTATGTCTCGGGGTAAGAAGTGGGGTCTTCCTGGGTCTCCAACCATACAGTCCCTTTTTATTCAGACGCCGACGGATAGTACGGGTTGACACTGTTGTATCCTCGGACTGCAGGGCAGCTTGAACTTGTTTGGATGTTAGTCGAGTTTCTTTATCCAACATCCGCACAATCTTTTCCGTCCACATCTAGGGAGGTTAGCCACAGTGCCATGGGCTTTAAACTTCTTGATGACACTGTGCACGGTAGACACAGGAACATTCAGGTCTTTGGAGATGGACTTGTAGCCTTGAGATTGCTCATGCTTCCTCACAATTTGGTTTCTCAAGTCCTCAGACAGTTCTTTGGTCTTCTTTCTTTTCTCCATGCTCAATGTGGTACACACAAGGACACAGGACAGAGGTTGAGTCAACTTTAATCCATGTCAGCTGGCTGCAAGTGTGATTTAGTTATTGCCAACACCTGTTAGGTGCCACAGGTAAGTTACAGGTGCTGTTAATTACACAAATTAAAGAAGCATCACATGATTTTTCGAACAGTGCCAATACTTTTGTCCACCCTCTCTTTTATGTTTGGTGTGGAATTATATCCAATTTGGTTTTAGGACAATTCTTTTTGTGTTTTTTCATTTAAGACAAATTAAATGAAGATAATAATACCAAAGAATTTGTGTTTGCAATCATTTTCAGG
Organism: Dendrobates tinctorius; assembly: GCF_039654945.1. Taxonomy (NCBI): domain Eukaryota; kingdom Metazoa; phylum Chordata; class Amphibia; order Anura; family Dendrobatidae; genus Dendrobates; species Dendrobates tinctorius. The sequence goes on along the minus strand of NW_027361752.1, from coordinate 15,380,787 downwards.
AAGAAACTGAGTATTATCTGACAGAATTGCAGGGGTGTCAATACTTTTGGCCACAACTGTAGGTCGCTTACTGGGCTGCTTGATGCAGTTCTGATTAGAATCACTGTTTTGTCTGCTGCAGATGAACCACTTCACTGAATGCAGAGGTCTGTATAACCCCATCTACACTGCTGATTGGCTGCTTTCTGTGTACACCATGCATAGGTAGAAAGCTACAAAATAGTGGTGGGTCAGGGTTATATCAAGCTCATGAATGATGAAGACTACATGGCAGCAGGTTTCGCAATTATCATTTTATAATCTCATGCTGATGCTAAAACTGATTTTATCAAAACTACAGCAAGCAGCCCAGTAAGTGACACATTGCTGGAATCAAGCTATCTGCCCCTACATCATGCTGCTCTCAGATCAAATGGCCAGAACCTGGTGACAGATTCCCTTTAAGAAGCTATTTCACTGATCCTCTCGGAAAAAAAAACGAAACTACTAGAGGGGACACTAATTTAGTAACTAAGTAATTAAACATTTCCATACGATTTGGAAATATTTGATTGAATCTTTCTAAAACAAGAGGATAAGTAAGGACCATGCAGTTCTTTTGTTCTCCGGTCGCTTTCAACGTTACCTCACAACACGAACTGACACTAATAGATTAAAAAGATTAGGTTCTATGCGGTAACTGTCGTGAAGAAAATTAAAGCTTTTAAGTAAATTAATTGTAATAAAATGCACTTGATTAGGTTTTATCGTTATATAATAACTCCCCGAGGCTTAATCGGAATGTAAAAGATTTCTGTATGCTTATATTCAGGCACAAGTGACATTGTTCTCGACACCATGCCTGCCTTAGGTCAAAACTTACAGGGCTGTTTTATTTTATGTGCACTAAAAATATAGTGATGGAGAGTTCACCTTTCAAATTTTACAATTGTTGTTACATATTTTTATATACGTGTATATATACAGCACTGGCAAAAATAAAGATACCACTGAAAAATGTTCAGTTTGTCTGATTTTTCCCTTTATAGGTATATTTTTGAGTAAAATGGAAATTGCTCTTTTATTCTATAAACTACTGACAGCATGTATCTGAATTTCCAAGCACTAAATTTTGTATCTATTTTCAGAAAATGAGAAATTGTCTAAATAACAAAAAAATGCAGTGCTTGCAGACCTCAAATAACAACAACAATACTAATGTTTTAACTCAGGAAATGTTCAGAAATCAATATTTTGTGGAATAACCATGATTGTTAATCACAGCTTTCATGCGTCTTGGCTGCTTTCCACCAGTCTCTCACACTGCTTTTGGGTGACCTTATGGCACTTCTGGTACAAAAATGTAAGCAGTTCTTCTTTGCTTGATGGCTTGTGACTATCCATCTTCCTCTTGATTACATTCCAGAGGTTTTCAATGGGGTTCAGGTCTGGAGATTGGGCTGGCCATGACAGGGATTTTATGTGGTGGTCCTTCATCTACACATTGATTGACCTAGCTGTTTGGCATGGCGCACTGTCCTGCTGGAAAAAACAATCCTCAGAGTTGGGGAACATTGCCTGAGCAGATGGAATCAACTGTTTTTACAGGATAGCCATGTATGCGGCTTGATTCATACATCCTTCACAAAGATTAACCTGCCCAACTCCAGCCTTGCTGAAGCTTCCTCAGATCATCACCCATCCTTCACCAAATTTCACGTCTAACCATTAGACGACCAGGTGTTGGGCAAAGCTGAAAATTAGACTCATCATAGAATATTACCTTACTCCAGTCCTCTATGTTCCAATCCTTATGGTGTTTGGCAAACTTCAGCCTGGCTCTCCTTTGCTTCTCATTGATGAAAGGCTTTTTTTCTAGCTTTACATGAGCCCTGTCTTTAGTAGCCTGTTATGAACTGTTCTTGCCGTGCACTTCACTCAAGCTGCCACTTGCCATTCCTTTTGTAGGTCACTTGATGTCATCCTGCGGTTGCTGAGTGACATTCGAATAAGATGACGGTCATCCCAGGCAGTGGAGAGTCGATTTTGCCCTCTGCTGGTCTGTAGCTTCGTTGTCCCCAATGTCTGCTGCTTGACCTTGTTGTAATGGACTGCCATCTTAGAAATTTTAAGGATGGAGGCAACATGACACTCACTGTATCCCTCTGCTAGTAAAGCCAGAATTGAGCCCTTCTTTTCCTCACTCAAGACTTTTCTTTTCAACTCCTTTGGCATGGTTAAAAGTTATTTTTTCATTCCTATTACTTTTGGGATATTACTAGCATTTGTTTTGCCATCCAGCTTGTCCTATTGCAAGAGGATTGTGAACACCATATCAGGGTTTTTTATACTTTCCTTTGTTAAATAAGATTTAGTTCAGGTGATCACCTAATCAGAAGCACATTAAGTAGAATGAGGTGTACTCTGGTTGGAATTCAACTGACACTGGAATGGAATGGTTGTCAGACATGTAGAGAAGCTGATCTTTATAAAACTGTGCAGTGGTCTGTTAATTTTTGCCAGAGCTGTATAAATAACAACCAGCCAAAATGGTTGGTTCAGTTTGCCCATTTGACTGTGGATGAAAGGCTGAAGAAAATGAAAGATGGATCCCCAAATGAGAGCAAAATTTGGAAATAAATTGCACCCCCAGTCACAAACAATATTAGTAGGAGTCCCATGTAACTTTACGATTTCTTTGATAAAAATTTGCACCAAGGTCTTGGCACTAGGTAAAGTGGGTAGCGCAATGAAATGAGACATCTTGCTAAATCTGTCTACCACCACCAAAATAACTGTATTACCTGCAGATGTGAGTAGATCCATGATTAAATCTATCCATTTACTTGGAGATGTGCGCCAGGTAATAGAGCCCCCAACCACACTTCAGAAACGTCATCCTTTACAATGAATAGCTGAGTAACATCAGGCTGTATTAGAATTGTCCCAGAAGCAAAACATTTATTTAAGGTATGAAATCCCTCAATGGCCGGACTGGACCTTTTGGAAAAGTCCATCCCTTTCCTAATCATATCCGTCAGCAGTTTGCCCACTACCGAAAAGTTTTTGATGAACTTATTGCAGCAGTCAGCGAAATCTAAAAACCTTTGTAAAGCCTTTAAGTCCTCACAACAATTCAAATCCAGTATTACCCACATTTTCGTCAGATTCACATGAACCAGTGGACGATAAGTAATGACCCAGAAAAGGGATTTCATGGACTGAGAACAAGCATTTATGTGGTTTGACAAATAATGTATTGTTTCTGAGTATCTGTAAGACCTGTCTGACATGTACCTGATTCGAGGTCAGGTGAATAAATCAGTATGTCATCATGATCTACCTGCCACGTGACAAAAATATGGCACTTACAAAGCACTGAAAGATGGCAGGAGCATTAGTCAATACAAATGGCATCACAAGGTTTTCATTGTGTCCCCCAAGTGTATTAAAAGCTGTCTTCCTCTTATCCCCATCTCTAATTTGAATGAGATTATATGCCCCCTAAGATCCACTTTAGAAAACCATTTTGCCCTGATAATCTGGTTAAAGAGGTCTGGAATGAGAGGGAGAGGATATGGATCCCAGACCAAAGCAATGTTCATTACAGTACTTGCACCCACCTTACCACCTCCCTAGTCTTCCAGTCCACTATGGGATTGTGCAGCATCAGCAAAGGTAGTCCAAGAACCACAGGAGAGGGCAAGCCCTCTAGCACATAGAAATGAATTAATTATGAATGCATGGCCCCTATCTGCAGATGTATCACTCAAACGACCTGAGTAAAATACCTCTGACTCAAGGGTGCAGAGTCAATCGGGATTATGGGAAGGACAGATACCCACAAAACAGACTTCTCTTTTAGTCTGAACTGCAGGGCGACCAATAAAATAAGTCGTCCCCCACAACTGCATGGGAACATCGGTTGATTTATCCCTAGTTTCCCTTGACCCCAAGCCCCCTGAAAATCGAGGTGTCTCTTTATGTCTCTGGCAAAGACAGTGGTCCACATGGATAGCCAGAGAGAGACATGGCTGCCTCCAGGGAAACTGGGGTCTCATACTGGGCAAAATGCATTTTTTACCCTCACAGAAAGCTCCTGACAGAACTGACTACAGAGCGCAGAGTCATCCCAGTTAGTATCCGTGGGCCACCTATGGATCTCATAACAATATTCCTCTGCTGTCCGGTCGCCCTGCCAAAGCTGACATAGTGTATATTTGGCCAGAGAGATATGGTTGGGGTCATCGTATATATATATGACCAGAGCAAAAAAAACAGTCATCAACCATCCAAAGCGACAGAGAGTCAGATGGGAGAGAAAAAGTCCAGGCTTGGGGGTCACTCTGGATGAGAGACATTACAATCCCCACCCATTGCTCCTCAGTATCTGAGTAGTGAGGAAGTAATTTAAATTAGAGTTTACCTGCCTCCCTGACAACAACAAACTTATCCCGACTCCCAGAAAACCTATTGGTAGAGCAATCTTGGGCTCCACAAGGGGTTGCCTGAGAACCGCAGGCACTACACCTAAGGTGTTTGGGGGCTGCAAAACAACAGTGCGTAAGTCTTCCACCTCCAGACTGAGTTGCAGCAGTTGTCCTACAAGGGCAGCCACCGGATCCATAATGGATCAAAAAGGTATGGGCCAGTGTAATGTCACAAAGGTGTTATGACTTTGGACGCTTACGAGGTCCCTAGAGCTAGAGGCACCCTGGTATATCCCTGTCCACTTGATTACTCCTGTAGGTGGAGACAGTGGGTTAAGATCTGTCCCCTCCCCTACCCAGGGTAGTGGGCAACTGAAATCTATAGGAATACACTAACCAGACAAACAAAGGAAGACGGACAGGGATAAATAAAAATACCAACCATACAAAAAACATACACCAGACAATAGAGTGTGATACAAGGGAGTTAAATGAAGTGGAAACCAAATAGGAGAGAATGAGGATGTGCACAGAGACAAAACTCCAGGCAACAATCTCCTAAGCAATCTCCAAACACCAACTCCAACCACGAACTACATCTCCAACTCCAAAAATAGGCAGAAAGAACTAACACTGGCAATCCCTAAGAACCAGAGGTGAGCATATATAGCAGAGGGGAGTGGCCAACGCTAAACAGCTGAGAAAATCCAAGAAGGAAAGCTCTAGGAGCTTCAGCTGAACAGATTAACTCTTGCACAGCTAGCAAGGAAATAACTGTACTGTTTAATATGATGGTGAAGTACTTCTAACCAGTGCAAGAGTGTGTGAAATCAAACACCGGGGTCAACTCAAAAAAGTTAATTTTTTTTTTCATTAATGTACACTCTGCACCCCATCTTGACTGAAAAAGAACAGAAATGTAGAAATTTTTGCAAATTTATTAAAAAAGATAAACTGAAATATCACATGGTCATAAGTATTCAGACCCTTTGCTCAGTATTGAGTAGAAGCACACTTTTGAGCTAGTGCAGCCATGAGTCTTCTTGGGAATGATGCAACAAGTTTTTCACACCAGGATTTGGGGATCCTCTGCCATTCGTCCTTGCAGATCCTCTCCAGTTCCGTCAGATTGGATGGTGAACGTTGATGGACAGCCATTTTCAAGTCTCTCCAGAGATGCTCAATTAGGTTTAGGTCAGCCACTCCTTTGTTATTTTAGCTGTGTGCTTAGGGTCATTGTCTTGTTGGAAGGTGAACCTTCAGCCAAGTCTGAGGTCCAGAGCACTCTGGAAGAGGTTTTCATCCAGGAACTCTTTGTATTTGACTGTATTCGTTTCCTTTAATTGCAACCAGTCGTCCTGTCCCTGCAGCTGAAAAACACCCCCATAGCATGATGCTGCCACTACTATGTTTCACTGTTGGGATTGTATTTGGCAGATGATGAGCAGTGCCTGGTTTTCTCCACACATACCGCTTAGAATTATCACCAAAATGTTCTATCTTCATCTCATCAGACCAGAGAATCTTATTTCTCATAGTCTGGGAGTCCTTCATGTGCTTTTTAGCAAACTCTATGCGGGCTTTCATATGTCTAGCACTGAGGAGAGGCTTCTGTCAGGCCACTCTGCCATAAAGGCCAGTCTGATGGAGGGCTGCAGTGATAGTTGACTTTGTGGATCTTTCTCCCATCTCCCTACTGCATCTGTGGAGCTCAGCCACAGTGATCTTGGGGTTCTTCTTTACCTCTCTCACAAAGGCTCTTCTCCCACGTTTGCTCAGTATGGCTGGACTGCCAGCAAAAGACAGAGATGCTTACCTGCCTAGGCCTCCAAACAAATGCAGTGGACCCATGTAGTTAAGATGGCAGCAACACAGGTGCAGAAATACCAATGAGGCAACCACTCATGACATTTATTCAGTATTTCTTCATCTCTGCCTTTTGCTAGTGTTTTTTGAATTTTTGGAGGATCTCTAAATCCCCTTTTGTGCTTTATTTGTTTAGTGTTTAGTGTTTAGTGCGCCGAACGTCTGTGGAGAAAATCCAATCTACACGAAGATTTCATCCATTTTAAGTTTATGCTTAGAACATACAACACTGCCCTTCACCTCTCCAAACAAACCTATTTCAACACCCTCATCACCTCACTGTCCAATAACCCGAAACGTCTCTTTGACACTTTTCATTCTCTACGCAATCCAAGAGTACAGGCCCCAACCACGGAGCTCCGAGCTGACGATCTGGCCAATTACTTCAAAGAAAAAATTGACCAGATTCGACAGGAAATTATCTCCCAATCACCTCATACCATGCACTGTCCTCCCTCCCCCACTGCATCTAGCTCACTCTCTGATTTTGAACCAGTCACAGAAGAAGAAGTAAGCAGGCTCCTTGCATCTTCTCGCCCAACTACTTGCACCAGTGACCCATTTCCATCACATCTCCTCCAGTCCCTTTCCCCTGCTGTCACCCCACACCTAACTAAAATATTTAACCTCTCTCTCTCTTCTGGTATTTTTCCCTCTTCATTTAAGCATGCCATCATACATCCACTACTTAAAAAAACATCCCTCGACCAAAACTGTGCTGCTAACTATAGACCTGTCTCTAATCTTCCCTTCATCTCTAAACTCCTGGAATGCCTGGTCCACTCCCGTCTTATCCGCTATCTCTCAGAAAACTCTGTTCTCGACCCTCTACAATCCGGTTTCCGCTCTTTACACTCCACTGAAACTGCCCTCACTAAAGTCCCTAATGATCTGCTAACAGCTAAATCAAATGGTCATTACTCCATGCTAATTCTCTTGGATCTCTCTGCAGCATTCGACACTGTGGATCATCAGCTCCTCCTCACTATGCTCTGTTCCATTGGCCTCAAGGACACCGTTCTCTCCTGGTTCTCCTCCTATCTCGCCGACCGCTACTTTACTGTATCTTTTGCCGGTTCCTCCTCCTCTCACCTTCCCCTTACTGTTGGGGTCCCCCAAGGATCGGTTCTAGGCCCCCTCCTCTTCTCCTTGTACACTGCCCCTATTGGTCAAACAATCAGTAGATTTGTTTCCAGTACCATCTCTATGCTGATGACACCCAATTATACGCTTCTTCTCCTGACATCACGCCAGCCTTTCTAGAAAACACCGGCGATTGTCTAAACGCTGTGTCTAATATCATGTCCTCACTATATCTGAAACTGAACCTGTCAAAGACTGAACTCCTGGTGTTTCCTCCCTCTACTAATCTACCTATACCCGACATTGCTATTTCTGTGTGTGGTTCCACTATTACTCCCCAGCAACAGGCCCGCTGTCTTGGGGTCATACTTGATTCTGAGCTTTCCTTTGCCCCCCACATTCGATCACTGGCTCGCTCTTGTCATCTGCACCTCAAAAACATTTCTAGAATTCGACCTTTTCTTACTTTTGACTCTGCAAAAACTCTTACTGTTTCTCTTATTCATTCTCGTCTCGACTATTGTAACTCTCTTCTAATCGGTCTCCCTCTTACCAAACTCTCCCATCTCCAATCTGTCTTGAATGCTGCAGCCAGGATCATATTCCTCACCAATCGTTACACCGATGCCTCTACCTTGTGCCAGTCATTACACTGGCTACCCATCCACTCCAGAATTCAGTATAAACTTATTACCCTCACCCACAAAGCCCTCCATGGCTCAGCACCACCCTACATCTCCTCCCTTGTTTCAGTATACCACCCTACCCGCGCCCTCCATTCTGCTGATGACCTGAGGTTAGCATCCTCAATAGTCAGAACCTCCCACTCCCGTCTCCAAGACTTTACACGTGCCGCGCCAATTCTTTGGAATGCACTTCCCAGGTCAATACGACTAGTCCCCAATCCCAACAATTTTAAGCGTGCCCTAAAAACGCATTTATTCATCTATCGCCTCAACACATTAACCTAATCTATCCCTGTGTGGGACAGCCAAAAGTTTTACCATAACCAGATTTCCCGCATCATGTTCCCACATGCTTTATGCATCCATTAGCCCTCTGTGTCTGTACTGTCACTCACTTAACATTATGGCTGGTCCATACAATCAGGGCAACTGTTACCATCCACCTTTCGTGTCTACCTCTTTCCTCATAGACTGTAAGCTTGCGAGCAGGGCCCTCTTTCCTCTTGGTATTTGTTATAATCTACTGTATGTGATTATTGTTATGCTGTAATGTCTATTGTCTGTACAAATCCCCTCTGAAATGTAAAGTGCTGCGGAATATGTCGGCGCTATAAAAATAAAATTTATTATTTATTATTATTATAGTGTTAGGACTCGCAAGCATGGGGACTATTGACGTGGATTGGGAGCTTGCGTATTTTGGCCAAAATATTAACTAATACTGCATAAATTTTTATATGTGTTTTTTTGCACTTTATTTTTCAGGGTGCAGATGGGCCCATTTGGTCTTGTAAACTGTGGTCTGTTCACAAGGGGTTCATCTGGATAGCGCTGGGCAGCCCGCCTGATCTAATAGAAGGGTGTCACTAAATGTTTGTTAGCCTGGATGCTGTGCATTTCCATTGTGTGAACAGCGCCACATTCCATGCAGCCACCCCATCCTTTGTGATTGGTAGGTTGTGAGTGGTTGTCTCATTGGTATTTCTGCACCTGTGTTTCTGCCTTCCTTTGGGGGCCAGTTCATGACTTCCAGGCCTATTTGTCCTTCTTTACGCTGTTGTCACAAGTGTGTCACGTCCCCCTGGGAGATCTGGGATTAGATAATCATTACATATTGTGAATCGCAGGTCTTCTATTTAGTCTGTGTGTTTTGTGTTCCATATTAAATGGATTTATTTTCCTTTGGTGATGAAGAGGTTAACAACCCTTTCTATGCTGGTTAGAAACATGCAGTTCCATTTCTCATCTGCTCCTGACCTGGTCATTTACTCTCTCTTTAAAATCTGGCCAGTCCTTCTCTTCCTCGCTAGTGAAAGTTCACTTTCTGGTTCCCTGGAGTTGTTGTGTGAAGTTGGAGATCACTTTGCTGCTGGAGATTGCCGTATGCTGTTTTTGAGTGTATGCTTTCCTCATTTTACTATTCTCATTGGGTTTTTACATTCTTACCCTTCCCTATATACCTCTCTACCTGTGGTGAGTGTTTTTTATGTTAGTTGCTTTTTGTTATTCCTGTTTGTTTGACAGTTGGTCCTAAATACAAATTAATTTTCATCCTATTTAATGCCATAATCTAAACTACTTTGTAATACACTAATTAAAAATTCCCTATCCTTCCCTCACTACACAAGGTAATTGCTTTTCTTTTTTATTTCCTACTTCCTTTTAGATGAAGCTTCATTTGAGAAACGTCATTAGGGGGGCAAAGGCTGCTGTCTCTGCTGCAGTTTCTGCTCTTTCCACAAAATAAAGTGTCATCAGTGACCTTCATTTCAGGGGCTGTGCTATACTGTGCTCTGTTACTGTGTGATGCAACAAGCTGAAAACAGAGCGCAGTGTCAGTAAGAATACCCAGAGTGCAGAGACCTGCTCTGCCCCCACATGGTATAGCACTTTTGAGGGTGGCACTGGTCCCTGCAAGCTTCGTCATATAATGCACATTGACAGTGCACTTTGTTGCCGGCTCGATACTAGTGATCTGAGCTAGCAAGAGAGTGCACTGTTTTGTGCACATCGCACAGTGACAGATCAGGGACTATATCATTCCATGAAAGAAGCTCAATGTTGAAGCTTTATTTATTTTTTTAAAAACTAAAGCAATTAGATAGTGTAGATAGGGAAGAATAAGGAATTTTTTTTATTAAAAGCATATTAGAAAATAGTTTAGAATCATAGAATCATAGAATCGTAGAGTTGGAAGGGACCTCCTGGGCCATCTGGTCCAACCCCCTGCTCAAAGCAGGATTCGCTAAATCATCCCAGTCAGATGTCTGTCTAGCCTCTGTTTGAAGACATCCATTGAAGGAGAACTCACCACTTCTCGTGGCAGCTTGTTCCACTCATTGATCACTCTAACTGTCAAAAAGTTTTTTCTAATATCTAATCTGTGTCTCCTCCCATTCAGTTTCATCCCATTGCTTCTAGTCTTTCCTTGTGCAAATGAGAATAAAGTTGATCCTTCTACAATGTGACAGCCCTTTAGATATTTGTAGACGGCTATTAAGTCTCCTCTCAGTCTTCTCTTTTGCAAACTAAACAATCCCAAATCCTGCAACCTTTCCTCATAAGACAGGGTTTGCAGACCGGTCACCATTCTGGTTGCTCTTTTCTGAACTTGCTCCAGTTTGTTGATGTCTTTTTTAAAATGTGGTGCCCAAAACTGGACACAATATTCCAGATGAGGTCTGACCAAAGAGGAGTAGAGGGAAATAATGACTTCACGTGATCTAGACTGTATGCTTCTGTTAATACATCCTAGAATTGCATTTGCTTTTTTTGCTGCTGCATCACACTGTTGACTCATATTCAGTCTGTGATCTATTAGTATACCCAAGTCTTTTTCACATGTGCTGTTGCTTAGGCCTATTCCTCCCATTCTGTATATGCTTTTTTCATTTTTATTGCCCAGATGTAGTACTTTGCATTTCTCCCTGTTAAAAACCATTCTGTTAGTTGCTGCCCACTTCTCCAGTTTATTTATATCTTTTTGAATCCTCTCTCTCTTCTCTAGTATTAGCTATCCCTCCTAGCTTTGTGTCATCAGCAAATTTAATCAGTTTACCCTCAATTCCTTCATCTAAATCGTTGATAAAGATGTTGAACAATACAGGGCCCAGGACAGAGCCCTGTGGTACCCCACTTGAGACATTCTTCCAACTGGATGTGCAGCCATTTACGACCACTCTTTGGGTCCGATCACTAAGCCAGTTATGAATCCACCTAACAGTTGCCTTGTCCATTCCATACTTAGTCATTTTTTCAATAAGGATTGTATGAGATACTTTGTCAAATGCTTTGCTGAAGTCAAGATATACTATATCTACAGCATTTCCTTGATCCACCCAATCAGTGATTCCATCATAGAAGGAAATTAAGTTAGTCTGACATGACTTACTAGTTACAAACCCATGCTGACTCTGTTTAATCACTTCATTCTTATCCAGGTACTGACATACATGTTGTTTAATAATTTGTTCAAAGATCTTTCCTGGTATAGAAGTCAGACTCACCGGCCTATAGTTGCCTGGGTCCACCTTCTTCCCCTTTTTGAAGATAGGAACAACATTTGCTCTTCTCCAGTCTTCTGGGACTTCTCCTGTTTTCCAAGAATTTTCAAAGATTATGGAGAGGGGTTCAAAAATTTTTTCTGCTATCTCCTTCAGTACTCTGGGGTGTAATTCATCTGGACCTGGAGACTTGAATTCATTTAGGTTAGCTAAGTGTTTCCTCACTATCTTTCTGTTTATAGATATCCTGGATTCTTCTATTCCCTTAATAGGACAGTGAAGAACAGTTGATGTCACATTTCCTTTCTGAGCAAAAACAGATGCAAAATAGGAATTTAAAAGTTCGGCCTTCTCAACATCCTGTCTTACCATTTCATCATTTTCATCCTGTAAAAATCCTATAGCATCTTTGACTTTTCTTTTACTTTTGACATATCCCCAAAATCCTTTATTATTGCTTTTGACATCTCTTGCAAGCCTCAATTTATTGTCAGCTTTAGCTAATCTGATTTGTGCCCTGCAGGTTCTGCAGACAGCATTATATTCTTCTTTAGATATGCCTCCCTCTTTCCATTTTATAAACATTTTTTTCTTCCTTTTTAGCATGTGCTTAAGTTCTGTGTTCATCCATCCTGGCTTCCTTAAATGCTTCCTATTCTTCCCTCTTTTCGGAATTGTTAACAATTGTGCTTTGAGAATTTCATTTTTCAAGATTTCCCATCCTTCCTGGACATTTTTGTCTTTAAGGATTTCCAGCCATTGGATCCCTCCAATTCTCTTTTTGAATCCCTTAAAATCTGCTTTTCTGAAATCTAACCTTGACGTCTGAGTCTTCACAGGTCTTCCGCCTCTAGTTATCCAAAATTCTAAAATAGCATGGTCGCTACCTCCTAGGGTCCCAGCCACTTTTACCTCCTCAACAATTTCCTCCCTGTTTATAAGGATTAGATCCAAGGTAGCAGTTCCCCTTGTTTTCTCCCCTACCTTTTGGAAGATAAAGTTGTCAGCCAGAGAGGATAAGAATTTCCTTGACCTGTTAGTTTTGCCTGAGAGAGATTCCCAACAAATGTCTGGATAGTTGAAATCTCCCATGACAACTATGTCATATTTTTGGGAGAACTTGGCCATTTGATGCATAAAGAGTTCATCCATATCTTCAGGTTGCACAGGCGGCCTGTAGTAAATGCCTACAATGGTGTCCTTTCCATTGTTCTGTCCTTGAATTCTTACCCAAACAGTTTCCACAGAACTCCCAGTTTAGATTATGGCATTAAAGGGAATCTGTCACCCCTTTTTTGAGATATCATATAATGATATCATTCAATTGTGTGTCACATAAGGATTCTCTTAGTACTTTTGCTTCCCCCTGACCCTGCACCTTTCATGCATAAATACCTTTTTATATCGGTTCAGATGTATGTAAACTGCCGTGGTCCGGTCCAATGGGCGGGGCTTATTCACCTACAAGAAGAAATGTGTAGAGCAAGACAGGGAGGGGGGAGCAGTTGAATAAGCCCCGCCCAGCGGACTGAACAGCGGCAGTTTACATACATCTTAACCGATATAAAAGGGTATTTATGCATGAAAGGTGCAGGGTCAGGGGGAAGCAAAAGTACTAAGAGAATCCTTATGTGACACACAATTGAATGATATCATCATATGATATCTCAAAAAAGGGTGACAGATTCCATTTAAAAAGATACGTATTTAACATGAAAATACATTTTAATTTCATATCACCCCTTTAAACATAATACCATACAATACCGCTACATATATTTTATTAAAAAGAACAGGACTGCCCAATAAAATATATGAAAGCAAAGCATAACTTATAAAGCTTCTACTTTTAAAAGATTTAACTCTACAGGAACAATTATCTTTACAGATGAAAGTCTTCTCTGAAATAATTCTGCAAGTTCAATTTTTTTCTTGTAGCTATTTACATAATCACATAGAGATAAACATTCTTAAAAGCCATTATTCACTTAATTGCCCAACATATCCTCACATCAAAATACAAACCCCAGCAAAGCGCCATTAAATGTTTTTTTTTTTAAAGGTGTGCTATTATGTTTCTTTTCTCTTCATTGTGGCAGATTGAGAAAAAAAAAAGAAAAAAAATCAGATAATGCTGTGTTTGGCTCGATTTACTTTGCTTTATAAAGAATATTGTTCATGAGTGCACAACAAGCACGGCAGAAAACATATCTATCTGCGGTGCGCACAATGCCCAGGTTGCAACTTGCCACTTGAGATGAACATGTGTTTTGTTGGCAGAGTGAATAGACAGCATTTTTGATGTTTTAGATGCATTTTGCAACAACTATGTCGAGAGCAGTTTTGTTTGTATAAATTCATAAATAAAAACAAATACAGGAATTTTTTTTGCTTCTTTCGCATTTGCTGCTTTCTTCCAGAAATAGGTACATACCTATCCGTGGTTTGTATCTGGTATTGTTACTAAGCTCAATTGATGTTAAAGGGAATCTATCACCTACTTTTTCGACTATAAGACTGTAATCCTGTAGATAAGGCCCCGATGTAACCTGAAAGAGAAGAAAAACGAGTTAGATTATACTCACTCAGGGGCAGTCCGGGTCTGGTCCGGGTCCGATGGGTGTCGCGGTCCAGTCCAGTGCCTCCTATCTTCTAGGGATGATGTCCTCTTCTTTGCTTCCTGTCACGGCTCCGATGCAGGAGCACTGCTCTGCCCTGTTGAGGGCAGAGCAGAATACTGCAGTGCGCAGGTGCTGGGAAAGGTCAGAGAGGTCCAGCGCCTGCGCACTCCAGTATTCTGCTCTGCCCTCAACAGGGAAGAGCAGTGCATCTGCGCAGGAGCCGCGACGGGAAGCAAAGAAGAGGACGTCATCGCTAGAAGATGGGAGGCGCCGGACCGGACCGCCACACCCATCGGACCCGGATCGGACCCGGACCGCCCCTGAGTGAGTATAATCTAACTCGTTTTTCTTCTCTTTCAGGTTACATCGGGGGCTTATCTACAGCATTACAGAATGCTGTACATAAGCCCCTGATGGCGGTCGCCGCATCTTATAGTCAAAAAAATAGCTGACAGATTCCTTTTAAAGGGGTTGTCCCACAAAGTACATTTTAGTTAATAGACCTTGGAATAATAGTAAGTTATACAATAGGATGTGTTAAAAAGTGTTCAGATAAACTTATGAATGTGACCCCGCTATGTATTGTTTTCTTTTGCTTGTATGACCATGCAGAGCTGCTCTAATTAATGTTTGGTGCTGACCATACCTTATGGCAATGGTAGTGCTAGGCGTCGAGTTCCTGCAACTGCACAGCAGGAATCCAGAGCCTTGCATTCAGCGGTCTCCCATTCCCCATTGACCGCAGAGGAGCCTGGTCAGCAGTTCCGTCGTTCCAGACGCTCTGCTCTGACCAGCTCTGTGGGTCTGGCTGTTGCTGCCACGTCTGGGCCAGCAATAGCAATGCAGGCTGCTCAGCAGCAAGCCACTCCAGAGGCTAAGTCCTTCCGTCACTCCACTGAGCATGCTCACGAGATGATCTCCCATTTGAGATCTGGAGTCACATGCACAGGTCCTTGTCCAGATCTGATTGGTCCATCTCAGGGATCTGGAAGCTTCTGGAAGGTCCCAGCTATAAAAAGGTATAGACTCTAGTTGCTACCTGTGTGAATGATGATGGATGCATGGACTTGCAAATGACTCATTAAGATTCCCCTCCCTCTGATATTACATGTGTGGATAGGGAACTAGTGATAGAGTCAGCGCCAGTCAGTGGCAAGCTACAGGCCACAGTGCGTATCATCCACGGTACTAGCGTCCGACAGTATGCCTGCTACCGGGCATTGTCGTCCTGCGGCAGTGTCTGTTGCCACGCTGCAGTCAGCAGTACTTATTGGCATCTGCGGTTGTAACACCGCATGCACGGTAGGTCTAGAGGGACGCCGACCCTGTGTCTTGCGCCCGAGTCCTGTGACCATATACCATGCGTGCAGTCCGCTGAGACCTGTAAGTTCAACAGGCTCAGCATTTGTGTTTAACATCATGGCATCTCTGTGAATTAACAGAGTCCGCCCAGCGCACACTGAGGGTTGTTCAACCCAAATGCGCAATACCGCCATATCGAGCGTCTGCCATTACATAGCAGCAGTGTAACACCTCTGCACGGTGGACCCCGGGCAGCAAACGCACTTATTATTATTTATTATTTAGTGTGTTCCGCAATCCCTAAGAGGTAGGAAGCATAGAATAGTAGACAGATGATAAAGTAGTGGCTCACAGATACTTCTCTTAGATGAAACACATTTCCCTGCCTGTTTTATCACAGGAGCGATTGATTAAGAATTTTGTCTCAAGAGTATAAGAAAAACATATTCCGTTTGTAAAAAAGAAGACTTAAGGGTAATTGTATTACAATGTAAAATAGAGGCCAGGTATCAGAACCAGAGTGCTGAGTTGATTTGCCCTGACTTCCATACCAATGATCCCTTTAATAGAAGCCTGGGGTGAGAATCAGAGCGCTGAGGGATTTACCCTAACTTCCATACCGGAGATCCCTTTAAGAGAGGCCTGGGGTCAGTACCAAAGCGCAGAGTGGATTTTCCCTCACTTCCGTACCAAGGATCCCTTTAAGAGGGGACTTGGTTCAGAACCAAAGCGCTGAGTGGATTTGTCCTAACTTCCATACCAAGGATCCCTTTAAGAGAACCTGGGATCAGAACCAGAGTGCTGAGTGTATTTGCCCTGACTTGCATACCAATGATCACTTTAATACAACCCTGGGTTCAGAATCAGAGTGCCGAGGGATTTGCCCTAACTTCCGTACAGGAGATCCCTTTAAGAGAGCCTGGGGTCAGTACCAGATCATTTGAAGGCAATTGCCCTGACTTCCATACCAGGGATCCCTTTAAGACATGCCTGGGGTCAGAATTAAAGCGCTGGATGGATTTGCCCTGATTTCCATACCGGAGATCCCTTTAAGAAGGGCCTGGGGTCAGTACCAAAGCACAGAGTGGATTTGCCCTAAATTCCATACCAGTGATACCTTTAACCCCTTTCTGTCATGTGACGTACTATCCCGTCCATATGCCCTGGGACTTAATTCCCAGGGTCGGGATAGTATGTCACAGCGATCAGCGGCGCCCACTGATCGCGGCCGGGTGTCAGCTGATTATCACAGCTGACACCCGGCACAATGTGTCAGGGGCGGTCACAGACCACCCCCGACACGTTAACCCCTTGCACACCGCGATCAAACTCGATCGCGGTGTACCGGGGTTAAAGGGAAGCATCGGCAGGGAGGGGGCTCCCTCCGTGCTTCCCTCAGCCCCCCATAGCAGCGCAATGTGCAGGTCCCCGAATCCAAGATGGTGACGGGGACCTTCAGGGGCCTGCAGGGAGCTGGCTTCCTCAGTGCCTGCAAAGCGCAGGCATGAGGAAAGCCTGTGCAGTAGTGTAATGACAAAAAAAAAAAATTTTTATGAAACCATGTGCAATGGAGGAACTTTTATGGGTTATTTAAGAATAAGTATTGCTTTTTTTTGTTTTTTAAAAAAGTTCCCCCTTTCATTCAAATGAAATAAGGCAAAAATGGTATTTTTCCGCCAAAAAAGGACATGCAATTTTGCATTATTATCTTTTATGTTGACAATAGGAGGGCAGATTCCTCGTCCAGATAGACCAGTTTGCTTTTACACTGTTGCTGGAATTTCTAGAAGACATTTTCTGAATGCACTTCTTGATCGTAAAACTTGAAGCTTTGCACTGAAAATGAAAAGATAATACTAAGTTCCAAAATATTTTAAAATATTCCAGAATGTTCTAGATGTGAATAAAATACCACTTTTTGTTACAACTTAGAAAGATATTTTCTTTACAGATTAAAATTAAAAGACGAAAAATCTTTTGAAAAAGAGGGGGAACTTTTTTGAATATTTTACAAATTTGATGATGTAATTTGAATGCAATTGTTCCTCCAATGTAAGGGGTTTCATTTTCGTTTTGCAAAATTTTTAAAATTGTCATCACCCTACTGTGCAGTGCCTGTGACAGATCGCTGATCAGCGATCTGTCACATGACAGGTATGTCCCCCCTGGGACAATGTAATAAAGATAAAAAAAAAAGTGTAAAAATAATTTTTAAAAAATCGCTAAATAAATAAAAAAAAAAAAATATTCCCTAATAAATTCATTTTTTGGAAATAAAAAAAACAATAAAAGTACACATATTTGGTATCACCACATCCGTAACGACCCGCCCTATAAAACTGTCCCACTAGTTAACCCCTTTAGCGAACCCCTTAAAAAATAAAAATAAAAAACTAAGCAAAAAATAATGATTTATTATCATACCGCCAAATAAAAAGTGCAATAACGCGCGATCAAAAAGACACATATAAATATCCATGGTACCGCTGAAAACGTCATCTTGTCCCGCAAAAAACGAACTGCCATACAGCAAAAAATAAAAAAGTTATAGCTCGCAGAATAAAGCGATGCAAAAATAATTATTTTTTATATAAAATTGTTTTCATTGCATAAAAGCGCCATAAAAAATGACCTAAATAAGGTATCGCTGTAACCATACTGACCCGAAGAATAAAAGGGCTTTATCAATTTTACCGCAGGTGGAACGGTGTAAACGCACCCCCCAAAAGAAATTCATGAAACGCTGGTTTTTGTTCATTCTGCGTCCCAAAAATCGGAATAAAAAGCGATCAAAAGATGTCACATGCCCGAAAATGATACCATTAAAAACGTCAACTCGTCCCACAAAAAATAAGACCTCACAGGACTCGGTGGGTCAAAATATGGAAAAATTATAGCTCTCAATATGTGGCGATGCAAAAACTATTTTTACTATAAAAAGCGTCTTTTAGCGTGTGACAGCTGCCAAAAATAAAACCCACTATAAATAGTAAATCAAACCCCCCCCCGTTATCACCCCCTTAGTTAGGGAAAAATAATAAAATTAAAAGAAAATGTATTTATTTCCATTTTCCCATTAGGGTTAGGGTTAGGGCTAGGGCTAGGGTTAGGGCTAGGGCTGAGATTAGGGTTAGGGGTGTGTTGGGGTTAGGGTTGGAGTTATAATTGGGGGGTTTCCACTGTTTGGGCACATCAGGTGCTCTCCAAATGCAACATGGCGTCTGATCTCAATTCCAGCCAATTCTGCACTGAAAAAGTCAAATGGTGCTCCTTCCCTTCCAAGTTCTGCCATGCGCCTAAACAGTGTTTTACCCCCACATATAGGGTATCAGCCTACTCAGGACAAATTGCAAAACAACTTTTGGGGTCCAATTTCCCCTGTTACCCTTAGGAAAATAAAAAATTGGGGGTAAAAATATCATTTTTTGTTTGAAAAAATGATTTTTTTATTTTCACGTCCAGGCGTTATAAACTTCTTTGAAGCACTTGGGGGTTCAAAGTGCTCACCACACATATAGATAAGTTCCGTGGGGGGTCAAGTTTCCAAAATGGGGTCACTTGTGGGGAGTTTCAATAGTTTAGGTACATCAGTGGCTCTCCAAACGCACATGACACCTGCAGACCATTCCATCAAAGTCTGCATTCCAAAATGTCACTACTTCCCATTCGAGCCCCGACGTGTTCCCATACAGTAGTTTTCTCCCACATATGAGGTATCAGCATAGTCAGGACAAATTGGACAACTTTTGGGGTCCAATTTCTCCTGCTACCCTTGGGAAAATAAAAAAATTGGGGACTAAATGATCATGTTTGTGGAAAAAATACAATTTTTTTATTTTCACGCCCGGGCGTTATAAACTTCTGTGAAGCCCTTGGGGGTTCAAAGTGCTCACCACACATCTAGATAAGTTCTTTAGGGGGTCTAGTTTCCAAAATGGTGTCATTTGTGGGGGGTTTCCACTGTTTAGGTACATTAGGGCTCTCCAAATGCAACATGACACCCGCAGAGCATTCCATCAAAGTCTGAATTCCAAAACGTCACTACTTCCCTTTCGAGCCCCGACGTGTGCCCATACAGTAGTTTTCATCCACATATGGGGTATCAGCGTACTCAGGACAAATTGGACAACAACTTTTGGGGTCTAATTTCTCCTGTTACCCTTGGAAAAATAAAAAAATGGGGACTAAATTATCACGTTTGTGGAAAAAATACGATTTTTTTATTTTCACACCCGGGCGTTATAAACTTCTGTGAAGCACGGGGGGGTTAAAAGTGCTCACCACACATCTAGATAAGTTCCTTGGGGGGTCTAGTTTCCAAAATGGTGTCATTTGTTGTGGGCTTTCACTGTTTTGGTACATCAGGGGTTTTCCAATCGCGACCTGGTGTCCGATCTCAAATCCAGCCAAAAAAGTCAAATGGCGTTGCTTCCCTTCTGAGCTCTGCCATGCACCCAAATAGTCATTTACACACACATGTGGGGCATCAGCGTACTCAGGACAAATTGCACAATAACTTTTAGGTCCTGTTACCCTTGGAAAAATAAAAATTGGGGGTGAAAAGATCATTTTTGTGGAAAAAATATGATTTTTTAGTTGTACCGCTGTACGTTATAAACTTCTGTGAAGCCCTTGTGGGTTCAAAGTTCTCACCACATACCTAGATAAGTTCCTTGGGGGGTCTAGTTTCCAAAATGGGGTCACTTGTGGGGGGTTTCCACTGTTTAGGTACATCAGGGCTCTCCAAATGTGACATGGCGTCCGATCTGAATTCCAGCCAATTTTGCATTGAAAAAGTCAAACGGCGCTCCTTCCCTTCTGAGCTCTGCCATGCGCCAAAACAGTGGTTCCCCCCACATATCAGGTATCAGTGTACTCAGGACAAACTGCTCAATAACTTTTGCAGTCCAATTTCTCCTGTTACCCTTGGTAAAATAAAAAAAATTGAACATGAAGTTTTTTTTGTGAAAAAAAGTTAAATGTTCATTTTTTTTAAATATTCAAAAAATTCCTGTGACGCACCTGAAGGGTTAATAAACTTCTTGAATGTGGTTTTGAGCACCTTAAGGGGTGCAGTTTTTAGAATGGTGTCACTTTTGGGTATTTTCTATCATATAGACCCCTCAAAGTGGCTTCAAATGTGATGTGGTCCGTAAAGATAAAATGGTGTTGCAAAAATGAGAAATCGCTGGTCAACTTTTAACCCTTATAACTTCCTAACAAAAAAAAATTTTGGTTACAAAATTGTGCTGATGTAAAGTAAACATGTGGGAAATGTTACTTATTAAGTTTTTTGTGTGCCGTATCTCTGTGATTTAAGGGCATAAAAATTCAAAGTTGGAAAATTGCAAAATTTTTAAAATTTTCGCCAAATTTCCATTTTTTTCACAAATAAACGCAAGTTATTTGTATGAAATTTTACCACTAACATGAAGTACAATATGTCATGAGAAAGCAATGTCAGAATCACCAGGATCCATGGAAGCATTTCAGAGTTATTACCTCATAAAGGGACAGTGGTCAGAATAGTAAAAATTGGCCCGGTCATGAAAGTGCAAACCACCCTTGGGGGTTAAGGGGTTAAGAGACCCTGGGGTCAGAACCACAGAGCTGAGTGCAACGGTCCTAACTTCCATACCGGGGATCCCTTTAAGAGAGGCCTGATGTCAAAACCATAGCGCTGGATGTATTTGCTCTGACTTCCATACCAATGATTCCTTTAAGAGGGAAGATGTGCCTATGGGATGGAGGATTTGTGATGTGTATATAGGCACGGGAGGGGGGATTCATTTCTGTCATGTGCTCTCTGCTCCTTTCAGGGGGGCAGACAATGGTTGGGAGTTTATGTTCCCAGGGATGCTAGATTTCTCCCACCATGTCAGTGTCTCCCACCATGTCTGGTGAAATCAGAGATGCTTAGTGATTGTTTGCAAGGAAAACTGTTGCTCATAGCAACGAATCACAGCTCAGCTTCTTTTGAACACCTCTGGTGAAATGAAAGATGCTTTGTGATTGGTTGGTGATACACACACAATCATTTTTATATATAGAGATTAATGTCTGCCCTATGGGCTTTATGCCTTCTTCTGGATCAGCATCTTAGGTTATAGGTTGAAATTGACGGACTTAAGTCTACCTTCAACATTAAACTTTGAAACTTGATAATAATCCTTTAATATCAACAGTACCTATTACCTGTCTAACTACGATTCCAGAGTTATATGCAATATAGAGAAATATGTCTTGTGATGAACATTTTTGTCTAATCTTTTTTCTCTGTCCATTTACTTGTTTAAAAACAAAGTGAACCAATTGGAAATACATTTTTGCAGGGGTAAAGTGTATCTGTAAAGTCCTAATATTTTTTGTGCATACAGTGTGTATTTAATCTTAGAATACAAGCCTTAGGTATTAAGCAGTATTTTGTGCTTAATACGGATTTTTATGCATCCTATTGTGCCTTTTTACATTTAGACAAATAGATGTGATTTGGTTGTAATTTAGCACACAGTATTTGAGTATTTGTTAACATTTTAGGGATTTGGAAGTCAACTGTGGAGAACAAATATTTTTTTTCCCCAAGAAATAGTTGGCATTACATGAATTGATTTCCTGTTTGGATAAATGCTTTAATAAATGTTTTATCAAACTGGTAAGTGTTTTGTAAACTCAGAGCAATTGTAGTAATGATTACATAGGCTGCATATAAAAAAAAGAAAGTGCTTTGACATAAATGAATGCCCTGGATGAATGGTGATAAATCTAACTAAAAATTAATCAAAGATGTCAAATGTTAATAATTTTGATGATATACTGTGTCTTGGTCATTATAACCCACTTAACAGAGTTGCTAATTCATCAGTTTTTCACATGATGTCTTTTTTTTAAAAAAGGGTCATTAGGTGACAGAAAAATTTCTTGGACATCATGGACAAGTAACTAATTTTTCAGTGATCATCCACTAAAAAATTGAAGTTTTAGAGTAAGTGCAAACATATGTTTTTATAAACGTTCCAAATAGAACAGTTATCTAGTGGAAATCGCTTCAGGAAATTCTCAGTCTTTGAGAGTTTTTAGAAGAGCTTTTCATTTCTGAAAGTATGTGCACACTGAGTCTTCATGGAATTTTGAGTATAATTTGGAGAGTTTCTGTTCCAAAAAAATCACCAAAAGGACTCAAAAGGCCCCCGACTCCATAATGCCGTTTGAGTAGCACCATGGAGTCTATGCACCTCTTCATGAATATGGAGAGTCTGACAAGTGGCATGGAGAGGTGTGAGATTTCTGGCATAAGGAACGTCACAGCTTGCCATGAATTAGAAGAGCTGTGATGTCATGCTCCTAAGCACCCCGGTCCTACAGCAGCTATGCTCATTTTGATGGAGTTGCGTGAAACTGACTGTAAAACGCCAACATTTAGCAACTTTTCAAAGGCCACTTTTTGTAAAAACTTTGATGAATCTGGGCCTTAGTGAGCACATACCCTTTTCTTAAAGTATGGTCACAAAATAACATTTAGATGTCAATGACGCTGCCCAGATTTCCCAAGTGAAGATTCTTCAAGAAAATTCCAGCAGTCGTTTTCTTCATCCGGCTTCACTGGTGACTTTGCTGTCATTATTTTGGCAGCTTTTACTGCATATTATACTGTTAACTATAGAGAGAAGGCAGTTTCCGCTAGGAAAAATTTAAATGTCATTTCTTTTAACCACTTCATGATTTCTGAACTCTGTAAAAGGAAGTCACTAGTGACAATCAAACTCATGGATGTTCGAGTTCACCAGGTTTACCGAATATACACTAAAAAAGTTTGGTTCAGGTCCGAACTTGACCTCCAACTTGACGCTGGAACCAAACCAAATAGAAGTCAATGGTCCCCGAACTTCAGTGGTTAAAAATGGCTGTAAAATAGTCAGATTCTGCACTTTTTGGGTTGAAAACAGTTTAGAAAGAATCAAATAGGGGAAATGGCCATGTTGCTGCTGGTGGTGGTGTAGCTGCTGCAAGAAAAGAGAGGACATGGTAGATCTGTGCCTGCTACGTGCCCACATGAAAAACCTTCTACTGGTGCACAAAGGCAACAGGACGTTCTGTGTAATTTCGTCGGTGTGAGTACCGCTGGAGGAATGGTGAGGCCAGAACAAGTAGAGGTGGTTTTAGTTTGAAGTGCATCAGTTCCTTTGCTTTATCTTCCACCCGTTCTCCTTCTGAAAGCACAGATTTTGCACCTGCAGTCCATGGGTATCTGTCTTCTACCTCTTCCTCTTGCAAATCAGGCAAGTAGTTGAGCTCCAAGTCATGCAGCATTCTCAGCTGCATTTTGGTGACTCTCCTGGCTGTGGTTCCATGGGGCATCAACCAGGCCATGTCCAACAATTGTAAGAGAATGAGGGCACTGATGCCAATGTTCTGTTGGAGTGTGAGTACGTGGAGGGCAGGGGTGAGGACTGGGTGGAACATCATGCAGAGAATTTTTATTAATATCCATTTTTTAGAGCATCAATAATTCCTTGGTGCTGTAAATGAGGAGAGTAGAGTTGAGCGAAACAGGTCGGAAAAATTCAGAATCCGCCGACTTTTGCTAAAGTCGGGTTTCACCGATCGAAACCCGACCATAGCGTGAGGTCAGCCATGAGGTCGCCGACTTGAGCACCAAAGTCGCGTTTCAAATAATGCTTCCAGCGCATTTTCTCTGCCAATCATCAAGGACGCACACTGTGGGCAATGCTATTACGTCAGCAGCGGCCCCCACCATGTTAGAGAAGGGCATGCAAGTTACTGGCTGGCTTTGTGTGGCGTCACAGTGCCTATAAAAGGCCGTGACCGCCGACCGCCATCTTACTTCTGCCGATCTTAGAATAGGGAGAGGTGCTGCTGCTGATTCTGAATAGGGAGAGCGTTAGGCAGGGTAGAAGAAAAAAAATAGCTTCTGCTGCTAGCGCTTTTCACTGTACAGTTAGTGTGCAGTGAAAGGGGAGGATTTTTGTTGTGTGCAGCAGTGCTGGTGGTGATTAGGCTGCCTTTTAAGGCTACCTGATAGCTGCATTGGTGTGTGCACGCTGCTGTTCAAACTGCTTTTTTCAAAGCACTCCAACTTTTATTATTTTGTTCTGCTCAGTTACCGAGCGTTCATTTTTTCACACACCGTATAGCGGTGTACGCTCCTCACACACTACCGTGTACCGGCTGGTATCACGGACAAATAGAAGCTATCTGGGTGTGACTCTGGAAAAACAAAAAGAGGAGATTTTCCATTTTTCCAGACCTACACCGTATAGAGCTGTCCGCTTTTCAAACAGTGAAGCTATCTGTGTGCCTCTTGAAAAACAAAAAGAGGAGAATTTCCATTTTTCCAGACCTACACCGTATAGAGCTGTCCACTTTTCAAACACTGAAGCTATCTGTGTGTGACTCTGGAAAAACAAAAAGAGGAGATTTTCCATTTTTCCAGACCTACACCGTATAGAGCTGTCCTCTTTTCAAACAGTGAAGCTATCTGTGTGTGACTCTGGAAAAACAAAAAGAGGAGATTTTCCATTTTTCCAGACCTACACCGTATAGAGCTGTCCGCTTTTCAAACAGTGAAGCTATCTGTGTGTGACTCTGGAAAAACAAAAAGAGGAGAGTTTCCATTTTTCCAGACCTACACCGTATAGAGCTGTCCGCTTTTCAAACAGTGAAGCTATCTGTGTGTGACTCTGGAAAAACAAAAAGAGGAGGTTTTCCATTTTTCCAGACCTACACCGTATAGAGCTGTCCGCTTTTCAAACAGTGAAGCTATCTGTGTGTGACTCTGGAAAAACAAAAAGAGGAGAGTTTCCATTTTTCCAGGCCTACACCGTATAGAGCTGTCCACTTTTCAAACAGTGAAGCTATCTGTGTGTGACTCTGGAAAAACAAAAAGAGATTTTCCATTTTTCCAGACCAAAACCGTATAGAGCTGTCCGCTTTTCAAACAGTGAAGCTATCTGTGTGTGACTCTCTAAAAACAAAAAAGAGGAGATTTTCCGTTTTTTCAGACCTACACCGTATAGAGTTGTCCGCTTTTCAAACAGTATCGTATATCTGCTGTTTGATTACGGTCAAATCTATACAGAGACAGTGTATGTCACTCTGTATAAAAATAGATGGGGATTTACAATTTTCCATACAGACACCATATAGAGCTGTCCGATTCTCAAACAGTATTGTATATCTGCCGTTCGCATTACGGTCACATCTATACAGAGTCAGTGTGTGTGTGTGACACTCTGTAAATACATATACGAACATTTCCATTTCTCCATACACCGTACTGAGCTGTCCCATTCTCAAACAGTATTGTATATCTGCTCTTCGTATTACAGTCATATCGATACAGAGTCAGCGTGTGTGTGTGACACTCTGTACATACATATACGGAGATTGTTAGTTTCACTAAAAATGTATACAACTGTACACTTCTGATACAGTACCGTATATCTGCTTGTTGGGTAACGATCAAATACATACTGGTGGAGGGTCTGTGACTAATAAAATATATACGGAGATTTAATTTTTTTAATACACCTTACACAGCTGTACACTCCTCATACAGGACCATCTCTCTTCTGGTATTTTTGGTACATTTTCCGAAACATGAGGAAGTATGGTGGAAGAGGCCGTGGACGTGGGCAGGGGGGCGCAGCTGGTACTGATGGTGGTGGTACATCGGCTGGTTCTGGCAAAAGCACAATAGCAGCTAAGGCAGGAGGTGTTGAGCCTGCGTCATCAGCTGGCACAAGAAGGCCTTTAAGGCTCCCTTTTCTGGGATTAGGTAAACTGCTTTTAAAGCTGGAGCATCAGGAACAGGTTTTGGCTTACATTGCCGTAACAGCCTCCAGCTCTATTGCCTCCTCTTCTGAAGTTACAAAAACTGCAAGCACAGAGTCGTCAGTGCAGGCTTCTGGTCAGGAACCACCCCTTTCCTTGTCTCCTTCACCCCCACTAGAAAGTGAAGGATGCGGCAGCCCACACTTCAGATTACTCCATGGAGCTCTTTTCACAGGCCATGCTTGTGTTATCAAGTGAAATTCTGAATTCTCCAGTCCAACATGAATAGGAGATGGAGTGCACTGATGCACAGCCACTGCTAGATGATTCCGCTGGTACATTCACCCACAGCACTACATTCCTCTCGCACTCTATAGAGCCAGAATGTGACACTAATGAAACTCAGGTGCCCCTTCCCGCATACTATACCACCTGACACGGTGACACAGAGGAAGGTGCAGATGAAAGTGCCGGTTCCCTGAGCAGGTGGGGGGGTCCTACTCGTGGGCAACGGCAGTGGCACAGGGCCCCTCATAGTAAGCAAAAGTGTCTCTGCCGGTGGGAGGGCCCACTCGCCATCAGACATACTGTCATACTATGAGGGGCCCTGTGCCAGTGCCGTCACCCACGAGTGGGCCACAGCACTTGCAATACGTACCTCTCCCTGCTCCACCGCCGTGATGTCTTCTGCCTTTCCTGACAGTGACATTCAGGTTACAGAGCGCGATGACATCATGTCTGTATGCCCTCTACCGAAACAGTACAAGTGCAGAGAGCTTTAAAGTGGCAATGCTGAGGAGTCCAGAGTAGAGCAGTGCCCAGCGAGGAGAGGTATTTAACTTTTTTAAAATTTTGGGAGCATTTTTTCTGAGCAATATACACTGGGAATGATATATGGGGCCCATCAAACACTGGAGCATCATCGATTTGGCCCATCATATACTGGAGCATTCCAAATGGGGGACATCAGACACTGGAGCAGCATTTACAGGGCCCATTATACACTGGATGATTAGAAATGGGGCCCATTATATATGGAGCATAATTTGGGCCCATAACACACTGGAGCATCGTCCATGGGGACCAACATATACTGGAGCATTCCAAATGGGGGACATCAGACACTGGAACAGCATTTACGGGGCCCATTATACACTGGAGCATTAGAAATGGGGCCCATTATATATAGACTCTATGGAGCATTATTTGGGCCCATAAGACAGTGGAGCATCATCCATGGGGACCAACATATACTGTAGCATTATGTGGAGCTCATCATATACTGTATGGAACATTATATGGGACCAATTATTCTGTATGGAGAAATATATGGGGCTCATTATTCTGTATGGCGCACTAGGTGGTGGCCATAATACTCTATGGAGTAATATGCTGTCCGTTTTTTGAGCTATTGTAGAATTTAAAATAAATAATATCAGTCATGTCATGTAAGCAGTGAAGTGTTTTTCATTGTACTATACCTATATTTCTGTGCCATATCGGAGCATTATGAATTGTGGTATGTGTTAAAAGGGCGCACTGACACTTTTTGGCCCAGGGCACACAAAAACCTGGCGCCAGTCCTACCCCCCACAACTTTAGCTAAATAACCCCCAGTTTTCAATGCGTAAACTATTTGTGACATCCCTGAGGAAGGAGACAGGAGTCTCTGAAACATGTAGGATAGCTTTTTGGTCTTCATTGCAATCTCTAGGCTGCAGCCCAGTGCATCACGTGTCTCTGACTTCACACAGGTCCTGTGCTGAGGAGCATAGTGTGAAGTTCAGGCACCTAGTTCAGTGTGTTTTCCCACCCAGCCTGCCATTAGAGCGACTGCTGCCACCGGCCGGGGTAGCATAGCTAACAGGATTACTGCAGTTCTTAAGCAAGAAGCATTTAATCAGCAACCCACCTGAGGAGTGTTATTACTTACAGAAGGACTTTTGGGATCTCCAAACACAAAATCAGCAGTTCACTTGTGAGACTGAGCCCGCCCTCCCCCTCTGTGGCTGTTAACCCCTACTGCTTTACAAGGTAATCTTGGTTTCTTGCTCTACAATTGGCATTAAGCATCCAAAGGGATATATATGACTTTTTTAGTGCTACTTATTGTTGTTCTCTGTCCAAACCTGGTTCTTTTATTGTGCTCTGGACTTTGATTTTTTTTTTTTTCTCTTCAAATCCATTTGAGTAAGACAATAGATACCAGTGACTCTAAGCGCAGTAGTAATTCATTTATCTATTTGTGACGTCTGTCTGTGAGTCTGGGCGGCAGTAAGACAGCACCCCGAGCAACCCCGATACCCTTTACCCCTATACAGGGATCTGGATTTACAGCAGAGCCCAGGAGGTGCTGTCTGAATAAGAGCAGTGGACCAGAGCAGGACGGTCGCCAGAAGGGTTAAAAAACGGGACCAAAAGCGTAGTTAGGAATCCAAGTCTAAACCAGGTGGGCAGCAGAGGTACAAAAACGGAAGACAGTAGTAGAGTCAAATCCAGGCCAAGGTCAGAGTCATAAACCAGGAGGGAGGCAAAGGTACAAAATCATTAGGCAGTCACAGTGTCAAAAACCAGGCCAAGGACAGAGTAAACCAGGAGGGCGGCAGAGGTACAAAATCGTCAGGCAGGAGCAAAGTCAGAAATCCAGGCAAAGGTCAGAATCAACGATAGCAAATAACAAACTAGCACACCGGGGAAACCAAGACTATATCTGGCGGCCTGCAAGACACGCCCCAAGGTATTTGAAGGATCAGGCTATCCCTCACAGGTTCACAATCTGATTATGTCATTTGGACCGCCCCCAGGACCAGGCCAGATGGTGATGTACCAACCCTTTCATGACTGGCAGAGGAGCGGAGCCTGCACCCACCAGATGCCTGCGTAGGAACCCCTTCTCTGTCATCACCACCCACGGGGGAACCACGGCGCCTCCTAGTGACCGAGGCAGGAACAGCCGTCCCTGAGTCTGACGGCGACGTGACCGCCCGGCGCCTCCCAGTGGTTGAAACAGGAACAGCAGTCCCTGTATCTGATGGCGACGTGACCGCCCGGCGCCTCACAGTGGTTGAGACCGGAACAGCAGTCCCTGTATCTGATGGCAACATGACAGTCCGGCGCCTCCCAGTGGCCGAGGAAGGAACAGCAGTCCCTGTATCTGACGGCGACGTGACACTATTATTATAAAGTAAATTAAGGTTGCCAAGCTTAAGTAATAAGAATTGATGTCGTTGGCATTGAAATGGACACTGTAGGTGTGATTACTGTCCTCCACTCCCTGCCGACTTTGCTTCCCAATTGACTTGCATTGGGTTTCGTGTTACAGTCGGACCGCAACTTTTTCCTATAGTTGGCCGATTTCGTTCGACCCGACTTTTTAGAAAGTCGGGTTTCATGAAACCTGACTCGACCTGAAAAAAGGCAAAGTCGCTCATCTCTAGAGGAGAGGTTACATACAAAACAGAAACAGAAATTACAATGAACAAATTAATCGTGACAGTCAGTTACAGAGGGGGGAAGACCCTCCCCTTGCGGCCTTACAATCTACAGGATAATGGGGAAGAAGACAGTAGGTTCTGGGACTGCAGCATCTCTGGTGTTGGTGAGGTGGCAGCTGAGTCATTGCAGGCTGTAAACTGTTCTGAAGACATGGGTTTTCAAGAACAGCTTGAAATTTCCTATTGTAGGCATTAATTGGACATGTTGGGCCTCAGAATTTTACAAGATGGGGGATATGCGGGAGAATGCTTGCGGGTGATTGGATGAGAAGCGTACAATTGTGGAGGAAAGAAAGAGGTCTTGGGAGGACCAAAACTTACATAGTAGGAAATATCGGGAGATTAGTTCAGAGATATATAAGGGAGACAGATTATGGATGGCTTTGTGTTTCAGTGTTAGTAGCTTGAAGTGGATACTGTTATGCGCAGGAATGGCTACTCTTTAGCAACTCGAATTGGACTTGAGCAAGCCACCACTGTTAGACAAGTCCTTAAAGACCACAATATTCTTCACCCACTCCCATGGGGAGGGTTTTTTTTTTTTTACAGAGGTCTTCCCAGACTTCAAAATCCATATTTCTAAGTACTCTGAATTAGACTAGAATTGGACTGGAATTGACTGTAAGGTAACGGACTATAACACCACAACAATGTTTCACCTTCTTTTTACTATCACCCCCATACTACTCTATTTCTCCCTAACTCCTGCAATCCATCCACCCTGTAAGGAACTAGTCATTTCCCCATCCATCCTTACCAGCCATCTCACCTCTTCGTCACAACTGTTCCTCCACGTACAATCCTTTTTCTCCAGACACACACGGCCACATCATGTCCTATCCTGCTCCCACCTTCTAATGCTCTGTCTACTACTCCTCATTGCTGGCGATGTATTCCCAAATCCTGGCCCTCCTCAACACATCCCCACACTCATTTCTAACATCCTGCCACGATCCTCTACACTTTTTTGTAACCATGACAACCTCATACCTATTCATCCAGCCCCCACTCCCCCGGTCCCCCTACCTGGAGGTCTATGGAATGCACGCTCTGTCTGCAACAAGATATCGCTTATCCATGACCTCTTTATCACCAACAAACTCTCCTTCCTTGCCATCACTGAA
Source organism: Dendrobates tinctorius (assembly GCF_039654945.1). Taxonomy (NCBI): domain Eukaryota; kingdom Metazoa; phylum Chordata; class Amphibia; order Anura; family Dendrobatidae; genus Dendrobates; species Dendrobates tinctorius. Next base: position 15,349,908 of record NW_027361752.1, on the reverse strand, counting down.
ACCTGGCTCACTCCCTCTGACACAGCCTCTCCAGCTGCGCTTTCCTATGGCGGATTCCATCTCTCTCATACCCCTCGCCCCAGCAACAAACGTGGTGGAGGAGTTGGCTTGCTCCTCTCCGATACCTGTTCCTTTACCCCAATTCCTTTGTCACCCTCCGCTACTCTTCCCTCGTTCGAGGTGCACTCCGTCCGCATCTATTCCCCCTCCAACCTCCAACTGGCTATCATTTACCGCCCCCCAGAACTAGCCATCTCCGCCTTTCTCGACCACTTCACCACCTGGCTACTCCATTTCATTTCTGCTGACATACCCACCATCATCATGGGCGACTTCAACATCCTCATTGACACTTCCACCCCAGCTGCCTCTAAACTTCTATCGCTCACGGCTTCCCTTGGCCTCACTCAATGGTCCTCTGCAGCCACTCACAAAGATGGTCATGCCAGTAGCGTAGCTACGGGGGGGCAAAGGGGGCTGTCACCCTGGGCCCAGAGCTCTGAGGGGGCCCACCAGAGCTATGCTACTGTAACTGTATCGGCGTGCACAGATCGCCCATACAGTTACATTCTGCGGCAGAGCAGGGATAATCGATCTCCCTACTCTGCCGCCCAGCCGCTATGGGCCCCTAAGAAGGCGGTGGGGGCCCCGGTGCCAGCAGTGCGCCCCCCACTCACAGCCAGCAATGTCATCCTGGGCTATTCTGTGCGCACAGGACCTGTGATGAGGTCACGGGAGGGGCGGAGTCAAGGGGTCACAGGGTTCTGCTGTGCTGGTTGTCATGGTGCTGGATGAGGTGAAGTAAGTTTCTGTGTGGGCTCAGGAGGGGTTTACAGGGTGGATGTAGCAGAGCTGTGTGTGTATGAGGTGTATAGAGCGGAGCCGTGAGTGTAGAAGGTGTACGGAGCAGAGATATGCATGTATGAGGTGTACAGAGGAGCGGAGCCGCGTGTGTATGGGGTGAGCGGAGCTGTTTGTGTATGGAGCCAAGTGTGTATGGGTCGGGGTGTACAGAGCAGAGCCATGTGTGTACGGGTTGTACGGAGCAGACCCGTGTGTGTGCGAGGCGTACGGAGTGGAGCCGTGTGCGCAATGTGTATGGATTGGAGCCATATGTGTATGAGGTGTATGGTGCGGAGCCGCGTGTGTACGGGGTGTGCAGAGCAGAGCTGTGTGTGTACAAGGTGTACGGAGCGGAGCCGCATGTGTACAGTGTGTACGGAGCAGAGCTGAGTGTGTACGGGGTGTAGGGAGCAGAGCTGCGCGTGTACAAGGTGTATGGAGCAGAGCCGCATGTGTACAAGTGCACAGAGCGGAGCCAGGTGTGTACAAGGTGTACGGAGCGGAGCTGCATTTGTACAGCATGTACTTAGCAGAGGCGCATGTGTACAGCGTGTACGTAGCAGAGGTGCGTGTGTACAAGGTGTACGGAACAGAGCTGCATGTGTACAAGGTGTACGGAACAGAGCTGCATGTGTACAAGGTGTATGGAACAGAGCCGCATGTGTACAAGGTGTACGGAGCAGAGCTGTGTGTGTATAGGGGGTGTGGAGCACATACGGCAGCAGTGGCACAGTATTGGAGTGTCAGATGCAGTAATAGGGGCACATACGGCAGCAGCGGCTCAGCATTGGGGTATCAAGCGCAGTGGTTTTAGGAAGTTTCGCCCCCAGCAGTTCGCCCCCAGCATTTCGCCCCCAGCAGTTCGCCCCCAGCAGTTCGCCCCCAGGTACACTTCGCCCCCGAATATTTCGCCCCCAGCATTTCGCCCCCAGGTTGTTTCGCCCCCGCACATTTCGCCCCCGCACATTTTGCCCCCAGCAGTTCGCCCCCGGATGTTTCGCCCCCGGATGTTTCGCCCCCAGCAGTTCGCCCCCGGATGTTTCGACCCCAGCAGTTCGCCCCGGATGTTTCGCCCCCAGCAGTTCGCCCCCGGATGTTTCGCCCCCGGATGTTTTGCCCCCAGCAGTTCACCCCCGGATGTTTCGCCCCCAGCAGTTCGCCCCCGGATGTTTCGCCCCCAGCAGTTCGCCCCCGGATGTTTCGCCCCCGGATGTTTCGCCCCCGGATGTTTCGCCCCCAGCAGTTCGCCCCCGGATGTTTCGCCCCCAGCAGTTCGCCCCCGGATGTTTCGCCCCCAGCAGTTCGCCCCCAGCAGTTCGCCCCCGGATGTTTCGCCCCCAGCAGTTCGCCCCCAGATGTTTCACTCCCAGCAGTTCGCCCCCGGATGTTTCACCCCCGGATGTTTCGCCCCCAGCAGTTTGCCCCCGGATGTTTCGCCCCCAGCAGTTCGCCCCCGGATGTTTCATCCCCAGCAGTTCGCCCCCAGATGTTTTGCCCCCAGCAGTTCGCCCCCGGATGTTTTGTCCCCAGCAGTTCGCCCACAGCAGTTCGCCCCCGGATGTTTCGCCCCCTGCTTTTTGCCCCCAGATGTTTCAGCCCCAAATTAGGCATGGAATTTTGGCCTTGTGTTTTAGCCCTAAGACCGCTTTCACAGTAGCCACTTTCCCAAGTGCTAAGCACTGGAAAATCGCTAAGAAGATTGCCAATTTTGAATATACTACATGGTGGCCCGATTCTAATATATCGGGTATTCTAGAAGGCACAGCCACGTGGTATGTTGCACAGGTTATGTAGTATATTGGACAGTCCACGTAGTACATTGTACAGGCCACGTAGTATATAGGACAGCCGACGTAGTATTTTGGACAGCGCACGTAGTAAATTGCACAGTCCACATAGTAAATTGCACAGCGCACATAGTGAATTACACAGCGCACATAGTTTATTGGCCAGCCAACGTAGTATATTGCACTGGTCACGTAGTATATTGCACTGTCCACGTAGTCTAGGAATGTGGGCACTATATTCGTGTTTAAAAAAAAATAATAAAGATATACTCACCTCAGCCACGGGCCCTGAAGTCCTCGCGCCTCTCTGCAGTGCTGGCGGTGGCTTCCGGTCTGAGCGTAGGACCTGCGATGATGTCGCGGTCACATGACCGTGACATCATCGCAGGTCCTGGATGGTGTGCATTGGAGAGAGGCGCGGAGGACAGCGCGACGTTGGAGGGGGTGAGAACAACTTTTTTTTTTTATCATTATTATTTTTAGCATTACATCTTTTCACTATTGATGCTGCATAGGCACCATCAATAGCAAAAAGTTGGTCACACAGGGTTAATAGCAGCGTTAACGGAGTGAGGTAGACAGCGATCCGTTAACGCTGGCATTAACCCTGTGTGAGCGGTCAGCGGTGAGTGCAGGGCAGTGAAGCAGCGGCCATTTTTATGGCAGACTGTGACCATCGCTGACTGGTCGTGGGCGTTTTGCCAAGACCAATCAGCGACTTGGATTTACATGACAGACAGACGCCGCGACCAATGAATATACGAATAATACGTTACAGACAGAAAGACGAAAGTGACCCTTAGACAATTATATAGTAGATAAGTCAATGGCTAGAAAAGCGAGGTGTTGTTTCGGCCAGCTCTTTTTATTTTATTACAGGAGCTATTTTTGAGCACTTAGCGTTCATCAATAGCCTGTATCTTATGGGTCATTACCGAGAGCGCTCACAAAAGCGCTCTGAAAAATGCCAGTAAAGCACTTGCTTTGGAGTTCTAAAACAGTGGCAGCATAAGGGTGCTTTCACACTTCCGCTACATATGCACTACAGGCCGCCCGTTCGCTTCTGTAATGCCGCATTCCGCTAACCTGCAGCGGAACGAAAAGAAGAAAATGCTCTTCTTTTTGTTCTGACACTGATAGCGGAATGCGGCATTACGAAAGCGAACGGGCGTCTGCAGATCGCGGAACCCAGCCGTTCACTTCTATGGGCAATGCAAGTGGAATGCCAGCATTCAGCCAGCATTGCCCTGGGGTCAGCTGGATGTCAGATCCAGAGCGGATCGACCTCTGGCGGCCACAAACACAAGTGTGAAACCACTCTAAAATTACAGTGTGCAAGAGGCCTAAAATCTAAATAATTTTGAACTTTTACCTGACCCAGCACTGACCTGCTTTGTTGCAAGTTTTGTTGCAGATGTAACAAGTAGCATGGTCACATGTCCTGCAAGTTACATTAGACTAGCTTTTATTCCATCTGTATATCAGAATATAGCAGTGTCTGAAATCTCCACAAAGAGAGAAGTGTACTGCCACAAAAAATCAGTCAGCTTCCACAGCAATTCACTTTCTACAACTATGAATTCAGTTCTGTCCAAACGTGGAAGGAGGAAGTTGGTCCATGAGAATCACATTTACTTATTTTACAAACGAACCGCTGACGATGTTCATTCCATCTGGGTATGTGAAAAACGGTCGACTTGCAAGGGACGTGTTTGGACCAATGAAGAATCTGGCGAAGTTGTGAAAGTAGTCAATCTTCACAATCACGCAGCACAAGCTGCAAGACCTGAAACAATCCGACTTGTTAATGAGGCTGTGACCAGGGCAAGGACAACACAGGAGACACCACAACAGATTCTCACAGACGTCGTTTCAGGAGCCCATTCTAATGTTGCAGCACTTCTCCCAAGGAAAGCATCACTGAAGAGGACAATACGATTAGCAAGGCAACTTGGCAATATCCCAAGGTTACCTCAAACCCTTGATCAACTTGTTATCCCCCTCGAGTTCCAGGAGATCAGTATTGATGGTGTCCAGCAGCAGTTCCTTCTGCATGACTCTGGTAAGCTACTTAACTATTTAACATTGTATTAAAACAATTCCATTATGCATAATTATTGCAAAGTTTATTTTGCACAAATGTGAAAAATGCTACACTATAAGGTGCTGATATAAAATACTATGTGATTTTTGCCTTCAAGGGAAACTTTGAGGGTAATATAATGTAGTGAGGCCTACTGATTCCAACTAGTGTTGGCCGATCACTGGAAAGATAGGATCAGATCGGGCTGATCATACCGAAAGATTGGAATTAATTCAGATCCAATCTCCAGAGCTAGATGTAGATATATATATATATATATATGCACACTGTACGCCCGAACAGTGTGTGTATATATATGCATATATGTGGGTGGGTGATGGTGGTCTGGCACTTTTGGAACTTTGAAATGCAATAAAGGATTTGTATAGGACTTCAGGAGCGCGGAGGTCTTTCTTCATGGATGCATGTTAAGTACGGGCGGAAGCCAACCCCTGCTCTAGCAGCACACTGAGTCCTCAGCAACAATCTCAGTTGAGCCACTCTTCTTCCAGCTTTCTTGCATATATATAATGGCCCCAAGCTGCGCTGTTAAAAAATAAACAAACCCAGTTATTCAACTCTCTCTCCGGTGTCCAGCGCTGTCTCCGGCGGTGCAGGGAATTCCGAAATCCCAATGCTATGCATTCTGGGTTGTGCATCACCACCTCTGCACATGTGCCGGGCTGTTCTGTGACGTGATGTGGTGATTTCCCAGGACCGTCTAGTGAGCGGTCCTGGGATCACTCTCCACTGTAGTTATAGTACGGCAGGCACAGAGGCGGCGATGCGCCGCCTGGATTTCGGGATTCCCTGCACTGCTGGGCTAGGAGCCGGAGCCAGTACTGGACACTGGAGAAAGAGGTGAGTAACTGGGTTTGTTTATTTTTTAACAGCGCAGCCTGGAGCCATTTACTAAAGCTAAATATGCACACACGCTGTACACCTGTATAGTGTGTGTGTGTGTGTGTGTGTGTATATATATATATGCGCACACTGTTCGGGAGTGTATGCCCGGACAGTGTTTTCAGATTACGGAGGATTCCGATTTCTAATTCAGATCATCATCATGATCTGGCTACAAATCGGATCGTAATTTAAAATAACGATCAGCCTGAAAATCGTAATAAATTACGATCTTCAGTGATCGGACCGGCCAACACTAATTCCAAATATGCAGCATTGTACTGGCCATACCTGTCCTGGATGCTGCCCCGAAGTTCAGCCTCGCCTGTCTGCGGCATGCACGGACTGAACTGCCATCGCCGGCTGATTCCTCGGCTCTCGTAGTTCAGTCCTGCAGATCCGTGGACAGGTCGGGCTGAACTCCGGAGCTCAGGTGAGATACGCCATGATTTGCAGATGCGTTTTGCCTGCTGCTTCCAAGCATTTTTTAAGCACTTTGCAAGCGCTTTGGCAAAACGCTTCTGCAAATAGGGGACGTGGCCAAGCTCTGCTATGGGCGTGGCCATGCCCTGCTATGGCCTAAACCGAGCGTATTTGGCGTGGTTTGCAGGCATTTTTCGGGAGGTTTCCCTCTTGCCCATTCCCATTCCTTCCGGGATCCGCCGGAAAATAGCTTTGAAGCTATTTTCCGGTGGGGCGTTTTCCGGCCCCGGCCGGAATCCGCCCGTAACCCGCACCATAGACATGAAAGGGCGGGTTTCAGGCAGGAAACAGCACGGAATACGCCTGTAAATCCAGCTTGTCTGGATAAAGCCTGAGGCCTCGTGCCCACTGACGGAAGGGGATTGTGGAGCGGCATCTCCGCAGCCGCTGTAATTGCGGTAGCAATTGGAGATCCCACAGGAATCTATTTGTGCCTGCAATTGTGGCCACTATTGTGGTACCCTAATTCTGTATCAAAATCTTCACTTAACTCTATGGATTTAGGTGCAGGTTTTAGTGCAGGATTTCAGCCCCTGGTCTGAATGGCTGGAATTTTGTTTGTATAATGGCAGCATACATTGACATGCTGCACTGCATGTTTTTTTTTGTAAACAAAATTTTTTCATCAGCATGTGGATGGGATTTACACATTAATGCTGCATATGACCCCAGCCTAATGGACCATTCAGTTATGCCTTAGGCCAAAAGCACACTGGTGATTTTACTGGCGTTTTTTGCGTCCTGCACAATCCTCTCAATGAGACAGCATAGGCAGCGCGGACGTCACGAACGTCCGCGCTGCCCACCCGACGACTAGCGTGCCCATCCGCCTGAATGGAATGCCCCATTCAGGTGGGTGGCCCGCCCAGTCATTCATTCAGACGTCCAGCCGCACGTCGCGTCTGGATGCGCCTGTCAACTAGACGGCCGTTCAGCATGGCGGCGATCGGCCGTGCTGAACGGCCATCTAGTTGAAGGGTTTAAAGGTACCCTAAAAATGTGACCTATTTCAAGTTTGGAAGTAATTTTAATTTTAAACAAAAATATATAATTTTCCACTGGGACAATATATGTTGTAAAAAACTATTGGTTGGCCCCTTCACACTAGATTTTGCTTCAGTTTTTTATTATGAAATCAGAAAATATGGAGCAAAATGTGAGTATTTAATGTGAGATATGAACAGAGTCTTCTGATTAGGATATTAGGATTAGGATATTTTTTTTGTGAATTTATCCCAAAACTCTGTCTGCTGCTTGTTACACTTTTTCTGTTATTTCCTCTACTAATACTTTCATTTTAAATTAGGAAATGGACACAGCCGTATGTTGATATTTGGAACAAGAGACAATCTCCATCTACTGGCACAAAGTAAAGAGTGGTTTGCTGATGGCATGTTCTCCACTACACCAGCCTTGTTTAAGCAACTTTACACAATCCATGTAGTCCACAGCGGCCTTGTTGTTCCTGTAGTGTTCACCTTGCTGACAGACAAGAGCCATTCTACATACCAGAGGTTGCTGCAAGAGCTGAAGAACTTGCAGCCTGGACTGCAGCCAGACAACCTGATGTTGGATTTTGAACTAGCTGCAATACAGGCATTTGAAAGTGAATTCCCCAACCTTGTGAAGACTGGTTGCTTTTTCCACCTTTCACAGTCGGTTTGGCGTAAAGTTCAAAATGAAGGACTCAAGATGCAATACCAAGGTGACCATGAATTTGCCCGTTGGATAGGCATGATACCTGCCCTGGCCTTTCTACCACCACAGAATGTTGTGCAATCATTTGAAGAATTGGTGGAAGATCCTGACTTTCCACAAGAAGCAATACCTATTGCCAACTATTTTGAAGACAGCTATATCGGTCGAATGAATCGCAGAGGACGTCAAGCACCTTTGTTTCCAGTTCAATTCTGGAATGTGTATGAACGAACATTGAATGATCAACAGCGAACAAATAATGATGTTGAAGGATGGCACCGTAGCTTTCGAGAAACATGTGGTACTCTTTTCCAAAATATATACCGGTTCATTAACTGTCTGAAACATCAGCAAGAGCTCCATAGTTTTGAAATTATTCAGATAATAGCAGGAAATCCCATCGCTGCAAGAAACAAAAAGTATGCTGCAATTTCAGCAAGGGTTAAACGTATCGTGCAAGATTTCGATAATAGAAGCTTGATGGATTATCTGAGAGGCATTGCCTACAGCTTTGATTTTTAGTTCATGGTCACATATTGTATGTTTTGAGAGCAGTGTTTTTAGCTGTAAAATAATTCAAGCATTATAACCTGTAATTTGTATTTTTTCTTTTACTCTAATCCTTCCCCTCTATACCTTTTTATGTTTCTTGTTAAAACAGTTTTGATATATACAGTTAAAGCATAACTCTGCAAAAAACATGTTATGTTATAGTACCTGTGCCCATGATATTCATTTCCAAAGGAGACCTTCCAGCAGCTTCACTTCTGTGTGAAAAGTCTCATCCAAGTTAAAGCTCCATGTGCTGCAGGATTTCAGTGGTTGCTAAGGAGGTTGTTTCTCCTTAGTAGCAGTACTTGTGGATGGATTCTAGAGGGCGTGGCTGCACAGGAGCATGCAGCTAACAATATATTCCCTATGATGTATAAAGGGCTGCTGGTTTACAGCCCTCTGCAAAGCCCCCCCTATGTGTTCCGTCCTGTAACGGCTTTACACAGGCAGGGGGGAGCCCTCCTCTTGTCCAGGACAGAGCACATGAGCGGAGGGTGAAGGGGAGCTTTGCAGAGGGCTGTGAACAAGCAGCCCTGAATGTATCATAGGGAGCCAGGAACCGTTCTGCTCCCAAGGGGGCACGACCTCCTTAGTAACCAATGAAATCCTACTATTTTCCTGTCTGTTTGTAAAATTACTCATCTAGAAAACAAAGTTCGAGAATAAAAAAAACTAATTTGATCAGAATTGTATATCTTAGACTCATATGGTGTATTATTAGTGATAAGCAAACCTGCCAATATTCAGTTCAGGCAGGTTTTTCCCGGATGCGAAAGATCCAGGAACAAATTGCTCCTAGAGGCAAAACATTCAGGGATGAACTGCTCGGGGTGAACTGACAGGGGGCGAAACATCCGGGGGCGAACTGCTGGGGCGAAACATCCGGGTACGAACTGCTGGGGGCGAACTGCTGGGGGCGAAACATCCGGGGGTGAACTGCTGGAGGCGAACTGCTGGGGGCGAAACATCCGGGGGCAAACTGCTGGGGGCGAAACATCCGGGGGCGAAACATCCGGGGGCGAACTGCTGGGGGCGAAACATCCGGGGGTGAACTGCTGGGGGCGAAACATCCGGGTATGAACTGCTGGGGGCGAAACATCCGGGGGTGAACTGCTGGAGGCGAACTGCTGGGGGCGAAACATCCGGGGGCGAACTGCTGGGGGCGAAACATCCAGGGGTGAACTGCTGGGGGTGAAACATCCGGGGGCGAACTGCTGGGGGCGAAACATCCGGGGGCGAACTGCTGGGGGTGAAACATCCAGGGGCGAACTGCTGGGGGCAAAACATCTGGGGGCGAACTGCTGGGGGCGAAACATCTGGGGGCGAACTGCTGGGGGCAAAACATCCGGGGGCGAACTGCTGGGGGCGAAACATCTGGGGGCGAACTGCTGGGGGCGAAACATCCGGGGGCGAAACATCCGGGGGCGAAACATCCAGGGGCGAATTGCTGGGGGCGAAACATCCGGGGGCGAACTGCTGGGGGCGAAACATCCAGGGGCGAAACATCCGGGGGCGAAGCATCTGGGGGCGAACTGCTGGGGGCGAAACATCCGGGGGCGAAACATCCGGGGGCGAACTGCTGGTGGCGAAATGTGCGGGGGCGAACTGCTGGGGGCGAAATGTGCGGGGGCGAAACAACCTGGGGGCGAAATGCTGGGGGAGAAATGTTCGGGGGCGAAGTGTACCTGGAGGCGAACTGCTGGGTGCGAACTGCTGGGGGCGAAATGCTGGGGGCGAACTGCTGGGGGCGAAACTTCCAACTCCCAAGTGCAGTAATAGGGACACATACGGCAGCAGCGGCTCAGCATTGGGGTATCAGGTGCAGTAATAGGGACACATACGGCAGCAGATGCTCAGTATTGGGTGTCAAGTGCAGTAATAGGGACACATATGGCAGCAGAGACTCAGTATTGGGGTATCAAGTGTAGTAATAGGGACATATACGGCAGCAGCGGCTCAGTATTGGGGTATCAGGTGCAGTAATAGGGACACATACGGCAGCAGAGGCTCAGTATTGGGGTATCAAGTGCAGCAATAGGGACACATACGGCAGCAGCAGCTCAGCATTGGGGTATCAGGTGCAGTAATAGGGACACATGCGGCAGCAGCAGAGGCTCAGTATTGGGGTATCGGGTGTAGTAATAGGGACACATACGGCAGCAGCAGCTCAGCATTGGGGTATCAGGTGCAGTAAGAGGGACACATACGGCAGCAGCAGAGGCTCAGTATTGGGGTATCGGGTGTAGTAATAGGGACACATACGGCAGCAGCGGCTCAGTATTGGGGTATCAGGTGCAGTAATAGGGACACATACGGCAGCAGCGGTTCAGCATTGGGGTATCAGGTGCAGTAATAGGGACACATACGGCAGCAGCAGAGGCTCAGTATTGGGGTATCAGGTGTAGTAATAGGGACACATACGGCAGCAGTGGCTCAGTATTGGGGCATCAGGTGCAGTAATAGGGACATATACGGCAGCGGCGGCTCATCATTGGGGTATCAGGTGCAGTTATAGGGACACATACGGCAGCAGCAGAGGCTCAGTATTGGGGTATCAGGTGCAGTAATAGGGACACGTACTGCAGCAGCAGAGGCTCAGTATTGGGGTATCAGGTGTAGTAATAGGGACACATACGGCAGCAGCGGCTCAGTATTGGGGTATCTGGTGCAGTAATAGGGACACACACAGCAGCAGCGGTTCAGCATTGGGGTATCAGGTGCAGTAATAGCGACACATACAGAAGCAGCGGCTCAGCATTGGGGTATCAGCAGGATGAGTGTTTTGTGCAGGTTGGGGATACATGGTGATGGGGCTGTAATATGAGAAGTGAAACGTGTCGTTGTTGTATTCTCTGTAGCAGAGCCGTGGCTGGAGGAGTTGTCATGTCAGTCTGGGCCAGAAGGAAAAGACGTGAAAACTGACCGATTCCATCAGAAAGAACGTCAGCGGTAAGACACCAACTATACCTGTGCAGTAATCACATATGTTTTGTAGGACTGGTATTTACCACTGATCATATTGCGGTTATATCCATGTTGGTCTTTATATAGGGATTATTTTCAGTAACAGCGCAGTCATCTCCTACAACCACTATTAGGGTGCGTCACCGAGTTGTAATCACAGTTACCTAGTTAGGGGCCCACTCAGAAGTTTCGCCCCCCCTGAACCGAAACCCTAGCTACGCCTTTGGGTCACATGCTGGACCTTATCTTCACCCGTCTCTGCTCCCTCACTAATCTCAATAACTCACCCCTCCCCCTGTGTGACCACAACCTACTGACATTCTCTTTCCTCTCCTCTCCTACTGCGCAACCCCTGCTCCATAAACTCGCTCACCCTGGCAGGAATCTCAAACACCTCAATTTATAATCACTCTCTGAGTCCCTTCTCCCTCTTACAGACATAGCTTCCCTTCATGACACAGTTGCTGCTGCCACTTTTTATAACACCACAATAACAGCAACACTTCATTCGGCTGCCCCCCTCACGCAGAGCAAAACTCGTACAATCAACAGGCAGCCCTGGCTAACCAGCATGGCCAAAGACCAGAGACGGGTTTCCAGGGCCGCTGAGCGGAGATGGAAGAGAACCCAATCTACTGAGCACTTCAGCGCATACAAGCAGTCCCTTGCCAGCTTTAAGTCCACGCTCTCTGCCTCTAAACAAACTTACTTCGCATCTCTCATATCCTCCCTGTCTCACAACCCTAAATAACTCTTCAACCCTTTCAATTCTCTACTCTGTCCCACAGCACCTCCTCCCCCTCCTCTCATTTCTGCTGAAGACTTTGCCTCCTTCTTTAAGCAGAAGATCGACAAGATCAGACAAAACTTTGGCCCGCAGCCCCCAATGCCCCTCTTAGCCACTCAGCCCTGTTCTGCCAAAGCTTGCTTCTCCACCATGACATAAGATCAGCTCTCCAACCTTCTGTCAAGATCACACCTCACCACTTGTGCCCACGACCCTCTCCCGTCTCACCTCATCCCTAACTTGGCCACAGTATTCATCCCATCTCTAACACACCTCTTCAACCTTTCACTTACAAATGGTGTCTTTCCCTTATCCTTCAAACATGCCTCAATCACACCCATCCTCAAAAAGCCCTCCCTTGATCCATCCTCTGTGTCTAACTATCACCTGATATCGCTTCTCCCTTACGCCTCAAAACTACTGGAACAGCATGTATATCTTGAACTGTCCTCCCACCTCTCCTCCTGTTCCCTCTTTGACCGGTTACAATTTGGCTTCCGACCGCATCACTCAACTGAAAATGCCCTAACTAAAGTCACTAACGACTTACTAACCGCCAAGAGCAAGCGACACTACTCTGTCCTCCTTCTCCTGGACCTGTCCTCTACCTTCGACACCGTAGACCATTCCCTCCTGCTGCAGACTCTCTCATCTCTTGGCATCACAGACTTTGCCCTATCCTGGATCTCATCATACCTAACAGACCGAACATTTAGTGTCTCCCTTTCACACACCACCTCCTCACCTCTCCCCCTGTCTGTTGGTGTTCCTCAAGGCTCTGTCCTAGGATCCCTACTATTCTCCATCTACACCTTTGGCTTGGGACAGCTCATAGATTCCTACGGTTTGCATTATCACCTCTATGCCGATGACACACAGGTCTACCTATCTGGAGCCAACCTCGCATTCTTAGGCTAGTTTCACACTTGCTTTTTTTTGCAGCGCGTTTTTCCCGCAAAAAAACGCATTGAAAAAACGCATACAAAAGCATACAACTGCTGCATTTTTTTCAAGCATTTTTATGAGCATGCATGAAAAAAACGCAGCGTTTTTAAGCGTTTGTATGCGTTTTTAGTGCGTTTTTACCGCGTTTGCGTTTTTTTCCAACATTGGATGTCCCCTCACACTAACCCAAACCATGACTTTACTAACCCTAACCCTGACCCTAACCCTAACCCTGACCCTAGCCCTAACCCTAACCCTGACCCTAACCCTTAACCAAATCATACTTAACCCTAACCCAAACCCTAAACCCTAACTAACCCTAACCCTAACCCTAACCCTGACCCTAACCCTAACCCTAACCCTAACCCTGACCCTAACCCTAACCCTAACCCTGACCCTGACCCTAACCCTAACCCTAACCCTGACCCTAACCTTTAACCAAACCATACTTAACCCTAACCCTGACCCTAACCCTAACCCTAACCCTGACCCTAACCCTAACCCTAACCCTAACCCTGACCCTAACCCTTAACCAAACCATACTTAACCCTAATCCTGACCCTAACCCTGACCCTAACCCTTAACAAAACCATACTTAACCCTAACCCTGACCCTAACCCTAACCCTAACCCTAACCCTAACCCTGACCCTAACCCTAACCCTAACCCTGACCCTAACCCTTAACCAAACCATACTTAACCCTAATCCTGACCCTAACCCTGACCCTAACCCTTAACAAAACCATACTTAACCCTAACCCTGACCCTAACCCTAACCCTAACCCTAACCCTGACCCTAACCCTGACCCTAACCCTAACCCTAAACCCCCTTAACTAACCCTAACTCTAACCCAAACCCCTAAATTCCATGGTTAAAAAAAAAAACGCATATGCAAAAAAACGCATACATGAGCATGCCAGTGCGCACATATGCGCATCCATAGGCTATAATGGCCATTTTTAGCGCAAAACGTGCGCATATGTGCGCATGCGCTTTTTTGCAGGGCCAAAAAATGCAACATGCTGCGTCTGGAAAATACCAACGCACACCCCAAAAAAACGCAGCGCATGAAAATCGCATACATGCGCTTACAAGCGCGCAGGTATGCGCACCCATGTTAAATATAGGGGAAAAAACGCATGCGCACATATGCGTTTTTTTCCAGCGCTAAAAAACGCAAATGTGAAACCAGCTTTACTGACTGAAATCCCACAATGTCTGTCTGCTATCTCAGCCTTCTTCTCTGCTCGCTTTCTCAAACTGAACATGGACAAAGCAGAATTCATCATCTTTCCCCCATCTCACTCTACCCCTCCACCAGATCTATCCATCAATGTCAATGGCTGTTTTCTTTCCCCAGTCCTGCACGCACGGTACCTTGGGGTGATCCTCGACTCTGTGCTCTCTTTCAAACCACATAGCCAAGCCCTCGCCTCCTCCTGCCACCTCAAACTCAAAAATATTTCCCGGATCCGCTCATTCCTCAACCACGAAACCACAAAAACACTAGTGCAAGCTATTATCCTATTATCATCTCCTGCCTCGACTACTGCAACTTCCTACTCTCTGGCCTCCTTTCTAGCACTCTGGCTCCGCTCCATTCCATCCTACACTCTGCTGCCCGACTAATCCACCTGTCTCCCCGCTATTCCCCAGCCTCCCCCTATGCCAGGCACTTCACTGGCTTCCTATTGCCCAGAGGCTCCAATTCAAAACCCTAACCATGACATACAAAGCAATCCACAACCTGTCTCCTCCATACATCTGTGACATGGTCTCTAGGTACCTACCCGCACGCAACCTTCGATCATCTCAAGGTCTCCTTCTCTACTCTCCCCTTATCTCTTCTTCTCACAATCGCATACAAGACTTCTCCCGTGCTTCCCCCATACTCTGGAACTCTCTGCCGCAACACATCAGACTCTCACCATCAACGGAAACCTTCAAGAAGAACCTGAAGACCCACCTGTTCAGACAAGCCTACAGCCTGCAATGATCCTCGGTCTACTGAACCACCGCACGACCTGCTCTACCCACTCCTACTGTATCCTCACCCATCCCTGTAGACTGTGAGCCCTCGCGGGCAGGGTCCCCTCTCCTTATGTACTTGTGTGTCCCTTGTCTTACACATGTTTATTATACTTGTCTATATTTCCCCTTTTCACATGTAAAGCGCCATGGAATAAATGGCGCTATATAAATGCATAATAATAATAATAATAATAATAATAATAATAGGGTAGCTGGCGTCAGGTGACACAGACGATGTGGAGTCAGGTACAAGAGTAATTCCAAAGCTAGCAAAAAACTCAAGTGAAAACCAAAGGAATCCACAGGACAATGGCTAATAAAGAAGAGCCAATAACAACCATTACCAACTACTGAGAAGCAACCAGAGCTCAATCATTCAGCACTCACCATACACCTATGCAAGGGAACTAAATAAACAGCAATGAACTGGATTAGAAGCAGGCCAAATTAAGCCAGCCCTTTTCCAAGGATAATAATCAGATGGTGCATTACTTTCAGTCATGTCCAGGGAGCCACTCCCTGCTCATCTGAACAGCAAGGTTCACAAATTCCCATCATTGGCTAACACCAGGCAAGGCATCTCCAGGGCCATAAAATTAGTGGGAAGTACAGTGTCTTGTGTTCCCACATCTCTCACCACTACCACACATTAGACACCACCGTGTGTAGTCGCACCACTCAAATGCGCGCTTGCCCCAGGACAGACCAACCGGTGGAGCAGGCAGGACCCGGAGGAGGACGATTGCGTCCATGACAGGTATTCCTAATAAATATATTGTGGAATTGGGAGAAAATGAAGGCATTAGCAGAGGGGAGAACCATAGGAGTAACGAGGATAGAAATGTATAACTAGGGCAGCAGAGTAGCAGACGCACTGGAGAGGTGTAATGATGCCTTACAAGTAGTGTTGAGCGATACCATTCGATACCCAAAAATATCGTATCGGATGGTATCGCCCGATACGAAAAAAATATCGGGTATCGACGATTCCGATACCGGAAGTCCCATTCAAGTCAATGGGACTTCCGGTATCGGAATTAAAAAAAAGCCCTTTATTTCCATGTTGGCTAATTCTACATAATTGAAAACATATAAGAATCATGTAGAATGTATTGTGGGAGGTGGAGGAGACATTAAATTAAAGGCATAGTGGTTTATTCAAATCACATGGCATAGCATTAATTCCAATTTTTTTTTCAAGACGTTCGGAGTTAAAAAGATATTGACTATGTTAACCTTTTTTATATTTTGTCAGATATGTATGTTTCACAACTTCCATGCTCTTCACCTTCTTTTGTACTTCTCCCACACTTTCTCCTTCAAGATCCGCAGCAGTAGCATTTTTTTCATCAACTTTTTCTTCACCTTATTCATCTTCTTCTTCTTCACCTTCTTCCCATTATTTTTTTTCCATTCTTCATATTCTTCTTATTCAGCTATTATTAATTTTCATATGCTATTTCTTCATCTTCTTCCTATTCCTCTTTTTCTTCATTTTCTTATGGTGACAGGCATTCCTGTAGTACTTATCTATAAAAGTTATGATTACACCTTACGCTCTGCCTGTCACAAAAGATTTACAACAGGATTTGTCCGTGTTCAGTTTGGCCTGCAGCAGCAGGCATTTTCCTGGGGCACCATGAGGAGGAACGGACTCACCCCCATTTACTGCTTAGTCTTCTTCTGCTTATAATTTTGATATCTTCTATGCTGATTTTTAGTCTTATGCTTAATGTTCTTCTGCTTTCTGTTCTTCTGCTTTTGCTTCTTCTGCTTCTTGTTCTTCTGTCTTTTGTTCTGTATCTTGGTGGTTGTCTTCATGTTCTTTGCCCTCTTGGTCATATTATTTAGGGTCATATTTCTGGTCTTCTTTGGTGTGGTCTTCAGGGTCGTCGTCATCAGAGTCGTCGTCATGGACGACTTCAAAAAGCTTGATCTTGGAAATGTAGCAGAAGGTACAAGAAGGCTGAGAAACTGGCGAGAACCAGCTGACAGTACTGGAACCCGTAGTGGCAGCAGAAGGAACAAGAGCCAATGGCACTACTGAGGAACAGCTGACGGTGCTGGACCCCGGTTACTATGCAGGAGGTACCTGTGCTAGAAACCACTACCAAGGACCAGCTGACGTTGCTGGACCTCAGATACCGAGATGGAGGCACCTAGGCCAAAGGCTCTGGCGAGAACCAGCTGACAGTGCTGGCACCCGGATGGGTAGCAGAAGGAACAAGAGCCAATGGCACTACTGAGGACCAACTGACAGTGCTGGACCACGGTTACTAAGCAGAAGGTACCTGTGCTAAAAAGCACTACCAAGGACCAGCTGACGTTGCTGGACCTCGAATACCGAGATGGAGGCACCTAGGCCAAAGGCTCTGGCGAGAACCAGCTGACAGTGCTGGCACCCGGATGGGTAGCAGAAGGTACCCATCCAAAGCAAAGTAGCCAGACGCAAGCCGGCCGCAGTTACCGAAACCCACAGTCCTACAGGGGGTCCATGTCCCATTGGCACTACGGATCCAGCCTTCAGTGCCAGATCCCGCAGTCCACATAGGAGTCACCTAAACTGCAGGCACCATAGAGTCGGCTAACCCGGCCGCAAGACGACAGGACAACGGATTGGTGGCAAAATGACCTTGACACTACCCGGAAACAGCTGGCGTGCTGAAAACAGGCTGGGCAACAGGGAGTACCCATGCCAAAGACACTGCCGAGAACCAGCTGACGGTGCTGGAACCCAGATGGGTAGCAAAAGCTACAAGAGCCAATGGCACTACCGAGGAACAGCTGATGGTGCTGGACCACGGTTACTAGGCAGGAGGTACCTGTGCTAGAAAGCACTACCAAGGACCAGCTGACGTTGCTGGACCTTGGATACCGAGATGGAGGCACCTAGGCCAAAGGCTCTGACGAGAACCAGCTGACAGTGCTGGCACCCGGATGGGTAGCAGAAGGAACAAGAGCCAATGGCACTACTGAGGACCAACTGACAGTGCTGGACCACGGTTACTAAGCAGAAGGTACCTGTGCTAAAAAGCACTACCAAGGACCAGCTGACGTTGCTGGACCTCGAATACCGAGATGGAGGCACCTAGGCCAAAGGCTCTGGCGAGAACCAGCTGACAGTGCTGGCACCCGGATGGGTAGCAGAAGGTACCCATCCAAAGCAAAGTAGCCAGACACAAGCCGGCCGCAGTTACCGAAACCCACAGTCCTACAGGGGGTCCATGTCCCATTGGCACTACGGATCCAGCCTTCAGTGCCAGATCCCGCAGTCCACATAGGAGTCACCTAAACTGCAGGCACCATAGAGTCGGCTAACCCGGCCGCAAGACGACAGGACAACGGATTGGTGGCAAAATGACCTTGACACTACCCGGAAACAGCTGGCGTGCTGAAAACAGGCTGGGCAACAGGGAGTACCCGTGCCAAAGACACTGCCAAGAACCAGCTGACGGTGCTGGAACCCAGATGGGTAGCAAAAGCTACAAGAGCCAATGGCACTACCGAGGAACAGCTGATGGTGCTGGACCACGGTTACTAGGCAGGAGGTACCTGTGCTAGAAAGCACTACCAAGGACCAGCTGACGTTGCTGGACCTTGGATACCAAGATGGAGGCACCTAGGCCAAAGGCTCTGATGAGAACCAGCTGACAGTGCTGGCACCCCGATGGGTAGCAGAAGGAACAAGAGCCAATGGCACTACCGAGGACCAACTGACGGTGCTGGACCACGGTTACTAAGCAAAAGGTACCTGTGCTAAAAAGCACTACCAAGGACCAGCTGACGTTGCTGGACCTCGGATACCGAGATGGAGGCACCTAGGCCAAAGGCTCTGGTGAGAACCAGCTGACAGTGCTGGCACCCGGATGGGTAGCAGAAGGTACCCATCCAAAGCAAAGTAGCCAGGCCGCAAGCCGGCCGCAGTTACCGAAACCCACAGTCCTACAGGGGGTCCATGTCCCATTGGCACTACGGATCCAGCCTTCAGTGCCAGATCCCGCAGTCCACATAGGAGTTACCTAAACTGCAGGCACCGTAGAGTCGGCTAACCCGGCCGCAAGACGACAGGACAACGGATTGGTGGCAAAGTAACCTTGACACTACCCGGAAACAGCTGGCGTGCTGGAACCAGGCTGGGCAGGAGGGAATACCCGTGCCAATGAAACTTCTGAGCAGCAACTGGTGATGTTGGAGCCCAGGGACAATCATGGTGTAGGCCGAGGCCTACTTGGTGGCAGTATTATATAGGTTGTAGACTACAACAGACTGTCAACGTGCTCCAATTAGGCATCTGTCTCCACTCTGTTTCCAGGATTTCACCTGACCACCAACACCGCCAGTTTATGCGTACAGTAGCCGTCTGCCCAATCCACACGTGTTCCTGTGTTACTGGTGTTCTGTAATGTCAGCAGATCCCCTGATGTGTGTCTGGCAATGTCTCCTGCTCTGTCCACATTCCCACCACTTGTAGTGGGAAGGTGGACAGCGCAGGAGACAGTGCCAGACACACATTGGTGGATCAGCTCATGTAACAGAACACCAGGAACACAGGAACAAGTGTGGAATGCGTGGACGGTAACTGTGAGCAGGAACTGGCGGTGTTGGAGGTCAGGGGAAATACTAGAGACAGAGTGGAGACAGAGACCAAATCAGAGAATGTTTAAATCAGAAGTAGTTACAATTAGGAGGCTGCAGCAGTTTGCCCTCCACACAGCAGGGGATCAGCTGACGTTACTGACCCCCACTTTCACATGAACGAGTGTTTTTTTCTGTGTGGACAGCACTTCCGAGCACCAACTGGCGTTGTTGGAGCCCAGGGACAATCATGGTGTAGGCTGAGGCCTACTAGGAGCCAGGTGTAAATCGGAGGTATTTTGACTTTGGAGGGAGCAGGACACTTTGCCATACACACAGCAGGGGAGCAGCTGACGTTACCGAACCCCACTTTCACATGAACAAGTGTTTTTTTCTGTGTGGACAGCACTTCCGAGCACCAACTGGTGGTGTTGGAGCCCAGGGACAATCATGGTGTAGGCCGAGGCCTACTTGGTGGCATTTTTATATCGTTTGTAGGCTACAGCAGACTGTCAACGTGCTCCAATTAGGCATCTGTCTCCACTCTGTTTCCAGGATTTCACCTGACCACCCACACCGCCAGTTTATGCGTACAGTTGCCGTCTGCCCAATCCACACGTGTTCCTGTGTTACTGGTGTTCTGTAATGTCAGCAGATCCCCTGATGTGTGTCTGGCAATGTCTCCTGCTCTGTCCACATTCCCACCACTTGTAGTGGGAAGGTGGACAGCGCAGGAGACAGTGCCGGACACACATTGGGGGATCAGCTCACGTAACAGAACACCAGGAACACAGGAACAAGTGTGGAATGCGTGGACGGCAACTGTGAGCAGGAACTGGCGGTGTTGGAGGTCAGGGGAAATATTAGAGACAGAGTGGAGACAGAGGCCAAATCAAAGAATGTTTAAATCAGAAGTAGTTACAATTTGGAGGCAGCAGCAGTTTGCCCTCCACACAGCAGGGGATCAGCTGACGTTACTGACCCCCACTTTCACATGAACGAGTGTTTTTTTCTGTGTGGACAGCACTTCCGAGCACCAACTGGCGGTGTTGGAGCCCAGGGACAATCATGGTGTAGGCCGAGGCCTACTTGGTGGCATTTTTATATTGTTTGTAGGCTACAGCAGACTGTCAACGTGCTCCAATTAGGCATCTGTCTTCACTCTGTTTCAAGGATTTCACCTGACCACCAACCCCGCCAGTTTATGCGTACAGTAGCCGTCTGCCCAATCCACATGTGTTCCTGTATAACTGGTGTTCTGTAATGTCAGCAGATCCCCTGATGTGTGTCTGGCAATGTCTCCTGCTCTGTCCACATTCCCACCACTTGTAGTGGGAAGGTGGACAGCGCAGGAGACAGTGCCGGGCACACATTGGGGGATCAGCTCACGTAACAGAACACCAGGAACACAGGAACAAGTGTGGAATGCGGGAACTGGCGGTGTTGGAGATCAGGGGAAATATTAGAGACAGAGTGGAGACAGAGGCCAAATCAAAGAATGTTTAAATCAGAAGTAGTTACAATTTGGAGGCAGCAGCAGTTTGCCCTCCACACAGCAGGGGATCAGCTGACGTTACTGACCCCCACTTTCACATGAACGAGTGTTTTTTTCTGTGTGGACAGCACTTCCGAGCACCAACTGGCGTTGTTGGAGCCCAGGGACAATCATGGTGTAGGCTGAGGCCTACTAGGAACCAGGTGTAAATCGGAGGTATTTTGACTTTGGAGGGAGCAGGACGCTTTGCCATACACACAGCAGGGGATCAGCTGATGTTACCGAACCCCACTTTCACATGAACGAGTGTTATTTTCTGTGTGGACAGCACTTCCGAGCACCAACTGGCGGTGTTGGAGCCCAGGGACAATCATGGTGTAGGCCGAGGCCTACTTGGTGGCATTTTTATATCGTTTGTAGGCTACAACAGACTGTCAACGTGCTCCAATTAGGCATCTGTCTCCACTCTGTTTCCAGGATTTCACCTGACCACCAACACCACCAGTTTATGCGTACAGTAGCCGTCTGCCCAATCCACATGTGTTCCTGTGTTACTGGGGTTCTGTAATGTCAGCAGATCCCCTGATGTGTGTCTGACAATGTCTCCTGCTCTGTCCACATTCCCACCACTTGTAGTGGGAAGGTGGACAACGCAGGAGACAGTGCCGGACACACATTGGGGGATCAGCTCACGTACCAGAACACCAGGAACACAGGAACAAGTGTGGAATGCGTGGACGGCAACTGTGAGCAGGAACTGGCGGTGTTGGAGGTCAGGGGAAATACTAGAGACAGAGTGGAGACAGAGGCCAAATCAGAGAATGTTTAAATCAGAAGTAGTTACAATTTGGAGGCAGCAGCAGTTTGCCCTCCACACAGCAGGGGATCAGCTGACGTTACTGACCCCCACTTTCACATGAACGAGTGTTTTTTTCTGTGTGGACAGCACTTCCGAGCACCAACTGGCGTTGTTGGAGCCCAGGGACAATCATGGTGTAGGCTGAGGCCTACTTGGTGCCAGGTGTAAATCTGAGGTACTTTGAGTTTGGAGGGAGCAGGACACTTTGCCATACACACAGCAGGGGATCAGCAGACGTTACCGAACCCCACTTACACATGAACAAGTGTTTTTTCTGTGTGGACAGCACTTCTGAGCACCAACTGGCGGTGTCGGAGCCCAGGTAAAATCAGGTAGTAGGTCGAGGCCTACTTGGAGCCAGGTGTAAATCTGAGGTACTTTGAGTTTGGAGGGAGCAGGACACTTTGCCATACACACAGCAGGGGATCAGCAGACGTTACCGAACCCCACTTACACATGAACAAGTGTGTTTTCTGTGTGGACAGCACTTCCGAGCACCAACTGGCGGTGTTGGAACCCAGGGAAAATCAGGTAGTAGGCCGAGGCCAACTTGGAGCCAAGTGTAAATCTGAGGTTGTTTGACTGTGGAGGGAGCAGGACACTTTGCCATACACACAGCAGGGGATCAGCTGACGTTACCAAACCCCACTTACACATGAACGAGTGTTTTGTCTGTGCGTACAGCACTTCTGAGCACCAACTGGCGGTGTAGGAGCCCAGGGAAAATCAGGTAGTAGGCTGAGGCCTACTTGGTGGCAGTTTTAGATTGTTTCTACACTACTACTAACTGTCAACGTACTCCAATTAGGCCTCTGTCTTCACTCTGTTTTGAGTATTTCCTCTGGCTTTCAACCACGCCAGTTGCTGTTCTGAAATGCCGTCTGCACAACCAACACTTGTTCCTGTGTTACTGGGGTTCTGTAACAGCAGCTTCTCCCTAGAGGTGAGTCAGGCAATGTCTCCTGCTCTGTCCACTTTTCCACTACAAGTAGTGGGAATGTAGACAAAGCAGGAGACATTGCCGGACTCACCTCTGGAGATGAGCAGACGTTGCAGGACCCAGGTAACACAGGAACAAGTGTGGATTGTGCAGACGGCACTTGAGAGCAGAAACAGGCGGTGTTGTAGGCCGGAGGAAATACTCAAAACAGAGTGGAGACAGAGGGCAAATCAGAGAACATATTAAATCAGAGGTAGTCAGAAGTTGTAGGCAGCAGGAGAGTTTGCTGTACACACAGCAGGGGATCAGCTGACGTTACCGAACCCCACTTACACATGAACAAGTGTTTTGTCTGTGTGGACAGCACTTCTGAGCACCAACTGGCGGTGTCGGAGCCCAGGGAAAATCAGGTAGTAGGCCGAGGCCTACTTGGAGCCAGGTGTAAATCTGAGGTACTTTGAGTTTGGAGGGAGCAGGACACTTTGCCATACACACAGCAGGGGATCAGCTGATGTTACCAAACCCCACTTACACATGAGCGAGTGTTTTGTCTGTGTGGACAGCACTTCTGAGCAACAACGGACGCTGCTGTAGCCCAGGAAATAAAGTTCAGGTCATAGAAACATGAACACAACAGGAGACCTGGATCCTGTTGCCAGGCAATTATTTATTCTGGAAGAGGACTGGCAAATTCAGGTGAGATCCAGGCCTTGTTCATTTTCACAAAAGTAAGCCGGTCAACATTATCGGCGGATAGTCGCGTGCGACGGTCTGTTACCACACCACCTGCAGCACTAAAGACACGTTCCGATAATACACTGGCAGCAGGGCAAGCCAGCACATCCAATGCATACTGGCTAAGCTCTGGCCATGTATCCAGCTTAGAGACCCAAAACTTGAACGGGGAAGAGCCGTCTGGGAGTACACTAACAGGGCAAGACAAGTAGTCTGTTACCATCTGACGGAAACGTTGCCTCCTGATGACTGGAGCTGTCTGTGATGGTGTAGCCGTTTGTGGCGGTCCCACAAAACTTTTCCACATTTGGGCCATACTGGCCTTGCCTTGTCCTGCGGCACTGCCTCTGCTACCTCTTTGTGCAGAGCTTCCTCCACTGCCTCTACCCACATGGCTGCTTTGAAAAGCACTACCAGCAACACTTGCGGGGGGAATGGCCTGGGAGTGTGCTGATGACTGAGAATGTGGTTCAGTGGGTGGAATTTCACTGGGTCTCTGGACAACAGTGGCAGAGGTTCTTCCATGGCGTTCCAGTGAGGAAGCCGAACCAGCTGTGTGTGAGCTGGAGGAAGAGGCCCCAACACGAGCTGAAGAGGTGGTAGGTGCTGCTGAAGGTTGGCCTACATCTTCAGTGTGTCTGTGTAACTCCACCTCGTGCTTGGTACGCACATGTTTCCACATATTTATGGTATTGAGGTTGCTCGCATTTTTCCCTCGTTTAAATTTCTGATGACACAGCTTGCATGTGACAAAGCAAATGTCATCTGCAGCTGTGTCAAAAAAAGACCACGCACTGCAAGTCCTGGGAGTGCCCGTTTTGTGTTTTGGAAGAGGATTGCTCCTCACAGGTGCCAAAGTGGAGGCTACAGGCAAACAAGTCTGCCCCCGCCCTCCTCTTTTGGCCGTTCGGGGAATCTCTTCCTCAGAGCTGCTCCCACCACCTTCCTGTGGCTGAAGCCATGATGTGTCAAGGACCTCATCATCTCCACTCCCCTCTTCAAGCACCGGCTGGTCCTGGGTTGTCTCGCCAGCACCGTACGCACCAGAAATTGGCAACTGAGTCTCATCATCATCAGATGAGTACTGAGGTGTGCTGACAATAGGCACTGGCCCACCCGCCTCTTCAGATTCAGAGGGACAAAGCAGTTGCGCATCACTGCATACTCCCTCTTCTTCACGCTCTAGAATGCTGCTTGGCTTGCCACCTCTTTCCAAGCCAACAGATTCTGAGAACAGAAGTAAAGATTGAGATGGCTCCTGTCCAGGGCTCTCAGACTGCCTGGGCAATTTGGCAGGTGGTGAAGAGACAGATGGTTGCTCTTCAGTGCTCTGGCCCTGAGAGGATGCAGAAGTCATTGAATTGGATGCGTTAGCTGCCATCCATCCGACAACGGCTTCAATTTGTTCGTCACGCAGCAGTGGCACACGGCGAGGTCCTACAAAGCTGCGCATGAAGGACTGTTGCCTGGTAAAAGAGGGGGATGCCGGGTCACTGGTGGCAGCAGCAGACACCGAATCCCCACGTCCTCTCCCTGCTGAAACTCCACGGCCACGACCACGTGCCTTACTCCCTGCCTTCTTCATCTTGGTAGACTGATAAAGCTGGGCAGAAAAGTAAAAAAGGGGGGGCTTAGTGTGCTTATTCCTGAACACCTGCTAACCAGTATAAGAAATGCTAATTTTGCTAAGAGTGTGTGTACTTCACTTTAATATGATCTAATGTGGCCTACACAACTCTAAAGTGGAGTGTTTGGTGAACTTTATTTCCTTTTTTTTTTGGGGGGGGGGGAAAAAAAGGATGTGACCAAAGTTTGAAAGCTATAGTATCACAAACTTTTTGGAGCGATTACAATGCAGGAAGCTAGCCTACAATGCAATTGATGAGGCTCCGAAAAATAGGGTGATACTAGTCTGGCTGGCCCTGAAGGGCACAAGACAGCAAAAAGGCTCCTCTATCTAATCCTATATAGTGTTTGCAACCAACCAATGACAATGGATGCGGATGGAAGCACACTAATATAGGAGCAAAAATCTGGACAAATTAGCTGCAAAAAGAGGACTATGTATGAGGCAGTGACGCACGCTGAGCAGACTACAACCAGCGGTGGCTGTAGAGCACACTGCAACGTGAGCTGCACTCACACACAGAGAGACCTATCAGACAGCCAAAAACAGTGCAGAGAAATGGGCTATAGCACTGAAAGGCTGCTGAAAGGCTCCGCTGTCCACTCCTTTAGTGTTTGCAACCAACGTGTATGGATACGTATGGAAGCACACTATACAGGAGAAAAAAAAAGCAGCAATAAAAGAAAAATGTGTATGAGGCAGAGACACACGCTGGGCGGCCTACAAGCAGACGTGCCTGCAGGACACACTACACAGCGTGGGTCTGCACTCACACAGCCCTTGCAGACAGCTATTAAAACAGCGCTGTTGGGCTAAAAAAATGCTACAGTGGTGGATTATGTAGCCTGGGTAGAGCAATAGATATGTTTGATGATCGCTATTTCTAACTGTCCCTCACAGTCTTCAACAGCAGCCTGTCCCTAACTGAATTCACAGCAGAGTGAACCCGAAATGGCGGCTGCTGCGGTTTTTATAGTGCATCATGACATCATTTCAGCAACCAATAACAGCCATGCCAGTAGTTAACATGCCTACATGCCTAACAGGATGTGCCCACACTTCTGAGGATCCCCGTTGGCTGAATCAAATCGAGCGGGCTCCTAGCATTATGGGAACTTCCGATTCCGGTATTCGATATGAAAAAAGTATCGGAACTAAGTATCGGAATTCCGATACAGCTAATATCGGCCGACACCCGATACTTGCGGTATCGGAATGCTCAACACTACTTACAAGTGATTTTTCAAGGGCTAACAATACGTTGGGATCACAGGAACCACAGTACCTGGTTCCCAGCCACCCCTACTTTTCTGGCAAACCATCCCTGCTATGTATGAACATACTAGGTACTTAATCAATTGTGCACTGTGCAACACAATCAATGTAAAGGTTAGCGTAACCACTGATACATGGACCAATAAGCACAGGCAGGGATGTTATTTCTCTCTAACTGGCCACTTGTTAAATGTTGTGGCTGCTGGGCCTGAGACAAAAAATGTTTTGGGGCATGTCCAACCACTGCAGAGGATTACTGGATGTTTTAGGGATGTTTCTCTGTCCATGTTGCCTCCTTCTATTCCTACTCTGCTTCCTCCAACATCTCCTCACCTTGTCAGCGTAACTTTTGTACCACCAGATTCAGCACAGGCAGGGGTAAACTACAGCAAGCTGTTTTGAAATGCATCTGTATGTGGTAAAAATCCCACATTGTGCAGGAGCTGTGGATGGGGATCAATGAACAGACAGATGTGTGGTTGTTGCAAATAAACCTCAAGCCCAGCAAGATGGTGAGCAATAATGGGTGAAATCCTGTAGCAGGTCTGGGCCTAGCCAGTTTGATGTATATTCCTTGCCTGTCGCATATGCTGAATCTGATGGTGTAGACCTTTCTAAAAAAATTACCCAGATATGTCAGAGCTGGTGTTGAAACTGTAGTCCGTCTGTACGCGTTTTCAGCATTCTCACCCTGATGCT
Source organism: Dendrobates tinctorius (assembly GCF_039654945.1). Classification (NCBI taxonomy): domain Eukaryota; kingdom Metazoa; phylum Chordata; class Amphibia; order Anura; family Dendrobatidae; genus Dendrobates; species Dendrobates tinctorius. The sequence goes on along the minus strand of NW_027361752.1, from coordinate 15,322,627 downwards.
GCTTGGCTGTCTGCGCTGCAGCTTCACTTCTGCTGTTCCAGAGAGACTGTGTGAGCAGCAGCAGGTGACTCTTGAGTTTGAGCTGCAGCATGCATGGGCGAGTTGCTCTGCGGAACAACACCACTTCACGACCAACAAGTGGACCTCAATGCAATACGTGTGTTCTGTGATATGCTACTTTGAGTACTACATGAACATGGCCAGTGTTGATGACACCATCATCATTATTAACCCACTTTTATGCCTACTAGAAAAATAAAGCTTCAGGCGATGATGGATGAGGTGGTGGTACAGGAGAAACAGGAGGAGGAACAGTGATCTTTCACACCATTATCAGGCCAGTTGTTCACACATGTCTTGGAGGATGGGTTCCTGTGTCAACAGCGGCCAGGTAAACTAATGTCCAGCCAGGGGGTAATTTCAGAGGAGGAGTACGAGGAGGATGAGGATAAGGAACAACTGAGCTCACAGCAGACTGGCATGCAAAACAGCTCATGGGCTTCACTGGAGCATGGCTGGGGGGATACAAATGATACAGAAGTCCCAGATGATACACCTCCCACCGAAGACAGTGAGGAATGCCTCTGGGTAGCCTGGCAAATATTAGGCATTACATGCTTGTGTGCCTGCGCAATGACCTCCAAGTTGCCCAGATTGTTACAAATGATTACTTTGTGGCCACCCTGCTAGGTCCCTACTACAACCACAACGTGCCATCCTTACTTCCTTCACTAGAGCGTGAACGGAAAATGCAGGAATACAAGTGCATGCTGATAGATGCACCACTGAAGGTGTCCTCACCTGACAGCGAGGGCTCAATGGAAGCACAAGGTAGAGCAGGAGGGGGAAGTCCCTGTTGTGAGTTCATTTTCCCCTTCACTACTGAGGCCCGAGGAACTCCCTCTTCTGGTGAAGAAAGGTAGTGAGCCTGATTGTCAAACACTCTTCTAAAGCTAAGTTTTCTGCTCGGTCTTTTGCATTTTTACTTTGACTTTTTTTTGCTCTGTTTTTCTGGATTTCTGCCATTCCCTGCTGGGGTGAGCTGAATTCCTTTAGCTCTGTCTTCTGAAAATACCTGAGTGCTGATTTAGTTTTTGAAGCCTAGCTGCTTCAGGGTCTTTTTCCATATCAGCTTGTTGGCTTATGTCTTTGATAGGGTTTTGGCAGATTGCAGACAGCAACCTTCCTTTCCTGTTCTGTTTAGTTAGCTTGGGCCCCATCGTTTGCTCAGCCTATCCTTCTATCTGTGTAAGTGTTTTTTCATCTTGCTTCACCGTCATTATATGTTGGGGGCTGCCTTTTACTTTGGGGTCTGCTCTGGTGCAGGGTAGATTTCCTTTTCTGTCTTTAGGCTATTTAGCTCTCCGGCTGTGATCGAGGGGTCTAGGGCACCGTAGGAACCCCCCACGGCTACAGCTAGTTGTGTTGATAGGTTCAGGGGTCTGCAATCTGATAGTTGCCAACTTCTCTGGTTTTCTGGACGTAGCTTCTATTTTTGTGTCTGCCTCCTACGGTGACTCAATCATAACAGAATCACCCGCCATACCGCAGTTCCTAGGGTACTCAATAGCAGGAAAGAATTGTAAAAAAAAAAGTGTGTATATTTTTTCCTCTATATCTCTGAGGCCGTAGGGGGAATTTTTTTTCTCTCAATGGAGATAAAGCAATTGTCTGATCATGTGGAGCAGCTCGCTGCGGAAGTGCGGGGAATTTCCGCCTACCTTGCTCATTCACATGCTGCTGAACCAAAGATTCCTACACCTGATGTATTTTTTGGGGATCGGTTTAAATTTTTGAATTTCAAAAATAATTGTAAATTATTTTTTGCCTTGAAGCCTAACTCGTCAGGGAGCTCCGCGCAGCAGGTTAAAATTGTCATCTCTTTGCTGCGTGGCTATCCCCAGGATTGGACGTTTTCTTTGAAACCAGATGATCCTATTCTGACTAATGTGAACACATTTTTTCAAGCCTTAGGGTTGTTGTATGACGAACCTAATGCCATTGATCAGGCTGAAAAGACCCTGCTGGTATGGAACCAGGGTCGAGATTCTGCAGAATTGTACTGTCAAAAATTCCGAAAGTGGGCAGTACTTACTACCTGGAATGATAATGCCTTGGCTGCTCTCTTTCGGAAGGGGTTGTCTGAAGCCGTAAAAGATACTATGGTGGGATTTCCTGTTCCCTCTGGTCTTGACGATTCTATGTCATTAGCCATTCAGGTTGATCGGCGTTTGCGCGAAAGAAAAGCTGCACGAGAGGTGTTGCCACCTGTTGAACAAATGTCTGAACCTATGCAATGTGATAGAGTTTTGTCTAGAGAGCAGCGTCAGGAGTTCAGAAGGCATAATAAGTTGTGTTTTTTCTGTGGAGATGCCTCTCATATTATTTCTGTCTGTCCTAAACGAGAGAAACGCTTTGCACACACGTTTTCTGTTGGTGGTGTTCAACCTAAGTTTCTTCTGGCAATTACTCTGATCTGCTCCCTGTCCACATTTTCCGCCAAGGCTTTTGTGGATTCGGGAGCAACCCTAAACCTAATGACTTGGATTTTGCTAAACGTTGTGGATTTCCGATGACACCTCTGCAGACGCCTATCCCTTTGAGGGGGATTGATGCTACTCCTTTGGCTAAAAATAAACCTCAGTTTTGGACCCAGGTGGTAATGCGGGTCGCCCCAGACCATCAAGAAAATTGCAGATTTTTGGTGTTGCATAATCTGCATGATACTATTGTTCTGGGGTTTCCCTGGTTACAAATTCATAATCCAGTTTTGGATTGGAAATCTGTGTCTGTGGTGAGTTGGGGTTGTCGGTGTGCCTTTAGTGAGGCTCCGGTGTTTTCCACCTCTCCTCAGTCACATGATGTTCCTGATTATTTGGCGGACTTTTATGATGTATTTAGTGAGAATGAGTCTGCGTCTCTGCCTCCTCATAGGAGTTATGACTGTGCAATTGAACTGAGCCCGGGGTGTAAATTTCCCAAGGGTCGGCTCTTCAATTTATCTGTACCCGAGCACGAGGCTATGCGATCCTATATTAAGGAGGCTTTGGAGAAGGGTCATATTAGACCATCCTCGTCACCCTTAGGTGCCGTTTTTTTTTTTGTAGCCAAAAAGGATGGATCATTAAGACCTTGTATTGATTATCGTGCCCTCAACAAAATTACTGTTAAATATCAGTATCCGTTACCCCTGATTTCTGATCTATTCTCCAGAGTTAAAGGTGCTTGCTGGTTTACCAAGCTTGACCTCAGGGGGGCGTATAATCTTATTCGCATTAAGCATGGGGATGAATGGAAGACGGCGTTTAATACTCCAGAGGGACATTTTGAGTACCTGGTGATGCCTTTTGGGCTCACTAATGCCCCTTCTGTCTTCCAGTGCTTCATGAACGATATTTTCCGAGATTTTGTCGATAAATTTTTGATTATCTATCTGGATGATATTTTGATCTTCTCCAAGGATTGGGATTCTCATGTGGAACATATTCGGACTGTGTTCCGGATCTTGAGGGAGAATTCCCTGTATGTCAAAGGATCTAAATGCCTTTTTGGAGTACAGATGATTTCTTTTTTGGGATTTATTTTGTCCCTGTCAACTATTGAAATGGACCCGGCCAAGGTACAGGCCATTTACGATTGGGTTCAGCCCACTTCTTTGAAGGCCCTCCAGAAGTTTTTGGGTTTTGCTAATTTTTATCGGAAATTTATAGCAAAATTTTCTAGTATTGCCAAGCCATTGACTGATTTGACTAAGAAGGGTGCTGATGTGTTAAATTGGTCTCCGGAGGCTGTTTCTTCCTTTCAGGAGCTGAAGCGAAGATTCACCTCCGCCCCGGTTTTGCGGCAACCTGATGTCTCACTTCCGTTCCAGGTAGAGGTGGATGCTTCTGAGATTGGTGCAGGAGCTGTTTTGTCCCAAAAGGATCCTGTAACATCTAAAATGAATCCCTGTGCTTTCTTTTCCCGAAAGTTCTCTCCATCTGAACGTAACTATGATGTGGGGAATCGGGAACTGTTGGCCATGAAATGGGCATTTGAGGAGTGGAGACATTGGTTGGAGGGAGCTAAACATCAAGGCGTGGTCCTTACTGACCACAAGAATTTGATTTACCTAGAGTCGGCTAAGCGCTTGAACCCTAGACAGGCTAGGTGGGCCTTGTTTTTTACACGTTTTGATTTTGTGGTTTCTTTTCTTCCTGGAACTAAGAATGTCAAGGCAGATGCCCTCTCTAGGAGCTTCTTTGCTGATTCTCCTGTGGTGACCAAGCCTGCTGCCATCTTAGGCGAAGGGGTAGTTCTTTCTGCCATCTCACCCGATTTGAGACGTGCTCTGGAAGAGTTCCAGGAGGACAAACCTGAGCGTTGTCCCAGTGGAAAGTTGTATGTTCCAGACCAGTGGAAGAAGAGAGTGATGTCTGAAGTTCATTGCTCTGCTTTGGCTGGTCATCCAGGCATTTTTGGTACTAGAGATCTGGTGAGTCGGTCTTTTTGGTGGCCCTCCTTGTCTCGTGATGTCAGGAATTTTGTGCAGTCCTGTGGGACGTGCTCCCGGTCTAAATCGTGTTCTCGCTCTAGTGGGTTGTTGATGCCTTTGCCTGTCCCCAAGAGGCCATGGACCCATATTTCAATGGATTTCATCTCTGATATGCCTGTCTCTCAAAGGATGACTGTTATTTGGGTGATTTGTGATAGGTTCTCTAAGATGGTTCATCTTGTACCACTCCCTAAGTTGCCGTCTTCCTCTGAGTTGGTGCCCCTGTTTTTGCAACAGGTGGTTCGCTTGCATGGGATTCCTGAGAACATTGTATCTGACAGAGGAGTTCAGTTTGTGTCTAGATTTTGGAGAACTTTCTGTTCCAAGCTGGGAATTCAGTTGTCCTTCTCCTCTGCTTTTCACCCTCACACCAATGGGCAGACAGAGAGAACAAACCAGACCTTGGAGTCATATTTGAGATGTTTTATTTCTGCTGATCAGGATGATTGGGTTTCATTTTTGCCCTTGGCCGAATTTGCTTTAAATAATAGAGCTAGTTCTGCCACTTTGATGTCACCTTTTTTTTGTAACTTTGGGTTTCATCCTCGATTTTCTTCAGGGCAGGTGGAGCCCTCTGCCTGCCCAGGTGTTGACACTGTGGTGGAGAGAATGCACCAGATCTGGGACCAAGTGGTGGATAAGTTATCTCTCTCCCAGGAAAAGGCCCAGCGGTTTTCCAACCGACATAGGACCATTGGTCCCCAGTTTAAGATTGGTGATATGGTGTGGTTATCATCAAAAAATATTGCTATGAAGGTGGCTTCTCCTAAGTTTAAGCCTAGATTTATTGGACCTTACAAGATTTTGGAGATTATTAATCCGGTCTCTTTTCATTTGGCTCTTCCTGTCACATTTAAAATCCATAATGTGTTCCATAAATCTTTGTTGAAGAGGTTTGTTGAACCTGTTGTTCCGGAGGTGGCACCTCCAGACCCTGTACTGGTTGAAGGTAACATGGAATATGAGGTAGAGAAAGTACTGGATTCCCGACTGGCTAGACGGAGACTCCAGTATTTGGTTAAGTGGAAGGGTTATGGTCAGGAGGATAATTCCTGGGTCTCTGCCTCTGATATTCATGCCAAAAGATTGGTGCGTGCCTTTCATCGGGCTCACCCTGATCGCCCTGGTGGCGTGGTTGAGGGTTCGGTGACCCCTCCTCAAGGGGGAGGTACTGTTGTGAGTTCATTTTCCCCTTCACTACTGAGGCCCGAGGAACTCCCTCTTCTGGTGAAGAAAGGTAGTGAGCCTGATTGTCAAACACCTGGGCCTAATGATGATGACTGGCTGAGTGGAGTTACTAACTGGATATAAGGCTGCCGACGCCCTTCTGCCCTGTGGGTGATTTCTCTGTGGGATCCTTGGAGACCAGTCTGAATTCCTGCTCTTCTAAAGCTAAGTTTTCTGCTCGGCCTTTTGCATTTTTGCTTTGACTTTGTTTTGCTTTGTTTTTCTGGATTTCTGCCATTCCCTGCTGGGGTGAGCTGAATTCCTTTAGCTCTGTCTTCTGAAAATACCTGAGTGCTGATTTAGTTTTTGAAGCCTAGCTGCTTCAGGGTCTTTTTCCATATCAGCTTGCTGGCTTATGTCTTTGATAGGGTTTTGGCAGATTGCAGACAGCAACCTTCCTTTCCTGTTCTGTTTAGTTAGCTTGGGCCCCATCGTTTGCTCAGCCTATCCTTCTATCTGTGTAAGTGTTTTTTCATCTTGCTTCATCATCATTATATGTTGGGGGCTGCCTTTTACTTTGGGGTCTGCTCTGGGGCAGGATAGATTTCCTTTTCTGTCTTTAGGCTATTTAGCTCTCCGGCTGTGATCGAGGGGTCTAGGGCACCGTAGGAACCCCCCACGGCTACTGCTAGTTGTGTTGATAGGTTCAGGGGTCTGCAATCTGATAGTTGCCAACTTCTCTGGTTTTCTGGACGTAGCTTCTATTTTTGTGTCTGCCTCCTACGGTGACTCAATCATAACAAGTCCCCAACACAGCTGGTTCACCGGCACCGCCGTGGAAGGAAGCATTAGCAAGACAGAAATGTGGAAAACCTTACTCAGCATGTCGCAACATCCAGCAGCACCATCTGATACAGTGTGTATTAGCAGGAGGCAGTGTTTACGTTATGCCTGTGTAGCAATTCACTCAGGATTAATAGGTTACACTCTAAAAAAATGCAACTGAGCATGCTGGTTCTTGTGCAGACTAGATACCCTGACACCGCAGTGCTTAGTGGTGCCTGCGGATACAGAGATAGCCTTAATCAAAGAATTATTAGATGGCAACTTTGGCCTAAACTCCCTAAACGGCCGTCAAGTTGCTTGACATTTCTCCTAAAGAATCGGAGGGCAGAGCTGAATGTGAATTGTGAATTAACTACATGAGGCTAAGTGTGCTCAAAAAAGGAAAGATGTAATAGTGTGTAAAGTAAATAATGAAATACCAAACAAAGAATAAAGCAATTATTCTTAACAAATATACAGTCTACTTACTAAAGTTAAACAGAAGATTGGTGCAAAGTATAGCAAAAAGACAGCTAGGTGAAAATCCTTAGCTCAAAGTTCATAGATTTGCTCCAAATATCAATAAAATACCAGAAAATCTGAATGAATCTATTACCAGCAGGAAACGCCCCTTGGGGGGGAATAATGTAAAGCTGCATCCAAAAGGTGATAGACAGACTGCAGCCAGGAAACAGAACTTAGAGAAAAGGTGTGTCTCCTGTGTCTTAGCAGAAAGAGAATCCTGTGACGAGGTCAACTTACGCTGAGTCGACTTTTTCTTTAGAGTGGACCCTCTGGGTCGTGGCATCCACCCACCTAGGGCGAGCTGACCTTGTGAGGAACCACCCCCTATACAGGGAGTGTCAGGGGCAAGACCAAGGGGGTGAGCCACCACGACTGCTGGCACCAGACGGCCGGCTCAAATAGACACTAGGTACGAGTGTCTGACGACAAGGATGGTCAGGAAGCAAGACAAGACGTAAGTTCAAGGTATCTTCATTAAGACAAGTTCAGGATAACATTCAGTGCAAAACATGATAACAAGCAAACACGGCAAGGTGCGTGCAAGGCACGCCAGGGTCCATGGCATGGTACATGCCAGGAGGCAAGCCTGGTTACCGGCAAGGACACAATGGTATCGGTCTCCGGACAGCAGGCAGCGATCAACAGGGTCATCAGGTTCCGGAGCTCTGATGGCGATCGGCAGGATCCTGGCATCTGGCAAACCAGGGTACAGGCAAGTAGGCACGACAGATATCCAGGCATGGTGCGTTGCAGGGAACCCGCCGAGGTCCAAGGCAGGATTCCAGGCAGGGTGCGTGCTAGGGGCACACCAGGGTCCTGGGCAAGATGCAAGGCAGGGTGCATGTGTAGGGGACACGCCAGGGTTCAAAGCAAGGTGCAAGGCAGAGTCCTGCGCGTGCAGAGAGACACGCCAGGGTCAGGGTTCAAGGCAAAGTCCTGCGCGTGCAGAGAGACACGCCAGGGTTCGGGTTCAAGGCAGAGTCCTGTGCGTGCAGAGAGACACGCCAGGGTCAGGATTAAAAGCAGAGTCCTGCGCATGCAGAGGGCACGCCAGGGACAGAGTACAGGCTAGGACCTGTGCGTGCGAGAGTGCACGACAGGATACATGGCAAGACCTGCGCGTACTTTTACAGAAGCACGGGGAGGTATGCCATGGGGCAGGCGAGGGCCTGCGCATGCTAAGAGAAGCACGGAGAGCACAGTGCAGAGACAGCGTGAGTGCAAGGAAGCACAGAGAGCACGGCTGGGGCACTGGCTAGCTGGACGGGTTGCAGCACAAACAGGCAGGTAAGACTCCAGCGAACCCGACTGGGGCATAGCAGGCAACACAGCTGTCACTGACCGACGAGCACGGCTGAGGCACAAGCAGGCGGGCACGGCTAGGGCGGGCACGGCTGAGGCACAAACAGGAGGCTAGGAAGGCCAGGCACATGCAAAGAGCACACGAAGAAACAAGGCAAGGTGAGAAACAAGGTGAGACAAGGTACAGGGCAAGGAGTAGAGCGTAGGCAGAAACACAGAGTCAGGTCAGAGCGAGAACAGAGCTAGCAGCGGAGCGTAGGCCAAATCCCAGAGTCGGGTCAAGGGGGAGACCTTGAGACTAGCCCCGGAATGTGCTAGAGAGCACAAAAGGTAAGAGAGGAGGAATGGTGCGTGTGCCAGGAGGCACAGCAGAGCACCATCAGTAAAAGGAGAAGAATGGTGCGTGTGCCAGGAGGCACTACAGAGCACCATAGATAAGAGAAGAGGAATGATGCGTGTGCCAGGAGGCACAACAGAGCACCATAGGTAAGAGCAAGGAAGAACAAGCAAAGCCAGAGAACATAGGAAGGACCACAAGTTCAAGCATGAGAGAGACAAAACATGGCACAGAGGACAAGCACAAGACAAGGCATGGGACAAGAGGCAGAGTACAAGCACAGAGCGTGTGCAGAGATGCACTACAGGGCAGAGTGCAGGCGCACAGAATACAGAGGGCGACCGAGCAGACCAAGCAGCCATGCAGGGAAGCAGCACGATACTCAGGCCCCGACCATAGGAAGGGGTGGTCTGATATAGCACCATAGCATCTGCAGTTCCGAGTCAGGATCAGGAAAGGACTTCCGGTTCAGATCCTCCAGGATCATAGAGAGCGTTGCTAGATCAGACTGGATTGCAGAATCAGACAGCGCTGGAACATAGGAAAGGTCACATGATCAGGGGTTCCAGGAATGCAGAGGATTGCAGAATCAAAGCAGAGGCGGATGGTTACCTAGCAATGACATGCAGCCATGAGGTAAGGCGTGCGTGCACACTGCTCCAGGCATTCTGCAGCACGAGACATAACGGGCATGAGAATTCAGTGCACGTGCACAGCGCTCCAGGAGTCATGCGGCATACCAGACATGGCAGGCATGACAGGCATAACTAATGGGCATGACAGGCATAACGGACATGGCGGGCATGACAAATCTGACCACAAAACAAGCTCAAGGGATCAAATCCATGAGCATGACAGTTTCAATAACATGGTGGAAGAGTATGTGTCCACACACTATTTGATGGGACTGGCTCATGTAGCTTCTAGGTCTCCAAATTGGACACATGGCCCGAGCTTGCCCTTTACACCTTGGAAGTGCTGGCCTGCCTGGAGGAATGATCACAGACAGGCACATGCACCTGTCCACAGACAATGTGGGCAAGCTCACATTCATTAAAATGAACCAGACGTGGATCCTACAGTACTTATTTGTATCTTTGGTTTAATATAGAAATATACCAGTCGCACCCAGCCATTGTTAGACATCACCGCCGTTTGTTCTATTTTCCATTCACAATGTTTTGACGCCTACCCAAATTAAGTAAGGCTGTTTTTCAGAGTATCTCCATGCATACAGAGTATACACCCAGGGTTTTCTTGCAAAGTACTCTCACAGACAAAGGTGCAGCATATAACTATTTTTTAGGCCCACAACTTGTACAGACACAGCAGTAGAGTATAATTATTTTTTCGGTACACTAGCACATACACAGCTGTAGAGTACACAGAGAGGCTTTTTGGTACAGTACTCTCAGTGGCTTTCTGACACGGTACACACACAGTCTCTTTGCACAGTATTCCCAGAGGCGGGGCTGCAGAGGGTTAAAGGCACAGTTATTTTTTAGACACAGCTACAACTCATACAGACACAACAGCAAAGTAGAATTTTTTTTAGACACACTACTCACAAAAAGACATCTGCAGAGTGGAGTAACTTTTTAGAAACATTACTCATATAGACACTGTCACGCCGTTATGTCTGTAACTGCTTGTCGGTGTGACAATGTATGTGTTTGCTTTAACCCCTTACTCCTTTCCCCCTAATTGAGCTGGGATACTGCTGGCTGTTACCTATATGGAGCCTGTTCAGTTCCCTGCTCTGCTGTGTACTGCACATGTGTTGTTAGGTCTTTGCTCTGCTGCTTGACCATTCGCATGTGCGGTCCCTGTTTGCCGCTGTGGAAGCTGTCCGCGGGTAGCGAGGTCATTTGCAGCTGGTGCATGACTTTCCACGTGTGTCTAGGCTTACAGACGGTGCCAGGTGCTCTAGGCTGCAGTTCCTGCACTGACTGTGCTGCAATGGTTTCTGTGTGTGCCTAGGGCATGCACGGCCACACCTCCCCTGCTTTTATCAGGGTTAGTGTGTACTTGAAATGCTGTCCCCAGCCAATTGCTGAGGGGCAGCTCCTTTATAAACTGACCCTGCCCTGTGGGCGGGGCCAGAGCTACTCACAAGTCACAAAGCTCCTAAACCTTGCCATGTGTATCTCGTGTCTGTTTTGGTACCAAATTCCCTGCCTTGATTCCTGCTTTGTCCTTTTTCCCTCGCCATGCCCCGGAGGCGGTATATCCGGGCCTGAATCCATGATCCTGTACTTGTCCTGTACCTGACCCCGTCTAAATTGGCCCTGGCCTGGAGGCAGTGTATCCAGGCTTGAATCCTTGATCCTGTACCTCACTATGTCTGAACTGTCTGCTGTGTTATGTTCCTGGAATCCCTCTGTGTTTGGAGCCTCGCACCCAGTGACTCTGAGTCTCTTGTAACCGGTGTTCCTGCTGAGCATCTATTACCCTGTGCTCTGACTACCATGCGGTGCTAGCTCCATGCAGGCCCAGCAATCCTGCGGTTCTAGCACCATCACGCTTGAGTTCCTTCCTAGGTCCGATGCCCGGAGCCTGATGACCACAATCTGGAACCTGGTGACCCCTGCCTGGAGCTTGATGACTGCAGTGGTGCCTGTAAGTCATGTTGGATGTCCGGAACCAAACGACTCCTGTCTGATGTCTGCCGGTGACTCGGATGTCCTGATGATCTCGTGCATCCTGATGTCCTGATGACCTTGTGTGTCCTGATGTCCTGATGACCTTGTGTGTCCTGATGTCCTGATGACCTCGTGTGTCCTGATGTCCAGCCTGATATCCAGGCCGATATCCTGCCTGTGTCCTGATGTCCCACTTATGTGTGCCTCGGTGATCCGTTGGTGCTTTGGGGTCTACCCTTCTGGGAGGTGTGGAATCGGGAGTCTGGCATAGCCCTGTTTCGTGTATGTACTGTGACTTTACTTTAGTAAACTTTACGTTTATGATACCTGAAGTTGTGCGGTGTTATCTAGTCCTACGTGTCTTCTTTGTCCACATGCTCAGCTGCCACAGAATCCCGGTCGCTGCCCTTCCCTAGTTCGGGTAGGCCCGGGTCCCCCTCTGTGGTATAGAGGGTCCATATTGCGTCCCTGGGGGATGCCTGCCCCTCACCATCGGCCTGGAGGCGCCTGCTGGGCCGCGTCTGCGGCTGCAGTCATGACAGACAGCGTTAGAATCAAATATTTTTTCGGTTCACAAATGGGAAAGAGACAGCTGCTGAGCAGAATTCTTTTTTACACACAATGCTCACAAAAAATAACCTGAAGAGTACATTAATTCTTTACACACACTACTCACAAAAAACACCTGCAGAGTACAATTACTTTTTACACACACTACTCGTATAGACATTGCACTACAGTAAAATTATTTGTTACTACTAGAAAATACACACCAGCACTGAAAACTTATTTCTTTGGTCTTCAAATGGAAATAAGATGGTTAATATAAATGATTTATTTGCCTCTCTACTAGGAAACACAGAGCACGCCTGAAAAAATATATATTTGGCCTATGAATGGCAACGAGATGCCTGATGATAATTAATTTTTTCCCACAATACTAAAAAGCACACACCAGTCCAGAAAAATTATTTTTGAGCCTAGAAATGGCAACTACACAATCGCTATTTCACAGACTATGAAAAAAAACACACAACAGTCCAGAAAAATTATTTTTTGTGCTTAGGAATTGGTAAAGTCTGTCCCTTTCCTGGTCATATCCATCAGAGGTTTGGCCACTATAAATTGAAAAAGACCTGGGTGTATGGGTGGACGACAAACTTACATTTAGTGGCCAGTGGCAGGTAGCTGCTGCAAAGGCAAATAAAATAATGGGATGCATTAAAAGAGGCATAGATGCTCATGAGGAGAACATAATTTTCCCTCTATATAAGTCACTAGTGTGACCACACATAGAATACTGTGTACAGTTCTGGTCTCTGGTGTATAAGAAAGACATAGCTGAACTGGAGCAGGTGCAGAGAAGAGCGACTCTTAGACCTGTGACGAGGACAAGGGGGCATCCTCTACATCTGGAGGAAAGAAATTATAATCATAATCACAGACATGGATTCTTTACTGTAAGAGCAGTGAGACTATGGAACTCTCTGCCGTATGATGTTGTAATTAGAGATGAGCGACTTTGCCTTTTTTCGGGTCGAGTCGGGTTTCATGAAACCCGACTTTCTCAAAAGTCGGGTCGAACGAAATCGGCCGATTATCGTGAAAAGTTGAAGGCCGACTGAAACACGAAACCCAATGCAAGTCAATGGGGAACCAAGGTCGGCAGGGAGTGGAGGACAGGAAACACACCTACAGTGCCCATTTTAATCCATTTTAATGCAAAAACATCAATTCTTATTACTTCAGCTTGTCAACCTTAATTTACTTTATAATAATAGTTAGGCATTGAAAACTGGGGGTTATTTGGCTAAAGTAGTGGGGAGGGTGTAGGGCTGGCTCCAGATTTTCGTGGGCCCTGGGCCAAAGAGTGTCACTGGGCTCCTTTAACACATGACACAATTCATGATCCTCTGATACGGCAGAGAAATAGCGATATAGTACAATGAAAAATACTTCACTTCTTACATCTCATGACTGATATCCATTTTAAATTCTCCAATAGCTCCAAAAACGGACAGTATATAACTCCATACAGTATTATGGCCACCACATAGTGCACTATTCAGAGTAATGAGGCCCATATATTTCTCCATGCAGAATCATTGGTCCCACATAATGTTTGAAACAGTATATGATGAGCTCCACATAATGCTACAGTATATGTTGGTCCCCATGGATGAAGCTCCACTGTGTTATAGGCCCAAATAATGCTCCATATATAATGGGCCCCATTTCTAATGCTACAGTGTATAATGGGCCCTGTAAATGCTGCTCCAGTGTCTGATGTCCACCTTTGGAATGCTCCAGTGTATGGTGGGCCTCATATATCATTCTCCAGAGTATAGTGCTCCCCAAAAATAGCTGTCCCAGCATTGAAAACAATTAAATAAGTCTCCTCGCTAGGGAATCCCTGTACTAGTCTGGACTCCTCCTCGTCCCCATCTTCCATCTCACTGCACGTGGACTGTTTAGGCAGAGGGCGTACAGACGTGATGTCATCATGCTCTCTGACCAGAATGTCACTATCAGGAAACGCGGAAGACGTCACGGCGGTGGAGCAGGGAGAGGTAAGTATTTCAACTTTGCAAGTGCTGTGATCCTGAGCAAGCAGGGGGGGCCCACTCGTTGGCGACGGCACTGGCACAGGGCCCCTCATAGTACGGCGGTGTGTCTGATGGACAGACACACTTTTGCGTACTATGAGGGGCCCTGTGCCAGTGCCGTCACCCATGAGTATGCCCCCCCACCTGCTCAAGGAACCTGCACTTTCATCTGCACCTTCCTCTTTGTCACCGTGTGAGGTGGTATAGTATGCGGGAAGGGGAACCTGAGTTTCATCAGGGTCAGATTCTGGCTGTGTAGAGTGCGAAGGGAATGTAGTGGTCTGGGTAAATGTAGCAGCAGAATCATCTAGCAGTGGCTGGGCATCAGTGCACTTGTGGCGCCCCCAGGAGTACGGTCGCCACAGTAGCATTACCTTCCTCCTAGGGAGTGTGATGTCATGCTTGGGAGCAATGAAGGATCTCTCTAGCAGTTAAACCAACACACAAAACAATTCCCACTCCAGGCCAGCAGTGAGACCTCTGAACCTGACTGCTGAGGAGCTGCTCTCTGTGGTCGGGAGGAGGTAAGTTAGGGCAGTCTGTGAAGGGAAGGGGAAGTGTGTGGACGTGAGAAGGGGAGCTGGAGGATGAGCAGAGTTAAGGCTCACTCCTAGCTGGAGCGCATGGTCGGGATTCCGGTCTCCGAGTTTGTAGGGACACGGACGGTCCTGCAGCAGAAACCGGAGGAAGTAGCAGCTGTAAATGCTCTGTTCCCAACTAAGGCTCGGAGGCCCCAGCAGTGATGTGTGTGAGCCAGAAGTAAAAGACTATGGCTGCCTGCCATACGAGAAAGTTCCAAAAGAGAGTCAACAGGGGGAACTTCAGTGAACTCTGTACTGCGAGTACCTCAGATAAGCGCTATAACAGAGGCCACACTACCTATCTGCATAGAGAGAATTCCAAATTTGCTTCCAGGCTGACCAACTCCTTCTCCATCTGTACTCTGGGTCCTGGATTGAACTTACCAAGTACAGGTAAAGGAACTGCACGACTGTGTCTGTCATCTTTCTCCTGTGCCTGGCGCACGGCTCTGCTACATCCTGCACTGCACACCATCTACCAACTCTTTCATCTGCCCTGCGACTATGGCCCTACCTGTGCAGGGCTTCTACATCTTAGCTGCACCACAACATCTGTCCCAGAGAAGCGACACTGCAGCACGGGTCAATCTGGTCAGAAACCACAGGTGGCGTCACATATCATTCACCTATAAACATTATTCACCCTTTTGCATGGACGCCCAGGGCCACGGAACCGGTCATGACCACCAACGTGACACATCCCTCTGAGACACCGGCCCGGTACCGATAAACCCACTGCCCTGGCTGGCCACCCACACTCCATGTCAGATTCATCTTGGACTGGGGAATTCACGATTTGACTTGATAACCCAGGCATGGTATGATAGAAAGAGCTACATGGACTAATGTGAAGTGTGGTCTGCTGCATCATTCACTTTTGGTGGGGGTGAAGGACACAAGGAAAGGGTTTCTTTCTGACCAGGAGCCAGCACTTGACGACTCAGTGCTTGCATTTTTTGAAACTTCAGAAGAGGAGGGCATATTTGCTGGAGTCTGTTTTGGCAATGTAAGCCAAAACCAGTTCCTGATGCTCTGGCTTTAAAAGCGGTTAACCTACTCCCAGAAAAGGTAGCCTTCCAGGCGTTCCGGAGCCAGACCAGGCTCAACATCTCCTGCCTTAGCTGCTATTGGGTTTTTGCCACTATCAGCAGATGCACTACCACCATCAGCACCAGCTGGTCCCCCCATGCCCACATCCACGGCCTCTTCCACCAAACTTCAAAATGTTGCAGAACATGAACCCAAAATAACATCAGATATATGGTACTGTATCAGAAGCGTACAGTTCTTTACAGTCAAAGGATGGTTGTCAATCTCCCTATATATGCCATCAGTCACACAGATGAATCCAAAGGGTGCATCCTTCCAAACCTATTTATGTCTGTGATACCTGTATGTATTTGTGGTATTTCCTGATGAAGGGGGCATGAGACCCCTGAAACGCGTAGAATAAAACCACTGCAATCATACAGCATTCTCCTGGAATTTGTCTAAAGCGGCAGCGCGGAATATAGCTACAAACTCCCTTTGGATTCATCATTTCTTTGGTCACTGAAGACCTGTGGATCTGCAGCAGCCGCTACCTACACGCTCTTATCTCATCCTAACCAGGTGAGCATATTTCATGATATACTGTCTTTTGTAACGTGGATAAGACCCTATTGCGCTTTTTTGTCTCCCCCTTTTTTTGCAATAATCAGTCACACAGAGACATTCACAGGCTCAGTATGGATTTGACAAGAATATGAAAAGTAGAAAAAGTGTACAGTATCATCAGATAGCAGGTATATATAGTATAGTTTAAACATTCTAAATCTACGTAGATATTTCAGGAGGCAGACACAGACGCTCTCAGGCTCAGTATGGATTACAACACAATATAAAAAGCAGTAAAACGGTAATGGATCTGAAGAGCACAGCTGTACACAGTGTAGGGGTCATTGTTGTCAATCTCAGTATTTATTTCCACAGTCAGAAAATAACTCTCAATTGGTCAGTTTGGATTAGACCAGAATATAAAAAGCAGTAAATGGGTAATGTATCACAAGCATAGAGCTGTATACACTAGTGTTGGGGTAATTTTTAAATGTACATCTAAATTGCAGGAGTAACCCACAGACTGTCACATGCTCACACCACAATATAACAAGAAGATCCACAAGAAATAATCACACATGTGGGACAATGTTCCAGGTGTCAATGATACACTTAGAGTGGTGGGTGGAGGAGGACTTCCTGGCAGAAAGGGTACAGTATCACCTGATACCAGGTATATATAGCATAGTTTAAACATTAAAAATGTACTTCTATATATCAGGAGTAGTGTTGAGCCACCCCGCTAGTGTTCCAGTTCGTTTTGGTTCATCAAACACGAGGCAAGTTCGTCGAATGTTTGTCGAGCGTTCGATGAACAACGTCGAACACCATTGAAAACAATGACAGGCAAATACAAACACATACAAACACATAGAAAACAATTACAAAACACCTTAAAAGGTGTCCCAAAGCAGACAAAATGCTCAGAATTCAAAAATAACATGGAAAACGGCAACTACATATAGAAAAGAGGTGGAGGAGTAAAAGGAGGAGGAGGAGACACATATATACGCATGTCATGCCCTTATGAAGTCAAGAAAGGCTGGAATAAAAATGTAAAATGCCAAAAAACAGTAAAAAACATGAAATCGAACACGATCATATACAGTTGAACTTCCCACCATAAATTAGGCCAACTGCTGATCGGGCGGCGTTATTCCCATGAACCTCCGAACAGCGTCCATGAAGGCAAAGTGTTTGGTTTCTGGGGGCAGTATGGTTGCAAAGCTGAACCTTAAAGGAATGTCCAGAAGGGCACCACCAGGAGTGGAGCCTGCGGCTTAATTTGACTCCACCCGGGAAACCTCAACCATGCCAGCTACAGAAAAGATTGACAGATTGCAAGCTTTGTTGATTCTGTGGGTGGTGGTGGATGTCCGTTTTTAGTTGTGCTAGCGATTTGTCAGCTTAATTCCGTTAACCAACGAGACTCCGGCATGCCCCCGCGGTACGCGTCAAGCTTACTAGAGGGACACGCAAGGCTCTGGCACGTGAGATCGATCAATAACAGGTCTTTCATGCCCTTACATGTTCGGGGCTGCATGCGCGCTACACTGAAAGGTCCAGCGTGTGTCGCTTACAGGTGCAGATAACCCGCTGAACCCCGTTAGTGATGGGGATCTGGGATTACAATTCTTCCCCGCGAACGAGAATTTCCCAGTAAGTGCAGGTCAACCGGAATTCCGGAATTAGGCCTAACCGGCATTCCAGAAAAAATGAAAAAATGAAATGTCCAAACCACAGGTGGAGTAGCTTGCTTAACAGCTGGGCTCCTATGCTGAGTAGCACGCAGTTCTTACATAAGAACAGGCGGCATAGCTTGGTTCACTGGTGGGCTCCTCTGCTGAGTAGCAGACAGTGCTACAAGGCCCAAAAGGATTTTCTGGACAAGATGCGGTAGAAAATAATTAGAAACACACATGGTGTAGCTCCTTGACAGGTGTACTACACCACTTGCTACCACACACCGCTACTATGCCATGAAACAGTCTATTAACATTGAAAACCATTATTAATGTGAAAATGAAGTTACACTTTTGGTGAACGAACCGTTCTCGAACGGAACCTCGAACAGCTGAATTTTAAGCAAAGTGTTCGAGTTCGACGAACGGCTCGAATACCGCCCAAAACAACTGGAATTTTAACTTGGCAAACAGGTCGACTCAAACACCACTCATCTCTAATCAGGAGGCAGACTCAGACGTTCTCAGGCCCAGTATGGATTTGACAAGATTGTAGAAAGTTGAGAAAGGGTACAGTATCACCTGATAACAGGTATATATAGCATAGTTTAAACATTAAAAACCTATATCTATATATCAGGAGGCAGACTCAGAAGGTCTCAGGCTCAGTATGGATTTGACGTGATTGTACAAAGTTGAGAAAGGGTACACCTGAAAAACCTATGTCTATATATCAGGAGGCAGACTCAGAGGGTCTCAGGCCCAGTATGGATTTGACATGATTGTACAAAGTTGGGAAAGGGTACAGTATCACCGGATAACAGGTATATATAGCATAGTTTAAACATTAAAAATCTGCGTGTATATTTCCGGAGTCCGACAAAGACACTCACAGCCTCAGTATGGATTAGACAAGAATCTAAAAAGTAGAAAAAGGGTTATGTATTCGAAGCGTACACCAGTATACACTGTTGGGGTATTTTTCAATCTTCATATATATTTCAGTCTCAGTAAGACAGTCCAGACTCTCCGCAAGAGGAAACGAAATGGATACAAGTACAGACGGAAAGTCGACTGATTGCAGAAATTTTTGAATTACTAATAACGGTAAAAACTCCCGGGAGAATTCTCAGAGGCGATGCTGACCCTCAATTACTTTGTTTGTGGAGACAACGAAAACAGTTCTTGTGAAGAAAGGTTTGCTGTATTGCAGTACCGTGGAACCCATCACCGTTACTCATCTCCATCAAATTGTGATCACAGGGACAGATGTAGACATTCTCCTCACTGCCTATTATGATCTGTCAGGTAACTTTGGAGTGCAAAAGACACAAGTCACAGGTCGTAGGCGATTCTATTGGTTTGGCATGAGAGGACACATTTAAAAATGTGGGCAGTAGTGTTGAGTGTTACCTTCCGATATCGTGAAATATCAGATCGGATTGGATCGGACCGATACCCAAAAAGTATCGGATATCGCCGATTCCTATACAGGAAAACAATGCAAGTCAATGGGACAGAAATATCGGAATTAAAATAAACCCTTTCTTTCCTTGTAGGTTAATTCTACATGAAGAAAAACAATTAAAAAAAAAAAAAAAAAAATGCATTCAGTGCATATAGGGGTGTGACCGCCCTTTTTCTGAGCTGGGAAAGCCATCCAGTCTGGCCTAAGTTGTTACAAGTGGTTCAGCCGCTCGACCCTTATTCACATTCACGCCACTTGGCAAGTGATAAGGTTTTAAATACTAGAGTAGGGACTGTCCCACAAGGGTTGCCGTGACGTGGCGGGATGGCTTGTACATTATTTTGATCAAAATTATGTTTACTAAATACCCTTATTATTATTATTACCTTTATGCATTATTTGCAGTATATTTTTTACTTTTAGTTCAGGATATTTGTGTTTTTTGTTTTCTCTGGTTAATGGTCATGTGTTAAAATGCACTTACATTGTGCATACACATTAACTTACTTGTCTCAGTTCAGATTTGTTTTTTATTCATTTCATTGTGCATTCAGTGCATATAGGGGTGTGACCGCCCTTTTTCTGAGCTGGGAAAGCCATCCAGTCTGGCCTAAGCTGTTACAAGTGGTTCAGCCGCTCGACCCTTATTCACATTCACGCCACTTGGCAAGTGATAAGGTTTTAAATACTAGAGTAGGGACTGTCCCACAAGGGTTGCCGTGACGTGGCGGGATGGCTTGTACATTATTTTGATCAAAATTATGTTTACTAAATACCCTTATTATTATTATTACCTTTATGCATTATTTGCAGTATATTTTTTACTTTTAGTTCAGGATATTTGTGTTTTTTGTTTTCTCATGAAGAAAAACAACTAAGAATAATGTAGAATGTATTGGGGGAGGTGGAGGAGACATTAAAGGCATAGAGGTTTAGCCCAATCAAATGGAATAGCAGGAATAATTTTTTTTTTAAGACGTTCGGAGTTACAAAGATATTGACTATGTTAACATTTTTTATATTTTGTCAGATATGTATGTTTCACTACTTCCATGCTCTTCACCTTCTTTTTTACTTCTCCCACACTTTCTCCTTCATGAACCTCAGCAGCAGCAGCATCTTTTTCATCAACTTCTTCTTCACCTTATTTATCTTCTTCTTCTTCAACTTCTTCCTACTATTCTTTTTTTTTACATTCTTCATATTCTTCTTATTCAACTATTATTCTTCTTCATATTCTACTTCTTCTTCTTCTTCCTATTCTTCTTCTTCATCATATTCTTATTTGTGACAGGCATTCCTGTAGTTGTTATCTATAAAAGTTTGAAGATTACACCTTCCATTCTGCCTGTCACAAAAGATTTACAACAGGATTTGTCCGTGTTCAGTTTGGCCTGCAGCAGCAGGCATTTTCTAGGGGCACCACGAGGAGGAACGGACTCACCCCCATACACTGCTTAGTCTTCTACTGCTTATAATTTAGATAATATCTTTTGCTCTGATTTTTAGTCTTATGCTTAATGTTCTTCTGCTTCTTGGTATTCTGTCTCTTGTTGTTCTGCATCTTGGTTGTTGTCTTCATGTTCTTTGTCCTCTTGGCCATCTTCTTCAGGGTCATCTTTTTGGTCTTCTTCGGGGTGGTCTTCAGGGTCGTCGTCTTTGGGGTCGTCGTCTTCTTCGGGGTGGTCTTCAGGGTCATCGTCTTCAGGGTCATCGTCTTAGGTGTCGTCGTCTTCTTCGGGGTGGTTTTCAGGGTTGTCGTCTTCAGGGTCGTCGTCAGGGAGATCCAGAGTGATTACCAAAAACCTTTTAAAAAAACTTGATCTTGGAAATGTAGCAGAAGGTACAAGAAGGCTGAGGAACTGCCGAGAACCAGCTGACGGTACTGGAACCCGGATGGGTAGCAGAAGGAACAAGAGCCAATGGCACTACCGAGGACCAGCTGATGGTACTGGAACCTGGTTACTAAGCAGGAGGTACCTGTGCTAGAAAGCACTACCAAGGACCAGCAGACGTTGCTGGAACTTGGATACCGAGATGGATGCGCCTAAGTCAAAGGCACTGGCGAGAACCAGCTGATGGTGCTGGAACCCGGAGATGCAGCAGAAGGAGCAAGAGCCAATGGCACTACCGAGGACCAGCTGATGATACTGGAACCCGGTTACTAAGCAGGAGGTACCTGTGCCAGAAAGCACTACCGAGGACCATATTTCCAAGGAGAAAGGAAGACCGCACTCCTGAAGCTGATGCTGGGTTTATTAGTACATGCTGTACATGTCGGCCGGGGGAGTGATAGCAGGAGGGAAAAAATAGCTGACAACAGCCGTTTCGCGCTACCAAAGCGCTTCAACGTGAAACGGCCGTTGTCAGCTGTTTCTCCCCTCCTGCTATCACTCCCACTACCAAGGACCAGCAGACGTTGCTGGCACTCGGATACCGAGAAGGAGGCACCTAAGCCAAAGGCACTGCCGAGAACCAGCTGACGGTACTGGAACCCTGATGGGGAGCAGAAGGTACCCATGAAAAACAAAGTTGCAAGGCCGCGAGCCAGCTGCAGTTACCGAAACCCACAGTTCTACAGGGGGTGCTGGTCCTATTGGCACTACGGAACCAGCCTTTATTGCCAGATCCCGCAGCCCACATAGGAAGCACCTAAACTGTAGGCACCATAGAGTCGGCTAACCTGACCGCAACACGACAGGACAAAGTTTTGGAGGCAAAGTGATGTTGACACTACCCGGAAACAGCTGGCGTGCTGGAACCAGGCTGGGCAGGAGGGCATACCCGTGCCAAAGACACTGCCGGGAACCAGCTGGCGGTGCTGGAACCCAGGGTAAATATTACAAACAGAGTGGAGACAGAGGCCTAATTGGAGCAAGTTTAAAATCAGTAGTTGTGTGAGTGTGGACAGAGCAGGATAAATTGCCGGACACACAGCTGGGGATCAGCTGACATTACTGAACCCCAATAACACTGGAGCATATGTTGACTGTGCAGACGGCACTTCTGAGCAGCAACTGGCGGTGTTGGAGCCCAAGGTCAATAGTACAAACAGAGTGGAGGCAGAGGCCTATTTGGAGCAAGTTTAAAATCTGTAGTTGTGCGAGTGTGGACAGAGCAGGAGAAATTGCCGGACACGCAGCTGGGGATCAGCTGACATTACTGAACCCCAATAATACTGGAGCATATGTTGACTGTGCAGAAGGCACTTCTGAGCAGCAACTGGTGGTGTTGGAGCCCAGGGTCAATAGTACAAACAGAGTGGAGACAGAGGCCTAATTGGAGCAATTTTAAAATCTGTAGTTGTGTGAGTGTGGACAGAGCAGGAGAAATTGCCGGACTCACAGCTGGGGATCAGCTGACATTACTGAACCCCAATAACACTGGAGCATATGTTGACTGTGCAGATGGCACTTCTGAGCAGCAACTGGCTGTGTTGGAGCCCAGGGTTAATAGTACAAACAGAGTGGAGGCAGAGGCCTATTTGGAGCAAGTTTAAAATCTGTAGTTGTGTGAGTGTGGACAGAGCAGGAGAAATTGCCGGACACACAGCTGGGGATCAGCTGACATTACTGAACCCCAATAACACTGGAGCATATGTTGACTGTGCAGACGGCACTTCTGAGCGACAACTGGCTGTGTTGAAGCCCAGGATCAATCATGCAGCAGGCTGAGGCCTACTTGGAGCAAGTAGAAAATCGGATGTAGTGTGAATGTGGAGGCAGCAGGAGACTTTGTTGTCCACAAAGCAGGGGAGCAGCTGACGTTACTGAACCCCAATAACACAGGAGCTAGTGTTTTTCTCTGAGCAGACGGCACTTCTGAGCAGCAACTGGTGGTGCTGGAGCCCAGGGTCAATCATGGAGTAGGCTAAGGCCTAATTGGAGCAAGTTTAAAATCAGTTGTGGTGTGAATGTGGAGGGAGCAGGAGATATTGCCGGACACACAGCAGGGGAGCAGCTGGCGTTATTTAACCCCACTAACACAGGAGTTAGTGTTTTTCTCTGTGCAGATGGCACTTCTGAGCAGCAACTGGCGGTGTTGGAGCCCAGGGTCAATCATGGAGTAGGCTGAGGCCTAATTGGAGCAAGTTTAAAATCAGTTGTAGTGTGAATGTGGAGGGAGCAGGAGATATTGCCAGACACACAGTAGGGGAGCAGCTGACGCTACTGAACCCCACTAGCACAGGAGCTAGGGTTTTTCTCTGTGCAGACGGCACTTCTGAGCAACAACTAGCGGTGTTGGAGCCCAGGGATTACAGTTCAGGTGGTAGAAGCATGAACACAACAGGAGACCTGGATACTGTTGCCAACCAATTATTTATACTGGAAGAGGACTGGCAAATTCCGGCGAGATCCAGGCCTTGTTCATTTTCAGAAAAGTAAGCCGGTCAATGTTATCGGAGGATAGTCGCATGCGACGGTCTGTTAGTACACCACCTGCGGCACTAAAGACGCGTTCCGATAATACACTAGCAGCAGGGCAAGCCAGCACTTCCAATGCATACTGGCTAAGCTCTGGCCATGTATCCAGCTTAGAGACCCAAAACTTGAACGGGGAAGAGCCGTCTGGGAGTACACTGAGAGGGCAAGACACCATTTGATGGAAATGTTGCCTCCTGCTGACTGGAGCCGTCTGTGATGGTGTAGACATTTGTGGCGGGCACACAAAACTTTGCCACATTTGGGCCATACTGGTCTTGCCTTGTGCTGAGGCGCTGCCTCTGCTCCCTCTTTGTGCAGAGCATCCTCCACTGCCTCGACGCACAGAGCTGCTTTGTAAAGCACTAGCAGCACTGCTCTTGGGTGGAATGGAGAACATGATGGAATGCACCAGTGTGTCTTGGTACTCCCGCATTTTATGCTCCCTGTTCAACGGTGTTATGATGCTTTGTAAGTTGTCCCGGTAGCGAGGATCTAGGAGGGTGTACACCCAATAATCAGCCGTGCTGAGAATGTGGGTGATGCGTTGGTCATTTCTCAGGCACTGCAGCATGAAATCAACCATGTGCTGCAGATTCCCAACTGACCAAGAAACGCTGTCCCCTGCTTGAGGCGTCATCTCTGCCTGCTCTGTATCACCCCACCCTCGCTCTACATACTTACTACTAGAGCATTGTGTACCTCCCTCCTCTGGAGAGATGTCTTCCTCCTCCATTGACTCCTCCTCATCCTCCTCACAAAGTGTCCCCTGCCTAGGCCTTTGTGAGGAACCACGTTGCGCAGACTGTCCAGAAGCAGATGGCATTTGTGACTCCTCATCCTCCACCTCTTCCAAAACCTCCTCCCTTAGTGCTTGCAGTGTTTTTTTAAGCAGGCAGATAAGGGGGACAGTCATGCTGACTAGTGCATCATCTGCACTCGCGATCCACGTGGAATCATCGAAGGCACGCAAAACGTGGCAGATGTCTTTCATAGAGGCCCACTCAGTGGTGGTGAAGTGTGAATGGCGCGCAGTGCGGCTTGTTTGCGCCTGATGCAGCTGGTACTCCATTACTGCTGCTTGCTGCTCACACAACCGCTCCAACATATGTAATGTTGAATTTCACCTGGTGGGTAGGTCACATATGATGCGATGTTCCGGAAGGCGGAATCGGCGCTGCAGAGCTGCAATGCGCGATCTTGCCATGCTGGAACGCCGCAAGTGAGCGCACTCTATGCGGACCTTGTCCATCAGTGCATCAAGATCCGGATAGTCCCTCAAAAAACTCTGCACGACCAAGTTGAGCACATGTGCCAGACATGGGATGTGAGTGAGGTTGCCTAGGCCCAGAGCTGCCACCAGATTTCGGCCATTGTCACACACTACCAAGCCTGGCTGGAGATTCGCTGGCACAAACCACATGTCGCTCTCCTGCTTGATGGCATTCCAGAGCTCCTGCGCTGTGTGGCTTCGATTCCCCAAAGAAATTAATTTCAGTACGGCCTGTTGATGTTTTGCCACGGCTGTGCTCATATCGGTCGTAACAGGTAAGCGTTCACGGGTCCTTGTGGAGGTAGACCGTGATGGTTCCTGCAGCACTGATTCTGAGGAACTGGAGTATGAGGAGGAGTCAATGTGTACAGACTGGATTCCTGCAATCCTTGGAGTTGACAGAACACATACAGCGCCACTCTCAAGATCTGTACCCGGCTTCACAACATTTACCCAATGGGCAGTGAGGGAAAGGTATCGTCCCTGTCCATGGTTACTGGTCCACGCATCGGTGGACAGGTGGACCTTGCTACTGACGGCGTTTATGTTTTTTTATTTTCCTCCACATGCTTTTGCAGGGCAGGGATGGCTTGCCTGCTGAAATAAAAGCGGCTGGGCACATTGTATTGTGGGACTGCCAATGCCATGAAGTTACGGAAGGTGTCAGTCTCCACCAGCCTGAATGAGAGCATTTCAAGGGCCAACAGTTTTGCAATGCCAGCATTCAGAGCCTGTGCTCGGGGATGGTTTGCCGAGTATGGCCACCTTTTCTCCCATGCCTGTGCTACCGATGGCTGTAGAGTGGCCTGGGAGTGTGAGGATGACAGGGAACGTGGTGCTGTGGGTGGAATTACACTGGGTCTCTGTACAACAGTGCCAGAGGTTCTTCCATGGCGATCCTGTGAGGAAGCCGAACCAGCTGTGTGTGAGCTGGAGGAAGAGGCTACAACACGAGCTGAATAGGTGGTAGGTGGTGCTGTAGGTTGGCCTACATCTTCAGTGTGGCTTTGCAACGCCACCTTGTGCTTGGTCCGCACATGTTTCCACATATTTGTGGTATTGAGGTTGCTGACACTTTTCCCTCTTTTGACTTTCTGATGACACAGCTTGCATTTGACAAAGCAAATGTAATCTGCAACGTTGTCAAAAAAGGACCACGTGCTGCAAGTTCTAGGAGCGCCCGTTTTCGGTTTTGGAAGAGGAATGCTCCTAATGGGTGCCGAAGTGGAGGCTACAGGCAACCAAGTCTGCCCCCTCCCTTTCCCTCCTGTCTTGGCCGTTCGGGGAATCTCTTCCTCAGAGCTGCTCCCACCACCTTCCTGTTCCTCACGCCATGATGGGTCAAGGACCTCATCATCTACACTCCCCTCTTCAAACACCTGCTTCTCCTGGGCAGTCTCGCCAGCACAGTACGCACCAGAAAGTGGCACCTGAGTCTCATCATCAGATGCGTATAGAGGTGTGCTGACCATAGGCACTGGCCCTCCCGCCTCTTCAGATTCAGAGAGACAAAGCTGTTGCGCATCACTGCATACTCCCTCTTCTTCACATTCTTGAATGCTGCTTGGCTGGCCCCCTCTTTCCAAGCCAACAGATTCAGAGAACAGAAGTAGAGAATGAGATGGCTCCTGTCCAGGGATCTCTGACTGCCTGGGCAATTTGGCAGGTGGTGAAGAGACAGATGGTTGCTCTTCAGTGCTTTGGACCTGAGAGGATGTGGAAGTAATTGAAGTCGATGCGTTAGCTGCCATCCATCCGACAACGGCTTCAATTTGCTCCTCCTGCAGCAGTGTGGTACGGCGAGCTCCTACAAAGCTGCGCATAAAGGACGGTTCCCTGTTAAAACTGGGGGGATGCTGAGTCACTGGTGCCAACAGCAGGCACAGAATCCCCATGTCCTCTCCCTGCTGAAACTCCACGACCACGTGCCTTTTACTCCCTGCCTTCTTCATCTTGGTAGACTGATAAAGATAGGCAGAAAAGTACTAAGGACTTAGTATGCTTATTCCTGAACAGCTGCTAACAGGTATAAGAAACACTAATTTTATAAAGTGTGTGGACTACACTTTAATATGAGTTAATGTGGCCTACACAACTGTAAAGTGGAGTGTTTGGTGAACTTTATTTATGTGTTTTTTTTCAAAAAAACAAAAAGGATCTGACCAAAGATGTAAAAGCGATAGTATCACAAACTTTTTGGAGCTATTACAATGCAGGAAGGTAACCTACAATGCAATAGATTAGGCTCCAAAAAATAGGCTAATACTAATCTGGCTGGGGCTGCAGGGCACAAGCCAGCAAAAAGGCTCCTCTATCTACTCCTATATAGTGTTTGCAACCAATCTAGCTGGATACGGATGGAAGCACACTAATAGGAGAAATTCAGGAAAAATAAGCAGCACTACAGTAAAAAAGGACAATGTATGAGGCAGTGACGCACGCTGAGCGGACTACAACCAGAGGTGGCTGCAGAACACACTACAGCGTGAGCTGCACTCACACACAGAGACCTCACAGACAGCCGTGAACAGTGCAAAGAACTGTGCACTAGCACTGAAAGGCTGCAGAAAGGCTCCGCTATCAACTCCTATATAGTGTTTGCAACCAATGTAGATGGATACGGATGGATGCACACTAATAGGAGAAATCAGTAAAAATGAGCAGCAATAAAAAAAAAAAATACGTATGAGGCAGTGACGCACTCTGAGCGGCCTACAACCAGAGGTGGCTGCAGAAAACACTACACCGTGAGCTGCACTCACACACACAGACCTTGCAGACAGCTGTGAACAGCGCTGCAAGGCAAAAGAAAGCTTCACACAGGGGTTGCTAAAGTAGCCTGGGTAAAGCACAATATAGAAAATCGCTATCTCCCACTGTCCCTCAGAGTCAGAAGAGCAGCGTCCTGTCCCTAACTGAATTCACAGCAGAGTGAACCCAAAATGGCGGCGGCTTTTATAGTGCATCATGACATCATTTCAGCAGCCAATCACAGCCATGCCATTAGTTAACATGCCTACATGCCTAACAGGATGTGCCCACACTTCTTAGGATTCCTCATTGGCTGAATCAAATCAAACTGGCTCATAGCATTATGGGAACTTCTGATTCCGGTATTCGATATGCTAAAAGTATCAGAACTCAGTATCGGTATTCTGATACCGAGAATATCTGCCGATACCCGATATTTGCAGTATCCGAATGCTCAACACTAGTGGGCAGGAATGTCAAACGTCTGTGAGTCGGAAAACCGTGAAAGCTGATGATAAACCACCACTGCATCTCATTGTGAGTCGACATCCATAACAAATGGAAGCCATTGATCATCTGAAGATAGAGCCCAGCAGGACAGGGCATAGCTACGTCTTAACCATCATCTATCATTTCACCAAATTTGTATTGGCAGTCCCAGTGAAGTATTTAACAGGCCAGACTACACAGTGGTGGAACAGGGAGAGGTAAGTATTGCAAGTGCTGGTGCCCTGAGCAAGTAGGGGGGGCCCACTCGTGGGCAGTGGTACTGGCACAGGGCCCCTCATAGTACGCCGGTGTTTCTGACGGCGGGTGTGCACCCCCACCGTCAGAGACACTTGATTCTACTATGAGGGACCTTGTGCCAGCGCCGTTGCCAAAGAGTGTGCCCACCCACCTGTCCAGGGCAACGGCACTCGCATGGGTGCGTGCGCCAGGTGGTGACCCTGGCCCTGTAGGAGGAGGCAGCCCAGTTAGGGAGGTGGAAAAAATGGCATATGTTGATGTTGGTCATTCAGCAGCTGCAAATGGAGTAATTGGAGAAGTCCGCGGAAGAGGAGGACAAAAGCAAGCCATTTTTCTGGCAACCTACGTGTCAGCAGGGGAGGGTGGGACAAAATCCTTTGAAACCCATGCATGGTTCATTTTAATGAAGGTTAGATCATCAACATTTTGGGTCGACAGACGGGTCCTTTTTCTGTCAGGATTGATACAGCAGCACTGAAGAATCGTTCAGATAACACACTAGCAGCAGGGCAAGCGAGCTCCTGTAAGGCATATTGTGCCAATTCAGGCCATGTGTCAAGTTTACTGCCCCAATAGTCAAAGGGGAATGACCGGTGAGGGAGAACATCGATATGGGAGGAGAAGTAGTTTGTTACCATAGTTGACAACTGCTGTCTCCTGTCACTTTCGATCGATGCAGTATTACCAGTCATGTGAGCGGTACTTGAAAAATCAGTCCACAACATGGTCATGAAACCCCTGTGTCCAACGCCACTTCGGCTGTGTGCACCACGAACATCTCTTCCATGTTGCCCCCTACGGCTCGTTGGAAAAACATCACCGCCGCTGTGTGCTGGGAATGCCTCAAACAAACAGTTTACCAGAGTTGCTTGTTTGTTAGCCAATATTAGCTCTTGGTTCTCCTGTGGCATGATGTTTTGGAATTTGTTTTATAGCATGGATCCAGGATTCTGGCCAACCAGTAGTCGTAATCGTTCATCATTTTGGCAAAGCGGGGGTCCCTTTTTAGGATCTGCAAGGCATAATCAGACATGTGGACCAATGTTCCAGGTGTCAATGATGCACTGCGAGTGCTGGGTGGAGGAGCACTTTCTGGCAAATCAACATCCCTCCAGTCACGCACAAACCATGTACCTAACCTTGCCACACCAACATTTTTTCTTGCCCCCTGAGAAGCATCCTCCTCCCCAAAGTAATCATCCCCATCATCCTCCTCCTCCTCCTCTTCCTCTTCTTCCTTCACCTCGTCCACGAGATTTCCCTGAGCAGACAATGGCTGACTGTCATCAAGGCTTCCCTCCTCCTTTTCCTCCTTGGCTGCAGACGCCTGCTCCTTAATGTGCGTCAAAGTTTGCATGAGCAGACGCATAAGTGGGATGCTCATGCTTATGATGGCGTCGTCTGCATTTACCAGCCGTGCGCATTCCTCAAAACACTGAAGGATTTTACAGAGGTCTTTCAGCTTTGACCACTGCACACCAGACAACTCCATGTCTGCCTGCAAACTGCCTGCCCGTGTATCCTCCCACAAATGAATTACAGCCTGCCTCTGTTCGCACAGCCTCTGAACCATGTGCAGGGTGGAGTTCCACCTTGTTGCAACGTCGATAATTAGGCGGTGCTTGGGAAGGTGGAGCAATCGCTGCAGCTTCTGCATACGGCTGGAGTGTTACGGGTGACCGGCGGATGTGCGAGCACAGTCTTCGCACCTTATGGAGCAGGGGTGTTAACTGTGGATAATTATTGAGGAAGCACTGCACCACCAGGTTCAAGGTGTGAGCCAGGCAAGGTATGTGTCTGAGTTTTGAAAGGGCTATGACTGCCACAAAATTCCGGCCGTTATCACTAACTACCTTGCCTGCCTCAAGATGTAGACTGCCCAGCCATGACTCAGTTTGTCGCTGCAAGTAGTCGGCTAGTACCTCCGTGGTGTGTCTGTTGTTGCCAAAACACATCATCTTCAACACAGCCTGCTGACGCTTACCACTAGCTGTTCGATAGTTGGACAACTCGTGTGCAACACTGGCAGCTGCGGATGGAGTGCTCGTGCGACTGCCCTCTGTGGACGAGCTTTCGCTTCTGGAGGATGAGGAGGAGGGTCGAATGCCTACAGCCAACTGTTTCTTATACCATGGGCTAGGCAGCACTGTCCCACTGCCGCTGTCCCCTGTGGACCCTGTAGGGTGAGCTGGACTTGAGAGCTGCATATGGTGGAACTAGCGGTGGACATGGCTGACTGAGAAAGGGCTGGTGATGGTGTTGGTGGTGTTGCTGATGGCCTAGAATCAGTCTTTCGTAGCAATAACATTGTGATTCCATGACTGCTTTGCCCTTGCGACGACACCTCGACATTTGCTGCTGGTGGTGTGCTAACCGGTGGGCTTACAGTGGGGAAAGCGATGTAACGTTGCTGACTACCTTCATTCGGAACAGGTGCACATGTGGTACGTGAGGTTAGGTAGCCCGTCCACGCTTGCAAGTGCATGGTGGTTAAATGTCTAAGCATGCAACTGGTATTCAAATTTCTCAGAGTTTTCCCTCGGCTAAAGGTCTTTGCGCACTTCTTACGGACAACTTTTGCCTGATCATTAGGATTTTGTTCAAAAATGTGCCACACTGCACTCTTCTTACTATGGAAGACATTTTGAGACCTTGCACGCTGTGCTAATTTGATCGTCTGGCCAAGCTGTCCTGCAACTATTTTGGTTTTTGTAACACATTTTCGGACTGCTACTGCAATGCCGTTGCGATGCCGTTGCCTGCTGCGGATCCTCCTCCTCCTCTTCTGAGCTATTGGCAGTGGCACCCTCTTCCCCCAATGGATGCCAATCTGGGTCAACAACTGGGTCATCCATCACCTCCTCTTCAATTTCATGTGCACTTTCCTCTGTGTCACCGTGTAAGGTGGTATAGTATGCGGGAAAGGGTACCTGAGTTTCATCAGGGTCTGATTCTGCCTCAGTACACTGCGAGGACAATGTAGTGCTCTGAATGAATTTACCAGCAGAAAAATCTAGCAGTGGCTGTGCATCAGTGCACTCCATGTCAGATTCATCTTGGACTGGGGAATTCACGATTTGACTTGCTAACCCAGGCATGTTATGTGAAAAGAGCTACATGGAGTAATCGGTAGTGTGGCCTGCCACATCCTTGACTTTTGGTGGGGGTGAAGGACACATGGAAAGGTGTTGTTCCTGACCAGGAGCCTCCACTGATGACTCAGTGCTTTTATTTTTTGAAACTTCATAAGAGGAGGCGAGAGAGCTGGAGGCAGTGTCAGCAATGTAAGCCAAAACTTGTTCCTGAAGCTCCGGCTTTAAAAGTGGTTTACCAACTCCCAGAAAAGAGCCTTCGAGGCCTTGTGGAGCCAGATGATGATGCAGGCTCAACACCTCCTACCTTAGGTGCCATTGTGCTTTTGCCACTACCAACAGATGCAACACCACCACCACCACCATCGGGACCAGCTGGCAACCCCCGCCCACTTCCATGGCATCTTCCACCATACTTCCTCATTTTTGTGAAAATGTACCCAAAATACCACCAGCTATATGGTACTGTAAAACAAGGTAGAAGGTGTATCTACTATTGGTAAGAATTTGAATCTCACTATAGATTTGATGACGCTGAACTATTGTCTCAGGCCCAGTAGAGATTACACCTCAATGTAACAGGCTGAAATTGGATGGTGTATGACAAGGTGGAGGGTGTCTATAAGATTGGTGAGAATTTGAATCTCACTGTAGATTTGAGGACGCTGAACTGTTGTCTCAGGCCCAGTGGAGATTACACCTCAATGTAACTGGCTGAAATTGGATGGTGTATGACACGGTGAAGGGTGTCTATAGGATTGGTGAGAATTTGAATCTCACTAAAGATTTGAGGAGGCAGAACTATTGTCTCAGGCCTAGGAGAGAAGACACCTCAAAGTAACAGGCTGAAATTGGATGGTGTATGACAAGGTGGAGTGTGTATATAGGATTGGTGAGAATTTGAATCTCACTATAGATTTGAGGACGCAGAACTATTGTCTCAGGACCTGGAGAGATTACACCTCAATGTAACAGGCTGAAGTTGGATGGTGTATGACAAGGTGGAGGGTGTCTATAGGATTGGTGTGAATTTGAATCTCACTATAGATTTGAGGACGCAGAATTATTGTCTCAGGCCCTGGAGAGATTACACCTCAATGTAACAGGCTGAAATTGGATAGTGTATGACAAGGTGGATGGTGTCTATAGGATTGGTGAGAATTTGAATCTCACTATAGATTTGAGAATGCAGAACTATTGTCTCAGGCCCAGTAGAGATTACACCTCAATGTAACAGGCTGAAATTGGATGGTGTATGACAAGGTGAAGGGTGTCTATAGGATTGGTGAGAATTTGAGTCTCACTATAGATTTGAGGACGCTGAACTATTGTCTCAGGCCCAGTAGAGATTACACCTCAATGTAACAGGCTGAAATTGGATGGTGTATGACAAGGTGGAGGGTGTCTATAGGATTGGTGAGAATTTGGATCTCACTAGAGATTTGAGGACGCTGACAATGATGCTCTCAGTCCAAGTATGGACGCAGGCAGCCTAATAAGCAGGACTGCTGCACACACAAAAGGGTGGAAAAATGAACGCTTGGTAACTGTGCAGAAAAGAGGAAGAAAGGTATTTGTAAACAGCAATGCAGCTATCAGGGAACCTGATAAGGCAGGCTAATAACCAACAGAGCTGATGCACAAAAATAGAGCCTCCCCTGTCACTGCACACAAAGTGTTGTGTTGTAAGTGGAAATCGCTAACAGCAGAAGCAGTTTTTTGGTTCTTATTCCCTGCCTAATGCTCTCCCTTATTCTGAATCAGCAGCAGCCAGCAACCTCTCCCTAATGCTAAGATCGGTAGAAGTAAGATGGCGGTCGGCGTCCACGCGCTTTTATAGCCCCTGTGATGCCACACAAAGCCAGCCAATCACTTGCATGCCCTTCTCAAAGATGGTGGTGACCGATGCCTATGTCATCGCATTGCCCACAGTGTGCGTCCTCCGTAATTGGCTGAAAAAGGGCACTGGAAGCATCTTTTGAAACGCGACTTTGGCGCTCTGGTCGCCGACCTCGTGGCCGACCTCACGCTATGCTCGGATTTCGTTTCATGAAACCCGACTTCAGCGAATGTCGCCGACTTTTGAATATGACCGACCCGTTTCGCTCAACTCTAGTTGTAATGAGTGAATCACTTTGAAAATGTAAGAAGGGCATGGATGCCTTTCTTGAAAGGTTCTGTATAATATTACAGGTTATAAATACTAGATTTCTTGATAGGATGTTGATCCAGGGAATTAGTCTGTGTCACGGTCACGTGTGTCTGGACGCAGTGAGTACCGCAAGGCGAACCCTTATGACACATGTGACCCTGGATACACCGCCTCCAGTGGGGCGAATTTAAATAATAACATGTGCAGCTGGATATGCCGCCTCCAACAGGGAATTTAGGTATTACACGTAAATTTGGAAACCCCGCCTCCAGTAAGGCGAATTTAAATAATAAAGGGGAACCTGGGAAACATTAACAATGGTGGGCCCTGCGATAGGGAATAGGGAAGTGGAGACCACCTGAGCTTCCCTGAGTCAGTGTCCCTGCACTCCTAGCATTCCCTATGCCGGTTTCGCACCGGGCGCGCAAAAGGAACCTAAAAACCCTAGCTCGTCCTGACCTAAACCCTCACTAGGGAATTGGTGGGTGCGGAAACTAATCCCACCACTGCACTAAAACACACATGAGGAAAGATGACAAAACAGGGGAAACACCACTTAGCTTTGCTCTGTTGCGTACGCTCCTAGCAACAGAGCCCACCACCTGTGTGCATCTTCTCCTCCACCCGCATCCATCACCATAACTGGATCCTTCACCATAGTGCAGCCTTGGAGCAGAGTCCACCACCAGTTGCAGAAGTCCAGTAACAGAGTCCAAAAGATGAGTTCAGCTCCTGCCCAAAAAGTCAAGCATGCTTGAGTCCAGCTCTCAGCAACCAAGTCCCGCATGCCGAGTGCAACTCTCTCCATAGTCGTCACTCCACTAAGCCATGCAAGCACTTCCTGCCAACACCATAAACTGTGACTCCACCACGCCATGCCAGCCGTTCTTGCAGACCACCTAGCTGCCACTCGTCCCCTTTGGCTGGGCTGCGCAGGACTCATGTTCAGCTCTTTCTTTCACCCAGCTTCCTTGTGAATGACTAACACACTATATCACCAACTGTGATTGAACCCACCTGGCTCCCTTTTATAGAGCCTAACACCTGATTTGTAATTGCGTGCACATTAACCCTAAAACTAAGGTGCGATACCACTCACCACTACCGGGCAACTTAGAATGAACACCACGTGTAATAATTCTTATGGCCACCAGGGGCAATCAACCCACTTTGGCACCAAGCCAAAGGAAAAAAGTTCACTTATCCATTTTAAACTGTCAGATCCACCTTGGATCATGTCAGTCTGATTGCCTTATGTGGAGTCGAAAAGGAATTTTTTTCCCCAATGTGGTGCTTACTGTTTGCCACATGGTTTTTTTTGTCTTCCTCTGGATCAACATGTTACGCTATGGTTTGAACTAGATGGACTTAAAGTCTTCCTTCAACCGTAAAAACTTTCTTACTATGTTACTATCAAAAAGTTTTCGACGAACTTATAATAGCAGTTGGCAAAAGCCCAAAAATCTTTTGCAGCACCTCCGGCCCTGTCCCAGTCCACACCCCGGCTCTCACCTGTTGCCTCGTGGCGGCAACTTCAGCGTGGTGCCCGGTGGGGTCGCCGGTCTCCTGGGGCTCCCGTCCCGTGACCTGCGGTGCCTACTCCTGCTGCTGCTTCCTGGAAGCTGCGCACATCCCGCAGGTCTCCAGGCATGCCACTGAGGGCGTGCACGCACTCCCGATCTCTTGAAGAAACAGCACGCCATTTTCAAAAATATGTTTCAGCCAATGGCTGATTGTCTTGTACTATTTCAGGCACCTCTGCCCTTAGGGAGGTGCCTGAGCAACAAGTGTTTCCTGTTGCTAGTTCTCTGGTTCCTGTACCTGCGTTTTAATGCTCTGATACATCTCACTAATGCTGGTTTGTGTCCTCAGTGTGTTCTACGTGTCTTCCCATGCCTTCCAGGACTACATTAGCATCCCCTGCATCTCTCCGTGACAGCTGCTGCCCACTACCTGCTTCTGCCTCTCATCTCCTGCCTTGTTCTCCGCTACTTGTAGTCAAGTCAGATTCCACGTACCTGGGGTCTAACTGAAGGTTCCATTCTGGCCCTGTCTGAGGGGTCTTACTACGGAAGTAGGGGTCACGCTTGTGAATCCACCATTAATCTGTTTCCTCCCCCACCCAGGGAAGAGAGTAGTAGTTGCACATGAAAATGCACAAACCAGACTAACAAGGGAATATAATTTTGAACCCCTACACAACCTTGGATGTATCCATATGTCAAGGTCGCCTGGTATTAACTGACCTTGGATGTGAGGATACGTCCAGGTGATTTTGCGCACACAGTGACTGTGCATGCGCGATTGGTGCTAGGTGTCAACTGATCAGATAGCTGATATTTGGCACTCAGTGTCAGAAGTGGTGGGCCCATCTGCCCTCAAATCGGAGACTCTGCGACATCATCATGGGGTCGTGATCGTTACCATGGTCATGATGACATTCGGGTCACCAGGCACTAGTAAGTTAGTTAGATCATGCACAGTGCATGATCTAACTAACTTGTGTCTGCAGGGCTAACAGGCTATAAGGTATAGCAATGCTCCTGCATTGCTATACCTTATAACTGCGATCAGCTTTCAGGAAGTGAAAATCCCATAGTGGGACTAAGTTAAAAAAAAAGTAAAAAAAAGTTGTAAAAACATTTTTTAAAAAAATCACAAAATAATAATAATAAATATATATAAATATATTGTACCTATAAATAAATATTTGCACACAAAAAAAAGAAGTACACATACGAGTATTTGGTACCAACGAGTCCAGAGCAACCTGACCTATAAAATTGTCCCATCAGTTAAAGCTTCATAAAAAATAAAAATAAAACAAGGCAAAAAGTGATGCTTTATCATACTACTGCCAAACAAAATGGAGAAAAAGCGAGATAAAAAAGATGAATGTAAATAAAAATGGTATCTCTGAAAACGTCATCTTGTCCTGCAAAAAATAAGCCACCATACAGCTCAGTCAGCAGAAAAATAAAAATAGTTATAGCTCTCAGAATAAATAATTATTTTTTCTATAAAATACTTTTTATTGTGTAAAAGCGCCAATACTTAAAAAAACTATATAAATGTGATGTCGCTGTAATCACACTGACCCAAAGAATAAATCTGCCCCATCAATTTTACCACACGTGAAATGATATAAACCCCCCCAAAAAAAACAATTACTGAATTCCTGGTGTTTGTTCATTCTTCCTCGCAAAAATTGGAATAGAAAGCGATCAAAAAATGTCATGTACCGAAAATGGTACAAATCAAATCGTCAACTTGTCCAGCAAAAAATAAGCTGGAAAAATTATAGCTCTCAAAATATAGAGTAAAAACTTGATTTTCCAAAAAAAGTGTATGTTAGTGAGTGACAGCAGGCAAACATAAAAACCTGATATAAATCTGGTATCGCTGTAATTACACTGACCCGAAGAATAAAGTCGGCTAATCACTTATACCGTACAAGGAACAACATAAAATATAAAAAAGTCAATTCTTCACCTGCGGTTGATTTGTTCATTTGGCCTCCCAAAGATCGCAGTAAGGCTCGGCTCACATTTACCCTGCGCTCTGTGCTGAGCGCTTACACCAGGGTTTCCATGTAAATCTCTGAAAAGATAGGTTTCCTGATCTTTGTTGCTGGACCTTGGATTTTTCTTGCCTACCTGTGTGTATTTTCCTATTTGCTCTTGATGCACTCTGACCTCAGGAGCTGAGCCCAAACATGGTCTCTAACTATCCGTTTCTCTAATCCCTTTATCTTGATGTACCATTCAGGCTTTTGATCCAAGACTGTAATTTGACCACACCTTTGTCTTGCCCCTCTGTACTATGGTCCCTTCTGCTATCTGACCTCGGACCTCCTGACTACCCTGTCTCTCAGCTTCACAAATGTCATGGTCACGTGTCTCAGGACGCAGATGATGCCGCAAGGCGAACCCATAACACACGTGACCCTGGATACACCACCTCCAGTGGGGCGCATTTAAATAATAAAAACGTGCAGGTGGATACGCCGCCTCCACCTGGCGAATTTAGGTATTACACGTTATACATAAAATATCTGGAAACACCGCCTCCAGTAAGGCGCATTTAAATAATAAAGGGGGGAACCTGGGTAACTTTAACAATGGTGGGCCCTGCAATAGGGAAAAGGGAATTGGAGACCTCCTGAGCTCCCCTGAGCCAGTGTCCCTGCACTCCTAACGTTCCCTATGCCGGTTTCGCACCGGGCGCCGCACGCGTACCTCAACGCCCTAGCTCGCCCTGACCCTAAACCCTCACTAGGGAACAGGTCGGTGCGGAAACTAATCCCACCACTGCACTAACAACACACATGAGGAAAGAGACAATACAGGGGAAACACCACTTAGCTTTGCTCTGTTGCGTGCGCTCCTAGCAACAGAGCCCTCCACCTGAGTGCATCTTCTCCTCCACCCGGATCCATCACCATAACAGGATCCTTCACCTTAGTGCAACCTTGGAGCAGAGTCCAACACCAGTTGCAGCTGCATAGAACCAGAGTC
The DNA here is from genome assembly GCF_039654945.1 of Dendrobates tinctorius. NCBI lineage: Eukaryota > Metazoa > Chordata > Amphibia > Anura > Dendrobatidae > Dendrobates > Dendrobates tinctorius. The sequence continues at coordinate 15,284,409 of NW_027361752.1, read as the reverse complement.
CCAAGGATGAGTTCAGCTGCTGACACGAAGTCGAGCATGCTTGAGTCCATCTCAGCGGCCAAGTCCCACATGGTGAGTGCCACTCTCCATAGTCGCCACTCCACCAGCCCATGCAGACACTTCCCGCTGACACCATCACTGCGACCCCACCATGCCATGCCAGCCCTTCGTCCAGACACCATAGCTGCAACAAGTCCCCCCCTGGCTAAGCTGCGCAGGACTCCTCACCAGCTCCATCCTTCCTCCAGGCTCTCCAAAAACAGAGTGAACACAAACTCACAATATCACAGGCAGTGATTGCACACCTCTAGCACACCTTTATAGGGTGTAACACCTGATACATGATTAAGTGCACAAAACCTAAAGTGCAATATCAAAACCACCACCGGGGACTGTCAAGACACCTTGGAACTTTCCAAAGTAAAAAAAGTTCACCCAGTGATTTAAAACTGTCAGATCACTTCAGATCATGACAACAATAAGGAGAAAAAGGAGAATTGTGGTTTAAAAAGAGGAATTTTTGTTAAATGTATACTTAATAGAACAAAGGAACAAAAAATGTATAAGAAAATAGAAATAAAGTGCACAAAAATGGTAATATGGGACCACCAGTGCCAGACACCCACCAAAGGTAGGCACTTGTTCAATGAGGTAGATAATAAAGATGCATGCGACATAGTCTAAAAAATTATTTTTGCTGAGAACAGCACTTACCAATAGATGCAGAGGGTGGGCAGCACCGGGCTGAATACAAAAACTCCAAACGGGCGTTTCGCTTTTTAGTCCATTGCTTTCTCAAGGGGGTACAGCTTGTCTCTCAGCTTGCCTGTGAGTAGTGATTTAGCATCACATCTCTTACATACACACACTAAGGTTGGTTTCACACTAGCGTTTGATCGAGCAGCGCATCGTGCGCTATTGGGCGCACGCACAATGCTCCCCTATCTTTAACATGGTGGTCGCAGGGTCTTGCGATTGTACGCGCTCATCAGCGTTTAGTGTGCGCTGCGCATTTTACAGGTGTGCGCCCAGACGCGCCATACGCTACATGTTGCATTTTTTGTTCCGCCTACATCGTTAAAAAAATTGCGCGCACACGTGTGCACTCGGTGTGCGCCCAAAAATAGCATTACAGTCTATGTGGTCGCTGACGAGCGCTTGGCAGCGCGTACGTCAGCGCCTTGTGCGTGCACGCGATTTGAGTAAATAATGTCTAGACACTTGTCTAAAACTCCCCCTAAATAAGCAACATTGTTTGGGAGGAGTGTAGATAAAAGAAGGTGTCTTCAGTGACAATTACTCTACAGACAGCCTTGCAGAGAGCAGACAAGAGCCTAGAAGAGCCTTCCAAGTGTGGATTCAAGCTTTAGGAGCCAAAATGTGAGTATTCTTCAACATAATGTCTGTGTGTCCTGTACAATTTTATAATGTACTAATGTATTTTTTGTTTTCATTTCAGCATGTCTTCTTCTGGATCACTGTATTCGCCATCTCGGCAAGAACTGGCCCAAGCTGATCGTGAGGTGAGAATCTTGCTCTGTGATACTGCATTGATTTTTGGACCTGATGGTGCTGCTGTGTTTTTTGCAAGATATATTCTTGCATTAAACACACCAATGCCATGTGGAAAGCAGTGATTGATTTTTGTCTTCAACTGCTGCATTGATTTATGGTCCTGATGGTGCTGGTGTTTTTTTGGCAAGATATATTCTTGCGTTAAAAACACCAATGCCATGTGGAAAACAGTGATTGATTTTTGTCTTCAACTGCTGCATTGATTTATGGTCCTGATGGTGCTGGTGTTTTTTTGGCAAGATATATTCTTGCATTAAAAACACCAATGCCATGTGGAAAACAGTGATTGATTTTTGTCTTCAACTGTTGCATTGCTTTATGGTCCTGATGGTGCTGGTGTTTTTTTGGCAAGATATATTCTTGCGTTAAAAACACCAATGCCATGTGGAAAACAGTGATTGATTTTTGTCTTCAACTGCTGCATTGCTTTATGGTCCTGATGGTGCTGGTGTTTTTTTGGCAAGATATATTCTTGCATTTAAAAAACCAATGCCATGTGGAAAACAGTGATTGATTTTTGTCTTCAACTGCTGCATTGCTTTATGGTCCTGATGGTGCTGGTGTTTTTTTGGCAAGATATATTCTTGCATTAAAAACACCAATGCCATGTGGAAAACAGTGATTGATTTTTGTCTTCAACTGCTGCATTGCTTTATGGTCCTGATAGTGCTGGTGTTTTTTTGGCAAGATATATTCTTGCATTAAAAACACCAATGCCATGTGGAAAACAGTGATTGATTTTTGTCTTCAACTGTTGCATTGCTTTATGGTCCTGATGGTGCTGGTGTTTTTTTGGCAAGATATATTCTTGCGTTAAAAACACCAATGCCATGTGGAAAACAGTGATTGATTTTTGTCTTCAACTGCTGCATTGCTTTATGGTCCTGATGGTGCTGGTGTTTTTTTGGCAAGATATATTCTTGCATTTAAAAAACCAATGCCATGTGGAAAACAGTGATTGATTTTTGTCTTCAACTGCTGCATTGCTTTATGGTCCTGATGGTGCTGGTGTTTTTTTGGCAAGATATATTCTTGCATTAAAAACACCAATGCCATGTGGAAAACAGTGATTGATTTTTGTCTTCAACTGCTGCATTGCTTTATGGTCCTGATAGTGCTGGTGTTTTTTTGGCAAGATATATTCTTGCATTAAAAACACCAATGCCATGTGGAAAACAGTGATTGATTTTTGTCTTCAACTGCTGCATTGATTTATGCTCCTGATGGTGCTGGTGTTTTTTTGGCAAGATATATTCTTGCATTAAAAACACCAATGCTATGTGGAAAAAAGTGATTGCTTTGTCAACTGCTGTCTTGAGCTGGTTTTCATTCTTGCTCTGGATGATACTGTTGTTTTCGCTGCTATAAATATACTCTAGCAGGAAACATAACAGTGTCCTCAGTATCAACAGTGACTGCATTGTGTCTATAATTTTATTTGTGCTGCAGCATTGACTGTTTGCAAAGTTCTATCCGGTGTGTGTGCTGATTATTAAGTTGCCTTAAGTGCATTTTCTAATTTTTTTTTCTTTTTTTTCCCAACAGTGAACAAAATCCGCACACGTTGGCGTTCGATGAAGGACCGCTTCAACACTGATGTTCATGCTGAGGGACAGGTTCGGAGTGGTTCAGCGGCAAGGCACAGAAGAAAGTACCGCTATTATCGAGAGTTGGCTTTCCTGAGACCGGTCCTTGCCAGCAGAGCGTGAGTTTTTTTTTTTGGTTTGTTATTACTATGTGCTTTTCAATTCCACAGGTGATGCTTCTTGTAAATACATGATACTAATGTTTTCCCTTTCTTTCCACAGCACTTGGAGCAGCAATCTGCAACCTGTCCCGGGAGCGGTTCTTCATCATAGAATCATAGAATCATAGAATCATAGAATCGTAGAGTTGGAAGGGACCTCCTGGGCCATCTGGTCCAACCCCCTGCTCAAAGCAGGATTCGCTAAATCATCGATCGACCTCGGACCCATCCCTGCCATCCGACAGCCAGGAAGCATCTTGCAAGTCAGCAACACAGACAGCTCGTGACCAGGAAGCTGGTCCATCAGATGTTCCCCTGTCCCAGGTCTCTGTCACTGGTTATGCGGGCACTACCCGCCAGCGGCAGAGGGCCTCGGACAGGCCTGTCATGCCCGAATTCATGCTCTTGAGTGAGGCCTTTAAGGGCAGCCTCAAGGCGCTGTCCACCAGAATGGAAAGTGGTTTTTCCCTGATGGAACATGGTTTTAACCACATGGAACACCACTTCCACTCTGTTGACCAGCACCTTGACCATCTGGAAGCCGACCTCAACAGACCAGCTCACCATTTTTTCAGTAAAATTGAACAGGGCTTGGCGGAACACCTTAGTCCTGAGCAACAGCTGAGTGTGTTACAGGCCTGCAACACTGCTTACTTGCAGGCTATGCAGCAGAATTGGTATATGCAGCAGTCAGTGGTGTCATTTCCAACAGTTCCACTGCTGACTCGCTTCACCACACTACCGACTTCTGCTGCATACCACTGCACAGCCACCTGCATTCCCAGCGAAGCCAGACACCACTACACCACCCCAAGTCTGAGTGCTGCTGCACACTCCTCCGCCACCACCACTATGGCAAGCGCTGCTCCTGTATGGAGCACCACCACCACCACAGCACCACCAGCTTGGAGCCAAACCACCACAGAACCTGCTTGGGCCACAGACATCACCAGTCAACACCAAAGGAGCACCGCCAGCACTCCTCAGCAACAGAGCACCACCAGCACTTCTCAGCAACAGAGCACTGCCAGCACTCTTCAGCAACAGAGCACCACCAGCACTCTTCAGCAACAGAGCACCGCCAGCACTCTTCAGCAACAGAGCACCGCCAGCACTCCTCAGCAGCAGAGCACCGCCAGCACTCCTCATCAAAGGAGCACCGCCAGCACTCCTCATCAAAGGAGCACCGCCAGCACTCCTCATCAAGGGATCACCGCCAGCACTCCTCATCAAAGGAGCACTGCCAGCACTCCTCATCAAAGGAGCACTGCCAGCACTCCTCATCAAAGGAGCACCACCACCACTCCTCATCTTAAGATCACCGCCACCAATACTCCTCCTCGGAGTCCCCCAAGAACTTTGGCTGAGATCCCAGACAGGCAGCTTCCCGCTTAGAGCACCGACCCAACTTTCTCCCCTTCTAGGAGCACCGCCACTGCCACTTCTAGCAGCACTGCCACCGCCACCACAGAGCAGCAAAGGGGTGATCCGCATTCCCTATTTTACAGGGCAACGACACAGTCCACCACCACCAGGCGGTTGACCAAAGTAAGGCGGTCACAGGCTGCAAGTCGGTCCGGGCAGGATATTCCTGCGCCAAAGAAAAAAAAAAAACTTTGTTCGTCCATCCACCCTCTCCTCCTAATGTGTCTCAACCTGCCTCCATGTCCATTCCAGAGCTCCCTTCCCCCAGTACTTTCGTCACCCCTTCTCCTAGAACCCCTTCCTCAACCTCCAGTCGTTCCTCGTCTCTCCACACACCCAAAGTATCCCAATCTTCCCCCAAACGTCATTCCTAATAAAAAATTTTTTTTATTTTTTGTTACAAAATAAATGTGCAATTGTGCTTTCAAAATATTTGGATTGGTTACTGTGTCAATCGCCGACTACACACACTGCGCTGTACACACACTGCACCGTACACTTAGCATTTTTGCCACCAGATATCTCCATTACTGAGACATGTTTCTTGTGTCAGTCTTGGAGATATGTGTTGTCAACTAAACAAATCTACATGACTTGTCTTTTCAACAACAGTCTCTGCATTCTTGTAATATTGCACAGACTGGATCCAGCAGAGTTCCACAACTCTAGTCCTCAAGATACACCATAAGATCATGTTGTATGGAATCCTCCTCTTTTTTTGTGCTCATGTGAAGCAGTTAGCAACGGAGCTATGGATTTCATTACAACATGATCTGTTGGTGGACATTGAGGAGTGGAGTTAGGGAACCCTGCTGGATCCAGTCTGTGCAATATTACTAGAATGTAGAGACTGCTGTGGAAAAGACAACTCGTATAGATACAGTCATGGCCAAAAGTATTGACACCCCTGCAATTCTGTTAGATAATACTCAGTTTCTTCCTGAAAATGATTGCAAACACAAATTCTTTGGTATTATTATCTTCATTTAATTTGTCTTAAATGAAAAAACACAAAAAGAATTGTCCTAAAGCCAAATTGGATATAATTCCACACCAAACATAGCAAAGAGGGTGGACAAAAGTATTGGCACTGTTCGAAAAATCATGTGATGCTTCTCTAATTTGTGTAATTAACAGCACCTATAACTTACCTGTGGCACCTAACAGGTGTTGGCAATAACTAAATCACACTTGCAGCCAGTTGACATGGATTAGAGCTGACTCAACCTCTGTCCTGTGTCCTTGTGTGTACCACATTGAGCATGGAGAAAAGAAAGAAGACCAAAGAACTGTCTGAGGACTTGAGAAACCAAATTGTGAGGAAGCATGAGCAATATCAAGGCTACAAGTCCATCTCCAAAGACCTGAATGTTCCTGTGTCTACCGTGCGCAGTGTCATCAAGAAGTTTAAAGCCCATGGCACTGTGGCTAACCTCTTTAGATGTGGCCGGAAAAGAAAAATTGATAAGAGATTTCAATGCAAGATTGTGCGGATGTTGGATAAAGAACCTCCACTAACATCCAAACAAGTTCAAGCTGCCCTGCAGTCCGAGGGTACAACGGTGTCAACCCGTACTATCCGTCGGCATCTGAATGAAAAGGGACTGTATGGTAGGAGACCCAGGAAGACTCCACTTCTTACCCCGAGACATAAAAAAGCCAGGATGGAGTTTGTCAAAACTTACCTGAAAAAGCCTAAAACATTTTGGAAGAATGTTCTCTGGTCAGATGAGACAAAAGTAGAGCTTTTAGGGCAAAAGCATCAACATAGAGTTTACAGGAGAAAAAAGAGGCATTCAAAGAAAAGTACATGGTCCCTACAGTCAAACATGGCGGAGGTTCCCTGATGTTTTGGGGTTGCTTTGATGCCTCTGGCACTGGACTGCTTGACTGTGTGCTTGGCATTATGAAGTCAGAAGACTACCAACAAATTTTGCAGCATAATATAGGGCCCAGTGTGAGAGAGCTGGGTCTACCTCAGAGGTCATAGGTCTTCCAGCAGGACAATAACCCAAAACACACTTCAAAAAGCACTAGAAAATGGTTTGAGAGAAAGCACTGGAGACTTCTAAGGTGGCCAGCAATGAGTCCAGACTTGAATCCCATAGAACACCTGTGGAGAGATCTAAAAATGGCAGTTTGGAGAAGGCACCCTTCAAATATCAGGGACCTGGAGTAGTTTGCCAAAGAAGAATGGTCTAAAATTCCAGCAGAGCATTGTAAGAAACTCATTGATGGTTACCGGAAGCAGTTGGTCGCAGTTATTTTGGCTAAAGGTTGTGCAACCAAGTATTAGGCTGAGGGTGCCAATACTTTTGTCCGGCCCATTTTTGGAGTTTTGTGTGAAATGATCAATGTTTTGCTTTTTGCTTCATTCTCTTTTGTGTTTTTTCATTTAAGACAAATTAAATGAAGATAATAATACCAAAGAATTTGTGTTTGCAATCATTTTCAGGAAGAAACTGAATATTATCTGACAGAATTGCAGGGGTGTCAATACTTTTGGCCATGACTGTATGTGTTGTCCAAAAAACAAAACCAATCTACATGACTTGTCTTTTTTACAGCAGTCTCTACATTCTTTAAATATTGCACAGACTGGATCCAGCAGGGTTCCCCAACTCCAGTCCTCAAGGTCCACCAACAGATCATGTTGTATGGAATCCTCTTTTTTTTGGGCTCTTGTGAAACCGTTATCAATGGAGATATGTATTTCATTACAACATGATCTGTTGGTGGACCGTGAGGAGTGGAGTTGGGGAGCCCTGCTGGATACAGTTTGTGCAATATTAAAAGAATGTAGAGACTGCTGAGAAAAAGACAAGTCATGTAGATTGGTTTAGTTGACAACACATATCTCCTTGACTGACACAAGAAACATCAGTAATGGAGATATCTGGTGTATTGCACACACTAAAATATGGAAGGGTTCCCCAACTACAGTGTTAAAAGCCAACAAACAAATCATGTTTTTAGTAATTCCATTTGAGTTACAAAAAAAAAAGAAAAGGAAACATGATCGGTTGGTTGACATTTAGGACTACATTTTGGAAACCCTGGCATAGAGGATGGTGTTGAGTGCAAGGCATATCTATTGTTACCTTGCCTTTTTTTTTCCGTTCGCATTTAACTATTAGAGAAAAGGCAAGGAACTATAGATATACCTTGTAAATAACCACATACTCTATTACGTGTTTGTGGAAGAAACACATTACTGATGGTGAAAATAAATGTTATATATACTTCCCAAATACCCTGACCTTGCATCACTATCACACCTGGGCAGGTGAATTGATTTGGAACCTGCAGCGTTGCTATAACTCTTCATATATTTTGCAGAAGAGTGTAGTGATGCTGCAGTTTAATCTGTATTGTAATGGCCATTTGTGATAAGTATTCAGCATGACACAAGGCCTGGGTATTTTACCTGACACAGTTGTATTATCTCCACCATCGCTGTTAATTGAACACACTGTAGAGATTATAAAGGAAATACAACTTGTGTGTGTATGTCACCTACTCCGGAGTATTAGTGAATTCATGATGCACAAAACACAGCATCATAAATTCACTGAGACACCTGGCTACTTGCTAATGGTATTGGGAGTGTAAAAACAGAGAATGCACTCAGTACAGGTATCAAAACAGTTTTTTTTATTAACATACCAACAACATGCAATACATTTTTTTACACCATTTGCTCTTGCCATTCCACCCGTCCTACATCTGAGTTGAAGTAGGCCGCAAATTGGTCCCTCATTTGGCCAACTTTGACGGATGACCTGAGAGGGTGCTGTGTAAATTCAGGCAATGGATTAGGAGCAACATCATCAAAATCTAAGTTCGGGTGCTCTCGAGCAATTACACAATTATGGAGAACAACACAGGCCTTCACCACCTCATCCACTGTTTCCAGTTTCAGATTAATAGCTGTGCCAAGAATGCGCCATCTAGATACAAGTATACCAAATGCACACTCTACTTTTCTCCTGGAACTGGTGAGCCTGTAATTATAAATTCTTTTGTGGAGGTCCAAGTCCTGGCTGGAGTAGGGTTTGAGCAGGTTTTGGCACATCTGGAACGCTTCATCACCAACCATTACAAATGGCTGTGGCGGACCTTCGGTGTTGGGAAGAGGCCGTGGCATGGGGAAATTGAAGTTGTTGCCATACAACCTCCTGCCCATGTCAGAGATCTTAAAAGCCTGGGAGTCATTTCCACGGCCAAATGCCCCAATGTCCACTGCAATAAACATACAGTCTGCATCCGCAATGGCCATCAGTACAGTAGAAAAGTACTTTTTGTAGTTATACAATAGAACTCAGACCCTGTTCTTTTGGGCTTGATAATCCGGATGTGTTTCCCATCAACCGCTCCCAAACAGTAAGGGAAATTGCATACAGTCCAGAATCTGTCAGCGATTTCCAACCACTTTTCTGCGGTTGGCATGGGCATGAATTTGGGACAAAGAACGTTCCACAAAGCCCGGCAGGTGTCCGCTACAATTCAGACAACGTGGAGATTCCAATCCGGTACTGGAAGTGCAGTGACGAGAGGGTCTCTCCAGTAGTCAGGAATCTGTGACACAAAGAAAACAACAAAAATTAATATTTGTGTATACGTAATTTTTTATTACACGTTTAATAAAAAAAAAAAAATATATATATATATATATCTGCAGCCTTTGGTTCAATTCATGCCATCAAAAAATTACCGCTGCCTTTAGTTAACTACATGGCAGTACTATAATTCTGCCAGATTTGGAAGAGTACATGTCACAACAAAGAAAAATCAGCAGGCATTGATTTAGCAAAACTATGTGACCAGGAGCCGTTCTTCAGGAGTAATCGCACGCCGGAGCTGCGTGTCCTGTCTCCGGATGACTTCTTTTACCCGACCAAGCAAAAAGTTAAAGGTTTCTTGGGTCATCCGGGTATAATCCATAAATTTCTCCCAGTTTGCCTGGAGCTCGCTGTAGAGGGTGTGGTACGCTCCACGGCTCTCCCGGAGTTCAATAATGGGATGTATCCACATACGCCGCTGCTGCCGTCTTCGCTCCCTCTCTCTCTCCCTCTGTTCAATGCAAGCAACGGCATAAGCCTGAGCCATCCTCATGTCCAGATCCAAGTCAAAGTCAAAGCTTTTCCAGTGCAGATCCATGTTTCTCAAGTCAAATGCAAGCAAATGTGAAGAATTCAGCTGTAAACAGGGTCTATCTATATAAAAATTTCCATAAGAAACGCCCAATGCTGTCCCATTGGTGGAGTGTGTTGCAAGAATTTTTCAAGGATTTTTCTCCAGTTTATTGCGCATAAAAAATGCAAACGCATGAAAAACGCTTACAAAAGCATAAAAATGCTGTGATTTTTTGTAGTTATGCGCACAATAATGCTACAAAAAACGCAGCGTTTACAAGCGTTTGCATGCGCTTTTGACATGCGTTTCATGTGTGCTCCAAACGCAGCGCAAAAAAATGCTAGTATGAAACTAGCCAAAGCTCTCTAATATTCAATCATGGAAAGACATAGTCATAAAGCTCCCCTACATACACACACTGCTCCGCTGCTTCAATACTCTAATCTCTGGTACATCAACTATGGCAAGAAGGGTTTTTTGCAGACTTTTAAACATAGTTATGGCTAGCCATTTTTTTAAGAAAAAAAGTTACTGCTCACTTCTCCATCACTTATCTGATACTTGTAGGTATTCTTATCACCACTGTGAGCACTGAATCCCTGGGCCTCTTCACACTAGGCCAAGGTTTCCAGTTCTGCATGCTTTTAAGGTCACAACGTCTTGATATGCGTCGTGAACTTGAGCGTGCATCGTAGTCAGACATTCTGGCCCAGCAATAGGCCTGGGATTCAGCATTGCAGTGGTGATAGAAAGATGTGCTGAAGACTGGAAGAGGGACGGGGCAGCACATAGGGGTCAGAAAATTGAGTAACATGTTTTTTTGTATTTTTTAACATTTTTTGGCCATTTACAGCTCAGCAAAATGTTGGCTAGTGGCTTCCATTTTATTCAGTACATGAGGTAGTTAATTACAAGAAATCTACATTTTAGTGATTGTGGATTTTTTTTGTAATAATCAAGCAGAATTCAATTCCACTGGAGTTAACAGAGGTACATCATGTAGGTTAAAAGAAGTATTTTGAAAGGGTGAGGAAAAGTTAATGAGAGTCAAAAGTGCTTGTTAATTTTTTTTATGGCTCACTTTCTCTGTCCTATTTGAACTAATTATGCTTTATGAACAGAAAAAGAAAAGCTTCTTATTAAGTTTCGGCTCTCTTTAAAGTGGCATTCAATAGAAATACATTCAATGAGCATCTTTGGATATGTCCTTAATATTCTAGATGGCAGATCCACCTCTAGAGACATAGCAAAAAACAGGAGTTTTGTCTTTTGAGCCTAGTAGAACCCAATCATAAGATGTAGTTGAGATGGGTGACACTTTTTATTATATATTAAAGTTTTAATCTATTATAATGTGATTTATTTACTATAATAAATAATGATATGGCTTTAGCAGTTAAAGTAGGGTTATTTGTTATACATTTTTGAAAAATTACATGGGTTAATGTGATGGAAGTCTTGAATAGTAATTTAGCTGGTTATGACATTTTTATACTTTACTAATACATTTAAATATACTGGAAACAGTCTATGTAATTCAATTTTGTGTTAACTTTGCACAATTGTATTATTTCATCTGGATTTTTCAAACTTTGTGATGTTGTAGTATTATTAATTAATTGGTTGTTACATTTATTTATAATGGTCCAAATTGTAATTGAAACAGTTTTTTTTCACATGCAACCAGTTAGGTCATCTTCAAATGTCCGTATAAAACACACATGTGAAGAACCAGTACCGGTGTCAATGTTTTCCATCATTGTGTCCATTTTTACCATCAGTGTGGTCATCAGTGTTTTTTTGAAGGATAAATAAAAAATAAGTTGCAAAGCTTCTGCTATACTTTTGAAAAGTTAAACACGGAACGGCACATGGATGTCATCCGTATGCTGTACATGTTTTTTACGGAGACATAGACTTGTATTTGCTCATGTCATTCATGCTGCAGGAAAAACCCAGACATGTGTAAAGCACCATAGGTTATTTTGGGTATGTGTGGTAACAGTGAAAGGAATGGATGTACCGGAAACACGGATATGTGAAGGAGGCATTCTACGGGACTGAGGTTATTCCATGGTTTGTAAGTGATGCTGGACAGCCTTGTCTGAGTGCTTATGCAATCAATACAATAATATTGTGATTAAAAGTCGATTGGAAGCCATTATCCATACATTTCATTTTTACAAGATTACCGAGTACACTGTACTTATTTTAGAAGGAGATGGCAATTTTATTCCTTCTGAAAATGAATTAAAATCTTTAAGTGTATTTCATCACTATCATTGTAATAAAGCATTCAAGACAAGATAGAAAAAAAAGTTTTAAACTTTGAAGAATGTTCAAGTGTTACAACTCAGTTGGTCTTAAATGCAGACAATTGGAGACAGCGCTGAAAATAAGATAATGAAACCCAAATCCAATGTCGTGAGACAAAAAATGGAAAATATGAATGCAATGAAGGCTGTATAGGTAGGAGAACAAGACATGTGAAGTGCCAATGGAACACTTACTTTACTGTGCATCAAAACTCAGCCTAATTTACATCCACACTTAATTAGCTTGCTTGAATACAACTGTGGAATAGGAGAAAGAAGGAAGTGACTATACAGGATTTCCAATTATTGAAGGTACAATTCAATGTCAGGCAGCAACTCCAAAGCCAAACATAATTATAGGATGAATAAAAAACAAGATTAAAAAATATGATTCAAATAGTGATATTGCTCACTTATAAATCCTTTGTGAGCTCCCAAGTTACATATGGGTCTCAGTTCAGTGCTTTACATTGTAAAACTTTACGATACCTGGAGAAAACTGAAAGGCAGATAGTGATTACTAATGGAATCCACAGGAAAATAAATTAATTTTAGTATATATGTAATGTAAGGATTCACTTGCTTTCAGACCGCAGTTAGGGTAATGTTCACACAGGCACACACTTTCTTGTCCAAACAGGAAGATTAGTTAACTAAATAAACTTACAGCAGAGAGTAAAATCAAACAGTCTATACAGCAGCATGAGAAAACAGAGCAGTTCAGCTGTTCAATATTCAAAGTCCAATACTTTGCCTTTTGCCGGAGTCAGACACAATGTATAAAAATACAGTCCGTATTGTACGGTCGAAATACGCAGAAATTAGGGATGAGCGAGTAGTGTAGTATTCGGACTCGCTGTACTCGCTACGAGTACCTCCTAATACTTGGGTACTCGTAACGAGTAGTAAGTCCAATGTAAGTCTATGGGAAATGCGATTAATGGGCAGGGACTGTGCTGGGCTGGGCGGGGACTGTGCGAAGACTGTACCAGGCTATGCGGGACTATGCTGGCCTGTACAAGGACTGTGCAGGGCTGTGCGGGACTGTGCTGGCCTGTGCGGGGACTGTGCCAGGTTGTGCGGACTGTGCTGGCCTGTGTGAAGACTGTGCCGGGCTGTGCGGGACTGTGCTGGCCTGTGTGGGGACTGTGCCGGGCTGTGCGGGACTGTGCTGGCCTGTGTAAAGACTGTGCCGGGCTGTGCGGAACTGTGCTGGCCTGTGCGAAGACTGTGCCATGCTGTGCGGGACTGTGCAGGGCTTTGTAGGTACTGTGCGGGTTCTATGCTGGGCTGTGCGGGGACTGTGCGGGACTGTGCTGGGCTGTGCGGGACTGTGCGGGGCTGTGCAGGACTGTGCGGGACTGTGCGGGGACTGTGCGGGACTGTGCGGGGCTGTGCAGGAACTGTACGGGGACTGTGTGGGCTGTGCCGAATATTGCGAGGCGAGTAGTGAAATATTCGTGAGGATTCGAGTACCGCGAGTACCGCATTACTCGCCGAGTACCAAATCCTAACGAGTGTGCTCGCTCATCCCTAGCAGAAATGTTCCCTGAACAGTGATCCATATGTCAAACATTGGCAAGGCTAGGATGCGATTTTTGCGCATGTAATCATCCGTATGACATCCGTATTGCATCGATATGCCGAGATTTTCTCGCCGGCTTGCAAAATGGACATATAATGGATCCCAATGACAGGTTAAAACACAAACGAAAGAATAGATATGCACACACATAGAATATATATATATATATATACAGTATATATATAAATATACATGTCATTGAGACACATATATGTCATGATATGTGACTGGCCCTGCGTGACTCAACCCGACAATCGGTCAGTCACCAAAACAGCTGGACAAACAAGGGGACACCGGGGAAACAATTACAACAGTGGGCCCTGCTATAGGGAATGGGGAAAGGGACACCCCTTGCAGTCTGCTGCAGCTGAGTCCTGGACTAACCTGACATCTCTATACGGCTTCTTTCAAACCATCACTGAGAAGGATACCTTGTCCCTCAATTTCCCTCACTAGGGAATATATAAGTGTGCACACTGGTTCCACCGCTGCACTAATAAAACACCAAGGGGAGATACAACAGACAAGGTTAAACAAAACACGTAGCTTTCTCTGCTGCCAATGCACCATGCAGCAGAGTAAGGCTCCTGAACTCTGCTTTCAGCAGTATCACCACTGCTCCAGAAAGCTCATCTCTTCAGAAGAACCACCACTGCTCCCAATAAGCTGAACCACCACTGCACCAGGTAGCTCCAGTCTTCACCAAGATTGGTATCCAAAAAGGACCTGTCATAACCAACAGTCAGCTGATGCACCAGGTGACCTTATATAGGAAGGTGGGAGTGGTCACCACCAGCAGACTAACTAAACATGTAGTAACACCAGTGACCACTAGGGGAAAAACTAATATTAACCCCCGATGGCCTGAAAGGAAAAAAGTTTATATGTGAGCACCCCAAACTGACTCAGATCCAAAAATGGATCGTGAAAATATATATATATATATATATATATATACTGTATATACTCATGTATAAGCTGAGATTTTCAGCCCATTTTTTTGGGCTGAAAGTCCCCCTCTCGACTTATACACGGGTCATATACCTGGGGGTCGGCAGGGGAGCGGGGGTGTCAGAGATCATACTTACCTGACCTGTCGTGGTCTCAGCAGCCTTGATTTTCCATTGTCTCCCTTCCTGTCTTCAGCGGTCATGTGGTACCGCTCATAACACTCATGAATATGCGCATATGACCGCTGAAGACAGGAAGGGAGACAGTGGAGAAGCGAGGCTGCAGAGACCGCGGCAGGACAGCTAAGTATAGCGATATTCACCTGTCCCCCGGTCCATCGCTGCTCACTGCTGTCTCTGCTGCATCCTGTGTCAGTGACGTTTAGGCAACAGGGGGCATGGTGATGTGGTTAGTGCACGCCGCCCCTTTTCTGGCTGAACAGTCACTGACACAAGAAGCGGCAGACAGCGGCGATGGACCCAGGAGAGGTGAGTATGGCTTTTTTTGCAGCATATGGGGGCATATTCTATGGAGAAGTATATGGGGCATAGTCTATGGGGCAGCATATTGGGGGCATAAACTATGGGGCAGCATATTGGGGGTATAAACTATGGAGAAGCATATGGAGCATAATCTATGGAGCAGCATATGGGGGCATAGTCTATGGAGCAGCATATGGGGCATAGTCTATGGGGCAGCATATGGGGGGCATAAACTATGGAGAAGCATATGGGGGCATAATCTATGGAGCAGCATATGGGGACATTCTATGGAGCAGCATATGGGAGCATAAACTATGGAGAAGCATATGGGGGCGTAATCTATGGAGAAGCATATGGGGGCATATTCTATGGAGAAGCATATGGGGGCATAGTCTATGGAGCAGCATATGGGGCATATTCTATGTAGCAGCATATGGGGGTATCATCTATGGAGCAGCATATGGGGGCATAGTCTATGGATTCCACCCTCGGCTTATACACGAGTCAATAAGTTTTCCCAGTTTTTGTGTCAAAATTAGGGGGTCGGCTTATACACGGGTCGGCTTATACACAAGTATATACGGTATTTATATTTCATAGTTCGACATAGCATAATAGCCACTAAATCAATTGCCGTCTTCTGTAAAATTATTACAAACCCGACATGAAATGACACATGGTTTACATGCAGTAAACTATTTCATTTAATTTATTTTTTATATGTCTTCGACTAATAATTAGATTAGGGTATGTGTGTAAAATTTTGGACATGTAGGTGTTAAATTAATGGGTAAATTCATTGAAAAAAATTGGGTGGACTCCCGCCGTAATTTCTCCGCCAGAGAGGGAAAGCCAGTGAGTGAGGGCAGATATTAAGAGCCTAGAGAGGGACCATTGTTTTTTTGTCCCCCCGGCTAAAAAAAAAATCTGCCCCGAGCCTCCCCAGAAAAGGCGCATCTATAAGATGCGCCTTTTCTGGCACTTAGCCTCTCTCTTTCCACTGCCTTTAGTGGTGGCTCATGGGTTAATAATAAAGGGTTAATGTCACCTTGCTATTGAAAGGTGACATTAAGCCTGGTTAGTAATGGTGAGGTGTCAATAAGACACCTATCCATTATTAATCCTATAGTGATAAAGGGTTAAAGAGGACACACACATATTAATTAAAAAGTCTTTCAATGAAATAATCACACAAAGTTTTTGACCAAAGTTATTATTCTACTAATCCAACAGAATCCCTTGTTGTCCTGTAAAAAGACAAAAAATAAAAAGCCAGCAATATCCGCTGTTCAGTCAGGTCCCCCGCTGCAATCCATCACAAGGGGTTAACTAGTTTACAACAGGGACCGGTGCTAATGCTACCGATCCTGCTGTAAACCACTGCAGAATGAATGAAATCATGTCTGTGCAGGTGCCCCGGCTGACTGGGGATGAACTAATAAGCGTGGGAAAGTTTCTGAACTTTTTCCCATGTTGTCAGTTCATCTCCAGTCAGCCGGGGACTCCGCGCAGCCTCAGTGACATCAGCGGTAGTCAGTAGACCACAACCATGACAGTAAAAATAAGAAAACAAATCCATAAAATCACCTTGTCTGATTTGGCAAGATTTATTTTGCAAATTATGGTGGAAAATAAGTATTTGTTTACCTAAAAACATGCAAGATTTCTGGTTCTCACAGACCTGTAAATTCTTCTTTAAGATGCTCCTCTGTCCTCCACTCATTACCTGTAGTAATGGCACCTGTTTGAACTTGTTATCAGTATAAAAGACACATGTCCACAACCTCAAACAGTCACTCTCCAAACTTCACTATGGTGAAGACCAAAGAGCTGTCAAAGGACACCAGAAACGGAAATGTAGCCCTGCACCAGGCTGGGAAGAATAAATCTGCAATAGGCAAGCAGCTTGGTGTGATGAAATCAACTACTGGAGTAATAAGAAAATGGAAGGCATACAAGACCACTGATAATCTCCCTCGATCTGGGGCTCCATGCAAGATCTTACCCCGTGGGGTCAAAGCGATCACAAGAAGTTAGAACATTGAGCAAACATCCCAGAACAACACGGGGGGACTTAGTGAATGATCTGCATAGATCTTGGACCACCATAACAAAGGCTACCATCAGTAACACACTACACCGCCAGAGACTCAGATCCTGCAGTGCTAGACGTGTACCCCTGCTTAAGCGAGTACATGTCCTGGCCCATCTGAAGTTTGCTAGAGAGCATTTGGATTATGCAGAAGAGTATTTGGAGAATGTCATATGGTCCGATGAAACCATAGTAGAACTGTTTAGTAGAAACAAAACTCATCGTGTTTGGAGGAGACAGAATGCTGACTTGCATCCAAAGAACACCATATCTACTGTGAAGCATGGGGGTGGCAAGATCATGCTTTGGGGCTGTTTCTCTGCAAAAGGACCAGGACGACTGATCCATGTAAATGAAAGAATGAATGGAGCCATGTATCATGAGATTTGAAGTGCAAACCTCCTTCCATCAGAAAGGGCATTGATGATGAAACGTGGATGGGTCTTTCAGCATGACATTGATCCCAAGTACACCACCAGGGCAACGAAGGAGTGGCTTCGTAAGAAGCATAAGAAGGTCCTGGAGTGGCCTAGCCAGTCTCCAGATCCCAACCCCATAGAAAACCTTTGGAGGGATTTGAAAGTCCAAGTTGCCCAGCGACAAGCCCAAAACATCTCTCCTCTAGAGGAGATCTGCATAGAGGAATGGGCCAACATTCCACCAACAGTGTGAGCCACCCTTGTGAAGACTTGCAGAAAACATCTGACCTCTGTCTTTGCCAAAAAATCATCGACTTGCATCACTACAGAGGTTTATCGGCCTACCGGTTAACCGTTTGATTACTGACATAGTGGGATTCCACTCTGCACTTGTTGCAGCTGCTGTGGCAGCAGTGATGAGCCCTGGTGCAATATGTCCTTTTGCATAGCCTGGGTCAACTCAGTCTGGACGTGGTGCAAATTACGCTTATGGAGAGGGCAAAGGTGAAGGACCTTTACACCCTGTTGCACAGTTAAACTAAGATGATTAGCGCTGGCGATGCTGTCATCAGCATCACTATTCCAGTCATCTACATGCTGGATTACACTTTGAATAGTCTGTGTGAGAAAGTGGTGGTCCCAGAAAAAGAGTTGGAAGTAGAGGAAGACGCAGAAGAGATAACAGTATCTCAAATTTCTGGACTGTCGTCGCACAGGTGGATGCCATGGTAGGGTGTCTTACAGCGAACGAGGGGGGCTCATGGTACCAAATAAACTGTTAGAGAAGATGCAGGTGAAGAGGAACGATTGATGGACACTCAACAGTCAGGAGATGAAGAGGATAATGATTTGCACTCTGTTGTCAATGCTTGGCAGGAGGTGATGGAGGAAGCAACCTTGAGTGTTACACTGCCACCAACACAGCATTGACTTGGACCTCATGGAAACACCTGACACATGAGCGCTTTCTTGCTGCACTATCTTCAAAATGATGCCCATATTCTTAAGGTTAGAAATAGTGCTGACTACTGGGTTGACACTCTGTTAGATCAACGATACAAGAGCAAATTTAGCCAGAGGCTTACCCCCCTTGAAAGAGATGTGCACATGCTGGAGTGTTGAAACATACTTGCAGACAATTTTAAGAGTGGATTTCCCCAAGACAGCAGTGAGGCACAAAGTTTGCATCCCAATTCTAGACGTCCAACCCCGGGAATGTCAAAGCGTCATTGCAAAAAAATTGCATAAGCAATTTCTGTGAGTTGTTTAACACATTTTTTAAACTAAGCCATGCACCAGCCCATGGCAACCCACTAGGGTCTCCATCTGGTGGGTTGCCTGTAGTAGAAGTTGAGTCAGAGGCGTATTATGCTGTTTCTACTCTGTGGAAATTGATTACACTTTAGTGCTGTGTGAAAATTATTTTTTTGAAATGTGGAGACTCCAAGTTGGGCCTCCATCTGGTGGGTTGCTTCTAGTAGAAGGTGTGTCAGAGACCTATTATACTGTTTCTACTCTGTGGAATTTGATGCCACTTCAGTAGTGAGTGACAATTATTTTTTTTAAATGTGGAGACTCAAAATTGGGTCTCCATCTGGTGGGTTGTCTGTAGTAGAAGGTGCGTCAGAGGCCTATTATACTGTTTCTACTCTGTGGAATTTGATGTCACTTTAGTGGTGAGTGACAATTATTTTTCCAAATGTTGTGACTCTAAGTTGCAATAGGAGGCGATTAAAACATCGTACTGATCCTTTAAAGTAAAGGATTGTCAGAAAGATGTCATGAGAATCTTAGACAACTATAAAGTTTTTTTCTTTTTACTTGAGTTATGCTTTATTTAAAACCTAATTGTTAAATCTACAAACTGTTTTTTTTGCAACTATAAAATTATGATGCATTATTGTTTATTTATTTATTTTACTAACTTTATAGTACTATTAATTCCACAGCGCTTTACAGACCTTATTGTTCCGTATATTTCAATATATCTTCTATTTGTACATAATATGGCAGATGTAATTTAACAAATTATTCCTTTTTAAATGATTTTTATTAATATTTAAGCACAAGAATAACCTTTCTCATCGAATAAAGATTATTTAAAAGAAAAAAAACTTTGAGATTGAGCATAAAGGACATAGAACAGATGTTACATTGAAAGTCATTCTGCCACATAACTATTATGACATCATTGAACTGATCTCGACCATATGGGGATGGGTCAACTTCAGTGCAGAATGCCTGCGTAAGACAAGTTATTCTTCTGCTTAAGTGAGACATTGATTTTATTCAATACTTCAATATACCATACATTTTACTTCGTTGCACACATCACAAGACAATGAAATGAATGTAAAAAAACACAAAATAATAAATAAATTATTTCCAATGTATAAATACTGCAATTATGAAATCTGAGATGCATGTTGTATTGTCTTTTACTCAGTGAAGTAGCTTTCTACTATATTGTTCCATATTGTACCCATAGCAACAATTGTAAAAATTATATTTCTGCCGCTTATTGTCGTTTATTTTATAGAATCTTAAATGGTAACATTACTTGGCCTCATTTCATAGGTAAGGTGATGATTGAGAATGTTCAAATCACTGCTTTTTAAAATAATCTTGTTTGACCAACCCGACATATGATTCCAAAGTGCCAACCAATAAATGTCTACCTGTCTAACATGTTGGCTGTTGTTATGTGTCATCTGTTTCTCATACCAGAAATGCCATGATGGATTACAGGCACTGGGTTTGAGCCTTTGTCTCTCTGCTTCTTCTCTCTTGCTTGTCAAATTGCATACAGTCATAACAGAGGCAAATACCAACATAAGTGTCACAAGGGAGCTCTACAATTATGAGATAAGTCACTGTAGATATGCCTTAACAATATCAAATATCAGCCAACAGACAAAAGCAAAAGTAAGTATCTAGAAAAAAATATATATTCATTTGTTAAAGACATGTTAAAATGAAATACATACAAGATAAGTTCTCGAAAATGAAGAGACACGAATGGAGCACCAATGGTATAAATATTAGTAACAATAGACTAAACCCAAACTGAAAGCGAGGACCATGATTATAACGTATAAGGGCAGTTAAAGGAAGTATGTCAGGAGGTTTTAGCTATGTAATCTTACAGTAGCAAGATGTAGGGACAGAGTTGCCGATTTCGGCGATGTATCACTTAGTTTACTGGGTGCAGTAGTTATGATACCAGTAACAGAAAGATGCTTACCGCTTCTGGGAGCATGGTTGGACTTGGATGCACAAGGCCAGTTGTCCGGAATGATAAAGTGCTGATAAAATTCATTATACTCATTATATAGAAAAAGAACAACACTAGTGATGAGCAAATACATTCGACACTATTCGTTACTCGCACAAATAGTACAGTATTCTGATTGTTTGTTATTCGGCGAGTAATTAGGCATTCGCCTCTGGATATTTGAATAACTCGCCCAGCATGTTTGGCACTTTATTTGCAGCCAATGAACATGCTGGGCTGGCTTGCCAATAACAGTAATGCTGGTGCCATCTATGGTCTGGCATTACTGTGATTGGCCGGCCTTTCAGCGTCATAGGGACTATTTAAAGGCTGCCAGCACCATCTTGCACACATTGCAGCAGAAAATAGGGTAGGAAGAGCATAGTTTCTACATAGGGACAGTGAAAGGAGAGTAGGGAAAGTGATAGGAGATTAAAGTCAACGTTATTTATATTAAAAAAGCTCTTTTAAGAGTTGAAGATTATCAAGATTAGTTGTTGTTAGGTGGGGATTTAGTAGGGAGAGAGTTAATAGGAGAGAGGAAGGGTGGGTTAAAGGCAGGCACCTGGGTGTTCTGATCATTACAAGTACATGCTGCAGCTCTCTGCTATTTTCCACTTAAAATACCTAATATTTGTCTAGCAGTTGTGCGACTGGCGCAATCTGGGTACAGATAATTGTATGTGACAGTTTAGCAGGGGCAATAATCTTCATTACTCTGCATTTGGTTTGTGTCAGCAAGACGATCTCCAAAAAGATTGCCACACATTGCTAGATACAGTGAATTTTTACATAAGACCTTTGTAAGGGTACTTGCGAAAAATAAAGCCAGTATTTTTTGGTTTCATAAGCATAATGCATTGAAGATGAGAAAAGGTGACGTTAAGGGACGTGGATGTGGTGGTGCTGGTCAAAGCCGTGTGACAGATCCGAAGGTGACTGTATCTCATTCTCGCTTCTTGTCAGTGCGCTATACCACTAATGAACCCAGACAAGTGCGAGGATGTTGTGGGTTGAATGGCAGACAAAGACTCCTGTGTGTTGACAAGCAGCACCACAAAGTATTTCACATGGTCCAGTCTCAGTAGCCAAGAGGGTGGGCCTCTGAATCCTCAACCTGGTCCTTCTTCCTCACACCATCAAGAGTCCCAGGAGACATATGACCCCTCTGAGGAACTGTTTATGTTCCCTTGTAATTTGTCAGGCCTCTCAATGTGCACCATTAAAAAAGGTCATGAGGAGGTGGAGTGCAGTGATGCCAAAACATTTGAGCACCCACGACGAGGAGAAAAGCATATTGGGGAAGGTAAATTGATATCTGAAGAGGTGGAGGATAATGATGAGGCACAGTTCCCATCAGGTTAGCCTCAAATCGCAGCTCATAAGGAGGATCAGAGTGAGAAATTGGAAGCCAATGTGGTTGATGATGAGGCCGCTGATCCAATCTGGCTTGGTGGCACCTCTAGCGAGCACAGCAGTGCAGAGAGGGATGAATCCATAGCAAGAAAACAGGCAAGAAGAGGTAGTGGTTTGTCTCGAGGTAGAACTCAACTGTTCCACAGAGCCCCCCCACTTGGCTAGATAACAGGCCAAGGGTGCATTGTTTCTCTGTATGGCAGTTTTTTTCTTAAAGTCCTTCAGATAAAACAACTGTAATTTGCAGCATCTGCCAAACCAAGCTAAGAAGAGGCAAAAACACTGCCAACCTGAGCACCATGAGCATGCAAAAGCACGTCAGCTAAGCACCCCAGTAGGTGGGCGGAACACCTGGGCACCAAATCTGTGTCTGAGGGTGAAACCACTGCCCTTCTCCCTGTGTTATGACCTTCCCAATCTGCAGTCCATGAAGCAGGCGCTGATGCCTCCCACCTACAACCAGTGGTTGTGCATACACAACAGTCAGCAATCACATTTACTTAATTGTGCAAGCACAGTGTTCAGCTGTCCATGTCCCAGACATTTACTAGAAAGCATAAATATCCAGCCACCCACCCACAGGCCCAAACACTAAACACCCACATTGCCAAATTGCTAGCTCTGGAAATATTGCTGTTTCAACTTGGGGGAACTGAGTCTTTCCATGACCTCTTGGCGGTGGCAGCCCCATGGTACTCGATTCTCAGCCGAAACTATTTTTCCTGGTGTGCTGTCCCCGCGTTACATAAGCACATGTTACACAATATCAGCCGTGCTCTGGCCAACGCAGTCACAGGCAAGATCCACCTAACCACAGACACATGGACAAGCACTTTTGGACAGGGATGATACATTTCCCTGACCGCACACTGGAGTAACCTGGTGGAGTCTGGGACAGAGTCAGAGGCTGGAACATCACACATCTTACCCACACCAAGAATAGCAGGCCCAAATTCCATCAGGGTTTCAGTCTCCTGGTATTCAAGTTCCTGTCTCTCCTCCTACTCAGTAGAACTAGCCTCCCCATAACTCCCCAGCAGGGAAATCTGCAGCATTGCCTTGGTGAATCGGCAGCACTCTCTGCTGAAGATCATCTGTTTAGGTGATAAAGCTCACAACGCTGCCGAGCTGTTGAAAGGGATAAAAGAGCAGACTGATCAGTGGCTCTCCCCACTGAACCTCCAACTAGGTCTGGTTGTGTGCGATAATGGGTGTAACTTGGTGGTGGCTTTAAATCTCGGAAAGCTGGTACACATTCCATGCATGGTCCACGTGCTGAACATTGTTGTACAGCGGTTTTTAAAAACTACCCTGACTGGCCTGACCTACTTGCCAAGGTATGCTGTGTCAATGTACATTTTCGCCTGTCTAGTTTTGCTGCAGCAGCACTTTAATTTGCCTTGTCACTGACTAATTTGTGATCTGCCCACACGCTGGAATTTGAACTTCCATATGTTGGAAAGGCTTAGTGAGCAGCAGAGGGAAGTCTCTGAATTCCTGCTTCTCAATGCTCATTAGAATAACACTCAGCCCCAACACATAACAACCGCCGATTGGGTGTGGATCGCTGACCTATATGAGATTCTTCAAAACTTTGAGTACTGCACCAATATGGTGAGCGCTGATGATGCTATGAGTGTAACCACCCCACTGCTCTGTTTATTAAAATCTTAGGTGCAGAATCTGAAAGAGGATGCTTTGAATGCCAAACAGGTGGCTATGGTGCAAGATTGTTCAGTGGTTGATAATACACAGCCCTGCCTCACACAGTATTCACAGGCCACATTGGGTGATGATGAGTAACAGGATGAGGAGGATGATAATGAGGAGGAACAGGATTTCTTGCTCTGTGCTTCAGAGGGGACTCCCAGTCCCAATCCCAGCTTCATGCTTGTCCCACAAGGATGACCTGAAGAGGTGGAGGAGGCTATGCATTGTGAGAAGGAGAGGATGGTTAATGTTGTTCCTGGTGATGACATTGAATGTTTGAATCTTTGCTGACTGCCACACATGGAAGAGTTCATGTCCAGATGCCTTTCCTAAGATCTTCGCGTGAAAGACATTTTGTCCACCATAAAATACTGGTTGTGCACCTTTCTTGACCCACAGTACAAGGAGAAATTTGCTTCTCTAATGTCGAGGCAGACATGCCATTTTCAGTGCATGCATGCCAGAGGGCCATAGTGTAAGACTTGCTCAAAAGATTTCCCTCAGACAACATTGGTGGCAGAGGTACTTGCTCTTTTTGCCCACAAGGATTACAGGGGAGGGCCATGAGCAACAGGTGCAACTCAAAGGGGGGAAATACCCACCTACTGGGCCATTTTCATGAGATCATCACATCAGCAAGGACTATCTGTGGGTGTAACTATGACGAGGAGGTAGAAATTGACCAAGAAGGTGAAGGACTACTTAAGTGACCGTACCAGCAGCCTTCCCGATTCTTCAGTTCCCTTTAACTATTGGTTGTTCAAGCTGCACACTTGGCTTGACCTCTCCTTGTATGCATTGGAGGTGCTGCCATGCCCTGTTGCGAGTGTGTTGCCTTAGCAGGTTTTTGGTTTGGCAGGTGCAATCATAACGGATAGGCGCACATGGCTGTCAACAGAAAATGCAGACAGGTTGATTCTTCTACTACTCTGCTAATTCTAATAACTGCAAAACGTATTGTGAGGTCCCCATCACGGTCTCTTTCAGCATGTATGATAGAGACCACTTGGGTAATTTTTGGAAAAGTTTGCACATTGTGCAATAGTGAAACTTGTACTCCCTATCTCTACCTCTTCTAATAACTGCAAAATGTATTGTGAGGTGTCCATCCCGGTCTCTTTCAGCGTGTATAATACAACCCCCTTGGGGTAATTTTTGGGAACCTTTGTACATTGTGCACATTGTGCATTGGTCAAATTTCTACACTCCATCTCTATATATTCTATTATTATACTTTTTTAATATGTTGCCCTTCTCACAGTCTCTTTAGGCGTGTATCTGGTAGCCTGATGTTGTTTTTTCGATCTGCACTTGGACATTTTTCCATTAATATGCTCCACTCAATTCTTCAGGTTTCAGCATTACACAGAATAATATGAGTAATGAAACATGCTATATATGTATGCTGCTAGTTCTAAAATCTTACCCACACATCCCTTTATAAAAGGAATTTCGACATAATACCTCTGTTAGCATATGCCATGTACTGCTCATATATGCAGCACACCAGTAGGTGGGCGGAATGCCTGGGTACAAAATATGTGTCTGATGGTGAAACTACTGACTCTTCTTATGTTACGTCATTTCCAATCTGCAGTTCAGGAAGGAGGTGCTGAGGCCTCCTGTCCACAACCTGCAGTTGCACAGACACAACAGTCAGCAACCACGTCCAGATCGTTGTTCCAGCACAACATTCTGTTGTCCCTTGTCAGCATATACTATATGTCCCAAAATTCAAATGGGTATGTTTCAAATGGCATTGTAAAGGGATGGAGAACATGTATTCCACCATCTGGCTCACTATTTGGCATGAGGGAGGAACCTCCTGAATGTAGGAGTGAGACCTCTTCCAAATGTATGATACAGGGCCACCTGAGGGCCCTTGTTAAACTCAGGTTTCACTGCACCTGCTGGCACTCTGCTAACTATCAGCGAGGGTCACATAATGACATTGCGGTGGACATGGTGGTGATGGCGGGCAATGCCCAAAATTCAAATGGGCATGTTTGAAATGGCACTGTAAAGGGAAGGGGAATATGTATTCCACTATTTTACTAACAATTTGGCATGAGGAAGGGACCTCCCAAATGTAGGAGTGAGAGCCCTCACAATTGTTAAAGGAAAAAATAAAGCAAAAACGCTCCATGTGAACATATGCTAAATATAATTAAAGTACAATTTTTTTTTTATTTTGTGTTATATACATGTAATTATGAATGAAATAATGTGTCTTAGCATTTTTCTCCTTAAAATAAAATTTTTGGTTTGGTTTGGTAGGCCTTTTAACCCCTTCCTGACATCTGACGTACTATCCCATCCATGTGCCCATGGACGGGATAGTGCGTCATAGCGATCAGCGGCACTCACGAGGGGAGTACCGCTGATCCCAACCGGGTGTCAGCTGAT
The DNA here is from genome assembly GCF_039654945.1 of Dendrobates tinctorius. Taxonomy (NCBI): domain Eukaryota; kingdom Metazoa; phylum Chordata; class Amphibia; order Anura; family Dendrobatidae; genus Dendrobates; species Dendrobates tinctorius. The sequence goes on along the minus strand of NW_027361752.1, from coordinate 15,257,876 downwards.
TATCACAGCTGACACCCGGCACTATGTGTCAGGGGCGGTCACAGACCGCCCCGGACACGTTAACCCCTGGCACACTGCGATCAAACACGATCGCAGTGTACCGGGGGTTTAGGGAAGCATCGGCAGGGAGGGGGCTCCCTCCGTGCTTCCATGAGACCCCCGCAGCAGCATGATGTGCAGCGCTGCTGCGGGGGTCTCCTTCAGTGCAGGTCCCCGGATCCAAAATGGTGGCAGGGTCCTTTGGGGGCCTGCAGGGAGCCGACTTCCTCATGCCTGCAAAGTGCCGGCATGAGGAAGTCTCCAGCAGTGCCTGTGTCAGATCGCTGATCTGTCACAGCGATTTGTGATGTGACAGATCAGCGATCTGTCACATGACAGTTATGTCCCCCCTGGGACAGTATAATAAAGTTGAAAAAAAGTGTAAAAATAATTTATAAAAAATTGCTAAATAAATTTAAAAAAAAAATATTCCCTAATAAATTCATTTTTTGGAAATAAAAAAACCCAAAACAATAAAAGTACACATATTTAGTATCGCCGCGTCAGTAACGACCCACCCTAAGTTAACCCCGTAACGAACCCCTTAAAAATAAAAATAAAAAACAAAGCAAAAAATAATGCTTTGTTATCATACCGCCAAACAAAAAGTTCAAAAACGCGCGATCAAAAAGACGGATCTAAATAACCATGGTACCGCTGAAAACATCATTTTGTCCCACAAAAAACGAGCTGCCATACAGCATCATCAGAGAAAAAATAAAAAAGTTATAGCTCACAGAATAAAGCGATGCAAAAATAATTATTTTTTATATAAAATTGTTTTCATTGCATAAAAGCGCCAAAACATAAAAAAAGACATAAATGAGGTATCGCTGTAATCGTACTGACCCGAAGAATAAAACCGCCTTATCAATTTTACGACACACGGAACGGTGTAAACACATCCCCCAAAAGAAATTCTTGAAATGCTGGTTTTTGTTCATTCTGCGTCCCAAAAATTGGAATAAAAAGCGATAAAAAATGTCACGTGCCTGAAAATGGTACCAATAAAAACGACAACTCGTCCCGCAAAAAATAAGACCTCACATTACTCGGTGGGTCAAAATATGGAAAAATTATAGCTCTCAAAATGTGGTGATGCCAAAACTATTTTTACAATAGAAAGCGTCTTTTAGCGTATGACAATTGCCAAACATAAAAACCCGCTATAAATAGTAAATCATACCCCCTTTATCACCCCCTTAGTTTGGGAAAAATAATAAAATTAAAAAAATGTATTTATTTCCATTTTCCCATTAGGGTTTGGGTTAGGGCTAGGATTAGGGCTAGGGTTAGGGTTAGGGCTAGGGTTAGGGCTGAGATTACGGTTAGGGGTGTGTTGGGGTTAGGGTTGGAGTTAGAATTGGGGGTTTCCACTGTTTGGGAATATCAGGTGCTCTCCAAATGCAACATGACATCTGATCTCAATTCCAGCCAATTCTGCATTGAAAAAGTCAAACGGTGCTCCTTCCCTTCCAAGCTCTGCCATGCGCCCAAACAGCGGTTAACCCCCACATATGGGGTACCAGCCTACTCAGGACAAATTGGAAAACAACTTTTGGGGTCCAAAATCTCATGTTACCCTTAGGAAAATAAAAAATTGCGGGCAAAAATATCATTTTTGTGGAAAGAAAAATGATTTTTTTATTTTCACGCCCGGGTGTTATAAACTTCTGTGAAGCACTTGGGGGTTCAAAGTGCTCACTACACATCTAGATAAGTTCCGTGGGGGTCTAGTTTCCAAAATAGGGTCACTTGTGGGGAGTTTCAACAGTTTACGCACATCAGAGGCTCTCCAAACGCGACATGACACCTGCAGACCATTCCATCAAAGTCTGCATTCCAAAACATCACTACTTCCCTTCCGAGCCCCGACGTGTGCCCATACGGTAGTTTTCTCCCACATATGGGGTATCAGCGTACAAAGGACAAATAGGACAACAACTTTTGGGGTCCAATTTCTCCTGTTACCCTTGGGAAAATAAAAAAATTGGGGCTAAAATATCATGTTTGTGGAAAAAATATGATTTTTTTATTTTCACGCCCGGGCGTTATAAACTTCTGTGAAGCACTGGGGGGTTCAAAGTGCTCACCACACATCTAGATAAGTTCCTTAAAGTGTCTAGTTTCCAAAATGGGGTCACTTGTGGGGGGTTTCCACTATTTAGGTACATCAGGGGCTCTCCAAAGGCAACATGACACCCGCAGACTGTTCCATCAAAGTCTGCATTCCAAAACGTCACTACTTCCCTTCCGAGCCCCGACATGGGCCCATACAGTAGTTTTCTCCCACATATGGGGTATAAGCGTATTCAGGACAAATTGGACAACAACTTTTGTGGTCCAATTTCTCCTGTTACTCTCGGGAAAATAAAAAAATTGGGGACTAAAAGATCATGTTTGTGGAAAAAATTTGATTTTTTTATTTTCATGCCTGGGTGTTAAAAACTTCTGTGAAGCCCTTAGGGGTTCAAAGTGCTCACCACACACCTAGATAAGTTCCTTGGGAGGTCTCGTTTCCAAAATGGTGTCATTTGTTGGGGGTTTCCACTGTTTAGGCACATCAGGGACTTTCCAAACGTGGCATGGTGTCCAATCCCAATTCCAGCCAAAAAAGTCAAATGGCGCTGCTTCCCTTCCGAGCTCTGCCATGCACCCAAATAGTGGTTTACCCCCACATGTGGGGTATCAGCGTACTCAGGACAAATTGCACAATAACTTTTAGGGTCCTGTTACCCTTGGGAAATAAAAATTGAGGGTGAAAAGATCATTATTGTAGAAAAAAATGTGATTTTTTAATTTTACGACTGTACATTATAAACTTCTGTGAAGCCCCTGGGGGTTCAAAGTTCTCACCACACATCTAGATAAGTTCCTTGGGGGGTCTAGTTTCCAAAATGGTGTCATTTGTGGGGGGTTTACACTGTTTTGGCACATCAGGGGCTTTCCAAACGCGGCATGGTGTCCAATTCCAATTCCAGTCAAAAAAGTCAAATGGCACTGCTTCCCTTCTGAGCTCTGCCATGCGCCCAAATAGTGGTTTACCCCCACATGTGGGTTATCAGCGTACTCAGGACAAATTGCACAATAAGTTTTAGGGTCCTGATACCCTTGGGAAAATAAAAATTGGGGGTGAAAAGATCATTTTTGTGAAAAAAATGTGATTTTTTAATTTTACGACTGAACGTTATAAACTTCTGTGAAGCCCTGAGAGGTTCAAAGTTCTCACCACACATCTAGATAAGTTCCTTGGGGGGTCTAGCTTCCAAATTGGTGTCATTTGTGGGGGGTTTCCACTGTTTTGGCACATCAGGGGCTTTCTAAACGCGACATGGTGTCCGATCTCAATTCCAGCCATAAAAGTCAAATGGCGCTGCTTCCCTTCCGAGCTCTGTCATGCGCCCAAATAGTGGTTTACCCCCACATATGGGGTATCAGCGTACTCAGGACAAATTGCACAAATTTTGCGGTCCTGTTACCCTTGGAAAAATAAAAATTGAGTGTGAAAAGATCATTTTTGTGGAAAATATATGATTTTTTAATTGTACGGCTGTACGTTATAAACTTCTGTGAAGCCCTTGGGGGTTCAAAGTTCTCACCACACATCTAGATAAGTTCCTTGGGGGGGTCTAGTTTCCAAAATGGTGTCATTTGTGGGGGGGTTTCCACTGTTTTGGCACATCAGGGGCTTTCTAAACGTGACATGGTGTACGATCTCAATTCCAGCCATAAAAGTCAAATGGCGCTGCTTCCCTTCCAAGCTCTGCCATGCGCCCAAATAGTCATTTACACCCATATATGGTGTATCAGCGTACTCAGGACAAATTGCACAATAACTTTTAGGGTCCTGTAACCCTTGGGAAAGTAAAAATTGGGGCTGAAAAGATCATTTTTGTGGAAAAAATATGATTTTTTAATTGTACGGCTGTACGTTATAACCTTCTGTGAAGCCCTTGTGGGTTCAATGTTCTCACCACATATCTAGATAAGTTCATTGGGGGGGTCTAGTTTCCATAATGGGGTCACTTGTGAGGGGGTTTCCACTGTTTAGGCACATCAGGGGCTCTCCAAATGTGACATGGTGTCCGATCTGAATTCCTGCCAATTTTGCATTGAAAAAGTCAAACAACGCTCCTTTCATTCTGAGCTCTGCCATGCACTGAAACAATGGTTCCCCACCACATATCAGGTATCAGCATACTCAGGAGAAATTGCACAATAACTTTTGCAGTGCAATTTTCTCCTGTTACCCTTGGTAAAATAAAAAAAATTGGACCTGAAGTAATTTTTTTGTGAAAAAAAAGTTAAATGTTCATTTTTTTTAAACATTCAAAAAATTCCTGTGAAGTACCTGAAGGGTTAATAAACTTCTTGAATGTGGTTTTGAGCACCTTGAGGGATGCAGTTTTTAGAATGATGTCACTTTTGGGTATTTTTATCATATAGACCCCTCAAAGTGACTTCAAATGTGATGTGGTCGTAAAAATAACATTCCTAACAAAAAAAATTTTGGTTCCAAAATTGTGCTGATGGAAAGTAAACATATGTGAAATGTTACTTATTAAGTTTTTTGTGTGCCATATCTCTGTGATTTAAGGGCATAAAAATTCAAAGATGGAAAATTGAGAAATTTTCCACATTTTCGCCACATTTCCGTTTTTTCACAAATAAACGCAAGTTATTTGAATGAAATTTTACCACTAACATGAAGTACAATATGTCACGAGAAAACAATGTCATAATCAGTGGGATCCATGGAAGCGTTTCAAAGTTATTACCTCATAAAGGGACAATGGTCAGAATTGTAAAAATTGGCTCGGTCATGAACGTGCAAACCACCCTTGGGGGTAAAGTTGTTAAAAATCTGTAAAACCGGCGCAATTGTCTGACAGCTTTATTCCCATATACCATATGTGAGTCAGAAAGGCATGCATGCATCTTCTTCATGCTGTTCTCATTTAGTTTTAGCTCTTTCCTACTCATTTCAGCTTTTCTCTCATGCCCCCAGACCTGTTTGTTGGGGCCAGCAGAAAAATATTCAGCTTTCCCATTGACTTGTATCGGTTTCGTTATTCGGTACGAATACACGGATATTAGAAATTATTCATGTCAATTTTCCTTAATCTGAATATTTCACTAATCTATCATCACTAGTGTTGAGCGATACCATCCGATATTGAAAAATATCGGATCGGATTGGATCGGCCGATATCCAAAAAGTATCGGGTATCGCCGATTCCAATCCCGGAAGTCCCATTCAAGTCAATGGGACCGAAATATCGGAATTAAAAAAAAAAACCCTTTCTTTCCTTGTAGGTTAATTCTACATGAAGAAAAACAACTAATAATAATGTAGAATGTATTGGGGGAGGTGGAGGAGACATTAAAGCCATAGAGGTTTAGCCCAATCAAATTAAATAGCAGGAATTAATTTCTTTTCTTAAAGACGTTCGGAGTTACAAAGATATTGACTATGTTAACCTCTTTTATATTTTGTCAGATATGTATGTTTCATTACTTCCATGCTCTTCACCTTCTTTTTTACTTCTCCCACACTTTCTCCTTCATGATCCTCAGCAGCAGCATCTTTTTCATCAACTTCTTCTTCACCTTATTCATCTTCTTCTTCTTCACCTTCTTCCTATTATTTTTTTTTTTACATTCTTCATATTCAACTATTATTCTTCATATTCTACTTCTTCATCTTCTTCCTATTCTTCTTCTTAATCATATTCTTATTTGAGACAGGCATTCCTGTAGTTGTTATCTATAAAAGTTTGAAGATTACACCTTCCGTTCTGCCTGTCACAAAAGGCATTTTCCAGGGGCACCACGAGGAGGAACGGACTCACCCCCATAAACTGCTTAGTCTTCTTCTGCTTATAATTTAGATAATATAATTTGCTCTGATTTTTAGTCTTATGCTTAATGTTCTTCTGCTTTTGGTTTTTATGCTTCTTGGTCTTCTGTCTCTTGTTGTTCTGCATCTTGGTGGTTGTCTTCATGTTCTTTGTCCTCTTGGTCATCTTCTTCAGGGTCATCTTTTTGGCCTTCTTCAGTGTGGTCTTCAGGGTCGTCGTCTTCAGGGTCGTCGTCAGGGAGATCCAGAGTGAGAACTAAAAACCATTTCCACAAGCTCGAACTTGGAAAAGTAGCAGAAGGTACAAGAAAGCTGAGGAACTGCTGAGAACCAGCTGACAATACTGGAACCCGGATGGTTAGCAGAAGGAACAAGAGCAAATGGAACTAGCGAGGACCAGCTGACGGTGCTGGAACCCGGAGGGGCAGCAGAAGGAACAAGAGCCAATGGCACAACCGTGGACCAGCTGATGGTGCTGGAACGCGGTTACTAAGCAGGAGGTACCTGTGCTAGAAAGCACTACCAAGGACTAGCAGACGTTGCTGGAACTGGGATACAGAGAAGGAGGCACCTAGGCCAAAGGCACTGCCGAGAACCAGCTGACGGTGCTGGAACCCGGATGGGTAGCAGAAGCTGCAAGAGCCAATGGAACTAGCGAGGACCAGCTGACGGTGCTGGAACCCGGAGGGGCAGCAGAAGGATCAAGAGCCAATGGCACAACTGTGGACCAGCTGACGGTGCTGGAACACGGTTACTAAGCAGGAGCTACCTGTGCTAGAAAGCACTACCAAGGACCAGCAGACATTTCTGGAACTTGGATACCGAGAAGGAGGCACCTAGGTCAAAGGCACTGCCGAGAACCAGCTAACCGTACTGGAACCTGGATGGGTAGCAGAAGGTATCCATGAAAAAGACAAAGTTGCAAGGCTGCGAGCCGGCCGCAGTTACCAAAACCCACAGTCCTACAAGGGGTGCTTGTCCTATTGGCACTACGGAACCAGCCTTTATTACCAGAATCCGCAGCCCACATAGGAAGCACCTAAACTGCAGGCACCATAGGCTCAGCTAACCCGACCGCAACATGACAGGAGAACGTATTGGTGGCAAAGTGACATTGACACTCCCCGGAAACAGCAGGCTTGCTGGAACCAGGATGGGCAGGAGGGAGTACCCGTGCCAAAGACACATCTGAGCAGCAACTGGCGATGTTGGAGCCCAGGGTCAATCAGGGTGTAGGCTGAGGCCTAATTTCATCAAGTTTAATATCTGTTGTAGACTACTACTGATTTCAAATGTGCTCCAACTAGGCCTCTGGCTCCATTCTGTCTCCAGTATTTCCCCTGGCCTCCAACCCCGCCAGTTGCTGCTCAGAAGTGGCGTCTGCACAATCAACACTTGTTCCTGTGTTCCTGGGGTTCAGTAACGTCAGCTGTTCCCCTGATGTGTGTCCGGCAGTCTCCTGCTCTGTCCACATTCCCTCTACTAGGCCTAATTGGAGCAAGTTTGAAATCAGTAGTAGTGTGAATGTGGAGACAGCATGAGATATTGCCGTCCACACAGCAGGGGAGCAGCTGGCGCTACTGAACCCCACTAACACTGGAGCATGTGTTTCTCTCTGTGTAGACGGCACTTCCAAGCAACAACTGGCTGTGTTGAAGCCCAGGAACAGTCATGGAGCAGGCTGAGGCCTAATTGCAGCAAGTTTTATAGGTGAGGTAGTTTGAATGTGGAGGCAGCAGGAGATATTGCTGTCCACACAGCAGGGGAGCAGCTGGCATTACTGAACCCCACTAACACTGGAGCATGTGTTTCTCTCTGTGCAGACGGCACTTCCAAGCAACAACTGGCTGTGTTGAAGCCCAGGAACAGTCATGGCGCAGGCTGAGGCCTAATTGCAGCAAGTTTTATAGGTGATGTAGTTTGAATGTGGAGGCAGCAGGAGATATTGCCGTCCACACAGCAGGGGAGCATCTGGCATTACTGAACCCCACTAACACTGGAGCATGTGTTTCTCTCTGTGCAGACGGCACTACCAAGCAACAACTGGCTGTGTTGAAGCCCAGGAACAGTCATGGAGCAGGCTGAGGCCTAATTGCAGCAAGTTTTATAGGTGATGTAGTTTGAATGTGGAGGCAGCAGGAGATATTGCCGTCCACACAGCAGGGGAGCAGCTGGCATTACTGAACCCCACTAACACTGAAGCATGTGTTTCTCTCTGTGCAGACGGCACTTCCAAGCAACAACTGGCTGTGATGAAGCCCAGGAACAGTCATGGAGCAGGCTGAGGCCTAATTGCAGCAAGTTTTATAGGTGATGTAGTTTGAATGTGGAGGCAGCAGGAGATATTGCTGTCCAAATAGCAGGGGAGCAGCTGGCATTACTGAACCCCACTAACAATGGAGCATGTGTTTCTCTCTGTGCAGATGGCACTGGCTGTGTTGAACCCAGGAACAGTCATGGAGCAGGCTGAGGCCTAATTGCAGCAAGTTTTATATAGGTTGTAGACTACTACTGATTGTAACCGTGCTCTACTTAGGCCTCTGGCTCCACTGTCTCTAGTATTTCACCCTGGCCTCCAACCCCGCCAGTTGCTGCTCTGAAGTGGCGTCTGCACAATCCACACTTGTTCCTGTGTTACTGGGGCTCAGTCACGTCAGTTGATCCCCTGATGTGTGTCCGGCAATGTCTCCTGCTCTGTCCACATTCCCACTACTAGTAGGAGCTGACATGACTGAGCCCCAGTAACACAGGAACAAGTGTGGATTGTGCAGACGCCACTTCTGAGCAGCAACTGGCGGGGTTGGAGGCTTGGGGAAATACTAGAGACAGTGGAGCCAGAGGCCTAAGTGGAGCACGGTTAAAAATCAGTAGTAGTTTGAATGTGGAGGCAGCTGGAGACTTTGCAGTCCACACAGCAGGGGAGCAGCTGGCATGACTGAACCCCACTAACACAGGAGCTAGTGTTTTTTTCTGTGCGGACAGCACTTCCGAACGACAACTGGCTGTGTTGAAGCCCAGGATCAATCATGCAGCAGGCTGATGCCTACTTGGAACAAGTAGAAAATCGGATGTTGTGTCAATGTGGAGGGAGCAGGAGACTTTGCCGTCCACACAGCAGGGGAGCAGCTGGCGTGACTGAACCCCACTAACACAGGAGCTAGTGTTTTTCTCTGTGCTGACAGCACTTCCAAGCGACAACTGGCTGTGTTGAAGCCCAGGATCAATCATGCAGCAGGCTGAGACCTACTTGGAACAAGTAGAAAATCGGATGTTGTGTCAATGTGGAGGGAGCAGGAGACTTTGCCGTCCACACAGCAGGGGAGCAGCTGGCGTTACTGAACCCCACTAACACAGGAGCTAGTGTTTTTCTCTGTGCAGACGGCACTTCTGAGCAACAACTGGCTGTGTTGAAGCCCAGGGATTACAGTTCAGGTGGTAGAAGCATGAACACAACAGGAGACCTGGATACTGTTGCCAACCAATTATTTACTCTGGAAGAGGACTGGCAAATTCTAGCGAGATCCAAGCCTTGTTCATTTTCAGAAAAGTAAGCCGGTCAATGTTATCGGAGGATAGTCGCGTGCGACGGTCTGTTAGTACACCACCTGCGGCACTAAAGATGCGTTCCAATAATACACTGGCAGCAGGGCAAGCCAGCACCTCCAATGCATACTGGCTAAGCTCTGGCCATGTATCCAGCTTAGAGACCCAAAGCTTGAAGGGGGAAGAGCCGTCTGGGAGTACACTGACAGGGCAAGACATGTAGTCTGTCACCATCTGACGGAAACGTTGCCTCCTGCTGACTGGAGCCATCTGTGATGGTGTAGACATTTGTGGTGGACACACAAATCTTTGCCACATTTGGCCATACTCATCTTGCCTTGTGCTGAGGCGCTGCCTCTGCTCCCTCTTTGTGCAGAGCTTCTTCCACTGCCTTGATGCACAGAGCTGCTTTGTAAAGCTCTAGCAGCACTGCTCTCGAGTGGAATGGAGAACATGATGGACTGCACCAGTGTGTCTTGGTACTCCCGCATTTTACGCTCCCGGTTCAACGGTGTTATGAGGCTTTGTAAGTTGTCCCGGTAGCGAGGATCTAGGAGGGTGTACACCCAATAATCAGCCGTGTTGAGAATGTGGGCGATGCGGCGGTCGTTTCTCAGACTCCAAACTGCCTAAGAAACGCTTTCCCCTGCTTGAGGCGTCATCTCTGCCTGCTCTGCATCATCCCACCCTCGCTGTACATACTGACAAGAGCATTGTGTACCTCCCTACTCTGGAGAGATGTCTTCCTCATCCATTGACTCCTCCTCATCCTCCTCACAAAGTGTCCCCTGCCTAGGCCTTTGTGAGGAACCATGTAGCACAGACTGTCTAGAAGCAGATGGCATTTGTGACTCCTCATCCTCCACCTCTTCCAAAACCTCCTCCCTTAGTGCTTGCAGTGTTTTTTGAAGCAGGCAGATAAGGGGGACAGTCATGCTGACTAGTGCATCATCTGCACTCGCCATCCACGTGGAATCATCGAAGGCACGCAAAACAAGGCAGATGTCCTTCATAGAGGCCCACTCAGTGGTGCTGAAGTGTAACCGGCGCACAGTACGACTTGTTTGTGCCTGATGCAGCTGGTACTCCATTACTGCTGCCTGCTGCTCACACAACCGCTCCAACATATGTAACGTTGAATTTCACCTGGTGGGTAGGTCACATATGATGCGATGTTCCAGAAGGCGTAATCAGCGCTGCAGACCTGCAAGGCGCGATCTTGCCGTGCTGGAACGCCGCAAGTGAGTGAACTCTATGCGAACCTTGTGCAGCAGTGCATCAAGATCCGGATAGTCCCTCAGAAAGCTCTGCACGACCAAGTTCAGCACATGTGCCAGACATGGGATGTGAGTGAGGTTGCCTAGGCCCAGAGCTGCCACCAGGTTTCGGCCATTGTCACACACTACCAAGCATGGCTGGAGATTCGCTGGCAGAAACCACACGTCGCTCTCCTGCTTGATGGCATTCCAGAGCTCCTGTGCTGTGTGGCTTCAATTCCCCAAAGAAATTAATTTCAGTATGGCCTGTTGATGGTTGGCCACAGCGGTGCTCATATCGGTCATAACAGGCTCCTTCAGCGCTGATTCTGAGGAACTTGAGTAGGAGGAGGAGTCAATGTGTACAGACTGGATTCCTGCAATCTGTGGAGTTGGCAGAACACGTACAGCACCACTCTCCAGATCTGTACCCGGCTCTACAACATTGACCCAATGGGCAGTGAGGGAAAGGTATCGTCCCTGTCCATGGTTACTGGTCCACACATCGGTGGTCAGGTGGACCTTGCTACTGATGGCGTTTAGTAGCGCATGTTTTATTTTTCCCTCCACATGCTTTTGCAGGGCAGGGATGTCTTGCCTGCTGAAATAAAAGCGGCTGGGCACGGTGTATTGTGGGACTGCCAATGCCATGAAGTTCCGGAAGGTATCAGTCTCCATCAGCCTGATTGAGAGCATTTCAAGGGCCAGTAGTTTGGCAATGCCAGCATTCAGAGCCCGGGGATGGTTTTCCAAGTATGGCCGCCTTTTATCCCATGCCTGTGCTACCAATGGCTGTAGAGTGGCCTGGGAGTGTGAGGATGACTGGGAACGTGGTGCTGTGGGTGGAATGTCACTGGGTCTCTGGACAATAGTGCCAGAGGTTCTTCCTTGGCGATCCTGTGAGGAAGCCGAACCAGCTGTGTGTGAGCTGGAGGAAGAGGCCCCATCACGAGCTGAAGAGGTGGTAGGTGGTGCTGTACGTTGGCCTACGTCTTCAGTGTGTCTGTGTAACTCCAGCTTGTGCTTGATCCGCACATGTTTCCACATATTTGTGGTATTGCGGTTGCTGACATTTTTCCCTCTTTTGACTTTCTGATGACACAGCTTGCATTTGACAAAGCAAATGTCATCTGCAACTGTGTCAAAAAAGGACCACGCACACTGCAAGTCTTGGGAGCGCCCATTTTGGCGTTTGGAAGAGGAATGCTCCTAACGGGTGCCAAAGTGGAGGCTACAGGCAACCAAGTCTGCCCCCTCCCTCTCCCTCCTGTTTTGGCCGTTCGGGGAATCTCTTCCTCAGAGCTGCTCCCACCACCTTCATGTTTCTCACGTCATGATTGGTCAAGGACCTCATCATCTACACTCCCCTCTTCAAACACCTGCTTCTCCTGTATAGTCTCACCAGCACCGTACGCACCAGAAAGTGGCACCTGAGTCTCGTCATCATCTGATGCGTACTGAGGTGTGCTGACCATAGGCACTGGCCCACCCGCCTCTTCAGATTCAGAGGGACAAAGCAGTTGTGCATCACTGCATACTCCCTCTTCTTCACATTCTTGAATGCTGCTTGTCTGGCCCCCTCTTTCCAAGCTAACAGATTCAGAGAACAGAAGTAGAAACTGTGATGGCTCCTGTCCAGGGCTCTCTGACTGCCTGGGCACTTTGGCAGATGGTGAAGAGACAGATGGTTGTTCTTCAGTGCTCTGGCCCTGAGAGGACGTGGAAGTCATTGAAGTCAATGCGTTAGCTGCCATCCATCCGACAACGGCTTCAATTTTTTCCTCCCGCAGCAGTGGGGTACAGCGAGGTCCTACAAAGCTGCGCATCAAGGACTGTTGCCTGGTAAAACTGTGGGATGCTGACTCACTGGTGCCCGCAGCAGGCACAGAATCCAGACATCCTCTCCCTGCAGAATCCCCACGTCCTCTCCCTGCTGAAACTCCACGCCCACGTGCCTTACCGTGCCTTACTCCCTGCCTTCTTCATCTTGGTAGACTGATAAAGATAGGCAGAAAAGTACAAAGGGGGGGCTTAGTGTGCTTATTGCAGAACAGCTGCTAGCAGGTATAAGAAACACTAATTTTATAAAGTGTGTGTGCGGACTACACTTTAATATGAGCTAATGTGGCCTACACAACTGTCAAATGGAGTGTTTGGTGAACTTTATTTTGTTTTGTTTTTTTTTTCAAAAAAACAAAAAGGGTGTGACCAAAGATTTGAAAGCTATAGTATCACAAACTTTTTGGAGCTATTACAATGCAGGAAGGTAAACTACAATGCAAAAGATGAGGCTCCAAAAAATAGGGTAATACTAATCTGGCTGCGGCTGAAGGGCACAAGCCAGAAAAAAGGCTCCTCTATCTACTCCTATATAGTGTTTGCAACCAACCAATGTAGATGGATACGGATGGATGCACACTAATAGGAGAATGAAAAATGAGCTGCAATAAAAGAAAAATATGTGTGAGGCAGTGACGCACGCTGAGCGGCCTTCAACCAGACGTAGCTGTAGGACACACTACAGTGTGAGCTGCACTCACACACAGAGACCTCTCAGACAGCCGTGAACAATGCAGATAAGTGGGCACTAGCACTGAAAGGCTGCAGAAAGGCTCCGCTGTCTACTACTATAGTGTCTGCAACCAACGTATATGGATACGGATGGATGCACACTAATAGGAGAATGAAAAATGAGCTGCAATAAAAGAAAAATATGTGTGAGGCATTGACGCACGCTGTGCGGCCTACAACCAGACGTAGCTGCAGGACACACAACAGCATGAGCTGCACTCACACACAGAGACCTCTCAGACAGCCGTGAACAGTGCAGAAAACTGGGCATTAGCACTGAAAGGCTGCAGAGAGGCTCCACTGTCTACACCTATAGTGTTTGCAACCAACCAATGTAGATGGATACGGATGGATGCACACTAATAGGAGAATGAAAAATGAGCAGCAAAAAAAGAAAAATATGTATGAGGCAGTGACACACGCTGAGCGGCCTACAACCAGACGTGGCTGCAGGACACACTACTCAGCGTGAGCTGCACTCACACAGATCTTGCAGACAGCTGTGAACACTGCTGCAAGGCAAAAGAAAGCTACAGTGTTTTTTTATGTAGCCTGGGTAAAGCACAATATGATTTTGAAAATCGCTATCTCTAACTGTCCCTCAGAGTCTTGAACAGCAGCCTGTCCCTAACTGAATTCACAGCAGAGTGAACCCAAAATGGCGGCGGCGGCGGTTTTTATAGTGCATCATGACATCATTTCAGCAGCCAATCACAGCCATGCCATTAGTTAACATGCCTACATGCCTAACAGGATGTGCCCACACTTCTGAGGATTGTCATTGGCTGAATCAAATCAAACTGGCTCATAGCATTATGGGAACTTCCGATTCCGGTATTCGATATGCTAAAAGTATCGGAACTCAGTATCGGAATTCCGATACAGTGAATATCAGCCGATACTCGATACTTGCGGTATCGGAATGCACAACACTAATCAACACTAAGAAACACCTTTTAGATAAAAAGCTTTATTATATAATAAGAAGTACAAGTACAATTACATATTTAACTAAGCAAATTGAAAACTGTTTTGTTATAAATATTATTTCAATAAAGATAATCTTTTCCCCTGTCCATACTCTCCACGTTTGCCCTTTTCTTTCCTTCTCCTTCCCTGCAACCTTTCCTAACATTTCCTTCCACATCCTTTTCCACTTGCACTAACCCTTTTTTCTCTCTTGGTTCTTCTTTGGATATAAATCCTTACTTACATGTTTAAGTGAGCAAGTTTTAGATCACTCTGTTATGTTTTATCACTCACTGTATTGACTATAACTATAATCCTCTTCCCAAAAATTATTTTAAAAAATCCCCCAAATAAAAAAAATATTGTTGAGAAACAGAAAAACACAGCCTAGTGACAAATCTCTGGAATCAGGCATTCTGCTACTACATTTTGGTTCTCTCTGATTACATGTCGAAAAGCTGGTGACATAGTCCCTTTTATATCAGAATAATATAAAGCGCAAGTGCCAATTGTCAATTTAAGCCAAGAAATAGATGAAAAATCTACTTACACCAACAATATATTGAGTAAAATTAAAATTTCTAGTGGACTTTGCAATATAAAGGCATAAATAGTATAGTCAAATCCATCTATTAAATACATACAGTAGATGTTAAATAATAATAGTAAATGGAGGTTCCTCATTGAGGGAAGGAAAACAATCGACCTGAAATAATAGATCATTATAAATAGTACCCATTGACCTTACATGTTAAGCAACATTTCAATCAACAGGGAGTTTTGCACAAGTGGTTAATTTTTTTAGCCACATTATACAGGATAGGAGACAACATTTTTATATCTATGCAACTGCGCACTTTGTATCTACCCTACATAGGGCATATATAGCAACACAGCAGATAGGACTTCAAGATATTTAGGACTATAGACTTACTCCCCATGAGATTATCCTGTCTCCCCATTAGGGGTATTTTGACATTTTTTCTATGTATGTGTGTGTTTTTCTATGTTTAGTATATCAAGGGTGCATTTAGGGCCTTTGCAGCTACCGACGTTGAGCGGGGGCGCCATCACGTCAACAACTAGAGTGCCAACCTCTACTGACAGGTAGGGTGACTTTCAAGGCTTTTCAGGGAAAGACTAACCTAACAAATGGAAAGAGGGAGGCATATCTAAAGAAGAATATAATGCTGTCTGCAGAACCTGCAGGAGACGCATCAGATCATAGCTGAAGCTGACAATGAATTAAGGCTTGCAGGTGACGTCAAAAGCAATAAAAATGGATTTTGGGGATATGTCAAAAGTAAAAGAAAAGTCAGAGATGCTATAGGATTTTTACAAGATGAAAATGATGAAATGGTAAGAAAGGATGTTGAGAAGGCTGAACTTTTAAATTCCTCTTTTGCATCTGTTTTCTCTCAGAAAGGAAATGTAACATCTGATCTTCACTTTCCTATTAAAGGATGTCTCAAGTGGGGTATCACAGGGCTCTATCCTGGGTCCTGCATTGTTCAACATCTTTACTAATGATTTAGATGAAGGAATTGAGGGTAAACTGATTAAATTTGCTGATGACACAAAGTTAGGAGGGATAGCTAATACTAGAGAAGAGAGAGAGGATTCAAAAAGATATAAATAGACTGGATCAATGGGCAGCAACTAACAGAATGTTTTTTAACAGGGAAAAATGCAAAGTACTACATCTGGGCAATAAAAATGAAAAAAGCATATACAGAATAGGAGGAATTAGGCTAAGCAACAGCACATGTGAAAAAGACTTGGGTATACTAATAGATCATAAACTAAACATGAGTCAACAGTGTGATGCAGCAGCAAAAAAGGCAAATGCAATTCTGGGATGTGTTAATAGAAGCTTACAGTCTAGATCGCGTGAAGTCATAATTGCCCTCTACTCCTCTTAGGTCAGACCTCATCTGGAATACTGTGTTCAGTTTTGGGCACCACATTTTAAAAAAGACATCAACAAACTGGAGCAAGTTCAGAGAAGAGCGATCAGAATGGTGACTGGTCTGCAAACCCTGTCTTATGAGGAACGGTTACAGGATTTGGGAATGTTTAGCTTGCAAAAAAAGAAGACTGAGAGGAGACTTAATAGCTACAAATATCTCAAGGGATGTCACATTATAGAAGGATCATCTTTATTTTCATTTGCACAAGGAAAGACTAGAAGCAATAGGATGAAACTGAATGGGAGGAGACACAGATTAGATATTAGAAAAAACTTTTTGACAGTTAGAGTGATCAATGAGTGGAACAGGCTGCCACGAGAGGTGGTAAGTCCTCCTTCAATAGAAGTCTTCAAACAGAGGCTGGACAGATATCTGTCTGGAATGATTTAGTGAATCCTGCCTTGAGCAGGCGGTTGGACCAGATGACCCAGGAGGTCCCTTCCAACTCAAGTCTCTTCATCAGACATAGAATAACGCAAAATCTGGAGAGTCACATATTTATACACAACAGTACACAGGAATAACACAATACATGAGACAAGTGATGTCAAAGGTGATGGATCACTTTCATAATATTCACATACACACATAAAAGCAAATTTAATATACAAAATAGGCTTCTAATTTACTTTTATTTTGCTTCACCTGTCAGGCTGTCATTTCACAATTTATTGAATTTCTAGATTTAATTACAGTATTTATAATGCTAAAAACATAAAAAAGTTACCAGCAATTTAACTTTCTATTCTCCCATTTATTTTCATGTATTCTTTAAATGTAATTATTATAATAAATTATTTCCAAAATCTGAAAATGGACCGTCAATACAAGTACAATTTAAATTGACTAAATAAATGGTGCAGTAAAGGAACCACTATATTTCTTTCTATTATTTTCTTTCATATTGTTTTGCAGAAAGGCTCAGTTGCATATGTTATTATGTTTTATTCATGTATACCTTGTTATTTATACTACTATTATCATGTCAGGATTGTTATGATATACTTATATTACTTAGAAGCATAAAAAACAGCAAGTGGTTCTACTTTTTTTTGCAAAGCCATACAATTAATTTTAGGAATAACATAAATTGTCATTGTCTGTAGTAATATTCAGAAAGGTCTACTGGAAGGCCTTTTCTGAAAGAAAGCACAACACCACAGGTAGTCTTTAGCATGCAGCCAATTATATATTCTTTTGTGTCTATGGGCGTCTGGTGATAGAAATATTTTCTGGGTAAGAATGTCTGAGCAACTACGAAGATGCCTAAATCATCTCTTCTAATGTCTGTAGCATAATAGGACTTATCACAATTCATGGTGGGGGCACTGCAGTGTTCATCTGTGAATACACTCAAGCTCATTGTGTAGCATACAATGTAATCTTAATAATTATTTGTTCTATAAACTAAAGGTTCAGCATTTCAAAGAGTGGGATAGTGTAGAATTGTGATATTTTATTTCTTAGGGCCCCGTCACCCATAGCGACTCACCAGCGATCCCGACAACGATATGAACTTGTCAGGATCGCTGGTGTGTCGCTACATGATCGCTAGTGAGCTGCCAAACAGGCAGATCTCACCAGCGATCAGCACCAACGACGACGAGCGCGCGCGTCGCTGTGTATCTTAGATACCAGCGCGCTGGTGCAGGGAACTGGTAACCAAGGTAAAAAGCGGGTTTCTAAGCGCCGCGCAGCACTTAGAAACCCGCTGTTTACTTTGGTTACCAGCTCCCTGCATCAGCGCGCTGGTAACTAAGGTACACAGAGGGTTTCTAAGAGCCGTGCGGTGCTTAGAAACCTGCTGTTTACCTTGATTACCAGCTCCAGCTTGCTGATTGCTGGTCTCCCACCTATCACACGCAGCAATGCGTGCTGGCCAGCGGGAGATCAATGATCAAAAAAATGTCCAGGGCTTTCCATAACGATCAGCGATACCCGGCAGGGGGGCCGGTCGCTGATAGGTGTCACACACAGCGATCTCGCTGGTGAGATCGCTGTTGCGTCACAAAACTTTTGACTTAGCAGCGATCTCACTAGTGAGATCGCTGTGTGTGACGGGGGCTTTTCTGGTATAATATTAAACTAAAAACTCTTGAAGACAATATCTTCTCTAATTGCCATGAGCTTGGATCTTGTGGTCCTACAAAGCAGCTGTCTCCATAACAGGGTTAGTTCAAAGATACATTGTAAATGTAGTATTATTTGCTGACTTTTCAAATAAAAAAGACAATCTGCAAAAGCAGTAGGCACTTAATGAGGGGATAATCCTTATGAGACAGACTCACCTGTCATGGTTCCGATGGCCTCTGCTTTTGGCTCCCATCCCTCCTTTTCCAGAGGGTTATGCTGAAAATGAAGAAGGCAGTTGTGACATTGTAACTTGGCAGTGTGACCTCTCCTCTCAGCATGGTCAATGGGGTATGTACAGTTTTTACGCCTTCTGTTGACCAGCATAGAGTGTAATGTTATCCCCTTCTCTGTGGTTCTGAAATAGTTTGCAGAAACCTCCCACCTCAATGTTTTCCACCAGACATCAGCTAATCTACAGACACAACCCTATTTGAGATCACTGAATAAAAGTAAAAGAAAGGTGAATAGCCTTGAGAACTACTAAGTAGAGCCATGGTAGCCTATTCGATTTGCCTAATTCATTGCACCTGCCATGTAATCCATGTTCCTAATAAAAGGCAACCATTTTATATCAGGGAATTCCATACTGATTTTGTACAGGAAGGGGAGTCTATTGGGATGTCTGGTTAATTAGGGGTCTGAGTAATGTATTAGTTTTAAGAAAACCTTGTATTAGTTACCTTCTGCCTTGGAGTCTGTCCCACAAGTTTAATCGTGTGGATTTATCACTTCGAGCCAAATTTTTATAATCTATATTTGCTTCCTGACTCAGACTTGGTGGTTAAGTTATCGTTTGCTGTAAGGATCAAAGACTCCTCTCTATGAATGAAGTATAATCAGCATCAATTCATGGTAAGATACTGGTAAATATTACATTTCAATTAGTTCATTAGGAATTTAGAGAAATTAGGCAAATTTTCTGTTCATTAGGATTGATTTAATTTGATAAGAGAATTGCCTTAATACTTAATAATTTTCTGATATTGTTACTTTCCAATGACATTATATTTCATATCATTTCTTTTTCCAGTCATTTTATTTTTGGCCGGTTATGCATCTATTATTTAGAAAATTAGACTGTAAGTATTAGCCTTAAGTTCGAAAATGAATAGTGCGAAACCTTCAGTGCCCTATTATTAAAAAACATATAGTATGCTGCCCTAAATTGACCAACTTTCAAACAATTACCACAATAACAGTTCTTAATAGCACCACCTCCATTAAATGCAAAAATAATTTGCAGTAGAATTTCAAAAGTGCAGTGCTACATAAGGCACAAATATATACTAGAAATGAGCAAATTTATTCAAGTGAAACTGAATTCTCCTTGAATTTTAGAAAAATACAGAATATGGATTTTTTTTAATCCCTTCCGCACTAATCCAGGAAAATGGCAGCCACTGGCTGCCATTTTCCTGAACTGTAGAGGGTCTTCAAAAGGCAAAGAAAATCCAAAAATTAACACTAATCTTAATGCTCAAGTGTCTGACTTTTCACACTTTTTGCTGCCTACCATCCGGTCTTTCTGCTGTTGTGCACTCTCTATTTCACTCACTATATTTCTATTTCACTCTAGCCTGGGACTGCAAAGGGGTTCCAGGCCTCAGATATCCTTGCATGCCTTGCCAATGCTGCACATATTGTGATAGCATGATGTTACAATGTATGTTATGACCCTATGACTTGTAGGAGCGCCAAGACCTTGTCACTCCCAAATAGAGTTGAGTGAAACGGGTCGGTAAAATTCATAAGTCGCCGACTTTCGCTAAAGTAGGGATTTATTAAACGAAACCCGACCATAGCGTGAGGTTGGCCATGAGGTTGGCGACCAGAGCGCCAAAGTCGCGTTTCAAATGATGCTTCCAGCGCCCTTTTTCAGCCAATGATGGAGTACGCACACTGTGGGCAACGCGATGACATGGGCAGCGGTCACCACCATCTTTGTGAAGGGCATGCAAGTGATTGGCTGGCTTTGTGTGGCATCACAGGGGCTATAAAAGGGCATGCACGCCGACCGCCATCTTACTTCTGCCGATCTTAGCATAGGGAGAGGTTGCTGCTGCTGATTCTGAATAAGGGAGAGTGTTAGGCAGGGAAGAAAAAAAAAAAAATACACTGCTTCTGCTGGTAGCGATTTTCACTGTACAACACAACAGTTTGTGTGCAGTGACAGGGGAGGATTTTTTTTTTTGTGCATCAGCTCTGTTGGTTATTAGGCTGCCTTATAAGGCTCCCTGATAGCTGCATTGCTGTTTGCACACTGCTGTGCAAACTGCTTTTTTAAAAGCAAAAATCTTTTCTTCCTTTTTTCTGCACTGTTACCAAGCGTTCATTTTTCCACACTTTTGTGTGCAACAGTCCTGCTTATTAGGCTGCCTGCTGCCATATTTGGACTGAGAGCATCATTGTCAGCCTCCTAAAATCTCTAGGAAGATTCAAATTCTATATATATACACCTTGTACCTTGTCATACACCAGCCAATTTCAGCCTGCTAAATTGAGGTGTAATCTATAGTAGGCCTGAGATAATAGATCAGCCTCCTAAAATCTCTAGGGAGATTCAAATTCTCCCCAATACTGTATACACCTTGTACCTTGTCATACACCAGCCAATTTTAGCCTGTTCAATTGAGGTGTAATCTATAGTGGGCCTGAGATACTAGATCAGCCTCCTAAAATCTCTAGGGAGATTCAAATTCTCCCCAATACTATATACACCTTGTACCTTGTCATACACCAGCCAATTTCAGCCTGTTAACTTGAGGTGTAATCTATAGTGGGCCTGAGATAATAGTTCAGCCTCCTAAAATCTCTAGGGAGATTAAAATTCTCCCCAATAATATATACACCTTGTACCTTGTCATACACCAGCCTATTTCAGCCTGTTACATTGAGGTGTAATCTATAGTTGGCCTGAGATAATTGTTCAGCCTCCTAAAATCTCTAGGGAGATTCAAATTCTCCCCAATACTATATACACCTTGTACCTTGTCATACACCAGCCTATTTCAGCCTGTTACATTGAGGTGTAATCTATAGTGAGCCTGAGATAATAGTTCAGCCTCCTAAAATCTCTAGGGAGATTCAAATTTTCCCCAATACTATATACACCTTGTACCTTGTTTTACAGTACCATATAGCTGGTGGTATTTTGGGTTCATTTTCCAAAAAAGGAGGAAGTATGGTGGAAGAGGCTGTGGAAGTGGGCGGGGGTTGCTAGCTGGTACTGATGGTGGTGGTGGTACATCTGCTGGTAGTGGCAAAAGCACAATAGCACCTAAGGCAGGCGTTGTTGAGCCTGCGTCATCGTCTGGCTCCACAAGGCCTCGAAGGCTCCCTTTACTGGGAGTAGGTAAACCGCTTTTAAAGCCGAAGCTTCAGGAATAAGTTTTGGCTTACATTGCTGACACAGCCTCCAGCTCTATCGCCTCCTCTTCTGAAGGTTCAAAAAATAAAAGCACTGAGTCGTCAGTGGAGGCTCCTGGTCAGGAACAAGACCTTTCCTTGTGTCCTTCACCCCTACCAAAAGTGAAGGATGCGGCAGACCACACAGCTTACTCCATGGAGCTCTTTTCACATACCATGCCTGGTTTATCAAGTCAAATCGTGAATTCCCCAGTCCAAGATGAATCTGACATGGAGTGCACTGATGTACAGCCACTGCTAGATTTTTCTGCTGGTACATTCACTCAGAGCACTACATTGTCCTCGCAGTTTACTGAGCCAGAATCTGACCCTGATGAATCTCAGGTTCCCCTTCCCAGCGGCGCTTAGAAACCCGATATTTACCTTGGTTACCAGCTCCCTGCACCAGCGCGCTGGTATCTAACGTACACATCGGGTTTCTAATCGCTGCGCGGCGCTTAGAAACCCGATGTTTACCTTGGTTACCAGCTCCAGCTCGCTGATCGCTGGTCTCCCGCCTGCCACACGCAGCGATGTGTGCTGGCCAGCGGGAGACCAACGATCAAAAAGATGTCCAGGCCATTCGAGCACGATCAGCGATACCGGCAGGGGGGGCGGTCACTGATAAGTGTCACACACACCGATCTCGCTGGTGAGATCGCTGTTGCATCACAAAACTTGTGACTTAGCAGCGATCTCGCTAGCGAGATCGCTGTGTGTTACGGGGGCTTAAGGGTTTCACAAGTTAATAGACAAACTTCTGTGACATTATCATCCAAGGCCTTGTAAGGTCGACTTAACTACACATGTGTCCGAATATTAAAGGGGTTGTCAGAAGTCCAAAGTTATTTTTCTCCTTAATCCCTCTCTATTTAGTGCCATAACCTAAACTTATTTTATAATATACTTGAATTAAAGATTCCATTTCCTTCCCTAACTACAGTGTCTAACTGTTTTCTATTTTTTTATTCACTTTATATCTGATGACTTTATGTTTGAGACTATCAGCGCATACTGGGATACTCAAATGAAGCGTCATTAGAGGACAGACGCCCCCGAAAGTGACATCACTGGTGTCTGCATGCTGAGTATTCTGACACCGTGCTTTGTTGTGGACCTGTTATTGTTTGTCTGAGCCGGCAACAGAGAGCACGCTGTTATTGAACACGGTGCAGGGGCTAGCCCAGCCTCTGGACAAGCATCTGGTGATGCTTCATTTCAGGGGAGGAGGTAGGGACTGCAGCAATGGCTGCCTCCTGATGATGCTTCGCTTGAGTATCCCATCATGCACTGGGATTCTCAAACAAAGGATCACCAGAAAAGAGGTGAAAAAAAAGAAAAGCAGTTTGTCCAGTTAAGGAAAGAAAGGGAATTTTAATTCACGTATGTTAGAAAATAATTTAGATTTTGGAACTAAATAAATAGGGATTTAGATGGAAAAGGACTTTGGAATTCGGACCACCACTTTAAGTAAGTCTTGTGTTTGTTACCTTCTGCTATGGAGTTCCTCTCACCAGGTTACTCAGATGGAATCATCACTACACTCTTCAGTTTGCTTCTACATTTTACATTTGCTTCCCAGCTCAAGCCTGCTCTTTAACCTGTCATCTGCTGCAAGTATGACAAACTCCTCTGGAGAGATTGTTCATATTACCTTTGGTACTGTGCATCTTCTCCATTAACACATTTGTCCATTCACATCTGCCGCCACCAGCTATCCATTGTATTTATTAACCCTTTTTCTGCTGGAAGCCTTGCAAACTTACCAAACACTTTGGCTGTTTATGCATCTTCAGTTACAGTGTTTTCTACTTTACTGGCTCTATGTTGTCTGGAGTGTCCTGCTCTGCTTGTCTACCTGCTGTCCTGGTCCTTGTTGGTCACCATGTCATTTGGCATGTACGCCTCGCTGTGCCATCGCCCTCAGTCAATATCTTCACCCTTATTTGTGACTTAATGAAGGTACCTCAACACACCCTAAAATCTTTAATACATAAGTTAAAAACTACTTTTGTATCTTTTTATCCTTTAAACCATATATAAAGACTAACGATTTATTCTGAAATCTTTCCTTCCATTCCATTAACTTATTTTGAAATTCGCTTCATAATTACGCCACATTATAAGCTAAACATAACCTTTTGATTAAACAAACCTATTTCTATTTTTTTTCTAGGATTTTTTTCTAGGATTTTTATAAAATACTATTTTGATTTTTTTTTTCACCAAATACTTATTTAAGAGAAAATCAACCAGAAAAATTTAAGAGAACAAGTTACCTTTGTCCTATTTTGTGCTGGAGGTTGACACCTTCTGTTTAGTGAATGTGGCAATTTCACTTCCATTATTTTTCAAATGAAAAACTGATGGACACACAAGAGTCACACATGTTTATTCCAGTGGCAGAGATTGACTTTATTATTGAACTTATATTGCTTTCCTTCTTTTTCTATCAAAAATGATTTGGGAAGACTCAATGAACTTTGCTAATCTAAAACTTTCCCTTAAAAAAAAGTGACATTGCTTTATTGACAGATAGACTGATGGGAAAGTAGATATTTTGTTACAAAAAGAAACCCGTGCTTTTCCAAATTTTCTTATCCCCTTGTGACACAGAACGTTATTGAATTGGAACTGTGTCTATTGTTTGATTAAAGCGATGCTATGGAGTTTATATTGGAGAATGAGATTGCAAACTACAAAGTGACCATTCCACTTCCATGTGTTTTGTAAAACTTGTTCTTCCAAATGCTGATTTTGTATAGCAGAAATTATTTTAGCACATTCAAAAACTTTGGCTCTCACTAGAAATGAGCGAGTAGTGTAGTATTCAGACTCGTTGTACTCGTTACGAGTAGCTCCTAATACTCGGGTACTCGTAACGAGTCCAATGCAAGTCTATGGGAAATGCGAGTAATGGGTGGGGACTGTGCGAAGACTGTGCTGGGCTGTGCGGGACTGTGCTGGCCTGTGCTGGGCTGTGCAGGTACTGTGCGGGGACTGTGCCGGGGGTGTGCTGGGCTGTGCGGGTACTGTGCTGGCTGTGCAGGTACTGTGCTGTACTGTGCTGGGCTTTGCAGGTACTGTGCGGGGACTATGCCAGACTGTGTAGGACTGTGCTGGCCTGTTCTGGGCTATGCAGGTACTGTGCTGTACTGGGCTTTGCAGGTACTGTGCGGGGACTATGCCAGACTGTGTAGGACTGTGCTGGCCTGTACTGGGCTATGCAGGTACTGTGCAGGCTGTGCCGGGCTGTGCGGGGACTGTGCTAGCCTGTGCCGGACTGTGCAGGGCTGTGCGGGTACTGTGCAGGGACTATGCTGGGCTGTGTGGGACTGTGCTGACCTGTGCGAAACTGTGCTGGGCTGTGCAGGTACTGTGCGGGACTGTACTGGGCTGTGTGGAGACTGTGCAGGCTGTGTCGGGCTGTGCAGGGACTGTGCTAGCCTGTGCCGGACTGTGCAGGGCTGTGCAGGTACTGTGCAGGGACTATGCTGGGCTGTGTGGGACTGTGCTGGCCTGTGCGGGACTGTGCTGGGCTGTGTGGGACTGAGCGGGCTGTGCAGGTACTGTGCGGGAACTGTGCCGGGCTGTGCGGGGACTGTGCTGGCCTGTGCGGGACTGTGCTGGGCTGTGTGGGACTGTGTGGGCTGTGCAGGTACTGTGCGGGGACTGTGCCGGGCTGTGCGGGCACTGTGCTGGCCTGTGCGGGACTGTGCTGGGCTGTGTGGGGACTGTGCAGGGACAGTGCTGGGCTGTGTGGGGACAGTGCGGGCTGTGCCGAATACTGCGAGGCGAGTAGTGAAATGCTCACTAGGATTCGAGTAACGTGAGTACCGCATTACTCGCCGAGTACTGAATCCTAACGAGTATACTCGCTCATCCCTAGTTCTCACACAAATTCCACTTATTAAAGTAGCAAAGTACTACACATATGGCAATTCCCTGTTATGCTATAATCTTTACTTTTCCAAAAAAGATTAACTCATTCGGTGCCGGACAGATGGAAGAATAGATATAGCCCAATTCACATTGATTTAGGCTAATTCTTGACTTTTCCCTGCATATTTCGGTAAAAGATTTTTTTGGAATATTTAAATGAGGTCACAAAAGCCACATGATAAAGTATATGCGCATACCTTTTTTGTGGAGTTTATTGGAACAGAAACTGAGTGGAAGCTCTCCAAATCTTCCTCAATTACTCGAAATTTCTCAAAGACATGGAGATTCTGCTGAGGTTCCACTAAAAAAACTTAGGAAAATACTCAATGTGCGCACAACACACTTAGGCTGGGTTTCCAAGTTCAGGCTTTTTATACAGTTTTTGAATACAAAATCAGAAAAAGATTATAACTGGAAAACATCTATAAAGGAAAGACTGAGACTTCTAGCCTTGAATCTAGCCACAGGATGTAATATTGGCTGCAAAGTGGAATAAATCTTCTTTATATAGTCATTGTGGGGAATGGTCATTACAGCTAAGTTTACACTGCATGACAGCGTCAAATTATGAACCTTTTTATCAGCTCTCCAGCTTACTGAGTGTTTCAGTAATAACACTTACAGTACGTCCCTTGTGTTCAAGCTACTTATACTCAGCCTGAACTGAGATCAGCATATATAGGAAGAAAAGAAAAAGAAGAAATCCGTCTTTCAGGATCGCGCTGTTCCAATCCAAAGTTCACAAGAAGTAAATCCAAGGACCAAGCGGTGATTAATAACTTCCTTTTTATTCCATAGACTCTACGCGTTTCGTGTACACACTGTACACTTCCTCAGGAGCAAAAGTTACACTGGCATCACATTCCATTCCCCTTATATACTAGCTTCCCCAGGAAGTGAGGTAGATGCTCATTGCACTCAAAAAATTCAACATAATATAAAACCACAAAAATCACTAAAATGTATCTATAAAATACACACTTCTATACAAACACACAAATGTGAAGCATCGCACTAGAAAAAATATATAACATTATACTTATACTCAATACAAATCTAAATTTCTTAGCGCATCATATCAATTAGCAGAACACCATTCACAAATCTCTTATATAACCGCACTTATATTTTCCTTTCCGTATTAATCCTTCGTTCAACATATTATACTTTTACTTTCCTTATATTTCAGGCAGATGATCATACACTAATTAATGCATGTACTCCTATGCGGATCAGATCCTGCACAGCAGACCCATGCTCTGCACACAAGAAACTTTTCTGTTCTCTCAGCCATAGGCTCCACATTTCCAGAGCTGTCAGTGCCTTTTCAAGGCACCAGCCAACTAATCCAATCATAATAAAATGCCGCCGATTATATCTCTTTATACGTTACCGATATGATCATTCCCTTGCTGTAATGTTATAGCATGGACATCACACAATTATCTGATGCCAATACTACTCCAATCCTTAGTAGACAAATATGCAGAGCACAAAAATTATTTAAAGATATCAGATATTTCATTTAACCCCTTCACCCCCAAGGGTGGTTTGCACGTTCATGACCGGGCCAATTTTTACAATTCTGACCACTGTACCTTTATGAGGTCATAACTCTGGAACGCTTCCATGGATCCCGGTGATTCTGACATTGTTTTCTCGAGACATATTGTACTTCATGTTAGTGGTAAAATTTCATTCAAATAACTTGCGTTTATTTGTGAGAAAAACGGAAATTTGGCGAAAATTTTGAAAATTTCGCAATTTTCCAACTTTGAATTTTTTTGCCCTTAAATCACAGAGATACGGCACACAAAAAACTTGATAACTAACATTTCCCACATGTTTACTTTACATCAGCACAATTTTGGAACCAAAATTTTTTTTTGTTAGGAAGTTATAAGGGTTAAAAGTTGACCAGCGATTTCTCATTTTTACAACACCATTTTATTTTTAGGACCACATCACATTTGAAGCCACTTTGAGGGGTCTATATGATAGAAAATACCCAAAAGTGACACCATTCTAAAAACTGCACCCCTTAAGGTGCTCAAAACCACATTCAAGAAGTTTATTAACCCTTTAGGTGCGTCACAGGAATTTTTTTGAATATTTAAAAAAAAATGAACATCTAACTTTTTTTCATAAAAAAAATACTTCAGGTTCAATTTTTTTTATTTTACCAAGGGTAACAGGAGAAATTGAACTGCAAAAGTTATTGTGCAATTTGTCCTGAGTATGCAGATACCTGATATGTGGGGGGGAACAACTGTTTCGGTGCATGGCAGAGCACAGAATGGAAGGAGCGCCGTTTGACTTTTTCAATGCAAAATTGGCTGGAATTCAGATTGGACGCCATGTCACGTTTGGAGAGTCCCTGATGAACCTAAACAGTGGAAACCCCCTACAAGTGACCCCATTTTGGAAACTAGACCCCCCAAGGAACTTATCTAGATATGTGGTGAGAACTTTGAACCCACAAGGGCTTTACAGAAGTTTATAACGTACAGCGGTACAATTAAAAAATCATATTTTTTCCATAAAAATGATCTTTTCACCCCAATTTTTATTTTCCCAAGGGTAACAGGACCCTAAAAGTTATTGTGCAATTTGTCCTGAGTACGCTGATACCCCACATGTGGGGGTAAACCACTATTTGGGCGCATGGCAGAGCTCGGAAGGGAAGCAGCGCCATTTGACGTTTTTGGCTGGAATTGAGATCGGACACCATGTCGCGTTTGGAAAACCCCTGATGTACCAAAACAGTGGAAACCCCCCACAAATGACACCATTTTGGAAACTAGACCCCCTAAGGAACTTATCTAGATGTGTGGTGAGAAGTTTGAACCCCCATGGGCTTCACAGAAGTTTATAACATAAAGCCATACAATTAAAAAATCATATTTTTTCCACAAAAATGATCTTTTCACCCTCAATTCTTATTTTTCCAAGGGTAACAGGATGCTAAAAGTTATTGTGCAATTTGTCCTGAGTACGCTGATACCCCACATGTGGGGGTAAACCACTATTTGGGCGCATGGCAGAGCTCGGAAGGGAAGCAGCGCCATTTGACCTTTTTGGCTGGAATTGAGATCGGACACCATGTCGCGTTTGGAAAACTCCTGATGTACCAAAACAGTGGAAACCCCCCACAAATGACACCATTTTGGAAACTAGACCCCCTAAGGAACTTATCTAGATGTGTGGTGAGAACTTTGAACCCCCATGGGCTTCACAGAAGTTTATAACATAAAGCCATACAATTAAAAAATCATATTTTTTCCACAAAAATGATCTTTTCACCCTCAATTCTTATTTTTCCAAGGGTAACAGGACCCTAAAGGTTATTGTGCAATGTGTCCTGAGTACGCTGATACCCCACATGTGGGGGTAAACCACTATTTGGGCGCATGGCAGAGCTCGGAAGGGAAGCAGCGCCATTTGATGTTTTTGGCTGGAATTGAGATCGGACACCATGTCGCATTTGGAAAACTCCTGATGTACCAAAACAGTGGAACCCCCCCACAAATGACACCATTTTGGAAACTAGACCCCCGAAGGAACTTATCTAGATGTGTGGTGAGCACTTTGACCCCCCCAGTGCTTCACAGAAGTTTACAACGCCCGGGCGTGAAAATAAAAAATTCGTATTTTTTCCACAAACATGATCTTTTAGTCACCATTTTTTTATTTTCCCAAGGGTACCAGGAGAAATTGGACCCCAAAAGTTGTTGTCCAATTTGTCCTGAGTAGGCTGATACCCCATACGTGGGAGAAAACTACTGTATGGGCACACGTCGGGGCTCGGAAGGGAAGTAGTGACGTTT
Organism: Dendrobates tinctorius; assembly: GCF_039654945.1. Lineage (NCBI taxonomy): Eukaryota > Metazoa > Chordata > Amphibia > Anura > Dendrobatidae > Dendrobates > Dendrobates tinctorius. The sequence goes on along the minus strand of NW_027361752.1, from coordinate 15,228,361 downwards.
TGGAATGCAGACTTTGATGGAATGGTCTGCGGGTGTCATGTTGCCTTTGGAGAGCCCCTAATGTACATAAACAGTGGAAACCCCCCACAAATGACACCATTTTGTAAACTAGACCCCCAAAGGAACTTATCTAGATGTGTGGTGAGCACTTTGAACCCCCCCAGTGCTTCACAGAAGTTTACAACGCCCGGGCGTGAAAATAAAAAATTCGTATTTTTTCCACAAACATGATCTTTTAGTCACCATTTTTTTATTTTCCCAAGGGTACCAGGAGAAATTGGACCCCAAAAGTTGTTGTCCAATTTGTCCTGAGTATGCTGATACCCCATATGTGGGAGAAAACTACTGTATGGGCACACGTCGGGGCTCGGAAGGGAAGTAGTGATGTTTTGGAATGCAGACTTTGATGGAATGGTCTGCGGGTGTCATGTTGCCTTTGGAGAGCCCCTAATGTACCTAAACAGTGGAAACCCCCCACAAATGACACCATTTTGTAAACTAGACCCCCCAAGGAACTTATCTAGATGTGTGGTGAGCACTTTGAACCCCCAAGGGCTTCACAGAAGTTTATAATGCCAGGGCATGAAAATAAAAAAATCGTATTTTTTCCACAAACATTATCAATTATTCCCCAATTTTTTTATTTTCCCAAGGGTAACAGGAGAAATTGAACCCCAAAAGTTGTTGTCCAATTTGTCCTGAGTATGCTGACACCCCATATGTGGGAGAAAACTACTGTATGGACACACGTCGGGGCTCGGAAGGGAAGCAGTGACGTTTTGGAATGCAGACTTTGATGGAATGGTCTGCGGGTGTCATGTGCGTTTGGAGAGCCCCTGATGTACCTAAACTATTGAAACTCCCCACAAGTGACCCCATTTTGGACAATAGACCCCCCACGGAACTTATCTAGATGTGTGGTGAGCACTTTGAACCCCCAAGTGCTTCACAGAAGTTTATAACACTTGGACGTGAAAATAAAAAAATCATTTTTTTCCACAAAAATGATATTTTTGCCCCCAATTTTTTATTTTCCTAAGGGTAACAGGAGAAATTAGACCCCAAAAATTGTTTTGCAATTTGTCCTGAGTAGGCTGATACCCTACATGTGGGGGTAAAACACTGTTTGGGCGAATAGCAGAGCTTGGAAGGGAAGGAGCACCATTTGACTTTTTCAACTCAGAATTGGCTGGAATTGAGATCAGACGCCATGTTGCATTTGGAGAGCCCCTGATGTGCCCAAACAGTGGAAACCCCCAATTCTAACTCCAACCCGAACCCCAACACGCCCCTAACCCTAACCCTAGCCCTAACCCTAGCCCTAACCCTAACCCTAGCCCTAACCCTAACCCTAACCCTAACCCTAACCATAGCCCTAACCCTAACCCTAGCCCTAGCCCTAACCCTACCCCAACACACCCCTAGCCCTAACCCTAACCCTAACCCTAATGGAAAAATGGAAATAAATACATTTTTTTTTATTTTAATATTTTTCCCTAACTAAGGGGGTGATAACGGGGGGTTTGATTTACTATTTATGGAGGTTTTTATGTTTGGCGGCTGTCGCACGCTAAAAGACGCTTTTTATTGTAAAAATAGTTTTTGCATCACCACATATTGAGAGCTATAATTTTTACGTATTTTGACCCACCGAGTCATGTGAGGTCTTATTTTTTGCGGGACGAGTTGACATTTTTATTGGTACCATTTTCGGGCACGTGGAATTTTTTGATCGCTTTTTATTCCGATTTTTGGGACGCAGAATGAACAAAAACCAGCGTTTCATGAATTTCTTTTGGGGGGGTGCATTTACACCGTTCCGCGTGCGGTAAAAATGATAAAGAGATTTTATTCTTCACATCAGTACGGTTACAGCGATACCTCATTTAGGTCTTTTTTTATGTTTTTGTCGGTTTTATGCAATGAAAACTATTTTATATAAAAAATAATTATTTTTGCATCGCTTTATTCAGCGAGCTATAACTTTTTTATTTTTTCGCTGATGATGCTGTGTGGCAGCTCGTTTTTTGCGGGACAAGATGACGTTTTCAGCGGTACCATGGATATTTATATGCGTCTTTTTGATCGCGCGTTATTACACTTTTTGTTTGGCGGTATGATAATAAATCATTATTTTTTGCTTCGTTTTTTATTTTTATTTTTTAAGGGGTTCGCTAAAGGGGTTAACTAATGGGACAGTTTTATAGGGCGGGTCGTTACGGACGCGGCGATACCTAATATGTTTACTTTTATTGTTTTTTTTTTATTATTTCCAAAAAATGGATTTATTGGGGGAATATTTTTTTTTTTTTCTAATATATTTGGCGATTTTTTTTTTTAATTATTTTTACACTTTTTTTTTTTTACTTTATTAAATAGTCCCAGGTGGGACATCACTGTCCTGTGACAGATCGCTGATCTGTCACATCACAGATCACTGTGACAGATCAGCAATCTGCCACAGGCATTGAAGAAGACTTCCTCATGCCTGCGCTTTGCAGGCACTGAGGAAGCCAGCTTCCTCAGGCCCCCGAAGGCCCCCGTCGCCATCTTGGATTCGGGGGCCTGGAGGAAAGGAGCCCCCCGCAGCAGCGCTGCACATTGCACTGCCGTGGGGTGCTCAGGGAAGCACGGAGGGAGCCCCCTCCCTGCCGATGCTTCCCTTTAACCCCCGGTACACCGCGATCGTGTTTGATCGTGGTGTGCAAGGGGTTAACGTGTCGGGGGCAGTCCGTGACCGCCCCTGACACATTGTGCCGGGTGTCAGCTGTGATAATCAGCTGACACCCGGCCGCGATCAGTGGCGCTCACCACGTGGGCGCCGCTGATCGCGGTAGACGTACTATCCCGTCCACGGTCATACGGGCCCGGGTACCGTGGACGGGATAGTACGTCGGATGTCAGGAAGGGGTTAGACCATATGGTTGCAAAGTCTGCAACCTATGAATCCAGTAAATTTCCTTTCTTCTCAGAATGACACTCCTATTCACAGTGTCCTCTGAAACATAATCAATTGGGGCCACTTTAATACATGGTTTCTTCCCATGTTTTATAGTGCAATGTTTTGATACTCCATGAAACATAAAACCTTCAATTATATTGTGTCTGTGTGAATTCATGCGGTTATGCAGTTCTTGTGTGGTTTTACCCACATACTGTAAACCACATTCGCATTCTATCAGATACAGTATATCACAAAACTACTTTTACAATTCAGGGAAAACTTTATATCAAACACCTTATTATTCTGAATTGAGCTTAATGTGGTCATATTATGCATAATCATGCCACAACACAGACACCGAGCAGTATTACATTTAGAAACTCCTGGTTTTTTTGCATTGTTCATCCCTAATTCTTCCTTTTTTCAAGCGACTGGGGGCCAGTATATTTCTAAGAGTAGAGGATCTTTTAAAGGTTAGTCCTGGTTTATTCGGTAGCATACTCCCCAACACTGGATCATTAAGAAGAACAGACCAATGATCCTGTAAAATATTCCTAATTTTTTGATTTTGTTTCGTAAAATTGGTTAAAAAGTTTAAGGAGAAACTATCATTCTTTTTTTCTTTCTTCTTAGGAATCACTAGGTCCATCTGTTCCAAATCCGCGCACTCATTATATGCTTTTTCTAGCAGTTTTTTTGGGTAGTTTTTTTCAATAAACCTATTTCTCAATTCCTTGGCTTGTGATACGAAATCTGACTGTGAACTACAATTTTTCTTGATCCTTTTATACTGGTTCTTCGGGACATTAATTAACCATTTATAATAATGGCCACTATTAAAATCTAACAGACTATTTGCATCACACTTCTTAAAAAAAGTTTTAGTAAAAATATTCCCTTCCGAATGGAAAATGGTCAGATCCAAATAATCTATACTCTCCATATTATATAACCATGAAAAGGTGAGACCCCAATCATTCCTCTGAATACTCTCCAGAAATTGTTCTATGTTATTACATTTATTATCAAAAACTATCATTAGATCATCTATGTACCGTTGAAAAAATATAATATGCTCTGAAAAAATAGAATTTTCTATATAAATAAATTCAAAAATGGCCATAAATAGGTTAGCGAAAGTTGGCGCTACTTTCGAACCCATCGCGGTCCCGACTTGTTGGTGATATAGTTTTCCCTGAAAATCAAAAAAATTATTATGCAGTATAAACTTCATGCTATCCATTAACCCCTTTCTGCCATCCGACGTAAGATCCCGTCCATGGGACCCGGGCCCCTATGCCCATGGACGGGATAGTAAGTCGGCGCGATCAGCGGCGCCCACGTGGTGAGCGCCGCTGATCGCGGCCGGGTGTCAGCTGATTATCACAGCTGACACCCGGCACAATGTGTCAGGGGCGGTCACGGACCGCCCCCGACATGTTAACCCCTTGCACACCGCGATCAAACATGATCACGGTGTACCGGGGGTTAAAGGGAAGCATTGGCAGGGAGGGGGCTCCCTCCGTGCTTCCCTGAGCCCCCCACGGCAGCGCAATGTGCAGCGCTGCTGCGGGGGGCTCCTTTCCTCCAGGCCCCTGAATCCAAGATGGCGACGGGGGCCTTCGGGGGCCTGCAGGAAGCTGGCTTCCTCAGTGCCTGCAAAGCGCAGGCATGAGGAAGCCTTCTGCAGTGCCTGTGTCAGATCGCTGACCTGTCACAGTGATCTGTGATGTGACAGATCAGCAATCTGTCACAGGACAGTGATGTCCCACCTGGGACTATTTAATTAAGTAAAAAAAATAAAAAAAAGTGTTAAAATAAATTAAAAAAAATCGCCAAATAAATTAGAAAAAAAAAAAAATATTCCCCCAATAAATCCATTTTTTGGAAATAATAAAAAAAAAACTATAAAAGTGCACATATTAGGTATTGCCGCGTCCGTAACGACCCGCCCTATAAAACTGTCCCATTAGTTAACCCCTTTAGCGAACCCCTTAAAAAATAAAAATAAAAAACGAAGCAAAAAATAATGATTTATTATCATACTGCCAAGCAAAAAGTGTAATAACGCGCGATCAAAAAGACGCATATAAATATCCATGGTACTGCTGAAAACGTCATCTTGTCCCGCAAAAAACGAGCCACCACACAGCATCATCAGCAAAAAAATAAAAAAGTTATAGCTCGCAGAATAAAGCGATGCAAAAATAATTATTTTTTATATAAAATAGTTTTCATTGCATAAAACCGACAAAAACATAAAAAAACGACCTAAATGAGGTATGGCTATAACCGTACTGACCCGAAGAATAAAACCGCTTTATCAATTTTACCGCACGCGGAATGGTGTAAACGCACCCCCCCAAAAGAAATTCATGAAACGCTGGTTTTGTTCATTCTGCGTCCAAAAAATAGGAATAAAAAGCGATCAAAAAATGTCACGTGCCCGAAAATGGTACCAATAAAAACGTCAACTCGTCCCGCAAAAAATAAGACCTCACATGACTCGGTGGGTCAAAATATGGAAAAATTATAGCTCTCAATATGTGGTGATGCAAAAACTATTTTTACAATAAAAAGCGTCTTTTAGCGTCTGACAGCCGCCAAACATAAAAACCGCCATAAATAGTAAATCAAACCCCCCGTTATCACCCCCTTAGTTAGGGAAAAATAATAAAATTAAAAAAAAAGTATTTATTTCCATTTTCCCATTAGGGTTAGGGTTAGGGTTAGGGCTAGGGCTAGGGTTAGGGCTAGGGTTAGGGTTAGGGTTAGGGCTAGGGTTAGGGTTAGGGCTAGGGTTAGGGCTAGGGTTAGGGCTAGGGTTAGGGCTAGGGTTAGGGCTAGGGTTAGGGCTCAGATTAGGGTTAGAGGTGTGTTGGGGTTAGGGTTGGAGTTATAATTGGGGGGTTTCCACTGTTTGGGCACATCAGGGGCTCTCCAAATGCAACATGGCGTCTGATCTCAATTCCAGCCAATTCTGAGTTGAAAAAGTCAAATGGTGCTCCTTCCCTTCCAAGCTCTGCCATGCGCCCAAACAGTGTTTTACCCCCACATGTAGGGTATCAGCCTACTCAGGACAAATTGCCAAACAATTTTTGGGGTCCAATTTCTCCTGTTACCCTTAGGAAAATAAAAAATTGGGGGCAAAAATATCATTTTTGTGGAAAAAAATGATTTTTTTATTTTCACGTCCGATTGTTATAAACTTCTGTGAAGCACTTGGGGCTTCAAAGTGCTCACCACACATCTTGATAAGTTCCGTGGGGGGTCTAGTGTCCAAAATGAGGTCACTTGTGGGGAGTTTCAATAGTTTAGGTACATCAGGGGCTCTCCAAACGCACATGACACCCGCAGACCATTCCATCAAAGTCTGCATTCCAAAACGTCACTGCTTCCCTTCCGAGCCCCGACGTGTGTCCATACAGTAGTTTTCTCCTACATATGGGGTGTCAGTGTACTCAGGCCAAATTGGACAACAACTTTTGGGGGTCCAATTTCTCCTGTTACCCTTGGGAAAATGAAAAAATTGGGGACTAATTGATCATGTTTCTGGAAAAAATACGATTTTTTTATTTTCATGCCCGGACATTATAAACTTCTGTGAAGCCCTTGGGGGTTCAAAGTGCTCACCACACATCTAGATAAGTTCCTTAGGGGGTCTTGTTTCCAAAATGGGGTCACTTGTGGGAGTTTCCACTGTTTAGGTACATTAGGGGCTCTCCAAAGGCAACATGACAACCGCAGACCATTCCATCAAAGTCTGCATTCCAAAACGTCACTACTTCCCTTCCGAGCCCTGACGTGTGTCCATACAGTAGTTTTATCCCACATATGGGGTGTCAGCGTACTCAGGACAAATTGGACAACAACTTTTGGGGTTCAAATTCTCCTGTTACCCTTGGGAAAATAAAAAAAATTGGGGACTAATTGATCATGTTTGTGGAAAAAATACGATTTTTTTATTTTCATGCCCTGGCATTATAAACTTCTGTGAAGCCCTTGGGGGTTCAAAGTGCTCACCTCATATCTAGATAAGTTCCTTAGTGGGTCTAGTTTTCAAAATGGGGTCATTTGTTGGGGGTTTCCACTGTTTAGGTACATTAGGGGCTCTCCAAAGGCAACATGACACCCGCAGACCATTCCATCAAAGTCTGCATTCCAAAACGTCACTACTTCCCTTCCGAGCCCCGACGTGTGCCCATACAGTAGTTTTCTCCCACATATGGGGTATCAGCATACTCAGGACAAATTGGACAACAACTTTTGGGGTCCAATTTCTCCTGGTACCCTTGGGAAAATAAAAAAATGGGGACTAAAAGATCATGTTTGTGGAAAAAATACAAATTTTTTATTTTCACGCCCGGGCGTTATAAACTTCTGTGAAGCACTGGGGGGGTCAAAGTGCTCACCACACATCTAGATAAGTTCCTTAGGGGGTCTAGTTTCCAAAATGGTGTCATTTGTGGGGGGTTTCCACTGTTTTGGTACATCAGGAGTTTTCCAAACGCGACATGGTGTCCGATCTCAATTCCAGCCAAAAACGTCAAATGGCGCTGCTTCCCTTCCGAGCTCTGCCATGCGCCCAAATAGTGGTTTACCCCCACATGTGGGGTATCAGCGTACTCAGGACAAATTGCACAATAACTTTTAGGGTCCTGTTACCCTTGGAAAAATAAGAATTGAGGGTGAAAAGATCATTTTTGTGGAAAAAATATGATTTTTTAATTGTATGGCTTTATGTTATAAACTTCTGTGAAGCCCATGGGGGTTCAAAGTTCTCACCACACATCTAGATAAGTTCCTTAGGGGGTCTAGTTTCCAAAATGGTGTCATTTGTGGGGGGTTTCCACTGTTTTGGTACATCAGGAGTTTTCCAAACGCGACATGGTGTCCGATCTCAATTCCAGCCAAAAACGTCAAATGGCGCTGCTTCCCTTCCGAGCTCTGCCATGCGCCCAAATAGTGGTTTTCCCCCACATGTGGGGTATCAGAGTACTCAGGACAAATTGCACAATAACTTTTAGGGTCCTTTTACCCTTGGAAAAATAAGAATTGAGGGTGAAAAGATCATTTTTGTGGAAAAAATATGATTTTTTAATTGTATGGCTTTATGTTATAAACTTCTGTGAAGCCCATGGGGGTTCAAAGTTCTCACCACACATCTAGATAAGTTCCTTAGGGGTCTAGTTTCCAAAATGGTGTCATTTGTGGGGAGTTTCCACTGTTTTGGTACATCAGGGGTTTTCCAAACGCAACATGGTGTCCGATCTCAATTCCAGCCAAAAACGTCAAATGGCGCTGCTTCCCTTCCGAGCTCTGCCATGCACCCAAATAGTGGTTTACCCCCACATGTGGGGTATCAGCGTACTCAGGACAAATTGCACAATAACTTTTCGGGTCCTGTTACCCTTGGGAAAATAAAAATTGGGGTGAAAAGATCATTTTTGTGGAAAAAATATGATTTTTTAATTATACCGCTGTACGTTATAAACTTTTGTAAAGACCTTGTGGGTTCAAAGTTCTCACCACATATCTAGATAAGTTCCTTGGGGGGTCTAGTTTCCAAAATGGGGTCACTTGTAGGGGGTTTCCACTGTTTAGGTACATCTGGGACTCTCCAAACGTGACATGGCGTCCAATCTGAATTCCAGCCAATTTTGCATTGAAAAAGTCAAACGGCGCTCCTTCCATTCTGAGCTCTGCCATGCGCCGAAACAGTCGTTCCCCCCCACATATCAGGTATCTGCGTACTCAGGACAAATTGCACAATAACTTTTGCAGTCCAATTTCTCCTGTTACCCTTGGTAAAATAAAAAAAATTGAACCTGAAGTATTTTTTTTATGAAAAAAAGTTAGATGTTCATTATTTTTTAAATATTCAAAAAAATTCCTGTGGCGCACCTAAAGGGTTAATAAACTTCTTGAATGTGGTTTTGAGCACCTTAAGGGGTGCAGTTTTTAGAATGGTGTCACTTTTGGGTATTTTCTATCATATAGACCCCTCAAAGTGGCTTCAAATGTGATGTGGTCCTAAAAATAAAATGGTATTGTAAAAATGAGAAATCGCTGGTCAACTTTTAACCCTTATAACTTCCTAACAAAAAAAATTTTGGTTCCAAAATTGTGCTGATGTAAAGTAAACATGTGGGAAATGTTAGTTATCTTTTTTTTTGTGTGCCGTATCTCTGTGATTTAAGGGCATAAAAATTCAAAGTTGGAAAATTGCGAAATTTTCAAAATTTTCGCCAAATTTCCATTTTTCTCACAAATAAACGCAAGTTATTTGAATGAAATTTTACCACTAACATGAAGTACAATATGTCACGAGAAAACAATGTCAGAATCACCGGGATCCATGGAAGCGTTCCAGAGTTATGACCTCATAAAAGTACAGTGGTCAGAATTGTAAAAATTGGCCCGGTCATGAACGTGCAAACCACCCTTGGGGGTGAAGGGGTTAAAAAGGATTTCTGATTCAATGGTAAACGGGCATCTTCTTTCACATATCTCCCAAAACAATACAATCCTAGATCATGTCTAATATTTGAATAGAGGGATGCAACATCTATAGTCAGAAACATGTATGAGTCTTTCCACACTATATCCTTCATCAAATGAATCAACTGGGCAGAATCCCTAAGAAAACTTTTCACAGACTTCACATGGAAATGCATTATATTATCTACATACGCTGCCAATCCTGACGTAAGAGAACCTATACCAGAAATGATGGGCCTCCCTGGGGGGTGGTTTTGATCCTTATGGATCTTTAGAAGATGATAGAAAAAAGCCCTAGGGGGATTTTTCATAGTCAGAAATTATGTTCATTTTTATTTAAAATCCCCTCCTTTTTTCCGGTTGCAACTAATTTATTATATTCAGTTACCACACTCTTATAAATGTCCATTGTAACCACTTTATATGTGTTCTCATCATTTAGTATTCTATATGCCTCTTTCAAATATTCCTTCCTGTCTTGGATTACAACTCCCCCCCCCCCCTTATCCGCTGGTCTAGGAGTACATGCATTAATTAGTGTATGATCATCTGCCTGAAATATAAGGAAAGTAAAAGTATAATATGTTGAACGAAGGATTAATACGGAAAGGAAAATATAAGTGCTGTTATATTAGAGATTTGTGAATGGTGTTCTGCTAATTGATATGATGCGCTAAGCAATTTAGATTTGTATTGAGTATAAGTATAATGTTATTATAATGTTATATATTTTTTCTAGTGCGATGCTTCACATTTGTGTGTTTGTATAGAAGTGTGTATTTTATAGATAAATTTTAGTGATTTTTGTGATTTTATATTATGTTGAATTTTTTGAGTGCAATGAGCATCTACCTCACTTCCTGGGGAAGCTAGTATATAAGGGGAATGGAATGTGATGCCTGTGTAACTTTTGCTCCTGAGGAAGTGTACAGTGTGTACACGAAACGCGTAGAGTCTATGGAATAAAAAGGAAGTTATTAATCACCGCTTGGTCCTTGGATTTACTTCTTGTGAACTTTGGATTGGAACAGCGCGATCCTGAAAGCCGGATTTCTTCTTTTTCTTTTCTTCCTATATATGCAATTCAAGTGACCGGCTGATTGCTGCAGTTCATCAGATCCTACCCATTTGTGTTTACGGTTGTTGTGTTTCACACAACTGAACTAGGTGAGTGGATCCATATCTGTGAAACGCTTATATCATTGGATAAGACCCTATTGTGCGCTTCTGTTTCCCCCTTTTTTATTGAACTGAGATCAGGGCTGTCATGACATCTCACATAGGAGTAACCGGTCTGTTCTGGAGTATTCTAGTGTAAGATATAATGGCAGCCTCCTCTGATCTCAATGCAGAGTGATTAAAAATTGGGCACAGCAAAAATAAGTGTGATACTAATACATCTTTAGACATGCAATGTGTGGGAGAGGCAGCAGAGCTGTCAGTGCTATGAGGGAAGGAGAGGGGATAAAAGAGTTTGTAATGTGACATAGCTAAACTCAGCTGGGCTGCTAGTCTCCCAAAAAAACCTTATCTAAAAAGTGTTAGTTGTTTGTGATTCTAATCATGCAGGAAGTTAGACCAGGAGATCATGGTTGTCTATCATACATCCTGCACACTGAGAAATCTCATCTATGCTATGATGAATGATTTCCTTTGAATGTTGCTGCCTGCTTAGGATTTGTCAGCATTATACAGAGAGAAGAAATATACGCCCCAATAAAAACTGTCTGAATACACACACTTGGACTTAAACTCGTTAGGTGCAAAACACATTGATTGCTAACATCTACATAACAGAGAGATGAAGTAAAAAAACTCTCTGCAGCTACTATTGCATATTGTATCAAATTCAACATGAGAAAATTGGGGAAAGGTGCTTCTTAATCCCTTCACAACCAAAGATTCTCAACTGGATTAAGATCTGGCCTTTGACTAGGCTTCTCCAAACATTTACATGTTTCCTTTTAAACCACTCAAGTGTTGCTTTATCAGTTTGTTTTGTGTTATTGTCTTGTTGGAATGTGAACGTCTGTCCCAGTTTCAAATCACTGACAGACTGAAAAAGGTTTTGCTCAAGAATTTCTCTATATTTTGCACCATTCATCTTCCCCTCGACTCAGGCCATTTTCCATGTCACTGCTGCCAAAAGCATCCCCACAACATGATGCTGCCATCACCATCTTTCATTGCGAGGTTGGTGGTCTGGGGGTGATGAGCTGTGTTGGTTTGGTACTAGACATAATGTTTACCTTGGTAGCCAAAAAGTTCAATTTTATTGTCATCTGACCACAGCATCTTCCTCCATACATTTAAGGAGTCTCCCACATCTTTTGGCAAACTCAAAATGAGCCTGAAAATTTTTGTGTGCAGGTAAAGGCTTTTTTCAGTCAATTCTTCCATAAAGACCATCTCTATGTAGTGTACAGCTTATTGTGGCCATTTGGACAGACACTCCAGTCTCTGCTTGGGATCTCTGTAGCTCCTTCAAGATTACCTTTGGTCTCTATGCTGTTTCTCTGATCAATAAACTCCTTGCCTTTGCTCAGAGTTGTGGTAGGCTTCTCTCGCTTGGCAGGTTTGTTGTGGTACCATATTCTTTCCATTTAATGCTAATGGATTTAATGGTGCTTAATCCTTATTTGTACTTCTCAACAACTTTGCCCCTGACTTGTTTGGAGAACTCATTGGTCTTCATGGTGTTGTTTGGTTAGTGGTGCCTCTTGCTTATTGGTGTTGCAGCCTTTGTGGCCTTTCAGAAAAGGTACATGTATACTGACATACCATGTGACATTTAGACTGCACACAGCTGGACTTCCTTTCACTAAACATGTGACTTATGAAGGTAATTGATTGCGCCAGAATTTTTTATGGGCTTCATAGCAAAATAGGTGAATACATATGCACATGACAATTTTTAGTTACTTGATCCTATAAAGTTTATTTATGCCTATTTAGTGCTGATACATCACACACAAATCGAATTACAAAAGTATTTAAATACAGGTTGTAAAGTAACAGAATAGGTAAATAGCCAAGGACTGTGAATACTTTCACAAGCTACTGTGTGCAGCCTAAATGAGATCCAAAATGTTATGTAAAATATTCTCAACTAAGGCCTCTTTCACACATCAGGTTTTCTGCTTCAGGCGCGATCCGGCGCTTTTGACTAAAACCGGATCCGTCGAAATGCAATGCCGGATCCGGTTTCCCCCCCATTGACTTGCATTAGAGCCGGATCGAGCCGGATGGCCATGCGTTTCATCCGATTTTCGCCGGATCCGGCAATGTGACGCGATCCGGCGTCTGGAAAAAACGGTGACTGTAACGTTTTTTGTATCCGTCGAAAAAGCCGGACACGCCGGATCCGGCGTGTCCGGCTTTTTCATACAATGAAAACCTATGAGCGCCGCAATGCGCCGGATCCGGCGACAGCCGGATCCGGTTTCTTTGGTCTGAGCATGCTCAGTAGCTCTGCCCACAGGACATATATAAAAGCAAGACAATGGGACCCTCAGCCACACCCAACATGCCACCCAAGCCAAGAACCAGGAGCAGGAGAAGGCAGCAGACATCTGCAGCAGCAGCACCATCAGCACCACCCCAAATGGAGCAGCATGCTGAACAACGGGAGGGGAGTCCAGCAGCAGATGAGAGATGGTAATTATCAAATCCCCCATTCCTCCAAACTAGGGCTATGGAATATCAAGATATTCATTGGCCCTTTGTTTCTCTTTATTCAACAGCCGCCCAATAGATGCAGCAGCAGCAGCAATGGCAGCAGCAGAAACACCACCCACAGCCATGGAGTCTGGCCATGAGGAAGACAGCACATCTTCTGGGAGCCCTCCCTCGCATCGGTAAGTTTTTATTTCCAAAATCCATCATCTCTGTAATATATGTGTATTCATTGCCTTTTATTTCAAAACAGGAATCACAAGATGAAGAGGAGCTCCCAGAAGAAGAAGGAAGGGGTGGACAGACACTTGGAGTGGGCTCACAATTGGTAAGTTTTTTGCATCAAACGCAGAAACACAACATCACACTACACACAACTAGAGTTGAGCGATACCGTCCGATACTTCAAAGTATCGTATCGGATGGTATCGGCCGATCTTTAAAAAAAGTATCGGTATCGCCGATTCCGATACCGGAAGTCCCATTCAAGTCTATGGGACTTCCGGTATCGGAATAAGAAAAACCCTTTCCTGCCCTTGTACAGCCTCTCTAGGGTCTGTACGGGCCTTTCGGGGGGCTGTGCCGGCCTGCCAGGGGGTCTGTGCAGGCTCCGGTGGTCTGTGCCGGCCTGCCGGTGGTCTGTGCAGGCTCCGGGGGGCTGTGCCGGCCTGCCGGGGGGCTGTGCCGGCCTGCCGGGGGGCTGTGCCGGCCTGCCGGGGGGCTGTGCAGGCTCCAGGGGGCTGTGCCGGCCTGCCGGGGGGCTGTGCCGGCCTGCCGGGGGGCTGTGCAGGCTCCGGGGGTCTGTGCAGGCATCGTCCGATGGGACTATAAGTCCCATCGGGCGATGCCTGCTACCATGACAGTGATTGACACATTAGCCAATGATGGGACAGTAGTAGTCCCATCATCCGGCTAATGTGTTAAATGTAAAAAAAAAAAAAAAAAAATTACATGCTACATACATACAACATGCATACTACATACATGCTACATTCATACTACATACTACATACATGCTACATTCATACTACATAAATACTACATGCAACATACATACTACATATATACTACATGCATGCTACATACATGCTGCATGCTACATACATACCACATATATACTACATACATACTACATGCATGCTACATGCATGCTACATGCTACATACATAACACATATATACTACATGCATGCTACATACATACTACATGCTACATACTACATATATACTACATGCATGCTACATACTACATGCTACATACATACTACATATATACTACATGCATGCTACATACATACTGCATGCTACATGCATGCTACATACATACTACATACATACTACATGCTACATACATACTACATATATACTACATACATACTACATACTACATGCATGCTACATACATACTACATATATACTACATGCATGCTACATACATACTACATGCTACATACATACCACATACATACTACATATATACTACATGCATGCTACATACATACTGCATGCTACATGCATGCTACATACATACTACATACATACTACATGCTACATACATACCACATATATACTACATACATACAATACATTCATACAATACATACATAGACATACAGTACATATAACATAGAGTAACATACTTACCAATACTTGTCACATTGTTCCCCGAAGCCATTGTCTTTTCCGGAATAAATATTAACATAACAAACCACAAAAATACTCACCCACAATCCGAAGCAGTCCACGAGTGTGTCCCACGACGATCTTGGGTAGAGAACTGCAGCATCAGCTGTTGCTGCCGTTCTCTACGGGCTGCAGGAATCCAATGACGGAAGGTAGGTATCCTTCCGCACTGTATTCCTCCGCCACTTAAAAAAAAAAAAGTCCCTAGTCTCACTTTATGCCATTGCTGTGTGGGAAATTCCCACGCAGCAATGGCATAAAGTGAGACTAGGGACTTTTTTTTTTTTAAGTGGCGGAGGAATACAGTGCGGAAGGATACCTACCTTCCGTCATTGGATTCCTGCAGCCCGTAGAGAACGGCAGCATCATCTGATGCTGCCGTTCTCTACCCAAGATCGTCGTGGGACACACTCGTGGACTGCTTCGGATCGTGGGTGAGTATTTTTGTGGTTTGTTATGTTAATATTTATTCCGGAAAAGACAATGGCTTCGGGGAACAATGTGACAAGTATTGGTAAGTATGTTACTCTATGTTATATGTACTGTATGTCTATGTATGTATTGTATGAATGTATTGTATGTATGTAGTATATATGTGGTATGTATGTAGCATGTAGTATGTATGTAGTATGTATGTAGCATGCATGTAGCATGTAGTATGTATGTAGCATGCATGTAGTATATATGTAGTATGTATGTAGCATGCATGTAGTATATATGTAGCATGTATGTAGTATGTATGTGGTATGTATGTAGCATGTAGTATGTATGTAGCATGCATGTAGTATATATGTAGTATGTATGTAGCATGTAGTATGTATGTAGTATGTATGTAGTATGTATGTGGTATGTATGTAGCATGTAGTATGTATGTAGCATGCATGTAGTATATATGTAGTATGCATGTAGCATGTAGTATGTATGTAGCATGCATGTAGTATATATGTAGTATGTATGTAGCATGCATGTAGTATATATGTAGCATGTATGTAGTATGTATGTGGTATGTATGTAGCATGTAGTATGTATGTAGCATGCATGTAGTATATATGTAGTATGTATGTAGCATGCATGTAGTATATATGTAGCATGTATGTAGTATGTATGTGGTATGTATGTAGCATGTAGTATGTATGTAGCATGCATGTAGTATATATGTAGTATGTAGTATGTATGTAGTATGTATGTGGTATGTATGTAGCATGTAGTATGTATGTAGCATGCATGTAGCATGCATGTAGTATGTATGTAGCATGCATGTAGTATGTATGTAGCATGCATGTAGTATGTATGTAGTATGTATGTAGTATGTATGTAGCATGCAGTATGTATGTAGCATGTATGTAGTATGTATGTAGTATATATGTAGTATGTATGTAGCATGTAGTATGTATGTAGCATGCATGTAGTATATATGTAGTATGTATGTAGCATGCATGTAGTATGTATGTAGTATGTATGTAGTATGTATGTAGCATGCAGTATGTATGTAGCATGTATGTAGTATGTATGTAGTATATATGTAGTATGTATGTAGCATGCATGTAGTATGTATGTAGCATGTAGTATGTATGTAGCATGCATGTAGTATGTATGTAGCATGTATGTAGTATGTATGTAGCATGTATGTAGTATGTATGTAGCATGTAGTATGTATGTAGCATGCATGTAGTATGTATGTAGTATTTTTTTTTTTTTTTTTTTAACATTTAACACATTAGCCGGATGATGGGACTACTACTGTCCCATCATTGGCTAATGTGTCAATCACTGTCATGGTAGCAGGCATCGCCCGATGGGACTTGTAGTCCCATCGGACGATGCTTGCACAGACCCCCGGACATCAGCACAGCCCCCCGGCAGGCCGGCACAGCCCCCCGGCAGGCCGGTACAGACCCCCACAGGGTGCACAGACCACCGGCAGGCCGGCACAGCCCCCCGGCAGGCCGGTACAGACCCCGGGCAGTCCACACAGCCCCCCGGCAGGCCGGCACAGCCCCCCGGCAGGCCGGCAGAGACCCCCGGAAGGCCCGAAATGACGGCGCATCATGATGCGCACACACCGCGCATCATGATGACGTCAGGCCGTCAATCA
Organism: Dendrobates tinctorius; assembly: GCF_039654945.1. Classification (NCBI taxonomy): domain Eukaryota; kingdom Metazoa; phylum Chordata; class Amphibia; order Anura; family Dendrobatidae; genus Dendrobates; species Dendrobates tinctorius. The sequence goes on along the minus strand of NW_027361752.1, from coordinate 15,211,464 downwards.
ACTGAACTTCCGATTCCGATGCCGAATTCCGATATTGAAAAAATATCGGAAGTCGGTATCGGAATTCCGATACAGCAAGTATCGGCCGATACCCGATACTTGCGGTATCGGAATGCTCAACACTACACACAACACATAGAAATCAATGTTCTGCAGACCACACACAGCAAACAAATGCCTACATCCAAAGACATAACATTTTTTGTTTTCTTCTCTAGTCTTCCCAATCTGGTGCTCGGCCAAGAGGTCCTCGCAGTGCCTCCCAGGGTCGTCGGCGACAGCAACGCGGCGGTCACCAGAGTGTAAGTATAAATATTTTTGCTTTGTTTTTTTTGCACTTTTTATTTCATTTCTTTTGTGGAGGCTAATTATGTTATTTTTGTCTTTTTCTTTAACAGCCTTCACAGCGTGCTCCCGACTCTGACGGTGAGGATGGAGGGATTGATGTGGACCGCCTCATCGATCTCATCAGAGAAAGGGAGCCGCTCTGGAATATGGCTGACCGACGCCACGCTGACCTGATCGTTACCCAACGACTCTGGGAGGAAATCTGTTCGCTCCTTGTGGACCGCTGGGAGGACCTCGAAGCTCGGGCCCAGATTAAAGAGCGTAAGTATATACAGTACCGGTTGCTTGATTTAAACCAGTGTTTCCCGAACTCCAGTCCTCGTGGTCCCCACGGATCATGTGTTCAGGATTTCTATTTACTTTGGAAATCCTGAAAACATGACCCCTGGGGACCATGAGGACTGGAGTTTGGGAAACACTGATGTTGTATACTAACCACTTTGTCCTTTCTCGTTTCAGGGGAGAGAATTGTGAAGCGGTGGCGGTCTGTGAGGGATCGTTTCAAGAAGGAGTTCAATAAAGAGATGCGGGCCCCGAGTGGATCTGGAGGACGCAGGAGCAAGTACAAGTACGCACGAGCCCTGTCGTTCCTCCGGGAGACAATGCTCACCAGAAGGTAAATATTACACACCACATGTGACAAAAAAATGTTTAGATGTAACTTTTTTTTTCAGCCAGGGCCATACCATGTCACTATTTTAATTGTTTTTTTTTTCTCTTTATTCCACAGCACGGTGAGCAGCACTCGGGAGCCTGCACGATTGGACCCTTCTGAGGCGATCCCTGAGGAGACCGGCACCGAGGGACACTTCGACCGCCCCGGTACATCTGCACCTTCCCAGCCTTCCCACACATTCGACCCATCTGTCCCATCCACCAGCACAGGAGCATCGTGGCCGCCTACATTACATGAAGCTGCTGGTGAGGAGATTGCTTTCCCTTTACCCCACCCTTCTGCCCCTGCCACCTCTAGTACACCTGCGGGTACTGGGCGGCAGTGGCAGAGGGGTCAGGAAAAGACTTATGCGCCAAAGTTCTTGCATCTGAATGCATCTTTCCAGAACTGTCTAAAAGTCTTGTCAGAGCAAATCTCCGCAGGCTATCAGCAGATCAACTCCAGCATTCTGGAGGTGAAGACACTTCTGCAAACCATGCATTCAGAAGCAAGATCTTCGCCAAACCACACCTTTTTCAGGTCTGTTGTGGAGCGCATGGAAACGCTCTCTCCTGCCCAGCAGATGCATGTAATGCATTCATGCCACGCTGCTCTCCAGCAAGTTACCTCCCAACCTCCTCCTCCCACCACAGTAGTTCCTCCACCTGCACCCCCTCCAGCCACTTTCCATCCTCCCCCTCCTATTACATCTACACCCCCTCCAGCCACTTTCCATCCTCCCCCTCCTATTACAGCTACACCCCCTCCAGCCACTTTCCATCCTCCCCCTCCTATTACATACCATCCACCTCCCCAGCACCATCCACCTCCCCAGCACCATCCACCTCCCCAGCACCAGCAACCTCCCCAGCACCAGCAACCTCCCCAGTACCAGCAACCTCCCCAGTACCAGCAACCTCCCCAGTACCAGCAACCTCCCCAGTACCTGCAAACTCCCCAGTACCAGCAACCTCCCCAGTACCAGACATCTCCCCACTTCCAGCAACCTGCCCCGTACCAGACATCTCCCCACTTCCAGCAACCTGCCCCGTACCAGACATCTCCCCACTTCCAGCAACCTGCCCCGTACCAGACATCTCCCCACTTCCAGCAACCTGCCCCGTACCAAACTCCTTCCCCATACAACTTGCCATCAACATCATCTGCTCCTACAGTCCCTGCCCAACCCTCCACTCCACCACCCACCACCTCTTCTGCTTCCCACATGTCCACCCATTCTGTAGTTTTTTCCACACCTTTACCTCTAACTGTTCCTTCCCCACCACGATCCCAGTCCTCTCTCCACACTCCCAGTGTCGAAGTGTCCCGCAGCCCCTACAGCAGTATTTCCACCACACACTACACAGATTTATAATGTGTGTATTTAAATAAAAATGACCAGTTTTATGGTTTCAAAGCTTTATTAAACAAGTTTATTAAAATTTAAAAAAAGTTTACTAAAAAAAACATTTTTCAATAAAAGTTAAATTATTTTACACTGGTTGTCTGTCATTTCTTTCTGCGGCTAAAAAGGTTAAATACAGGGTATTTAAAAGGTGAAATGGTATTCAAAACTAGGTATATAACTGTGGGTAAATTTTAGCTTTTTGCCACAGTTGTGTTCCTGGTTGTGTTTGAAGCAAAGTATTTCACCTAAAAAGTTGTGTTTATTGTTGGTGATTTCATAACAATGTACACAACTTTTGTTAAAAGGTGAAATACTTTGCATAAAACACAACCAGGTACACACCTGTGGCCTAAAGCTAAAAATAGAGACCATGACAAGATAGCCAACTTTGGTTGGCAAAGGTATATACTGTTGGTACAGAAGGTACACAAGTTTGGTTGGGCACAAATCTTTCACACTCTGTCATCCTGCCAGTGTACTCTGCCTTGAGGTGACATAAAGTATAGTGCAAAATTGTCCCTCATTACTGAAACCGTCACAGAACTTCTAGTGGTAATGTCATGGTAATCTTGCAAGGTGGTTTCTTCAGAGGTGTCCTCAATGGAAATGGGTTCCTTGCAGATAACAAAATTGTGGAGTACCACGCACGCTTTGATCACCTCGTCCACAGTTTCTGTCTTGAGGTTGATCGCAGTCAATAGGACCCGCCATTTGGCTGTCAGAATACCAAAGGTACATTCAACCATTCTTCTTGCTCTTGTGAGGCGGTAATTAAAAATGCGTTTTGGTCTTGTCAATCCTCTGCTAGAGTACGGTTTCAAAAGGTGTTCTGACAGCTGGAAGGCTTCATCCCCTACACAGACAAATGGCATAGGTGGACCAGATGTTTGCGGCAGCGGTCTAGGTGGTGGGAACTGGAAGGTGTTTCCATACAGTTTACGCCCCATGGCAGACAGTTTGAAAACTTGAGAGTCATTGGAGCGGCCATAGGCCCCAATATCAACCGCAATAAATTTGTATTCCGCGTCAGCGATGGCCATGAGGACAATTGAAAAATATTTCTTGTAATTGAAATATTCCGATCCCGATCCAGCTGGCTTTACAATGCGGATATGTTTCCCGTCCACAGCGCCCAAGCAGTTGGGAAACTGACATATCTGTTGAAACTTGTCAGCAATTTCAATCCACCTCTCTGTTGTGGGCTCTGGTAAAAACTCTTCAGCTAAGGAGTCCCACAGTGCACGGCATGTGTACTTCACTATTCCAGATATGGTGGAAATCCCGAGTCTGTACTGGAAATGCAGTGACGAAAGGGATTCTCCAGTTGCAAGAAATCTGTGGGGAATTAAAAAACAATAAATTAGTTTTAAATCACAGCATTACATACCAAAACTGAGCTATAACACTTGGAGATACAAACTACCACCAACAAGATTGCAGTGAAAGTGTGCTCTGATGCGATCACATCCAATAAATGTGGCTTACCTTAAAGTCACCATCAGATGCTCTGTGGGTGAAACAGAGAAGCGGCAATAGGTGTCCGCTTTTCTTATAAGGTGTGCAATGCGCTCCACCAAGTAATCAAAATTCTCCATTTTCATCCTAACATATCCAAAAAATTTATCCGGGTTTCGTCGAAGGTCCATGCAGAGTGTAGAATAGACCCCACGCGTCATTCTCTTGGCTGTGATGGGGTGGATCCACAAACGTCGTCTACGATGCCTGATACGCTGCTGTCTTGCTCTCTCCTTCTCCAGAACAATCACCCTCAAACGATTCGCCTCCGCTATAAAATCCGCCAAATTCTTCAAAATATTTCCAATGACAACATCCATCTTCGCCAGTAACTTGCTCTTCTCTCCAACCTGCACTTTCTCCTCTACAACCTGTCAAAGAAGGGCTGTAGGAACATGCTATATATAGTTTTCCAGTAGCCAATCCCGTTCGGAAGGCCACAAGGGTCAATTTTAAAAACCGGATCCGGCGTAATCCGTCAAAAAACGGGTAGAAAAACGGATGAACCAGATGAGACGGATCCGGTTTTGTCTGTCAAGAAAAAGACGGATCCGGCAGAAAACCGGATCCGTCACATCCGGTTTTACTAAACATTTGCCGGATCCGGCGTTCCGGCACGACGCCGGATCGCGCCTGACGCCGAAAACCTGAAGTGTGAAAGTAGCCTAAAGCTTCAACTCAGTCTACAAAACATGCAAGTCCCCACTCAGATCCATCAACTGTTAATGGAAATATAGGTGGCTTCCATGTTACTGGTGGCAAAAAGGCTCTGGAAAAGCACTATAGCTGCACAACCAAATCCAAATGCCCCTCTTTCTTCTGAGCCCCAGTGTGCCTAAACCACATTTAGAAATGACAACCCACCTAAGTTACAGGGTCTATGTCTCCAGTAGCACAAGCTGGGCCCAATGTGTGGGTACTACAATGTATTGGTACTGAAATGTGCGGGCACTACAGTTTTCTTGACACTGCAAAGTACAGGCACTACAATGGTAGATTTGGAATTTTCACTCAGCAACATCTCCTTTTGTCTGGAGAACACACTTGTAGTCAAAATCACCACTCCACTTGTAGATAAATTCCCAGAAGGGTGTAATTTCCAAAATGGAGCCATTTGAGGGGGATTCTGATATAATGGCACTCAGGCGCTCTGTATACAGTGGGGAAAAAAGTATTTAGTCAGCCACCAATTGTGCAAGTTCTCCCACTTAAAAAGATGAGAGAGGACTGTAATTGACATCATAGGTAGACCACAACTATGAGAGTCAAAATGAGAAAACAAATCCAGAAAATCACCTTGTCTGATTTGGCAAGATTTATTTTTCAAATTATGGTGGAAATAAGTATTTGGTCACCTAAAAACATGCAAAATTTCTGGCTCTCACAGACCTGTAACTTCCTCTTTAACAGGCTCCTCTGTCCTCCACTCATTTCTAAATACTTTTTTCCCCACCGTATGCAGTCTGATAACTAATCTATGATATTTTGTTCTCAAAGAGATAAATTGCGCTCCTTCCCTCCTGCGTCTCGCCGTTTGGCTAAGCGGTACTGCCCAGCCACATATGTATTGCACAACAAAACTGAGGTAGGAAAACAGGACATTCAGAGTATATGTACCCAATAAAAATACTTTATTAACTTAGTACTAGAGTTGAGCGAAATGGGTCGGTCATATTCAAAAGTCGCCGACTTTCGCTGAAGTCGGGTTTCATGAAACGAAACCCGACCATAGCGTGAGGTCGGCCATGAGGTCTGCGACCAGAGCGCCAAAGTCGCGTTTCAAAAGATGTTTCCAGCGCCCTTTTTCAGCCAATGATGGAGGACGCACACTGTTGGCAACGCGATAAGCATAAGCATCGGTCACCACCATCTTTGGGAAGGGCATGCAAGTGATTGGCTGGCTTTGTGTGGCGTCACAGGGGCTATAAAAGGCCGTGAACGCAAACCGCCATCTTACTTCTGCCGATCTTAGCATTAGGGAGAGGTTGCTGGCTGCTGATTCAGAATAAGGGAGAGCGTTAGGCAGGGAAGAAAAACCAAAAAACTGCTTCTGCTGTTAGCGATTTCCACTTACAACACAACACTTTGTGTGCAGTGACAGGGGAGGCTCTATTTTTGTGCATCAGCTCTGTTGGTTATTTGGCTGCCTTATCAGGCTCCCTGATAGCAGCATTGCTGTTCGCACACTGCTGTGCAAACTGCTTTTTTAAAAGCAAAAATACTTTTCTTCCTCTTTTCTGCACAGTTACCAAGCGTTCATTTTTCCACCCTCTTGTGTGTGCAGCAGTCCTAGTTATTAGGCTGCCTGCGTCCATACTTGGACTGAGAGAATCATTGTCAGCGTCATCAAATCTCTAGTGAGATCCAAATTCTCACCAATCCTATAGACACCCTCCACCTTGTCATACACCATCCAATTTCAGCCTGTTACATTGAGGTGTAATCTCTCCTCGGCCTGAGACAATAGTTCTGCGTCCTCAAATCTATAGTGAGATTCAAAATCTCACCAATCCTATAGACACCCTCCACCTTGTCATTCACCATCCAGTTTCAGCCTGTTACATTGAGGTGTAATCTCTACTGGGCCTGAGACTATAGTTCAGTGTCCTCAAATCTATAGTGAGATTCAAATTCTCACCAATAGTAGATACACCTTCTACCTTGTTTTACAGTACCATATAGCTGGTGGTATTTTGGGTACATTTTCACAAAAATGAGGAAGTAAGGTGGAAGACGCCATGGAAGTGGGCGGGGGTTGCCAGCTGGTCCCGATGGTGGTGGTGGTGAATCTGTTGGTAGTGGCAAAAGCACAATAGCACCTAAGGCAGGAGGTGTTGAGCCTGCGTCATCGTCTGGCTCCACAAAGCCTCGAAGGCTCTCTTTTCTGGGAGTAGGTGTTATGGTCGGCGGAACGCACCAGATATAAAATAATAAGAGGTGCGTTCGCCGCCCGGGGTCCACTGTGCGGTAGTTGGTAAGACCGCTGCTGGGTAATGGCAGATGCACCAGAAGGTGACGTAGTGCGCACGGGTTAACGTCACCCGAATGCTAGGAGCGGCTCTGTTCAGACACAGAGTCGCTTGCCAGAAATATATGCAAAGGCGCTGGCCCTGTTATCGTCACAGGAGTCAGCGTGTGGCGTCGCAGCCGCGAACACCAATAGCTGCTGTTAATGCAGCGCAGCGGCAACTATAGCCGCAAGCGTCGGCGCCGAGAAGCGGGCACCGACGGACGCTAGTGTAGGCGAGGGAGCACTGTGGAGTAGCTTGCCACTACCTGGTGCTGACCTAAGAACACATTCTCTCACCAATCGTATTATCCGAGGGAAGGGGTTTCATAATGAGTCAGCCACCAGTCCATGCATCCGTCACCATTCACACACATAGCAAGATAAGTCTACACTAGCGCATCGCTGAGCCGCCCTGCGGGCTTTTTATAGCGATGCGCTTCCGGAACCTTCCATTAGCTTGGGAAGGACCAATCAGATCCGACGCAGGACCTGAGCAGGTGACCCCTGCTCTCCAGTGAGAGGTCAAGTTGCGGGCATGCCCAGTAGCACGGCTTGAGGACTTAGCCTCAGGAGCGGTTCCCTGTAAAGCAGGTTGCGCTGCCATTGCTGCACCAGAGGTGGCAGCAACATCCAGGCTGTCAGAGCGAGTCTGAGCAGCAAGCCTGGCTCGCCGTGTTTGCTGAGTAACACCCAGAGCGGTCGAGGAAGAATGGGAGACCGCAGGATGTCTGGCTCTGGTTTCCCGCTGTGCAGTGCCAGGAATCCGACGCCTAACAGTAGGTAAACCACTTTTAAAGCCGGAGCTTCAGGAACAAATTTTGGCTTACATTGCTGACACAGCCTCCAGCTCTCTCGCCTCCTCTTCTGAAGTTTCAAAAAATAAAAGCACTGAGTCATCAGTGGAGGCTACTGGTCAGGAAGAACACCTTTCCTTGTGTCCTTCACCCCTACTAAAAGTGAAGGATGTGACAGGCCACACTACTGATTACTCCATGGAGCTCTTTTCACATACCATGCCTGGGTTAGCAAGTCAAATCATGAATTCCCCAGTCCAAGATGAATCTGACATGGAGTGCACTGATGCACAGCCACTGCTAGATTTTTCTGCTGGTACATTCACTCAGAGCACTACATTGTCCTCGCAGTGTACTGAGGCAGAATCACACCCTGATGAAACTCAGGTGCCCCTTCCCACATACTATACCACTTTACACGGTGACACAGAGGAAGGTGCACATGAAATTGAAGAGGAGGTGATGGATGACCCAGCTGTTGAACCAGATTGGCATCCATTGGGGGAAGAGGGTGCCGCTGCCAATAGCTCAGAAGAGGAGGAGGAGGATCCGCAGCAGGCAACGATATCGCAACAGCTGTCATCTGGCATGACCGTAGCAGTCCAAAAATGTGTTACAAAAACCAAAATAGTTGCAGGACAGCTTGGCCAGATGGTCAAATTAGCACAGCGTGCAAGGTCTCAAAATGTCTTCCATAGTAGGAAGAGTGCAGTGTGGCACTTTTTTGAACAAAATTCTAATGATCAGGCAAAAGTTATCTGTAAGAAGTGCACAAAGACCTTTAGCCGAGGGAAAAATCTGAGAAATTTGAATACCAGTTGCATGCTTTGACATTTAACCACCATGCACTTGCAAGCGTGGACGTACTACCAAACCTCACGCACCACATGTGCACCTGCTCCGAATGAAGGTAGTCAGCAACGCTACATCGCTTCCCCCACTGTAAGCCCACCAGATAGCACACCACCAGCAGCAAATATTGAGGTGTCGTCGCAAGGGCAAAGCAGTCATGGAATCACAATGTTATTGCTACGAAAGACTGAATCTAGGCCATCAGCAACACCACCAACACCATCACCAACCCTCTCTCAGTCCACCATGTCCACCGCTAGTTCCACCATATGCAGCTCTCAAGTCCAGCTCACCCTACCAGAGACTCTGAGTAGGACAAGAAAGTACTCATCCTCTCATCCGCGTACACTGGCTTTGAACGCCCACATTGCCAAACTAATCTCGTTAGAGATGATGCCCTACCGGTTGGTTGAAAGCAAAGCTTTCCACAAGCTCATGGCCTACACAGTACCACGCTATGACCTACCCAGTCGGCATTTCTTTTCGCGAAAAGCCATCCCAGCCCTCCACGTGCATGTGAAAGACCGCATTGTCCATGCACGCGAGCAATCAGTGAGTGGAAAGGTGCACCTCACAACAGATGCATGGTCCAGTAGGCATGGCCAGGGCTGTTACGTGTCCATCACTGTGCACTGGATTAATGTGGTGAATGCAGGGTCCACAGGGGACAGCGGCGGTGGGACAGTGCTGCCTAGCACATGGTATAGGAAACAGTTGGCTGTAGGCGTTCGACCCTCCTCCTCCATAAGCAAAAGCTCGTCCACAGAGCGCAGTCGCACGAGCACTCCATCCGCAGCTGCCAGTGTTGCACACGAGTTGTCCCACTGTCGAACAGCTAGTGGTAAGAGTCAGCAGGCTGTGTTGAAGATGATGTGTTTGGGCGACAACAGACATACCACGGAGGTACTGGCCGACTACTTGCAGCGACAAACTGAGTCATGGCTGGGCAGTCTACATCTTGAGGCAGGCAAGGTAGTTAGTGATAACGGCCGGAATTTTGTGGCAGCCATAGCCCTTTCAAAACTCAGACACATACCTTGCCTGGCTCACACCTTGAACCTGGTGGTGCAGTGCTTCCTCAATAATTATCCGGAGTTAACACCCCTGCTCCATAAGGTGCGAAGACTGTACTTGCACATCCGCCGGTCACCCGTACACTCCAGTCGTATGCAGAAGCTGCAGCGATTGCTCCACCTTCCCAAGCACCGCCCAAATATCGATGTTGCAACAAGGTGGAACTCCACCCTGCACATGGTTCAGAGGCTGTGCAAACAGAGGCAGGCTGTAATTCATTTGTGGGAGGATACACGGGCAAGCAGTTTGCAGGCAGACATGGAGATGTCTGGTGTGCAGTGGTCGAAGCTGAAAGACCTCTGTAAAGTCCTTCAGTGTTTTGAGGAATGCACACGGCTGGTAAGCGCAGACGACGCCATCATAAGCATGAGCATCCCACTTATGCGTCTGCTCATGCAAACTTTGACACACATTAAGGAGCAGGTGTCTGCAGCCGAGGAGGAAGAGGAGGAGGGAAGCCTTGATGACAGTCAGCCATTGTCTGCTCAGGGAAGTCTCGTGGACGAGGTGGAGGAAGAAGAGGAAGAGGAGGAGGAGGATGATGGTGATGATAAATTTGGGGAGGAGGATGCTTCTCAGGGAAAAAATGTTGGCGTGGCAAGGTCAGGTACATGGTTTGTGCGTGACTGGAGGGATGTTGATTTGCCAGAAAGTGCTCCTCCACCCAGCACTCGCAGTGCATCATTGACACCTGGAACATTGGCCCACATGTCTGATTATGCCTTGCAGATCCTAAAAAGGGACCCCCGCATTGCCAAAATGATGAATGATGACGACTACTCTTTGGCCAGCATCCTGGATCCACACTATAAAGGCAAATTCCAAAACATCATGCCACAGGAGAACCTAGAGCTAATATTGGCTAACAAACAAGCAACTCTGGTAAACTGTTTGAGGCATTCCCAGCACACAGCGGCGGTGATGTTTTTCCAAAGAGCCATAGGGGGCAACATGGAAGAGGTGTTCATGGTGCACACAGCCAAAGTGGTGTTGGACACAGGGGTTTCATGACCATGTTGTGGACTGATTTTTCTCCTGCATCGATCGAACGTGACAGGAGAGAGCAGTTGTCAACTATGGTAACAAACTACTTCTCCTCCCATATCGATGTTCTCCCTCACCGGTCATTCCCCTTTGACTATTGGGCCAGTAACCGTGACACCTGGCCTGAATTGGCACAATATGCCTTACAGGAGCTCGCTTGCCCTGCTGCTAGTGTGTTATCTGAACGAGTGTTCAGTGCTGCTGAATCAAACCTGACAGAAAAAAGGACTCGTCTGTCGACCCAAAATGTTGATGATCTAACCTTCATTAAAATGAACCATGCATGGGTTTCAAAGGATTTTGTCCCACCCTCCCCTGCTGACACGTAGGTTGCCAGAAAAATGGCTTGCTTTTGTCCTCCTCTTCCGCGGACTTCTTCAATTACTCCATTTGCAGCTGCTGAATGTCCAACATCAACATATGCCATTTTTTCCACCTCCCTAACTGGGCTGCCTCCATCCACAGGATCGGGGTCACCACCTGGCGCACGCACCCATGCGAGTGCCGTTACCCTGGACAGGTGGGTGGGCACACTCTTTGGCAACGGCACTGGCACAAGGTCCCTCATAGTTGAATCAAGTGTCTCTGACGGTGGGGGTGCACACAAGCCGTCAGACACACCGGCATACTATGAGGGGCCCTGTGCCAGTACCACCACCCACGAGTGGGCCCCCCCTGCTTGCTCAGGATCACAGCACTTGCAAAGTTTAAATACTTACCTCTCCCTGCGCCACCGCCGTGACGTCTTCCGCGTTTCCTGACAGTGACATTCTGGTCAGAGAGCACGATGACATCAAGTCTGTACGCCCTCTGCCTAAACAGTCCAAGTGCAGTGAGATGGAAAATGGGGACGACGAGGAGTCCAGACTAGTACAGGGATTCCCTAGCGAGGAGATTTATTTAATTGTTTTCAATTTTGGGACAGCTATTTTTGGGGAGCACTGGAGAATGATTTATGAGGCCCACCATACACTGGAGCATTCCAAAGGTGGACATCAGACACTGGGGCAGCATTTACAGGGCCCATTATGCACTGGAGCATTAGAAATGGGGCCCATTATATATGGAGCATTATTTGGGCCCATAACACAGTGGAGCTTCATCCATGGGGCCAACATATACTGTAGCATTATATGGAGCTCATCATATACTGTTTCAAACATTATATGGGACCAATGATTCTGTATGGAGAAATATATGGGCCTCATTACTCTGAATAGTGCACTATGCGGTGGCCATGATACTGTATGGAGTAATATACTGTCTGTTTTTGGAGCTATTGGAGAATTTAAAATGGATATCAGTCATGAGGTGTAAGAAGTGAAGTATTTTTCATTGTACTATACCGCTATTTCTCTGCCATATCAGAGAATCATGAATTGTGCCATGTGTTAAAAGAGCCCAGTGACACTCTTTGGCCAAGGGCCCACGAAAATCTGGAGCCAGCCCTACCCCCCCACAACTTTAGCCAAATAACCCCCAGTTTTCAATGCCTAACTATTATTATAAAGTAAATTAAGGTTGACAAGCTTAAGTAATAAGAATTGATATTTTTGTCATTAAAATGGGCACTGTAGGTGTGTTTCCTGTCCTCCACTCCCTGCCGACCTTGGTTCCCCACTGACTTGTATTGGGTTTCGTTTTTCAGTCGGCCTTCGACTTTTCACGATAATCGGCTGATTTCGTTCGACCCGACTTTTGAGAAAGTCAGGTTTCATGAAACCCGACTCGACCTGAAAAAAGGCAAAGTCGCTCATCTCTACTTAGTACACAAGGTATACAAATAGTAAAAAAAAAACAGAGGCTGTTAAGCACAGATGCAGAGGAGCATAGGCATATGCAGGAGATGAAATGCATGAAAAGCATAACATATAGTAAGCATAGCAATCCCCCCGAATATACTGTGATCAGTTGCATACAACTTTTCAAAACATATATACAGTAGAACCAGAGGCGTAGCTAGGGTTTTGGTTCAGGGGGGGCGAAACTTCTGAGTGGGCCCCTAACAACGTAACTTTGATTACAACTCGGTGACGCCCCCTAATAGTGGATGTAGGAGATGACCGCGGTGTTACTGAAAATAATCTATATATAAAGACAAACATGGATATTACTGCCATATGGTCAGTGGTAAATACCAGTCCTACAAAACATATAAGTGATTACTGCATAATTATAGTTGGTGTCTTACGGCTGATGTTCTTTTTGATGGAATCGCTCACTTTTCATGTCTTTTCCATCTGGCCCAAACCGACATGACAACTCCTCCAGCCATGACTCTGCTACAGAGAATACAACAACGACATTTTTCACTTCTTATATTCCCGACCCATCACCATGTATCCCCAACCTGTACAAACCCCTCTTCCTGCTGATACCCCAATGCTGAGCTGCTGCTGCTACCGTATGTGTCCCTATTACTACACCCGATACCCCAATACTGAGCTTCTGCTGCCGTATGTGTCACTATTACTGCACCTGATACCCCAATACTGAGCCGCTGCCGTATGTGTCCCTATTACTGTACCTGATACCCCAATACTGAGCCGCTGCTGCCGTATATGTCCCTATTACTGCACCTGATACCCCAATACTGAGCCGCTGCTGCCGTATGTCCCTATTACTGCACCTGATACCCCAATACTTAGCCTCTGCTGCTGTATGTGTCCCTATTACTGCACCTGATACCCCAATGCTGAGCCTCTTCTGCCATTTGTATCCCTATTACTGCACCTGACACCGCAATACTGAGCCTCTGCCGTATGTATCACTATTACTGCACCCGATACCCCAATACTGAGCCGCTGCTGCCGTATGTGTCCCTATTACTGCACCTGATACCCCAATGCTGAGCCGCTGCTGCTGTATGTGTCCCTATTACTGCACCTAATACCCCAATACTGAGCCGTTGCTGCCATATGTGTCCCTATTACTACACCTGATACCCCAATGCTGAGCCTGTGCTGCCGAATGTGTCCCTATTACTACACCTGATACCCCAATATTGAGTCGCTGCTGCCATATGTGTCCCTATTACTACATCTGATACCCCAATACTGAGCCGCTGCTGCCATATGACTCTATTACTACACTTGATACGCCAATACTGAGCCCCTGCTGCCATATGTGTCCCTATTACTGCACCTGATACCCCAATACTGAGCCTCTGCTGCTGTATGTGTCCCTATTACTGCACCTGATATGGCAGCAGCGGCTCAGTATTGGGGTATGTCCCTATTACTGCACCTGATACCCCAATACTTAGCCTCTGCTGCTGTATGTGTCCCTATTACTGCACCTGATACCCCAATGCTGAGCCTCTTCTGCCGTTTGTATCCCTATTTCTGCACCTGACACCGCAATACTGAGCCTCTGCCGTATGTATCACTATTACTGCACCCGATACCCCAATACTGAGCCGCTGCTGCCGTATGTGTCCCTATTACTGCACCTGATACCCCAATGCTGAGCCACTGCTGCTGCTGTATGTGTCCCTATTACTGCACCTAATACCCAAATACTGAGCCGTTGCTGCCATATGTGTCCCTATTACTACACCTGATACCACAATGCTGAGCCTGTGCTGCCGAATGTGTCCCTATTACTACACCTGATACCCCAATATTGAGTCGCTGCTGCCATATATGTCCCTATTACTACATCTGATACCCCAATACTGAGCCGCTGCTGCCATATGACTCTATTACTACACTTGATACGCCAATACTGAGCCCCTGCTGCCATATGTGTCCCTATTACTGCACCTGATACCCCAATACTGAGCCTCTGCTGCTGTATGTGTCCCTATTACTGCACCTGATACCCCAATGCTGAGCCGCTGCTGGCGTATGTGTCCCTATTACTGCATCTGACACCCCAATACTGAGCCGCTGCTGCCGTATATGTCCCTATTACTACACTTGATACCCCAACACTGAGCCCCTGCTGCCATATGTGTCCCTATTACTGCACCTGATACCCCAATACCGAGCCTCTGCTGTCGTATGTGTCCCTATTACTGCTCTTGATACCCCAATACTGAGCCACTGCTGTCGCATGTGTCCCTATTACTGCACCTGATACCCCAATACTGAGCTGCTGCTGCCATATGTGTCCCTATTACTGCACCTGATACTGCCTATACATGCACGGCTCCGCTCCGCACCCCCTAAACACACGCGGCTCCGCTCCATACACCTTGTACACACGCAGGCTCCGCTCCGTACATGCTGTACACATGCGGCTCCACTCCGTACATGATGCACACACGCGGCTCCGCTCCGTACACGCTGTACACACGTGGCTCCGCTCCGTACACGCTGTACACATGTGGCTCCGCTCCATATACGCTGTACACAAGCGGCTCTGCTCCGTACATGCTGTACACACGCGGCTCCGCTCCATACACGCTGTACACAAGCGGCTCCGCTCCGTACATGCTGTACACAAGCGGCTCCGCTCCGTACACATTGTACACACCTGGCTCCGCTTCATACACCCCGTACACACATGGCTCCGCTCCGTACACATTGTACACACATGGTTCTGCTCCATGCACCTTGTACACACGCACTCTACTCCGTGCACCTTGTACACACGCTGCTCCTCTCCGTACACCCCATACACACACGGCTCTGCTCCGTACACCCCATACACACGCGGCTCCGCTCCGTACACCCAATACACACACAGCTCCGCTGCGTCCTCTCTGTACACCTCATACACAGACAGGTCTGCTACATCCACCCTGTAAACCCCTCCTCACCAAACACAGAAACTTCTCCTCATCCAGCCAGCACCATGACAACCAGCACAGCAGAGAGTCCTCAGCCCTACAGCCGCTGAAGCCCCTGATCATGTCACCCCTGACTCCGCCCCTCATGTGACTTCATCACAGGTCCTGTGCGCACAGAATAGCCCAGGACGACATTACTGGCTGAGAGGTGGGGGGGCCCACTGCTGGCACCGGAGCCCCCCACCACCTTCTCAGGGGCCCATAGCAGCTGGGAATCAGAACAGTGGTGTAGTGTAGTGTAGTGTAGCTCCGATGGGCCCCCTCAGAGCGCGGGGCCCGGGGCCACCGCCCCCCGGCCCCCCCGGTAGCTACACTACTGAGTAGAACAGAAGGGGAGCTAGAGTAAAAAAGTCTCACTTACATATCAATATCACCAGCTGTCTGCAGAGTTCCCACTGCCACATTCAGTAGAATTTGTGTGACAAATGTAGTTGCCAGTTCTCATTTCCTCCTGTAAAAATGTAAAATCTGGGGCTCAAAATAAATTTTTAAATTTTTGTTGTACTGCATTTTTATTCACTGCCCAATGGTATAAATTTCTGTGACACACTCGTGGTGACAATATGCTCACTGCACTCTTAGATGAATTCATTAAGAGGTGTTGGGAGGGTTTTGCTGTTTTTGTGACTCAGGGACCTCCCACTGTGTCATGGCACCTGAATCCATGGGACAGCCAATTCTGCACTACAATATGGCACTCCTTCACTTCCGAGCCCTATCGTTTGCCCAAACAGTAGTTTTTCACCACATATAGGGTATCCGTGTACTCAGAAAAAATTGCAGTACATATTTTGGTCTCCATTTTCTCTTGTTACCCTTTTGAAAAGTAAAAATCTGGGGCTAAACAACATTTTTGCAGGAAAAAATATATTTATCAACATAATTAAAATTTGCGAAGTTCCTGTGGGTGTTCACAACACCTCTAGATAAGTTCCTTGAGGGGTGTAGTTTACAAAATGTAGACACTTTTGGTGTGTTTCTACTGTTTAGACACATCAGGAGCCCTGCAAACACCACATAGTGTTCACTATTCCAACCAATTTTGCATTCCAAAAGTCAAATGGTGCGCCTTCCCTTGCTGTGAGCCCAAACAGTCGTTTCCAAAATGGGGTCACCTGTGGAGTATTTCCACTGTGGAGGCACATTAGGGGCGCTGCAAACATGACAAGGCATTATCTATTCCAGCAAATTTTGAGCTCAAAAAGTTGAAAGGTGCTTTTTCCATTCTGAACCCTGCTGTATACCCAAACAGTAGTTTTCCGCCACATATGAGGTAATGGAGAAATTACACAACAAATTGTTTAG
Organism: Dendrobates tinctorius; assembly: GCF_039654945.1. Lineage (NCBI taxonomy): Eukaryota > Metazoa > Chordata > Amphibia > Anura > Dendrobatidae > Dendrobates > Dendrobates tinctorius. The sequence continues at coordinate 15,194,664 of NW_027361752.1, read as the reverse complement.
TCCATTTTCTTCTGTTACCCTTTTGAAAATGTTAACTTTGGGGCTAAATCATATTTTGGTGGAAAAATGTAAATTTTTTACTTTTTCCTTCCACATTCCAATAATTTTGATGAAGCCCTTAAAGCACACACCAAACTCTGACCCGTGGGCCAAATCTTACCTGCAGGGTGAATATGTTTGTCCTGCGATGCCAGGTGGGCTCCCTGCCCCCACTCCTGACATCACACGTTCATCTGTATTGGCATCCTGGATGCCGATACAGATGAACGCAATAATGAAAGAGAGAGCCGTCAGCTGATGCTTCCTCCACCATCATACTCCCTCTTCAACTGGCGTCTCACTGCAGAGGGTACAATGACTTTACTACAACGTGAACACTTTGCCTTGCAATGAAGAGCTTCAGAGCACTCGCTGCCTAGACCAGAGCAGCACATTATGCTCTATGGAGGACTATGTGGGGCTATCATTCTTGGAGGAAGACTATTTGGGGCCCATTATACTGTATGGAGCACTATGTGGGGCTATTATACTGTATGGAGTGCTATGCTTGCCCATTATAATGTATGGAGGACTATGTGTTGCTAATATACTGTATGGAGAACTATGTTGAGCCCATTATACTATTTTAAGCACTATGTGGGGCCATTACACTGTAAGGAGCACTATATAGGGCCGTTAATACTATATGGAGCACTACCGTGTGTGGAGCCATTATACTGTATGGAGCACTATGTAAGCCCATTATATTGTATAGAGCACTATATGGGGCCATTATGCTGTGTGGAGCACTATATGGCATCCCTTATAACGTGTGGAGCACTATATGGGGCTATTATACTGTTGAAGCACTATGTGAGGTCATTATACTGTATAGAGGACTATATGGGCCATTATACTGTATGGAGGACTATGTGGGGCAATTATACAGTGTGGAGAACTGCGTTGGGATCACAATTTGGAAATTAATCTGTGTTGGGTCACAATAATTTGCTAGAGGTGGAATACAGTAGAGTCATCTTACCGTGCGTGTGAAGTTTACTGTGGAGGAATTCATACTGTGTTTGGGGCACACTTTTTATGGCATCATACTTTATTATCTGTATTATTCAATGTTTTCAATCTTTTGTTATTACTTATTTAAATAGGCTATTGGGCCAAATACTTTTATTGCTCTTATATAACATATTATATTATTCCAGTACCCCCATTTGTGAGTTTGTGTTTTATTTTGTTCTAAGATCTATTAATTACTATGCACTTTGTTTGTGAAATAATCCCCTTCAAGTTTGATTTCATATGAAAATGTTCATTGCTATATTTGATGATAAAGAAGTACTTCCTCAATTGTAGACCTTTTTTTTTAATAAATATCAAGGTTGTCCCACGACTTTGTCCAAGTTTTTAATTTTGTCCCTCTGTGTATTTGAGTTTGACAGCCCTGCTCTAAAGGGTTAACAAACTTCTTGCAGGTGGTTTTGAGCACTTTGAGGGGTGTAGTTTTTAAAATGTTGTCACTTATGAGTAATTTCTGTCACATAAGCCCTCAAAGTTACTTCATAAAGGACGTGGTCTCTCAAAAATTTGGCTTTGTAAATTTTGTTGGAAAAATGAGAAATTGTTGATCAAATTTTAAATTTTAACTCTTATAACTCTTATAACTTCTTAACAAAAAAATAGTGTTTTAAATGATGATGCTGATAAGAAGTAGATATCTGGTAAATGTTATTTATTATCTATTTTGTGAGGTGTAACTCTCTGGTTTAAGGGTATAACAATTTAAAGTTTGAAAATTGATATCTTTTTGTCAAATTTTTGATATTTTCATAATTTAACGCTAATCGTATCTACCTAAATTTACCACTAATATAAAGTATAACATGTCATGAAAAAACAGTCTCTGAATGGCTGCAATCCTTTGAGATGTTCCAGAATTTTTAACTCATAAAGTGACACTGTCAGAATTGAAAAAATTGGCCTGGTCAGAAAGGAGAAAACAGGTTTTGGGGGTGATGGGGTTAAGCAAGACCACTCACTAAACTCAGCCTTAATTTCAATCAGTAAATATAAAGTTAGACTGAATCTTTTCTTAAAAAAATGAATAAATAATATTATAAAATTAATCAACTCTAGAGGCAGAGAAAAAGGAAGAAATGACTCATAAGAGGAAGAAAGTATAATTCTTTATTAAGGTTATTGGTTCTTGTATTATATATTTGCTTGTACTCTTGATTTTGGAACTTTAGTGACCATTTCAGGGTTCATTACAGGAACATCTACCTAAATTTTACATTTAGGAAACCAAGAGTTAGACCATTTTTATTTCTTGAAATTATTATTTTGAACTGGCACTTTTCCATTCACTTATGTTGCAGTGTTACCGCTGCACCTTTACAACTATAGCCCTTGTGTTTATTTTCATTCGATAGAAGGTAAAAAGAGACTGGGAGAGAAAAACCAGGAGAACAGATGGAGTAGCAATATGGAATGTCATATTATGGAAACAAAAGCAGCCAGAACCAATGAATTAAGAGACAAGAAGTGAGTGTCTTCCTAGAATGTAGGTTGCAGGCTCAGGTCCAATGTGACAGATGCCATTAAGAGTTACTTTGTACAATGAAGCACAAAACATATGCTTATTAAAAAAAAAAGAAAATCAAAAAGAAAAAAATGTTGGAGTTACCTTGCTGTTAGGAAAATGGGATTTTATTTTAAAATACTGTGCAAAAAAAATCACACGCAGCTAACAGGTTTACCTATGAACAAGACATTTTCTATATCTGACATACTAAATACAAAGATCAGCCATAATATTAGGACCTACACTAATACTGTGTAGACTCACTTTCTACCACAAAAGCAACTTTCATCAATCATTTAAGGTATGGAAGTCCCCAGTGTCCTGCAATACCTGCACCAATACCTAAACAACAAATCCTTTAAGGATGCTTCCAAAGATGAGTAACGTATTAGTCAGTGATATGAGGCCAGCAGCAGGTGGGGAAGGAGGGAGAGAGGCTGGAGATCTGTAAGTGCAAGGCTAAGGCCTGTTTCACACTTCCATTTGTTTCCATCAGTCAAAATCCACCGTTTTGCAAAAAAACCGGATCCGCTATTTTTTCCCATTGACTTGCATTAGCGACGGATTTTGACGGATGGTCATCCGTTGGATGCGTTTTTTGACGGATCCGCCAAAATTTTGGCGTCTGCTTACTTGAGTGGATGGACAATGAAACGTTTTTTCTCTCCACAGATCTGCTTTTTCACACTGAGCATGCCCGGAAGAATTTCCTGTCCAGAAATTTAACCCCAAATCCCGTTCTGGTGGCAGGAAAAATCTCTCTCCCCCTTTCCAGGCTGCGGTTCCTTTAAATTTCCGACTTCAGCGGATCCATTGTGTCACAACGGAACGGATCCATCTTTTGCATTTTTTCACGGATTGAAACTGTCCCAAAAAACGGAAGTGTGAAAAAGGCCTAAGCCACTTGCACTTCTGTCTCATTAGCATAAGTATTGCAGTAAAGATTTCTCTGCAATGCAATCAAGGATTGATAAAACACTGGTATGGATTCTGCATTACAGAGACCTAACATAGGTTATATCAGTTTGGGATACAAGAACTTGCTGAGGATTCCCTTTAAAGAGGACTTTTAACCAGTTTGAGCACTAGGTTGGCTACATGATGGAATGGTGGCTTCAGAACTAAGTAAAATGTTGTTTTTATTTTTTACTTATCCTCTCCATTGTGGAGATATTAGTTTGTAATGTTTAGGTTATAATTTATGTTAAAGTTCTACTCGGTGTTAACTGAGATTTATCTCTAGAGGGACATGTACTTCTTCCCCTGCATAAGGTTGACTAATCATAAGCAGGCAACTTCATACAGGAGAGAAAAGAACACGCCCTTTTCTCCTCAATACTCTCTGAAGCGACTGTTCAGAAATACAGCAGAGCTGAGTTATTTATAAAGACAAATAATTCCAGATCTCATTTCACAGCAGTCTGTGTGGTGGTAGGGTGATAGTTGACAGCACTGTGAGATTAAATCTGGAAGAGTATGTAATGATACATATTTCAGCTCTGTTGTACCACAATTTTGTAGGTGAGCAGGGTTAATCATGCTACTCCAACTGTTTTTTGGCTTTGCAGCTACATAAATACAGCATGCTAACATTTACTTTTTAAGTAATTTGTGCTACAATCTTTCTTTCTGTATTGGACCAGAAGAGATAGTCTTTGTTTGCCAGTATCCTTTGGGTATCCATGACTGTGTTACCAGTTCCTCAGTTGGGAACTTTTGTTACAGTTTCCTCTTATATACTGGGAAAAGCCCCACCAGACACACAATTTTGGAAATGCTCTGTCGTATTGTTTGGGTGTTTTGGAGCTGACTAGCTATCACAAATTTCACAAATATGCTCAGATCCTTATGCTTTGATTACTTTATCTTGCTTAAAATTTCCACAAAAATTCAGATGTTAACAAATCCTAATTTTGGGGATTCAATTTGCGTGAGTCCAGCAAATAGACAGCCACCTGTCTGCTATTTTGCTACATTCGAAAGACTGCAATTAGTTAAAAAAACTATAAATGATAATATTCACTTCTATACAGCCCTCCCCATACCTGTCCTTCTGCTGCTTAGTCCTCCAAATAGCTCATCTTTGCCCTTCTTTTTCTTCTGGCTATTTTAGGGTCTTCTTGTTTTTGGCACTGCTGTTGAGTATGTACCACCTAGGCAAACAGGCAACAACATTCGTCATTAACATTAATGACATGCGTTGTGCCCTATATAACCCTATGTGGTCTAGTCTGCAGTAGAAAGAGAAGACCCAAAAGCACCCGGAAGGGGAAGAAGAGAGAAAAGGAGCCTTACTATTTGGTCAGTATTTTACATATTAGTATTTGTAAGCCAAAATCAGGAGTGGAACAGACAAAGGAAAAGTATAATAGATGCATCACTTTTGCATTTTTCACACGCTTACAAATACTGATGCAAAATATTGACCAAGTACTGAACTTGTGGACATGGCATCAATAGCAAGATTTATTACAGTCTCAAGTCCATTGCTATCCTTCCCCCCGCTTGAATGACTAAAAGCCCCATCACACACAGCGAGATCACTGATTTTGTGACGCCACAGCGATCTCGCCAGCGATCTCGCTGTGTGTGACACACATCAGCAACCGGGGCCCCTGCCGGGTATCGCTGATCGTGCAGGATCGTCCTGGGCCATTTTTTGATCGTTGCTCTCCCGCTGGCCACCGCGCATCGCTGCGTGTGGCAGCGGGAGCCAACGATCAGCAATGCTCCCAGCGCTGTAAGCAGACGCTGGGAGCTGGTACCTAGGGTAAATATCGGGTTACTAAGCAGCGTGCGTCACTTAGTTACCCGCTGTGTACCTTAGAAACCTGCATGCTCGCTTAGTAACCTGATATTTACCTTAGATACCAGCATCCTCGCTGGTGCTGATCGCTGGTGAAGCTGCCTGTTTGGCAGCTCACCAGCCATCATGTAGCCATGCACCAGTGATCCTGACAAGGTCGTATCGTTGTCGGGATCGCTGGTGCATCTTTAAGTGTAACGGTACCCTAAGTATGATAGCACAGATCACACACCTTTATCTCACAAGATAATTTTTTTTATCACAATATTACTTTCACCATCAATGCAAAATTATCACTCGCCAGATTAATTTCCACACCTTTTAACCTCTTTACTCACTACTCTTTAGTTTTTGTCTCCTTACTTCCTGTGAAAGGGCAGAATTTTGGTAGTGTTCATCTATCAGTTTTTCCTCAGTTGGAATCGGGCTGAGGAAAAATAAATCGCAGGATGCAGTGAATGGCTACATATATCGGACGAGACTCACCCAGTCAATGGGTGAGAAAAAAAAAAAACAGACGGCACATGGACCATGCTTATGCCATCCAATATTTACTCACATATCTCAAAGGAACCAAGAAATTGCATCAGATAAATACAGTAAGTTCACAACAAGAACCCTGAGAATAGATAGATTTATGGATATGACAGGCAGGTTTCTATTTGTGGACTACGTCAGATTCCCTGGACTACGTCAGACCTGCATGTTTTTTTTTTTATAAATTGGTGAAACAGAGAAAGTGTTGAGTGTTTTTTTTTAAATAAAGCATTTTTGAATGTTTATTTTTTACTTTTTATTACAGGGTTACTGATGTGGGTTTCTGATAGATATTTATCCATTTCTAACATCAGCGGTTGATGTCAGGTGTGCTTTTGGACTATTCACAGCTGACATGAACCCCAAGCCCCATTACCCCAATTGCCAATGCACCAGAGCGATCGGGAAGAGCAAAGGCAAAGCACCAAAATTGGTGCATCTAATGTGATGAGCCACTTCTGAGATGGCTGTAGGTTGGCATTTTAAGGCTGGGAAGAGCCCTATAACCAGCGACCTTCTGAGCCTAATAATATCACCTCACAGCTGTCTGCTTTACCATTGCTAGTTTCATAAAATAAGGGAGACCCAACATCATTTTTTTCATTCACTCATTCATTCATTCATTCATTCATTTATTAGGTTAAACAAGAATGAAAAACTGTAGAATAAACTCCACATGAAAGGCACTAAAGGGTGCAAGTTTATAATTAGCAGGGGGATTGTGAAATCTATGTATCATCTATCTCTTTATATAAGATTGCTTTATTAGTTTTGCAAACAAGCTTTAATTTATATGGAGCATTATAGTATGCAAAAGATGATGTTAGGTGAGAAAAAAAAATCGCATTTCTCTCACGTGACATTCGGAATGACATTCGCCCTCCGTTTTGGGATGAAAATCAGAGCGATTTTCTATATAAAGTGCTCGCAGTGAGAGAAACAAAATATGAATCTTGTGGGTATGATACCTTTTAATGGCTAACAAAGAGTAGTGAATGTTGTTACACCAGCGGTTGATGTCAGGTGTGCTTTTGGACTTTTGTAACAACATTCACTATTCTTTGTTAGCCATTAAAAGGTATCATACCCACAAGATTCCGATTTTGTTTCTCTCTCTGAGAGCACTTTCTATATTTTTTTCTACTGGCTAACACGGTACCAAACCACTTTTTTCGGTTTAGCGATTTTCTACGCACAGATGTAAGCAAGCCCTTATATTTATTTATTTTTTTACCGTGGATTACAGTAGAATTGGATGTCTCACACATTATGAGCTGTTGGTAAAACGTGTGAATACATACTCTACGGACATCGCCATCTCAGAGAGATCCTAACGGCCATGAAAACAAAAAAAAGCAAAAAAATGAAATCAACGCTGACGTTGAATTTAAACATGAGAATAAAACAATGAAAACATTTGTCCAAGTAAATGTAAAATGAAAAACATAACCCGATCCTTTGGGAGCAGCCGTTTTCCATACCCATGCTCAGCAAAATGTTGGCTTTGAAGGTTCCTGTTTGCATATAAATGCAAATGTTGTTGTTTGCAATGATCAAACATACTAAAGTTAGAATAAACTCAGTATATTCCTATGTGTAGCTAGACAGCAATGCATAAAGCACCATGAAAGATTCCTTTGTGTTACAAGCCAATAGAGAGTGTGCTAATGGCGAGAAACAGCTGTGTATAACATTTTTCATTTGTCCTGTGCTGTAATTAATATTCAGGCAGCGTGATTTATGGTAAGGACATGAAAACACTCAAGCTAGACACATATTTGCTGTGTTGTATACTGCATATAAACAGATGAGGTCAGTATTGCCGTGGTGCATCGAGTACATGGCTTTATTAGCTGTCGTAACAACAGCTATGGATGTTCGTTTATTTCAGCTCAGAAGTCTTATTATAGTATATAGTGATATTTTATGAATCACTATGTGATATTAAAGGTAGTGAAGAGGTTTTCTAGGACTTTGCTGCTCTTAATAGGCTATCCTTTCGTTTGATTATGAGGGAATGACCTTGGGATCCCTGCAGATCAGTGCTAAGATATATGCAAAAATTGAATATATGAATTCTGAGTTGCATTACTATTGTTGGGTATTTAGATTATTCTTATAAATATGAGGTTCTTAGCTGGGATGTAAGGGGCAACGCTTCTCCTTGTGGAGAGTGACATGCTTGGCCTGGTGTGTCACTGTAAGAAGGCTTATACGCCATGCAATGCTCCTCTGGAAAATTAAATATGCAAATTACCTCTTCAGCGAGAAAAAGGGCTTGAACTTTACTGCCACCTAGTAGAAGTAGGCTTGGCTTTTAAGTCATATCACAAGGCATATTAAAGTATTTGTATTGACTTCTTGGATTGCTACTTCCAATAGGTGTCACTAGAGTTCAAGCCATCTTCCTCTCTGAAGAGGCAATTGCATACTTGATTTCCCAGAGGAGTATGCATGGCGCGTAAGTCTCCTCACTCTGACATGCCAGTCCTGTCATATAAGAGAAGGAACAGCATCCAATCCAGGTGAAAGTCGTATCAAAGATTTATTCTGCCAGCAGAATAAATCTTTGATACGACTTTCACCTGGATTGGATGCTGTTCCTTCTCTTATATGGATATTTTTGTTCATCTGGGTTCATGAACTTTTGAACTTGCATCCACTTAGTCCCTGCTGTGCTGTCGGCTGCTTTTTGCTGAGTATGCCAGTCCGGTCATGTCATTCTCCACAATAAGAAATGTTACCCCTTAGATCCCAGTTTTAAACCTCTCATACAGCCAGTTTAGATCTCATGCTTTTCACTAACAAGGAGCAACAACCTAAAACAAAGTGTCTGCAAAGTGAGAATCTGATTTGGCTATTATCCTAAGCCATATGGCAAGGCTCGTTAAAGGATCAATATTAACTTTTAGTGTTTCTACTTCCAATAGGTGGAACTAGAGTTCAAGTCCTCTTTCTCTCTAAAGCGGCAATTTGCATATTTAGGTTCCCATTTTAAGCCCATCTTGCCAATTAATTTGGTTTCTTGCATTGTTCGTCATTCAGGCTACATTCATATTTTTGCTAGCAGGCCCTGTCGCAGATTTCATAATTTTTACCGGAATGAATGATTTCAAGGAATGGAGGATTGTCTTTAATAATAAAGTTGGGAATCACTGGCATTATAAGGGTTGTCCTAACTGTGTTAGTCATCACCTACCTTCTGGACTGATGATTTGACTGCTGGGGGTCTAATCACTGGAATCTCTGCACTGATCCAAGAAATGGGACTCCAAGTTGTCCTACTAGAGGGGAACCTTGGCTATAAATGTGTGCAGCTCCATTCATTCTCTGTGGGACTGATTCAGATAGTCGAGTACAGCGCTCGGCTATCACCTGCAGTCCCATATGAAATAAATGAAGTGGTGGTGGCATCACCACTTTAGTCTTTGTTTTTTTTTTTGCAGGACAAGTTGCATTTCTATTGCCAGCATTTTAGTGCACATTAGTGATGAGTGAACGTGCTCTGGTAATATCTTATCCGAGCATGCTGCAGGGTTTTTAGAAGATCTCAGGCGTGCTCATATACTATGTTCGAGTTCCTGCGGCTGCATGATTTGCATCTGTTGATGCTAAAACTGGTCAAAAGTCCACTTTAACAGCACTTTAAACCTGTGAGAGATCCTTTTCAAGGTTAAAAGTATATTTTTGTTGCAAGCTTGAAACTATGGACCACTACCTAAGTCAAGCAACATGTGCCAGAAAAACTTCTAAGCAATAGAACTTTATATTTCTGCTGATTTACATTCTGCTGATAACCTGAGGTTAGCATCCTCAACAATCAGAACCTCCCACTCCCGTCTCCAAGACTATACACGTGCTGCGCCAATTCTTTGGAATGCACTTTCCAGGTCAATACGATTAGGGTACCGTTACACCTAGCGACTCACCAGCGATCCCGACCAGCGATATGACGTGGTCAGGATCGCTGGTGAATCGCTGGGTGGTTGCTAGTGAGCTGCCACTCAGGCAGATCTCACCAGCGACATCGCTGGGGACGGGGATCGCTACTTACCTGTCAGACACGGCGATCCTGCGTCCTCCCGCCCGGCTCCACGCGTCGCTCGTCGTCACAGCAGGAAGCGCCGCAGGAAGTGACCGACGAGGAATGATCCAGCAGCTTCTCGCGCGATCAGCGATAACCAGCGGGGGAGCCGGTCGGAGGTAAGTATCACATGCAGCGATATCGCTAGTAATATCGCTGTAACGTCACAAAATCGGTGACTTTACAGCGATATTGGTAGCGATATCGCAGTGTGTAACGGGGGCTTTAGTCTCCTTTCCCTACATTTTTAAGCGTGTACTGAAAAAGCATTTATTCAGACTGGCCTACCACCTCAAACATTAACCTAATTTATCCCTGTGTGGCACAGTCAAAAGTTTTACCATAACCAGGTTCCCTGTATCATGTTCCCACATGCTTTATGCATCTATCAGCCCTCTGTGTCTGTATTGTTACACACTTAACATTATGGCTGGTCCAAACAATCAAGGCAATTGTTACCACCCACCTTTCGTGTCTCCCTTTTTCCCTCATAGATTGTAAGCTTGCGAGCAGGGCCCTCATTCCTCTTGGTGTCTGTTATGATCTATGTGATTATTGTTATGCTGTAATGTCTATTGTCTGTACATGTCCCCTCTGAAATGTAAAGTGCTGCGGAATATGTCGGCGCTGTAGAAATGCAATTTATTATTATTATTATTATTATTATTTAACTGTTCATGTAAATTCTCGTTTTTAAAAAAACATGTTGTAAGGCAGGTTTCATACTTGTGTTCAGGAGGGCTGTGGCTGGCAGCCTACTTCCTCCTTTCTTCCTCCGTGAAGCTCCTCCCATGCTCCGCCTACTGCCGCATGCGTCCTGCATTTCCCTGCGTACCTATCTTTAACATTGGGTATGCAGGGACATACGTTGTGTGTGGATGCGTCCACATGCAGTGATTTGACGTGTGACCGCACGGAAATGCAAAATTGAACTCGTAATGACCTGGAGAATCATAATGGCAGGTCAGTTTTAGCATTTAGTAAACCTAGTATAAAAGAAAAACAAAAAACAAGTGTGGGATTGCACTTTTTTTCACAATTTCACCGCACTTGGAATTTTTTTCCATTTTCTAGTACACGACATGGTAAAACCAATGATGTTGTTTGAAATTACAACTCATCCCTCAAAAAATAAGCCATCACACGGCCATATTGATGAAAAAAATAAAAAAGTTATGGCTCTGGGAAGAAGGGGAGCAAGAAACGATAACGCTAAACCTAAAATACCTCCGGTCATGAAGGGGTTAAAGATAGTCTTTTTTCATCTGGAAATTCCAATCTTGTTCTACTTACCTAAATTGTGGAAAATACCTCATTGTTCTCCATCTTTTAGTAATCGATAACTTCCTTTAGCATTATACTGTATATTAAGATTAAAATATCATGAACATGCCTTGCAACTCCATGTAAAAAAAATGTTAATCAGCACACTAAACTAGAACACAAGTACATTGCAGGAGTAAAAAAAGTATAAGAAATAATCATTTTACATGTGCTTTATGTGACTAAAGTTTGACAAGAGGCCACAAGATGGCAGTAATTAAACTAAATTTCATCCATAAGAACAATATATTTGGTTAAAATCCTGTTGAACTGTATATTACAGGTATGTAGAAGGACCTATAATATGTATTTACATAACAATACTAATCATAATTTTTGGTTTGTTACCTGATTCATGCATTACAGTTCAATTTATTTTAACTACTGTATGTACATATAAAGGAAAAAAAGTCACACTAAGAAGAAGAATTGCAGAACTTTTTGCACCTTTAGTGTCATCTGTAGTCTGTACATATCCATTGAGAAACAAATATAAATCTTCTTTTTTTCTTTTTTTTTTTTTATATTTTGGGGGGTGGGGGTAAAAATTACAACATGGTTACATAAGGTGGACACCCTCTTATAATTGGGGATGTGGTTGTTTTCAAAATGAGTCAATCATATTTCAGCCAAATTCAGATGTTCGTGTTGCTCGTACGTGTTCTATCCATATTTTTCATGGATAATACATGCATCCATTATAGTATGCGGGACTGTTCACATGTTCATGATTTTTCAAAGTGAAAAATGAGGATGAATGAACTCATGGAGATCAACATCCAACACTGCGGAGACACCATCACATGTTTCTCAACGCAGTGATTGTAGAGCAATGCCCCCATCCCTTATGGAAAATATGTAAAAGCATGCAAAACACAAGCCGCGGAGACACCATCACATGTTTCTCAACGCAAGCAATGACCAGCCAGGTCTTTCCCCGGGAAGGAACAACCATGGGAAGGGCAGTTTCCAATGAAGGAAACCACCTATGCCAAAACATGGTATCCATCCACAGACAGCTGTTTCGGGGTATTGCCCCTCATCAGTGTGGAGTAGGAAACTGTCCAGTAGGAGCAATGCCTAGTAGAAGACTGTGAAAAATGAGGATGAATGAACTCATAGAGATCAACATCCAACACTGCGGAGACACCATCACAGTGATTCTAGAGCAATGCCCCCATCCTTTATGGGAAATATGTAAAAACATGCAAAACACAAGCCGCAGAGACACCATCACATGTTTCGTAACGCAAGCAATGAGAAGACCTGGCTAGTCATTGCTTGCGTTGAGAAACATGTGATGGTGTCTCTGCGGCTTGTGTTTTGTATGTTTTTTGAAAGACTGTGTCTCCATGCAAAACTCAAGGAGACATTTTCGCTTTTCTCTGGTATGACAAGTGCCAATACAAGTCTATGGGTCCATGAAAATGCATGAAAACCATATGCAGCACATGAATGGCACTCTTGGCATCCAAATGCTTTCCGTATTTAACATTTGAAAGCATGAGAAACTGATTTATTTATTTATCCATGAAAAACACTGAAGAGATTGATGGTAAAAAGTATCACACTGACTATACTATGATGGCACACTGATCCGAACCACTCATGACATTAGCAATTGGTAGCATTTTTTCACTTAGGTTTTTATGGAGATGAACATATGAATGAGGCCTTAAACTAATTTTAAGTGGTAGTCAGTACATAGCTGCCATCATTAACAGTGATTCTTAACCTGAGATACAGTTTAGTTGTTCTAAGAGGATTTTCCTGCTATTTTCTTAGTTACATTTTGCTGCAAAAACCATGGTATGTAAACAGCTTACAACTCAGCAAAGGCATTTCATTAGTGAAAGTTGTCAGTCATGAGAAGAGTACACAAAATATGGGACACTGTGAAGACATTAAAGGAGATGAAGGAATTTATTTCAAGTACTGCTTGTATATTGCATGCAACAAAAATCTCCAATTTTATTTATATGTCTTACCTGTGGGGTAGGATGTTCTATTCCCAGCAGGCTGCAGCATCTCCTCACAGATAAGAAGTCAAGGGAGATGGCTCACCACATGAGGGCTGATTTCAGTCCTCTCTGCTGTGTCACCATTCCCCTCAGTGGGTTCTGTTGCCCTCTCCAGCTGATCTTTGAACTATGCACCTCCTCCATGGCTCATCTGATCACTTGACGCCATAAATTAGTGTGTGTATGTGTGTTTGTATATGTGTACAGTTTATGTGTGTATGTATATACAGTATATGTATGTGTGTGCATCTGTGTATGTATGTACAGTATATGTGTGCACAGTGTGTATGTATACATGTATCTATCTATGTATGTACATTTTTTTATGTGTCTGTTTGTACGGTATATGTATGTGTATCTGTGTGTATGTATGGTATATGTATGTACGGTATATATACGGTGTATGTGTGATTCATCAGATTTATTTATTTTACTCATTTAGATAGCGCCATTAATTCCACAGCGCTTTACAGACATTATTGGCATTCAAAAAGCTAAATTTTACTCATTTAGATAGCGCCATTAACTCCACAGCGCTTTACAGACATTATTGGCACTGTCCTCGATGGGGCTCACAATCTAAATTCCCTATCAGTATGTCTTTGGAATGTGTGAGAAAACCTACGCAAACACAGGGAGAACATACAAACTCCTTGCAGATATGGTCCTTGGTGGGATTTGAACCCAGGACCCCAGCGCTGCAGTGCTAACCACTGAGTCACCATGCCACTCTATCATGGATAACCTGCTGATCACTGGGGATTTGACCACTGGGCCCTCCAGAGATTCTGAGAACAGAGGTCTGCAGTCTCATCCTGGATGGAGCAGAGTTGTGTATGCTCGGCCTCTATTCTATTCATTATCTATAGAGCTGGTGAGCGCAGTGCTCAGCTATTTTCATCAGTTCCATAGACAATGAATAGAGTAGATAACAGATGATACAGATTCCAGGAGGAGGCGCTTTGCACACTTGCTGTCATGTGCCAACTAGAGTGTCAGCTTGTCTGCATTGTTCTATTCACTGTCATAGCAAAACTAGTTGTCACCTGACTACAAGTATGACTGCGATGGAACCAGCAGATCTGCATGCGAAAGGATATATATATGTATAAAAATTATATATACTGTATATATAGAAAAAAGAGTAAAAAGTAGCACAAGTGGGTATAGTTTTCAAAGCCCCATAGGTACATAACAGTCCTTCCAGATAAATCAAAAAAGTAGAGGCAACTATAGATCAGTTATAAGGTGCTATTTATCGGACCATGTGGTGAAGTTTCAGTCCATAAGTGTGGATCCTTCTCTAGACTTGAGAAAGGTCTACACTTATGGACCAAAACATCACCACATGGGCCAATAAATAGCACCTTATAAGTGATCTATGGTGTGCTACCCCAACTTTTTCAGATTATTTACTATATATATATATATATATATATATATACATATATATATAGTTGTGCTCAGCAGTTTACTAACCCTGCAGAATTTTTGCTTTCTTGGCCTTTTTTAAGAGAATATGAATAACACCAAAACTAACCACTCATGGTTAGTGGTTAGGTGAAGCCATTTATTGTCAAGCTACTGTTTTCTCTTTTTAAATCATAATGACAACCCAAAACATGCAAATGACCCTGATCAAAAGTTCACATACCCTGGTGACTTTGCCCCGATAACATGCACAGAATTTGACACAAATGGGTTTGAATGGCTATTAAAGGTAACAACCTCATCTGTGACCTGTTTGCTTGTGATCAGTGTGTGTGCATAAAAGCTGAGTGAGTTTCTGGGATCCAGACAGTCTCTTGCATCTTTCATCAAGCCACTGATGTTTCTGGATTGTGAGTCATGGTGAAAACAAAAGAACTGTCAACGGATATACAGGTAAAGGTAGTTGAACTGTATAAAACAGGAATGATGGAACGATGGTTACTGTAGGTTGTAGGCTTGAAGGAAGAGATGGTTCTTCAGGTTCCCTTTGAGAGTTTCCATGGTAGGCAACAGTATGATATGTTGGGATAAAGAGTAGATATGAGCAATCCTTTCAAGGTTCGGTTCAATTCGCCAAATATGTTCGTTGAGCAGTTTGATGAATGTACCCGAATCCCATTAGATTCAATGGGAGGCAAAACCAAACATATACAAAACACCTTAAGAGGTGACAAAAAGCTTCCAAAACAGCTGAAATTAGGGGCAGACACCATGAATAGTGGCATCAATTGACCCACAGTAGAAATTTGCAAATGACAGCAGCAGTCAGCCATGGGTCATGCCTGAGGGTCGGGCCAAGCAGTTACAGCTTGGAACTGAAGTTTCAATGAGAACCTGGTGGTTAAGGTAGCAGTGTAAACCTTTTTAGCTTGGAGCCCTGATAACTCATGCAACACCTCAAATGCTTTTTTTATTTCAGCTGCACTCTTGTGGCACAAACATCAGTTTCATACAGTATTATTGGTAGAAAAATGTAAGGAAAGTATCACAGGTAGTTGACTGAAAGTAGGTGCATGCCTGGTTATCTGGAGCCCTACGTACACAGGCAACCCATCAGAGGGAGACTCAACTTGGAGTCTCCACATTTCAAAAAATAACACCGCTAAAGTAGTATCAATTTCCACACATTTAGCCTCTAACACACCTTTTACTATAGGCAATCCACCAGATGGAGACCCAACATGGAGTCTCCACATTTCAAAAAATAAATGTCACACACCACTAAAGTGTCATCAATTTCCACAGAGTAGAAACAATATAATATGCCTCGGACACACCTTCCACCTCAGACAACCTACCAGATGGAGTCACAACTTGGAGTCTCCACATTTCAAAAAATAAATGTCACACACCACTAAAGTTGCATCAATTTCCACAGAGTAGAAATAGTAAAATATGCCTATGACACACCTTAAACTACAGGCAACCCAACAGATGTAGACCTAACTTTGATACCTCCCCATTAATAGGCCTCTGACAAACCCTCTATTACAGGCAATCCATCAGATGGAGACCCAACTTGGAGTCTCCACATTTCAAAAAGTAATTTTCACACCACTAAAGCGGCATCAATTTCCGCAGAGTAGAAACAGTATAATAGACCTCTGACACACCTTCTACTACAGACAACCCACCAGATGGAGACTCAAATTGGAGTCTCCACATTTCAAAACTTTTTTGTAATATCAGCAGCAGTAGCAACTGCAAGCAAAGAAGACACCACAAAGGTGGCACAGACTGCAATAATGCCAGATCCATGTATGACACTAGAAACTACACAATTGCCAAGTCTGGGGTGGAAAAATCATTGGACATCATTTTGATGCGCTTATCTGTCAGGACACCACAAACAGTGTGTTAGGCATCGGATTCCTGGCACTGCACAGCGTGAGTCCAGAGCCAGACATCCTGCAGTCTCCCATTCTTCCTCAACCGCTCCGGGTGTTGCTCAGCAAACACAGCGAGCCAGGCTTGCTGCTCAGACTCACTCTGACTGCCTGGATGTTGCTGCCACCTCTGGTGCAGCAATAGCAGTCCAACCTGCTCTGCAGGGAGCTGCTCCTGAGGCTAAGTCCTCATGCCGTGCTACTGTGCATGCCCGCAACTTGACATCTCACTGGAGAGCAGGGGTCACATGCTCAGGTCCTACGTCAGATCTGATTGGTCCTTCCCAAGCTAATGGAAGGTCCCGGAAGCGCATCGCTATAAAAAGCCCGCATGGCGGCTCAGCGATGCGCTAGTGTAGCATATTATGCTGTGTGTGTATGGTGACGGATGTGTGGACTGGTGACTGACGCATTATGAAACCCCTTCCCTCGGATATTACGAATGGTGACAGAGAGTTGGATAGTCAGTCTCAGCTTGTGGCAAGCTACACGCCACGTGATCCTCGCCTACACTAGCGCCAGGGTCTGGCTGACAATGGCAGACGTGCAGCAGCTGCAGCGCTACATTCGGCAGCTGGAGTGCAGGTTGGCGGCTATCAAGAGCACCAACTCAGCTGCGAATGCTGTGCTAGCTGCCGCCCAGACGGTCACTGAGGCCGTCTCACGTGTGCCCACACTTTTGCCCTCGCCAACAATCTCTTCCCTCCCGCTCCCCGATAAGTTTTCGGGTGAAAGCGCCACCTGTAGGGGATTCGTCAGTCAGTACTCCATTCACCTGGAGTTGCTGGCTGCACGGTTTCCTACAGAGTGAGCCAAGGTGGGCTTTATTGTCTCCTTGTTAGCTGGCTGGGCATTGCAGTGGGCCACACCGTTGTGGGAACGTGATGATCCCGTGGTTCAGGGGCCTGCTCAGTTCCTCGCGGCTCTGAAGCAGGTCTTCTTGCGACCACGGGTCACGCATCATACGGCTCTCCAACTGCTAGCGTTAACACAAGGGTCACTCTCGGTTAGCCATTATGCTGTCCGGTTTCGGACATTGGCTTCCGAACTGGAGTGGCCGGACAAAGTGTTAGTCCTAGTGTTCTCGAGAAGCCTAGCTGAGCACGTCAAGGATGCTCTAGCCACCCGAGATATTCCCACAACTCTGGAGGAATTGATCTCAGTCTCCACCAGTATTGATCTCCGGTTCACGGAGCGCGGGCTGGAGAGGACTCAATCCAGACGTAAGATTAACCTGGCTCCCACCTTTACCGAACCGCTGAGCCATTCCGCTCAGGAGCCTCCCTCCATCGAGCCCATGGAGGTATCTCGCACCGGTACTAAGCCACGTCAGGTGCGGGGCTCTGTGCGCTATTATCACTGCCTACACTTTGGCCACTTGGCTGGCACAAGTCCTCAGCGGCCAAAGGGACGACCCCATTCCATGGTTGTAGGTGGTGGCCAGTCCCAGATGGAGCCCTTTTCGCCTAAGCCGGCATTCCAGGGTATTCTGGATAATGGTTCCTCCACCTGGGAGGCAGAGGTTTCTCTGGCTTCTGGGGCCGAGGGGAACTTTATGCCCTCGAGTTTTGCCCAGAGTCACTCTATCCCCCTGGTATTACTCCCACAACCTCTGACCATCAGGGTGGTGGATGGGGCACCATTGCCGTCTCAAGTGACCCATCAGACAGTACCACTCGGTCTCACCATGTCCCCCTCACATCGGGAGACCTTGTCCTTGCTTATTATGCCTCATGGCATTGATCAGGTACTCCTCGGGGTTCCCTGGCTTCGTTGTCACTCCCCTCACATTGATTGGGCGTCGGGGAGAATACTGGGCTGGAGCAAGGACTGCGAGGGAAGGTGTCTAAGGGACAGTCTTCAGGTAGCGTCTACAGAGCTGCCTACAGATCTCTCCACGCTTCCTGAACCTTACCATCAGTATGCGGACGTCTTCTCTAAGAAGTCTGCGGAGACACTCCCGCCACACCGTCCCTATGATTGCCCGATTGACCTCCTGCCGGGCACAGAACCTCCTCGAGGTTGTGTCTACCCATTGTCTCTTCCGGAGACAGAGGCAATGTCCCAATATATCCGGGAGAACCTGGCGCGGGGCTTTATCAGGAAGTCAGTGTCACCAGCTGGGGCAGGCTTCTTCTTCGTTCAGAAGAAGAGCGGAGAGTTACGCCCCTGTATCGACTACCGGGGTCTCAATGCCATCACGGTAAAGAATAAGTACCCTCTCCCGTTGATCTCCGAGTTGTTCGACAGGTTGCGTGGGGCGCGGCTATTCACAAAGCTAGACCTACGAGGGGCATACAACCTGATCCGTATTCGCGAGGGAGACGAATGGAAGACAGCTTTTAATACTCGGGATGGCCATTATGAATATCTGGTCATGCCCATCGGCCTTTGTAATGCGCCCGCTGTCTTCCAGGACTTCGTCAACGACGTCTTCCGTGACATGCTTTCTACCTCGGTGGTGGTCTATCTGGATGACATCCTCATCTTTTCGCCAGATTTGCCCACCCACCGGAAAGATGTCTGCAGGGTATTCGACCGCCTGCGGGCGAATTCCCTGTTCGCCAAGCTGGAGAAGTGTCAGTTAAAGTGTCTTAAAGCGGTGCAGTGCTTTTTGGGGTTCGTTAATTATTACCGTCAGTTTATACCCCACTTCTCCACTCTGGTAGCTCCTTTGGTTGCTCTCACGAAAAAAGGAGCTAATCCTAAGGCGTGGACCGAACAGGTTTCTAAGGCTTTTTCCTCCATAAAGTCCCACTTTGCAGGCGCTCCCATTTTACACCGTCCCGATGTGGATAAGCCGTTTATCCTTGAGGTAGACGCTTCTTCCGTCGGTGCAGGAGCAGTCCTTTACCAAAAGGATGCTCAAGGTCGGAAGCATCCCTGCTTCTTCTATTCTAAGACCTTTTCACCGGCGGAGAAAAGTTACTCCATCGGCGACAGGGAGCTTCTGGCCATGAAATTGGCTTTCTCCGAGTGGAGACATCTCCTGGAGGGAGCCCGGTTCCCCTTTCAGGTGTTCACAGACCACAAAAACCTGGTCTATCTTCAGACGGCCCAATGCCTGAATTCCCGTCAGGCCAGGTGGTCGCTCTTCTTCTCTTGCTTCCGCTTCACCCTGCACTACCTCTCCAGGGAGAAGAACATCCGAGCAGATGCCCTCTCGCGCTCGGTGGTCTCAGCGGAAGAAGGAGAAGCTGATCCCCGGTTAATTCTCCCTCCGGAGAGTTTTACGACCATGGCTCCTATCGCTCTCGAGTCGGTACCGCCAGGCAAGACCTTGGTGCCCCCTCGGCTACGGCCGGAGGTTCTTGCCTGGGCACATGCCTCCAGGCTAGGTGGCCATTTTGGTAATAAACGGACCACCGAACTCCTGGCAAGGTCATATTGGTGGCCACATATGGCTCGAGACGTCAAGGCATACGTGAAAGCATGCGTCTCGTGTGCCCGGAACAGGCCCTCTAGACAGAGGCCGGCGGGACTCTTGTTTCCCCTGCCAGTAGCGGATAGACCATGGGAAATGGTGGGCATGGACTTTATAGTTGGCCTGCCCAAGTCCTGGCAGTACGGTCATCTGGGTGGTTACCGACCATTTTTCCAAAATGGTACATCTGGTGCCACTCGCACGCCTACCTTCCGCCCAAGGTCTGGCCGTCCTGTTCATTAAGCATGTATTCCGTTTACATGGTATGCCGGACAAAATCGTAAGTGACTGAGGTCCCCAGTTTGCGTCTCGTTTTTGGAGGGAGCTCTGCAGCTTACTCAGCATCGAGCTAAATCTGTCCTCCACCTACCATCCCGAGACGAATGGCTTGGTCGAAAGGGCCAATCAGACCTTGGTCACCTATCTATGACATTTTGTCTCTGCCAGGCAGGATGACTGGGCATCCTTGCTGCCTTGGGCTGAATTTGCCCTAAACAATGCGGTGGCCGATTCCACTGGTCAGACGCCTTTTCTCCTAAATTATGGTCAACACCCACGCGTCCCTGTCCCAATGCCGGTGTCCTCCACTGACTCCAGGGTGGCAGACTGGGCAGTGGAGGCCCGGGACATTTGGGATCGCACTCAGTATGCTATCCGGGCATCTAAAGAAAGGATGAGGGCGTCCACCGACACGTGCCAAGCTTCTCCCCTGGCGACATGGTGTGGCTCTCCACCCAGAACATTAAATTGCGGGTCGAGTCTCCCAAGTTCACACCACGATACATTGGACCGTTCAAGGTCCTCGAGCGACTTAGCTCAGTGGTCTACCGCCTGGCTCTTCCTCCACATTTGGCCATATCGGACGTGTTTCATGTGTCCCTCCTCAAACCAGTTCACATGGTCCGGTTTTCTGAGCCATCCACCGGGTCATCTGACTTATCGTCTGACGAGTATGAGGTTAAAGCCATCGTGGGGCGCAGGTTTGTCCATGGCAAAAAGTACTATTTGGTGGACTGGAAGGGTCATGGTCCCGAAGCTCGGACCTGGGAGCCGGTGGAGAATATTCGTGCACCGCTCCTGGTCACGGCTTTTGAGCGCAGTGAGGGTGGGGTCATGTTAGGCGTCGGATTCCTGGCACTGCACAGTGGGAGTCCAGAGCCAGACATCCTGTGGTCTCCCATTCTTCCTCGACCGCTCCAGGTGTTGCTCGGCAAACAAGGCGAGCCAGACTTGCTGCTCAGACTCGCTCTGACTGCCTGGATGTTGCTGCCACCTCTGGTGCAGCAATAGCAGCGCAACCTGCTCTGCAGGGAACTGCTCCTGCCGTGCTACTGGGCATGCCCGGAAGCGCATCGCTGAGCCGCCATGCGGGCTTTTTATAGCGATGCGCTTCCGGGACCTTCCATTAGCTTGGGAAGGACCAATCAGATCCGACGTAGGACCTGAGCATGTGACCCCTGCTCTCCAGTGAGAGGTCAAGTTGCGGGCATGCCCAGTAGCACGGCAGGAGCAGTTCCCTGCAGAGCAGGTTGCGCTGCTATTGCTGCACCAGAGGTGGCAGCAACATCCAGGCAGTCAGAGTGAGTCTGAGCAGCAAGCCTGGCTCGCCTTGTTTGCCGAGCAACACCTGGAGTGGTCGAGGAAGAATGGGAGACCACAGGATGTCTGGCTCTGGACTCACACTGTGCAGTGCCAGGAATCCGACGCCTAACATGACCCCACCCTCACTGCGCTCAAAAGCCGTGACCAGGAGCGGTGCACGAATATTCTCCACCGGCTAGTGTAGCATATTATGCTGTGTGTGTATGGTGACGGATGTGTGGACTGGTGACTGACGCATTATGAAACCCCTTCCCTTGGATATTACGAATGGTGACAGAGAGTTGGATAGTCAGTCTCAGCTTGTGGCAAGCTACATGCCACGTTATCCTCGCATACACTAGCGTCTGTCAGCGCCGACGTCTGCGGCTTTACCTGTTGCTGCGCTAACCGCAGCTATTCTTGGTCGCTGTTGCGACCCCACAAGCAGGCCTCTGTGGCATTAACAGAGCCACGTCTCGGCATCACATTGCCTCTTGCGACTCTGTGCCAGAACAGAGCCGTCCTTAGTGTTCGGGTGACGTTAACCCGAGCGCAGTACCTCTTTGATTAGGTGCATCTGCCATTGTTCAGCAGCGGTCTTGTCACCTACGTGGACTCCGGGCGGCGAACGCACCACCTGTTATTTTATATTTGGTGCGTTCCGCCGTCCTAACACAGTGCTGAGAGAACATTGCCTGCCAGGCATGTCAAAACTTCTGACGTGTGATAGGCGAGTTCAGGCCACTCTTCCATTCTTGAAGACCAAAATGCAAAAGGGTCCAACACCCCCTCATGGCATTGATATTGAGCTCCAGATACCCCTGCACCATTCACTTCAGCTGTTTACAATGTGCTAGACTTGTACTCTGTCCTGCTGGTGCATGCTGCTGCTGGCGCATGGGCTGGTTTAAAAAATGTGTGGAACGACTCACAGAAATTGCTTATCCCACTTACACTGCTGCTAATATTTTTGCAATGACGCTTTGACATTCCCGAGGTTGGACGTCTAGTACTGGGATGCATACTGTGTGCCTCACTGCTGTATTGGGGAAAACCGCTCTTAAGATTGTCTACAAGTGTGTTTCGATAACCCAGCATGTGCTGGGTCCCTTTCCATGGGGGAGAAGCATTTAGCTACATTTACATTTGTATCGTGGATCTAACAGAGTGGCAACCCAGTAATTAGCACTATTTCTAACTCTAAGGGCCCCGTCACACATAGCGACGCACCAGCGATCCTGACAACGATATTACTTTGTCAGGATCGCTGGTGTGTCGCTACATGATCGCTGATGAGCTGCCAAACAGGCAGCTTCACCAGCGATCAGCACCAGCGACAGGAGAGTAACAAGCGAAGCACGTCACTTAGTTACCCACTGTGTACCTTAGTTACCAGCGCACTGGTGCAGGGAGCTGGTAACCAAGGTACACATCGGGTTTCTAAACGCCGCCCGGCACTTAGAAACCCGATGTGTACATTGGTTACCAGCTCCCTGCATCAGCGTGCTGGTAACTATGGTACATATCAGGTTTCTAAGCACTGCGCACCACTTAGAAGCGCAACGTTTACCTTAGATACCAGCGCGCTGATCGCTGGTCTCCCGCCTGTTACACGCATCGATGCATGCTGACCAGCGGGTGACCAGCGATCAAAAAAATGTCCTGGCCATTCCAGGACGATCAGCGATAACCGGCAGGGAGGCCGGTCGCTGGTCAGTGTCACATGCAGCGATCTCGCTGGTGAGATTGTTGTTGCGTCACAAAACTTGTGACTCAGCAGCGATCTCACTAGCGAGATCGCTATGTGTGACGGGGGCTTAAGAATACATTCATATTGAAGATAGCACAGCAAGAAGGCACCCTGTGCAGCCAAGGCCAACAATAATGGAGGAAAAACTCCCATATGAGTAAAGTGTCCTGAATGGGATTACCAAAGTGAAGTTATCGCTTGGAAGTACCTTCCGGTGGGGGACGGGAAGTGAAGGAATAGGGCACAGGAGAGCTCTCTTTTCCTCCATTATTTTTGGCCTTGGCTGCACGGGGTTAATCATATCCTTGTGCTGCTATCTTTTTGTCCCACTTGGGACATTTTCTGGGGGGATTCTCCTGCATACAGCTACATTCTATACCTTCTACATATTTTCTGGCTATTTTAGCCGTTTTCTGTCTGCTAGTGAGAATTAGGGTAGGGGACCATTTAGTGCTCTTATAGACATTACTCCCTCTTTAATTGATGTGTTGCTGTCTCTGGGGACGCCCTTGACAGTCATCTGTCTGTATTCATGTATAGCAATATGGTATTTTTTCAATTGAGAGGTATTCATTTGATTATGTATGTGTACACATGTATAGCTTTCACATAGAAGTTAAGTGTATGGTATTCTTTAATTGAGAGGTGTTCATCAGATTATGTATGTGTATACATGTATAGTTTGCACATAGAGTATAGTTCACGGCTGTCCCCTAGTAGACATGGGCACGGATTGTTGGTTTTAATTGTTTTTAACCCTTGAGTGTTTTTTGTAATGTTAATAACATTATACGCTTATGGATATTCAAGTGTGCGCTGATTATATGTCATGGTCTTTTTTGCATATGTTGAAACACAATTTTATCACAAACTATTTGAAGTAGCTAATTGGGCCTTGTGACTGCACTCCAATATTAGGCCTAACAATTTTTAAGCAAAAATATGGCCTTCCGATTTGCCACTGAAACACAGTTTTATCACAAACGATTTGGAGTAGTTAATTGGCCCTCCAGGCAGCACCCCAAAATTAAGCCTAATGATTTTTAAGAGGAAATCTGGCCTTTTGATTTGCCACTGAAACACAGTTTTAGCACAAACAATTTGGAGTAGCAATTTGGGCTTGCGGAGACTGCCACACAGTTTTTGCACATATCTACTTGTTGGAAGATCGACTTCACACAGGACAGAATCCTATCTATTTAACTGACAAGTTTGTTTTCAGCACTAGCATTAGTGCAGGAGCAACCTCTCTGCACTGATACAGTGAGACGTCCGCTTGTTTTATGGCCACGGACATGTGACTTTGCCACCCAATCACAGAATACCTTGTGTCATGATGTTGTGGATAGTTTCTGCGCCCTGATTGGCTGCCTGAATCAATACACATAAAGTTAAGGGAAAAAAAGATCTTGCCTCTCCCCTAACCTCTCCACATGTTCTTCTTACCTCTCCACACCCCCTCTCCTCATCAAACATGTCCCTCTGTAGCACCCGCTCATCATACAGCTCCACTATACTAGCCAAAGTAATAACAAAAGCATTTGTGGAAACACAATATTTTACCAACCTGTGACTGAATTTTGCCTGCTTTGCTTAAAAATGCTCATTAAAAGTGAACACAAATCCCAATGTGCTATGTTCATGCCGAATTTCAAATTGGTGAACATTTTCCGATCATGTTCGTTTATCCCTAGTTGTCACTCTCTTGAACGCAAATGGCTCTCCCACTCTACGATTTCATCCTAATGTGCCCTACAGGATCATCATATACACCTTAATGCAATATATCATAGAAAAACACACAAAGCAGATCCTGCTGAATATTAATATACAGTATTATACTCAACTAGATTAAGGCCCGATGCGATAGCATCGAGAGGATAGTGACACACCTCTTGCCATGTTAACCCTCAACACACACACCTCCTCAACACACACTCCTCTCACCTTTCACCATCTCCACTCACGTCCCCCCCCTCTTTCACTCCACATACGACCCTTTCTCTCACTCTGTCTCTCATACTCACGTCGTCATCGCTGCTGCTCCACGATCCCCGACATCTTCTTCCGCCGGTCCCATCCTGGATCCAGACGTTGTCCATGCCGGCGACATGTTCTTGCGGCGACGCCATCTTGAGTATCGTGAAATCCCGCGATACTCAAGATGTCATCGCCGCAAGAACATGTCGCCGGCGTGGACGATGTTGGGATCCAAAATGGCGTCAGCGAAATCTCGCAAGGACGATGTCGGGATCCAAAATGGCGTCGGCGAAATCTCGCGAGATTTCGCCAACGCCATTTTGGATCCCGATGTCATCCACGCCGGCGACATGTTCTTGCGACGACGCCATCTTGAGTATCGCAGGATTTCATGATACTCAAGATGGCGTCGCCGCAAGAACATGTCGCCGGCGTGGACAACGTCTGGATCCAGGATGGCGCCAGCGGAAGAAGTTGTCAGGGATCGTGGAGCAGCGGCGATGATGGCATGAGTATGAGAAACGGAGTGAGAGAAAGGGTCGTATGTGGAGTGAAGGGGGGGACGTGAGTGGAGATGGTGAAAGGTGAGAGGAGTGTGTGTTGAAGAGGAGTGGTGTGTTGAGGGTTAACATGGCAAGAGGTGTGCGGTGACGTCACCAGTTACAACTGGACGGAAGTTGTTACAACCCGGAAGCTGCTTAGCGCATTTATTATTATAGATAGTTGCCCATATGGCTAATGAGAAGAACATAGAAAAAGACATACACTCATACAAGCTATTTGTAATATCTGTATAACCAACCAAAATCAATTCTTCCGAGTAAACAGTTCTTACAGTGGGGAAAAAAAGTATTTAGTCAGTCAGCAATAGTGCAAGTTCCACCACTTAAAAAGATGAGAGGCGTCTGTAATTTACATCATAGGTAGACCTCAACTATGGGAGACAAACTGAGAAAAAAAAATCCAGAAAATCACATTGTCTGTTTTTTTTTCATTTTATTTGCATATTATGGTGGAAAATAAGTATTTGGTCAGAAACAAGCAATCAAGATTTCTGGCTCTCACAGACCTGTAACTTCTTCTTTAAGAGTCTCCTCTTTCCTCCACTCATTACCTGTAGTAATGGCACCTGTTTAAACTTGTTATCAGTATAAAAAGACACCTGTGCACACCCTCAAACAGTCTGACTCCAAACTCCACTATGGTGAAGACCAAAGAGCTGTCAAAGGACACCAGAAACAAAATTGTAGCCCTGCACCAGGC
Source organism: Dendrobates tinctorius (assembly GCF_039654945.1). NCBI lineage: Eukaryota > Metazoa > Chordata > Amphibia > Anura > Dendrobatidae > Dendrobates > Dendrobates tinctorius. Next base: position 15,167,940 of record NW_027361752.1, on the reverse strand, counting down.
TGGGAAGACTGAATCTGCAATAGCCAACCAGCTTGGAGTGAAGAAATCACTACCCTGTCATCCACATGGTCCAGTCTCAGTAGCCGTGATTCTGGACCACATAATTCTCACACTGATCCTCCTTCCTCCCAGCATGCCGAGTGACCGGAGACAAGTGATCCCACACTTGGACACTCCAAACAGCTGTTCACATTTCAATTGATAGATTCTGGTCTCTTGCCCTGCCTGTTTCAAGCAGGACATGAGGAGATCACATGTAGCGATTAGGGATAAGCTCTTATCTGAAGCTATTCACTCATCCCTAGTAGCGATGCTGAAATATTTGAGCAACCAAGATCACAAGAAGGCTTTGGTGGGACAATGCAATTACTGTCGCAAGAGCTAGATGATGATGGGACACAATTGTCAACAAGTGATTTTGGTATTTCAGCAAGTCAGAAGGAGAACCAGGGTGCAGAAGTGGAAGGCGAGGTGGTTGACGATGAAGTCATTGAGCCAACCTGGGAAGGTGACATGAAGAGCAAGGTCAGCAGAGCATAGTGGGAAAGATCTGCTGCACCACAACAGGCATTAAGAGGGATTGGTGGGCAAGTGTTCCCCAGAGCACCAACATGGATGAAGTTGTCAAGCCAAGGTTTAAGAGTTCTCGAGTCTGGCACTTTTTTAAAGACTGTCCAGTTAGACCAAAAAAGGCCATTTGAACATCTGCCATACAAGCATCAGCAGGGGCAGCACAACTACCAGCTGCATGGTCAGGCACATGTATGCAAAGTATCTGACTACTGTGTTTGAACGCCCAGGTCAAGAAACACTGTCTGCAGGTGACACCGCTACCTCTTCCCCTGTTCTATGTGCATGTCAGAGAGTAATATTAAATCATCACACATTCTTGATAGATGCTTGTAAGGACTTTATTGTACAGATACAAATGCAGAAATAACACAATTCATGAATAAGGAATTGGTGCAGGGATAGAGAAAATAGTGAGGTGAAAAGAACATAATGTTTCAACCCTCATAGGGTCTTAAACATATAGTTGGTGTTGGCAGGGTTCACTGAAAGGATATTCTGTTTGCAAAGGACACCTGGGTCCAGGGTAGGTCCAGCGCACCTGCACCTTGGTTTGTATGCCAGTCCCCTGTTCATGATCTAGGTGAAGATGCCTCCCACCCTGCACTGGTCTGTGCACACTTGAAACCACAGCCAGCAACCTCGTCCACGTCCTTTTCCCTAAGCAGCATTCAGTTGTTTCTGCCCCAGTCCTTGGAACGTAAGGGCAAATATGCAGCCATCCACTCACAGGCCGCAATGCTAAATGGCCACATTTCCAGACTGCTTGCCCTGGAAATGTTGCCGTTTATGCTTGTGGAGACAGAACCTTTCAACAACCTCATGGCGGTGGCCGTCCCTCAGTACTAGGTCCGCAGCCGCCACTATTTTTCCTGCTGTGCCATCCCCAACTTACTCAAGCAAATGTTCCATAACATCAGCCATGCCCTGAACAACACTGTTACTGGTAAGGTCCACTAAACCATGGACACCTGGACAAGTGCTTGTGGCCAGATAAGCTACATTTCTCTTGCGGCACACTAGGTGAACATTGTGGAAGTCAGGACCCAGCCGGACCCTGGGAAGGAAAATGTGCTACTGACACTGAGAATTGCAGACCCTGGTTTAATCAGGGTTGTCCCAAAATTATACAGCAGTTCCTGCACCTCCTCCTCCTCACCCTCCATCTCAGAAACGTCAACATCAGTTTGATGACACAGCATTTTCTGTTAATTAACCAGACGTCTATTTTCAGTAAGCCAGAAGTCATTGACTGTCATTTATATACAGTATTGACTTTTGAATTTATGTGTTTCTTTCTTGTTGGTCAAGTTTCTGAAATGTTGACTCTTCTTGTAGGTTAAAATTATATTTTTGAATGGCTAAGGTTTGCATCTAATATCACCTCCTACAACTTATTGTCTGCTATCTTTGTAAAACAGTCATGCAGGGTCATTGGACAAAGATGTTTGCTGACATGCTGATAACACATTGTCCAGGCCAGATAGTTTGTTGACTTGCAAAACAGAAGAAAAACTATGCAAATAGATTACAAAATTAAACAATTTGAGTTGGTCTCATCACCATTCTTCCCCTTTACGTGTGAATGCTGTCTTGAAGGACATTTTTTAACTATAAAAAGGCTAGATATACTTCCATAGAGATATATTCAGCCAATACATCCAGACATCAAACCATGAAAAGAACCAGAGGCTCACTACTGGACCACAGCCAAGGCATCATGGCTCCATCATGAGGGACACAGATTTGATATTCTACAGGATGTCAGCTTAGCGAACCATGGCCTTGGCTGAAAGAATACAGATCTGCTCCATTGAACCATTAATATATTTGGGGTAGTCAGGATTTGGACCCTCCAGTCACATGAGCCCCATGGATAAATTTTGTGAAAGCCAGGAATGGGACCCACCGGTCACCTGGATCCATGGAGATATTTGGAGAAGTCAGCATGTGACTCTCTAGTTAACTGGCCTTGTACCTCAATGAACTGTCAGCTTCCTAAGCCTGTCAATACTTCCTCTCTGTGCGTTCCACAGATGAGGTAGCCCTGGAAGATCTGAAGTCACTGCTGCTCTTATCCCGGTGAGTCAGCGGAAGGGTGAGACTCTGTAAATTTGCACCATCTTGGGCATTTTACTGGTACTGTTCTATGTCTTATTTGCCTCTTTTGTGGTTTATTAAAGTATTGTCACACTGTTTTACCCTCACCCTGTCTGAGTAGTATTACACCCATGGCAGAAGAAGGAGAGTAGCCATTCAATGGGATCCTAGTGTGTCCACAATTATTCTGTTTTAAATAGGGAATTAACATTAAAATTATATGACATATCCCATGAAATGGATATTGAATGCATTCCCTGTACTTTTTAGGCTGAGAATGAACATAAAATATATTTAAATAATATAGGAATATAAACATATTCATATATAAACAGATGTATGTTAATCTCTGTGCGATTGTTATGTAGAGAATGAGCTTAGAATGAGAAAATGTAAATGCATTAACATACTTTATGATGGTTATTATCTGTTTTGATATCTTGTCTGTTCATGAACTACAGCGCTTATTGGCAGGGGTATTCTAAATTAGGAGACGTGAAATGCCTCCAGATGTGGTGTGGTGCTGGATTACCACATTTAATTAAACATAAGTTTTTTTTAAATCAGTTGCAAAGAAATGCTGGCGTACACCAGACAGGACACATAGAAATGCAACCATCCCATATTTGACAGGTATCATGTACCTGTCATATTAATTAATAACATGAGATGGTTGCCTCGTTCTAAGTTTAGAGTTAGGCATTATTGAAACACTTTTTTCCAAGGAAGAATGGAGGAAAAGTCCTCAAACAAGAAATGAAAGGATCTTGGCAAAAAGCATTTACAAGACATATATTGCTGCAAAGCATAGGCATTGGGCAGCGCATGTGCAGATTAAGAACAAGGGGGATAACTTGGAGATGCGACTGCAAATGCACTGTGGGCGCCTTTTTGTTGGGGACAGTGTTTTTTTTTTGCAACCACAGAAATTACTCTGCCTGTGAGATATTTTAAATTGGAGGCAAATCACTGATGGGTCAGCGACCTGTCATTCAAACAGGAGGATGAATAAGGGACCAGAGCATTGAGAAAAGATCCTGATGAAGATTTTATTAAATAAAAACTTTACACAAAGACTACACAAAAACCACCAAATGGATTTCTTGACTTCAAATATCATTTTAATCAGTATCACAGTGCCAATATTATCCCTGTGTGTACATTACTTCGCAAAATCCTCCTGACAGGTTCTCTTTAAATGCAACCCAGCCCTTGTGATCTGATTGATCTGATCTATCTTAACCCTCAACATATGCAAAATTGATCATATAAAAACTATCAATATAAATAATAAAAAAGAATAAATAAATAATGCTAATATGAAACTTAAGAGCACAAACTATATCTAATGCATTTGCTCGTTAAAAAAAAAAGTCAATCGGAAAAGCAGGAGAAGAATATTTTGTCAAGCCATTACAATGATGCAGATGGATTGAATGGCAGCCATGTAAATATTCAGATGAAGCACATTTGAACTTGTCGACTAATCTAAGTTCAGGTTTCATTTTCTCAAATGAGGAGAAAAATAGAAGTTAGGCTGCAATAGGGCATTTTTATTTAAAAACCTTCTTACAGTAATCCTAAAATTGTGCATTGAAAAATAACCAATGAAGAATTTCCCACAAAGATGAGAAACAAACTAAATGACAGCAATAGGAGCTAATGAAATACATTAAAGTGGCGTCTGAAATTTTGCCATAACTTATGCCCTGTAAAGTGGATCTGCCACCAGATTTCACAATTCACACTGTATACATTCTTAAATAAATCTTAGACCAGATGAGACTTTTGTTTTTACTTTAAAAAATCAATGTCAAAATGGCTATATAATCCTGATATTGAAATGAACATTTCATCAGTTCAGTTCAAAAAGCTCAGGAGCCCATGTGCATTCAATCTCAACCCACCCAATCAGCCTGAGTGACAGCTGCAGCTTTTCAGATCAAAGCTGTGAGAGATCTCAGCAGGGAGGAGGGGCGTTGAGGAGCTGTGAAAAAGGCTTGGTGGGTGAAAATTGAATTATACTTTCATAATGGATTATATAGCAATGGATTTTCAATGTAAAAACAGCATGCTTTCTTCATGTGTAAGTCTAAGAGATATATTTTGTAATGTATGCAACTTGCATTGTGAAATCTGGTGACTAGAGATGGGAGGATCAATTCACGGACTCCAAACCATCGGCCAGGTCAGCAGTCTGTGACTTCTGGACAGGACAGAGGCTTGAAAATCTCCTCTTACTTCCCAGCACACCTGGCTCTTCCTTTGATTAATAGGACTAGTATGACTTAATCGTTGCAGTGTTACACACACACAACATTGTGTCAGCGCAGCTAATCAATAGAGGAACCAAGAATGCCGGGAGGTAAGAAGATACGCAGACCTTCTATCCAACAGTCACAGATTACTTACCTGGCCAATGGACCCAAGTCTAGAAAATCCATTCTTCCATCATTACTGGTGACAGCTCCACTTTAATATTCACATTATTGTAATCAAAAGTGCAAATGAAATATCATAACATAAGATAAAAGATCCACAGAGAACAATTCAAACCATAATGTGACATCCAAATATCGGACAGAGAAAAATGTATAGAAATATCTTGCAGGGAAAAAAAGGTTCCATAATAGCAACTATTTACAGGGGTTTCTCACACATCTGGCTGATAAGCAGGTTCCTTAGGGGTGTCCCCTTAAATCCTCATTCCTTGCATATATACAGTATCGTGGCCAAAAGTTTTCAGACTGACCCAAGAGTCTGTTGCTTCAGTGTTGTTACATCTTTTAGTCATTTGCTTCTGTGGTTACTGAAGTACAATATCATTTCAGAAGTTTTTATACTTTTATGGACAAATACGACAAGTTTAGTGTTGCCACTTATTTTTCAAAATTTTTTTACAATTTGCCATGATATGCTGGATATCAGCTTCTGGGACAAATCCTGGATGATGGCAACTCATTCTTATCAAATCAGTGCTTAGAGTTTATTAAACGAACTAGCTGAAGAGCCCGGCGCTGCCCGGGCTTAGTAACTAACTGTGGTTAGTTATAACAAATTATAATTATCCTCCATCCCATAGTCCCGTGCCCATATACCCATCATACATATCCTCCATCCCATAGTCCCGTGCCCATATACCCATCATACATATCCTCCATCCCATAGTCCCATGCCCATATACCCATCACACATCCTCCATCCCATAGTCCCGTGCCCATATACCCATAATACATATCCTCCATCCCATAGTCCCGTGCCCATATACCCATCATACATATCCGCCATTCCATAGTGTGGAATGGTGGATATGTATGATGGGTATATGGGCACAGGACTATGGGATGGCGGATATGTATGATGGGTATATGGGCATGGGACTATGAGATGAAGGATGTGTGATGGGTATATGGGCACTCGACTATGGGATGGCGAATATGTATGATGGGTATATGGGCATGGGACTATGGGATGGAGAATATGTATGATGGGGATATGGGCATGCAACTATGGGATAGAGGATGTGTGATGGGTATATGGGCACTCGACTATGGGAAGGAGGATATGTATGATGGGTATATGGGCACGGGCCTATGGGATGGTGGATATATATGATGTGTATATGGGCATGGGACTATGGGATGGAGGATGTGTGATGGGTAAATGGCCATGGGACTATGGGATGGAGGATGTGTGATGGGTATATGGGCACTCGACTATGGGATCCTGGATATGTATGATGGGTATATGGGCACGGGACTATGGGATGGAGGATAATTTGCTATAACTAACCATAGTTAGTTTCTATACCCGGGCAGCGCCAGGCTCTTCAACTAGTTCTAAATATTCTTCTATCACTGGCTAACATGGTACAAAGATATATATGTCACGTGTACCTGTCCTGTGTGACATGACCCACAGGTCGGTAAATAAAACAACAAGACAAAAAGGGGAACACCGGGGAAACAGTTACAACGGTGGGCCCTGCAATAGGGAATGGGGATGTAGAGATCTCCTACACTCCCCCGAGGCAGTGTCCCTGAACTCTCCTAACGTTCCCTATACAGGCTCTTCACCTGTCACCGAGCAGGATACCTGAATCCCTCACTATCCCTGTACCTATCCCTTCCCAGGGAACTGGATAGTGCGGACACTGGTCCCACTGCAGCACTAATACACAGGAAGGAATAAAGGGGAAAACACCAAGACACTTATATTTCTGTGCTGCAGTCACCAGGCAGCAGAGTGCAGCACCAGATCAGCTTTCAGCAGTGGCTTGACACCTCAGAGCCAGCTGCTACTTTCACCATCTTTCTCTGCTGCAGTCACCAGGCAGCAGAGTTCATCACTGGATTAACTTTCAGCAGTGGCTCGACACTTCAGAGCCAGCTGCTACCTTCACCAGGTTTCAGCAGTGGCTCAACACCTCAGAGCCAGCCACTCACTTCACCGTGGTTGAAATCCAAAAAGGACCTGCTATCACCAACCCCTGCTGGTACACCATGGGAATCCCGAATCTGACACAGATCCAAGAATTGGACTGTGACAATATATCTTTCCTGTATCAAAATAGAGTTTATTAGAATTTTGGAGTTTTTGCTTTTCTAACTTCCTTTTAATTATCTACAACAGGTTCCCAATGGGATTGAAATCACTCTGAGAGAGATTGCTTAGTATTAAAATTGTGCAGAAAGAAAAGCTTGTATATGGCACTGGTCACATGGATATAGTGCACAGTGTCTGGCTTACAGCATCTTAGTGACATCCATAGCATTAGATTAGGCAGGCTGCTACAAGGACAGACACCCTAGTTTGCAAGGCCAACATTGATAGGCTTGGCTGCACCATGAAATAATATAAAGTGCAAAAGAACACATATGAGGTATTGGTCAATATTTTGTCCAAAATAAGTAAGTTTGCAATCTGTTTCAAAGGTCCTCATACTTGTGAGTCCCTGTACTAAAATTAAAAGCAAAGCCAGGCAAAGAGGAATTAAAATTGCCTTCAAAATTCAAGAATTAATACAGCAAAAAAGAGCAACAGTGTTTATGTGCACAGGATGCAGTAAACTTACTTAATAAAGATGGAGGCAACATCTTTTCATTTTCCTTTTATGCAAATGGTACTGGTCTAAGCTGGTTATAGATGATGATAAACTCTATAAAGTGCCTTGGAAATTAATAGTGCTAGATAATCAAGTAAAATAAATAAAAAAACATAAGAAAATAGATTTAATGACTTATGTAGGAATGAAAGATCTTAGAGAGTCTCCCACCACTACTGTAAATGCAATGATCAGTTTCCTCTAAAATCAATTCAATCTATCTATCAATTCTATTGATCTAGGCTTAAGTTGAGATTATAGGATATTATGAAGCAATTGTAGATACTTACAATGAAAGTATTTGAGGATGTTTGTTAAAAGGTTCCATATAAAAAATCTCATATTTAAAGGCAAGATGTGAACAATCTTAAAGATATTAGTTTGAGCAAACACTGAAATCATTACCGATTGATTTAACAAACCAACACACGAAAGAGTCAAGCAATGAGCTAAAACTATGAAAAAAACATTACACCAATGGTGCTATCTTAATAGAACAATTCATACAAGATTTAGAATAGCTTTGCTCAAACTGCCCAATAAATGCAGAAGTCAAGCAAACATTTGTTTTTTTTTCTGAAAACCATTCTGTTTAGGGATTTCCCACCAACAAAAGTTCACTTTAATCAATGGATCTTTGAATAATAATAACTTCCTCAATTGGATGTGTTTAAATAAAATGTTCCTGTGCTGAGATAATCTTATAATTTTACCCTGCTGGGTACTGTGTAATGGTTGTGTCTCACCGTACAGGAACATGGTCTGATCATACCACAGCTCCTGGGCAGGGGAAGAAGCAAACAGAGTACACAGATAGCACAGCATGGGATCACAGCTGATTCTGTAAGGAAAAACATTTCCCTGCCTGTTTTTAAACAATGCTTTACTTCAAAGAAATAATCAGTTACAATCCTATCCAGTAATGTCTGTATAGTTTTTTTTTCTCTCCCCCTGCCTAGGCGATCAGACTGTGTTCCATGCACGGTCAGACACAGCTACACAGTACACAGCAGGGGCACATTTATAAGATTATCTCAGCACAGGAACATTTTATTTAAACACATCCAATTGTGGAAGTTATTATTATTTCAAGAACTATTGATTAAAATGAACTTTTGTTCATGGGAAAACCCCTTTGAAAAACTTCTTAAATTTATTTTGAATTGTTAATTTGGACCTTGATCAGCATCAGACAATTTAAAGGGGTATATCCATCTCAAAGTTCCAAGATCCTGGATACCTAAAGTCCTGCAATACCTGCACATGATGAAAGCGATATAGCGAATAAGAACTTTGCTACATTTCAAATTGCAGGTATTTGCTATTATTATTATTATTATTATTACACCTACTACATATTGGATAGTATCTTGGAGATGGAAATACCCTTTTAATGTGACCACAGTGTATATTGACACGTCTATATAAAAAATCATTCAGAATTTCAGCCAGAAAAGTAGGACAATATTTTTCTCACTTGTTATCTGTATGTTGCAGCTATTAATCATTTACAAGACCATTTGCAGTTTCCTATGTTACAGAATTGCAATGTATCAGTTAAATATGTAAAAATCTGATGATTTACTGTGGCCCATATGGGATCCGATTTTTTTTCTCCCACCCATAGACTTGAATGAGTGAGTCTCATTTGATTTCGGGAGGAAAATATTGCATCATGAGATTTTTGTAACCACAGATTTGATCAGTGAAGAAATTGTTTAACTGCACTGCCACTATAAAAAATATTGGCCTGAGCGTCATCCATTTTTTCTCAGTTTCAATGAATAGAACACCATGAAACCAAGGATATCAATGAAAGATTGGTCAAGATTAGAGATGAGAAAATCTGTAGATGTTTAGGTTCGCTGGGTTCAATGAACATACATTAAAAAGTTTGGTTTGGGTTCGAACTTGGCCCCCGACCAAAACCCAATAGAAGTTAATGGGGACCCGAACTTTGGTGATTTAAAATGGTTGCAAAATGGTCATAGTCAGGGCTAGGATGCTGCAAAAGGAACCTAAATGGGGAATTGCCCTGGAAACAAAATGTAGATAGGAAAATTATTTAAAATAAGACAAAATAAAAAAAGGAAAAGCACTAATCTTCAACCAGGAGGTGGAGGTCCAAGTGGAGGAGGTGGACATGACTGTGTAGGAGGAAGAGGCATGGGAGGATGTATCCTCCACTGTTTTAGTTTTTTTTTAGTAAGGAACAGACTTTAAAGAACATAGAATAAAAATTAAAAAACTATATATAACCAGGAGAGAAGGTCCAAGTAGAGTAGAATGTTGAGATGCATGTGGAAGTGGCATTGGAGGACGATGTAGCCAACCATTGGTTTTGTTTTTTTTTGGGGGGGGGCACTCTGAAAATAGGCAGTGTAATAATCTGCTGGACACTGTCTGGGTGTATACAGGCCATGTAATAATCTGCACTTTTTTAGGTTGAAAATAATGAGGAGAGCATCAAATAGGGGATATGGCTGTGCTGCAGGTGGTGGGGTAGCTGCTGCAGGGAGAGAGAGGACGTGGTAGAGCTGTACCTGCTACCAGGGCTGTGGAATCGGAGTCGTGAAGTCAGAGACGGTATAATGGACCAGGTGTGACTCCTAAAATATCTAATAAATTGGGTGCACTAGTTCAATGCAGTATGTGCTGTAATTTTTTTAATAAGAATTTAGGAAAGTTATAAAATGTCCTATAAATGTCTGTTCTATTCCTGATATAAGGATGTAGGCTTTTAGCTGAGATGAATCTGTGCTGTACTTTATGTACATGCTCAGTAGTGACCGGTGCTGTGGAGTCATAGATGAGATGAATCTGTGCTGCACTTTATGTACATGTCCATTAGTGACCAGTGCTCTGGAGTCAGAGTAGTGTAGTTGGGAGTCAGGAAAATTGAGGAATTGTAGGTTTGGCTTACAGACTCCGTAGCCCTGCCTGCTTAGTGCCCAAATTAAACACCTTCCTCTGGTGCTTGCAGGCATCAGGACGTTCTGTGCAATTTCGTAGGTACGAGTAAAAAGTGAATCCAGAACAAGTAGAGGTGGTTTTAAATTGGTTGGCTGAGAGTGCCTTTAGTTCCTTTGCTTGGACTTTCACCTGCTCTCCTGTTGAAAAGGTAGATTTGGCACCTGCCGCCCATGGGCATCTGTTTTCCACCTCACCCCCTTGCAAATCAGGAAAGCAGTCTGAGCCTCAAGTCATACAGCAGTCACTTCTGCTTTTTAATAACTCTGCTGGCTGTCGTTCCGTGGGCCATCCACCTGGACCTGTCCAACAATTGGAAGAAATTGAGTGCACTGATGCCCAACCACTTGCTCTGTTGGAGTATGAGTACATGGGAGGGGTAGTGCAAATGGTCAGCGGAACACTGCAGCACATCTCCGATGATGATGAAACACAGGTGCCAACTGCTGCAGCTTTCTTCTGTTTGTAGTCTGGTAAGGAGGGAAGGGGTGAGAACTAGGTGGAACATCATGCAGAGGATTTTTAGTTTTTTTAGAGCACTATTGATTCCATGGTGCTGTATATGAGGAGAGGTTACATACAACACAAAAATAGAAATACAATGAACAAACTAATAGTAACAGACAGGTATAGAGGGGAAAGGACCCTTCCCTTGTGGCTTTACATTCTACAGGATAATGAGGAAGGAGACAGTAGGTTCTGAGGTTTGCTGCAGCTCTGGTGTTGGTGTTGTGGCAGCGGGGTCATTGCAAGCAATAAGCTGTTCTGAAAACATGGGTTTTCAATATCCTCTTAAAATCCTCTTAAAATTTAAGAATGAAGGGGATAATTGGATATGTTGGGCCACAGAATTGTACAGAAAGGGTGATATTTGGAAGAAGTCTTGCAGGTGATTTGATGAGGAACACACTATTGTGTAGGAGAGAGGGAGGTCATGGGAGGAAGAGAGATTACATGGATAAGTTGTGAAACTGGGAGACAATGAAGGGATAAGCAGAGGGGAGAAGTGGAGGAGTAGCAAGGACAGCAGAGTTAAGGACAGACGGGAGAGGTGTGATGATGTGATGGGGATGAAAAGATTCTAGACCCCAAATGGAGTCAAGGCCATGGGAGTTATGTGGGCAGTTCAGAGGAAGCTTTAATAGAGTGGCAAACCCAAACAGAAATCTGGAAATACAATAAAATGTACGTGTTCTGTGTCCGATCACACAGGACAAAGGACAGTACACTAGGTGTCCTGTACAAATCCCATACTTTATGGTTTGGGTTCGCTCATCCCTAGTTAGGCTGCGAAACATAGAATGAGGCAAAGGCATAATCAGAAGATGGGCTTGTAATCAAAACCAGCAAATTGGACTGATAGTACCAGGTGACAAATGCTAGGGTGCAAGGAGAGGTCAAAATCAAGAGTCAAGGCTATGGTCAAAGTTAGAGTCAAACACCACAAAATAGCTAGCTCAATAAAAACTACATTCATCCATAGATAATGGTGTTAGGCTAGATTCCGCCTTAAAAACGTCATTGACCCATTGTCACTGAATGCTGTACAACCTTTTACAGCTGGTGGCTAAAAGCTGGAGATCAATACTGCGTAAAGAAAAGCCGAGTGACATAATTATTAGCAATAAATGTAAGCTTTTCTTTGACCCAAGTTTATTTTCAGTTTCCTTAGTGTTCCATTCACACCCGAATTTCTAATTTTGAGAATTATGGCGAGTCATGTAGGCCCTTGAAAGTATGAATATAGAGCTTAAGATTGCCTACCTCTGCTGACTAAAAATAATATTTGATGACTAACAAGAATGCTTTTTCACCTAGGTCCGTAACAGATTGTTCAGGGATGTGTTTCAGCTGCTGCAGTACACTTAGCAGTCTATGGCATCATCATTATAACCAAACTGTTAGCATTTCAATTACAGCAATTTGTTAAAGCTAATTCAGTGTGTATGGAGCGATACAGTGAAGCTTTGAAGGTAATTTTCAGCTTCAAAACAAGTTAACGCACAGTCACCTGTTCACCTTACCCTCTCTTGGGCATTTCCAAAGGAAAAATATATCCGTGACAGGTCCTTGTTTATTTTCAGATTGGCGCACTGTTTGCCACTACTGACCTTGCAAGCAGAATCAAGCCTTCTAGAGTCCGTGACCTTGCAGTCATTAAAATCTAATCACACAGTGGGCAGACTTCCATATTCATTAGGAAAAGAAGAAGATAGATTTGAACATGCTTTTGAAGTGACCAATACATTCATCAGCCAATTTCCTTTCCTTCTAAACAATCTTAGCCTAGTTAGGAATATTAATTGATTAATTGATACTGAAAGTCTTTTGCGCAAAAGCATTAGCATAACAATATTAAAATGCAATATGTTTTGCATGCAAAATAGTTTGGGATTTTTTTTCAACAGAAAACCTGAAACATATGGAAAATTACACGGCAGACAATCTGAAAAAGCAGAGCGGCAGAAGCGAGAACAATAACATAGTCTGAGTTTGTGAATAGAAAGGTGGATCTCATATTATTTCAATGTGGCCTTATTCATTAGATTAATGCAGACTGAACCCTTCAATTGTTGTGGGACCATATGATCATTTATTGTGCCTTAAAATTCCCACCTCTACTGAAAGGCCTCATTCAGATGTCCATATTTCACATAAATGTTCTATGCATGTTTTCTCATAGTTTGAAAACGTATGTATTATAAAACCGAAGATGAAATAAAAGTCTGCACCCTGTAGTAAGTAAATACATATATTGTAATAGTACAAATAAATAAGATAGGGTACGTAGTTAATATTATTTGGATAAAAAAAAAAATTAAAAGCTCTCCCACTGCTAAAAGGTGTACCCAATTGGTCCTAGCTCCAGTATTAAACCTCTCTATGTGTCAGCAAACCTGAAAACAGATGGGGTAGAGCAGGACCCAGACCCACATACGTATTATAGTCTGTAAAGCTGTTCATTTGTCTATGCTTCTATTGCGGACTGAGAGACCACAAAAAAAGTGATGTGTTTGATTTAAATAGAGTCATGGATCAATGAAACTTATTCGAATAATTTTGGTCCATGAAAAAAAATGAGCAGCAAACAGATGCCACCCATGTAACATCTGTGTGCTGTTCCTTTTTTACTTGGTCGACTTCTGAAATACATGTACATATACAGGGTCGGACTGAGGCGCCTGCCCCAGCGGAGCCGTGTGTGTACGAGGTGTATGGAGTGGAGCCGTGTGTGTACGAGGTGTACGGAGCGGAGCCGTGTGTGTACGAGGTGTACGGAGCAGTGCCGTGTGTGTATGAGGTGTACGGAGCAGAGCCGTGTGTGTGCGAGGTGTATGGAGCGGAGCTGTGTGTGTACGAGGTGTGCAGAGCGGAGCCGCATGTGTACGGGGTGTATGGAGCGGAGCCGTGTGTGTACGAGGTGTATGGAGTGGAGCCGTGTGTGTACGAGGTGTACGGAGCGGAGCCGTGTGTGTACGAGGTGTACGGAGCAGTGCCGTGTGTGTATGAGGTGTACGGAGCAGAGCCGTGTGTGTGCGAGGTGTATGGAGCCGTGTGTGTGTACGGAGTGTATGGAGCGGAGCCCTGTGTGTATGAAGTGTATGGAGCCGTGTGTGTGTACGGAGTGTATGGAGCGGAGTCCTGTGTGTATGAAGTGTACAGAGCTGTGTGTGTGCATGGGGTGTATGAAATGGAGCCCTGTGTGTATGAAGTATACGGAACTGAGCCATGTGTGTACAGAGCGGAGCAGAGCCATGTGTGTAGGAGGTTTACAGAGTGGAGCCATGTGTGTACTGAGTGGAGCCGTGTGTGTGCGAGGTGTACGGAGTGGAGCTGTGTGTGTATGAGGCATACAAAGTGGAACCGTGTGTGTATGAGGTGTGCGAAGCCATGCGTGTACAAGGTGTATGGTGGGGAGCATTCATACCTCCCAACCGTCCCGGATCCAGCAGGACAGTCCCGATTTTGAGAGTCTGCCCCACTGTACCGGCCAGGAGCTTACTTTTCCTGCGGACACAGGAGTACCTGGCAGAGCCCTGAAGAGCACCTTAAAATGTGCAAGTGACGTTCTATCGGAAGTGACGTGCTGGAAGCTGACCGGAAATTAGGTAATTTCGTGAGGAGATTGTGACGGAACCATGGAGGCACTTCACGGAATGCTTCAGATCCATCACCGTGTCCTCCTCAAGACAGCGCAGACAGCGGGATCGCCTTGAAATCGAGGATGCTGGCCATGTGAGCGGATCATGATATGTCCTGCACTGGGAGGCTCAGATTGGCATTACAATGGGAGCCAGGTTGCTATAGTATCTTTATAGAAACTTTCTTTCTCTCTCTGTTTCCTTCTCTCTCTCTCTCTCTTCTTTATTTCCATCTCTAATCTTTCTTTCTTTCTCGCTCTGTTTCTTTCCTTCTCTGTTCTTTCTTTTTTTCTCTGTTTCTTTCTCTCTCTCTGTTTTTTCTTTCCCTCTATAATCTTTCTTTCTTTCTCTGTTTTTCTTTCTCTGTTCATTCTTTCTTTCTTTCTTTCTTTCTTTCTGTTTCTTTCTCTCTCTCTGTTTTTTCTTTCCCTCTCTAATCTTTCTTTCTTTCTTTCTTTCTTTCTTTCTTTCTTTCTTTCTTTCTTTCTCCTTCTTTCACTTTCTCCTTCTGTTTCTTTCTCTCTCTGTTCTTTCTTTCCCTCTCAAATCTTTCTTACTTTCTCTCTCTAATCTTTCTTTTTTTTCTTTTTCTCTCTGTTCTTTCTTTCTTTCGCTCTCTCTTTCTTTCTCTCTCTCTGTTCTTTCTTTCTCTCTCTGTTCTGTCTTCCCCTCTCTCTGTTCTTTCTTTCTCTCTCTTGGTTCTTTCTTTCCCCTTTCTTTCTTTCTTTCTTTCTTTCTCTTTGTTCTCTTTCTTTCCCCTCTTTCTTTCTTTCTCTGTTCTTTCTTTCTTTCTCTTTCTTCTTCTGTTTCTTTCTCTCCCTCTGTTCTTTCTTTCCCTCTCAAATCTTTCTTACTTTCTCTCTCTAATCTTTCTTTTTTTTCTTTTTTTCTCTCTCTGTTTTTTCTTTTGCTCTCTCTTTCTTTCTCTCTCTGTTCTTTCTTTCTTTCTTTCTTTCTCTCTCTGTTCTTTCCTCCTCTCTCTGTTCTTTCTTTCTCTCTCTTGGTTCTTTCATTTCCCTTTCTTTCTCTTTGTTCTCTTTCTTTCCCTTCTTTCTTTCTTTCTCTCTGTTCTTTCTTTCTCTCTCTCTGTTCTTTCTTTCCCCTCTTTATCTCTCTTTGTTCTTTCTTTCGATCTCTGTTCTTTCTTTCCCCTCTTTCTTTCTCTCTCTGTTATTTCTTTCTCTCTCTAATCTTTCTTTCTTTCTCTCTCTGTTCTTTCTTTTTCTCTGTTCTTTCTTAGTTTCTTTCTTTCTGTTCTTTCTTTCTATCTCTGTTCTTTCTTTCTTTCTTTCTATCTCTGTTCTTTCTTTCTCTCTATGTTCTTTCTTTCTCTCTGTTCTTTCTTTCTCTCTGCTCTTTCTTTCTCTCTATGTTCTTTCTTGTTTCTTTCCCCTCTTTCTTTCTTCTCTCTCTGTTCTTTCTTTCTTTGCTTCTTTCTTTCTCTCCCTCTGTTCTTTCTTTCTCTTCTTTCTTTCTTTCTTTCTCTCTCTCTTTCTTTCTTTCTTTCTTTCTTTTTCTCTCTGTTCTCTTTCTCTCTCTGTTCTTTCTTTTTCTCTGTTCTTTCTTTCTTTCTTACTTTCTTTCTCTCTGTACTTTCTTTCTCTCTGCTCTTTCTTTCTTTCTCTATGTTCTTTATTTTTTTCTTTCTTCTTTCTCTGTTCTTTCTTTCTTTGTTTGTTTCTTTCTTTTTCTCTCTCTGTTCTTTCTTTCTTTCTCATCTTTCTTTCTCTCTCTGTTCTTTCTTTTGTTCTCTCTATGTTCTTTCTTTCTTTCTTTCCCATTTTTCTTTCTCTCTCTCTGTTCTTTCTTCCCCCTCTTTCTTTCTCTCTCTATTCTTTCTTTGTTTCTTTCGTATTCTCTCTCTGTTCTTTCTTTCTTTTCCCTTCTTTCTTTCTTTCTTTCTTTCTTTCTCTCTCTCTGTTCTTTCTTTTCCCTTCTTTCTTTCTTTCTTTCTTTCTTTCTCTCTGTTCTTTCTTTCTTTGTTTCTTTATTTCTCTCTGCTCTTTCTTTCCCCTCTTTCTTTCTCTCTATGTTCTTTCTTTTTTCTCTCTCTCTGTTCTTTCTTTCTCTCTCTGTTCTTTCTTTCTCTTTGTTCTTTCTTTCTCTCTCTCCATTATTTCTCTCTGTTTTCTTTTTTCTCTCTCACTCTGTTCTTTCTTTCTTTTCCTCAGTACCAGTGTGCCCATAGTGCGATCCACTGTACCCATAATGCCAGCCACTGTGCCCATAATGCCAGCCAGTACCAGTCAGTGTGATCAGCAGTGCTAAATGGGTGCAATTGGGGCATGGACATGGATGTGTCTAATTGTGAAATGGGTGTGTTCAGGGTGTGGCCTAAAATTTGCCGTGATGCGCACAGCACACCACAGCCTTTTTCCCTCTTTCCCGTCTTCAAAAGTTGGGAGGTATGATGGTGTGCCCCATGGATGATTTTTCTCTGGTGGGCCCAAGGTACTCCAGTCCAACACTGTACACATATACTGTATATATACACAGTGGGGTAAATAAGTATTTGATGAAAAAACATTGAATGGCCTAGAAGGCTGCCTATTTACCTTCTGGAAGACACTCTAGGGAGAAGATACCATGAACAGCCTCCGCCACACTTGAGCTGTCCACAAAAACCCAGCCCTTAACATGGCCAATTAACCCTTTTCCAGGTTCATAGCACTGAAGCTATCATCCTCAGTGACACATATCTCCCCTCCAGTATTTTACCAGTGACCATGTCACTATATATATATATATATATATGCAGTGAGTAAAATAAGTATTTAATACACTGTCTATTTTGCAAGTTTTCCCACCTACAAAGAATGGAGGGGTCTGTAATTTTTATTGTAGGTACACTTCAACTATGAGAGAAAGAATTTAAAAATAAAAAAGCAGAAAATTACATTACATGATTTTTAAATAATTAATTTGCATTCTAATGCATGAAATAAGTATTTGATACAATAGAAAAATATAACTTAATATTCAGAACAGAAACTTTTGTTTGAAATTACAGAGGTAAAATGTTTCCTGTAGATCTTGAACAAATTTGCACACACTGCAGTAGGAATTTTGGCCCACTCCCCCATACAGATCTCCAGATCTTTCAAGATTCATGGCTATTGCTGGGGAATATTGAGTTTCCGTTCCCTCCAAAGATTTTCCATTGAGTTCAGTTCTGGAGACTGGCTAAGCCACTTGATCATTTTGAAATGCCTCTTACGAAGCCACTTCTTATTTTCCCTGGCTGTGTGTTTCGGGTCATTGTCAGGCTGGAAGACCCAGCCTCGAGCCATCTTCAATGCTCTTACTGAAGGAAGTAGGTTGTTGGCCAAAATCTCACATTACATGACCCCATCCATCTTCCGTTCAATACGATTTAGTCGTCCTATCCGCTATGAAGAAAATAACCCCCTCAATATGATGTTTCCCCTACCATGCTTGTTCTTGGGGCTGTACTCATCCTTCTTCTTCCTCCAAATGCAGCGAGTTGAGTTGATACCAAAAAGTTCTATTTTGATCTCATCTGATCACATTACCTTTTTCCTGCTTCCTCTAGAGCATCAAGAAGGTCATTGGTGAACTTTAAACAGGCCTGGACATGTGCTGGCATTAGCAGGGGAAACTTGCATGCCCTGTAGGATTTTAATCCATGACGGTGTGTCACTAATGATATTGTTTGAGACTGTAGTCTCAGCTCTCTTCAGGTCATTGACAAGGTCCTCACCAACACAAAAAGAGGACTTAGAAATCCTCCAACGATTTTTCAAAAAACACCAGAAAAAAGGCAGAGATGCTTACCTGCTAAGGCCTCCAAACAAATGCACTACCAGGATGCAGTGGACCTGATTAAAGATGGCAGCAACACAATTGCAGCAATACAGATGAAACAACCACAGTAAACCTACCAATCCATGGAGGTTGGACTGAGCACTCCACACCTCAGCCTTAGGCAGTTTTAATTATACCAGGATCCTACTTTGCCATATAAATGTAGGCTAGCAGCCCACAAGAGGAGTCCCCACAGGATAGGTTCAAGCCATGAGAATCACCTTATCGCTGCTGCTGGGTGCACATGAATCGGCCAATTAAATTTTTTATATTTCCTAGTGCAGTAATGCAATTCACATTTCACATATTTCATGTTTGCATGCAATAGCGCTACAGAGTGGCACTTAATTTTGTTGGTTATGTATGGAGATAATTTGTAAGAACATGGAAGCTATGGTTATGGTTATATATGGAGATGGCTACTCTTAGTAAGCACCTGTACACACCTGATTTCTGCTTGGTATTGATGGTCAGTCTTTTGATGTTTGTATACATAGGTTCTCTGACTTTCACTCCACTCCTTAGTCTCAGGCAGTTTTAATTATAGCAGGATCCTACCTTCCCATATAAATGTAGGTTTTAGCCTAGGAGTGGATTCACAATAGTCAGGTTCCATCAACGAAAATCGCCTTATCGCTGCTGCCGGGTGCACATGAATTGGCTAATTGATGTGCTAAATATTTTTCATATTTTCTAGTGCCGTTGATATATTTGTAGACTCTCCTTTCAGTTTTCACTTTTGCAAGCTGGTCATCATTCTGGTTGCTCTTCTCTGAACTTGCTCCAGTTTGTTTATGTCTTTTTTAAAATGGGGTGCCCAGAATTGGACACAGTATTCCAAATAGGGTCTGACCAAAGAAGAATAAAGGAGAATAATTACTTCACGTGATCTAGACTGTATGCTTCTGTTAATTCAACTCAGAATTATGTTTCCGTTTTTTGATGCTGCATCACACTGTTAACTCAAGTTCAGAATGAAATCTATTAGTATATCCAAGTCTTTTTCACATGTTCTGTTGCTTAGTTCTGTTCCTCCCACTCTGTATACACTTTTTTCAATTTTCTTGCCCAGATGTATACTTTTCATTTCTTCCTGCTAAAAACCATTCTCTTAGTTGCTGCCCACAGTTCCAGTTTGCTTAGATCTTTTTGAATCCTCTCTCTCTTCTCCAGTATTAGCAATCTCTCCTAACTTTGTGTCATCAGCAAATTTAATCAGTGTACCCTCAATTCCTTCATCTGAGTCATTGATAAAGATTTTGGACAAACAGGGCCCAGGACAAAGCTCTGTAGTACCCCACTTGGGACATTCTTCTTTTCCAAAAATTTTTATTCTTTAAAACATTAAACAGAAGGGGTGGGGAGGAGGAGGGGGGAGGGGAGGAGGAAAGAGATAATAGGGAATTAGGGAACAAGTATCAGTTGACAAGGGATGCAACCCTTGAGTCGTAAACAAAGTCAACATTATAATCTGAAATATAATACCAGGGTATTAACTAAGGCAATGCAGAATAAACCGCATAAAGAGAGAAACAGTATTACAAAAATACACAATAGCAAGTCTGTATAGCAATATGAGTTTAGATTGTGTAAGGATGAAGTGATAGCGATATTGCAATATAACACTGATATGTCTTTGGAGAGAAATAAATCAAGTAGGTACATAGGGCTGAACTCTAGCATGGTAATGTTTAAGTGATGGGAGATGGGAAGACTTGGTCCCATTTTTGCCATTTACTAAAAAATGATTTGAACTGGTGGTTAGACAGAGCGAACTTTAGTTCATGGGAGCGATGGTGAGAAACTAATTGCATAATGACATTAGAGTTAGGAAGTGTAGGCCCTTTCCAGTGGTATGCAGTGGAGTTTTTTGCTACCATGCAAATATGTAAAAATAATGGTTTTAAAGAGGGTTCCCATTCTGCTATGTCTAAGGAAAGAAGTGCAGATTGTGGGCTCACAGTCATAGTAGAGCCGGCAAGTTTGCTTAGGATAGAAAAAATCTGAGTCCAAAAGGAGTGTGCTATTGGGCAGCTCCAAAATATGTGAAAAATGTCTCCTTTTTGCCCACAGTTTCTCCAACATTGAGCTGAGTTTGACGAGCCAAAGTGGGCCATTCTGGCCAGAGTTTAACACCAGTGGGAGGACACTTTGTAATGCGCCTCCTGCAAAGGAACTATAGGTTAGAGAAAGGGAGTCTTCCCAATCTTCTATGGAGAATGTGCGATTGAGAGTTTTTTCCCAGTTGATCATGTAAGGGTTTTTTTTTTTAAATTGAATCACCATTGAAACTGTCATATAAGAAGCTATGACTCCAAAATCTTGGATGTCCGCAGTTACATATCAGCTTCAAAGAGGTCTCAGAGAGGGTAGGCTTCTAATTTAAGAACAGCCTTAAGTTGTTCTTTAGAATCAGGAAATCCATAAATAGTGACGAGGGGATATTGTACTTAGTCTTGAGGGAGCTAAAGCTTAGAAAGTCTTTACCGTTAAAGATATCTCCTAACTTTTTGATATTCAAATCTGCCCAAGTAGGAGGAATAGTATGACCAATTATTGTATAAGATAAAGATAGAGGGATTTCTTGTAATATTTTGTCTTTGGAGTTTTATTATCTGATTTTAAGATTTTTAGCCAGGCAGTAGTTATTGCTTGGAAGACCGGATATTTTTGTTGAGTCTGATGCCTTCGGATTATTTTATCCAGTATTAAAAATTTAAGGGGTTTGGTATTTTTAATAGCAGTTTCAAGATCAAGCTAAGCTGGGTCGAGTGAATTAGAAAGCCAAGACAAACTGTGTTTGAGTAGGAGGGTGAGGTAATGTGCATTGAGGTTGGGAAAGCTAATTCCTCCGTGAGATTTTTTCTTATACAGGGATCTGGTGTCAGTCCTAGATCTTTTATTACCCCAAATAATTGAGTTTATTAGTGCTTGAATGTTCGTAAGACATATGGTGGGGATTGGCAGGGGTAAGCATCTCAGGATGTACAGAATTTTTGGCAGAGTAAATAATTTTACTACGAGATTCCTCCCCCACCGGGTCAAGTCTTTGTCCTTGAAAGATCTACTGTCTTTAAGAATTGATTCCTCTATTTTTTTAACGTTGGATTTGACTGTCTCCGATAGATTCTTATTAATGATTACGCCTAAATAAGTGAACTCCTTTTCGCACCAGTTCAATGTGGTTATAGCTTTGATGATTGTGATTTGTTCTTTTTGAACATGAAGTGGAAGAATGTTTGACTTTTGGTGATTTATTTTGAAGTTGGAGAGAGTTGAGAATCTATCTATTTCTCTGAGGGCTTCAGGGGTGGAGAGTTCAGGCCTTGTGAGAGTGAGTATTAAGTCATCGGCAAATAGACTCAACTTATGCTGACGAGTATGGGTGGTAAGACCTGTTATATTAGGATTTTGCCGTAGGTGTTCTGCTAATGGTTCCATGGCCATGTTGAATAGTAAGGGGGAAAGGGGACAGCCTTGTCGGGTACCATTGGAGATTGCAAAAGTCTCAGAAATATGGTTATTGCATATAATTTTTGCCTTAGTGCACGAATAAAGAGCCATGAAGGTAGTGGTTAGGGCTTCATTGAAGCCAAATTTGTTTAGAGTATATTTTAGATAACACCAGATTAAGCGGTCAAACGCTTTCTCAGCATCTACTGATATCAGAACTGTCGGTGTTTTTGACGTATTGGCTAATTTATTAGATCCAATTAGCCTCCTGGTAGCATCGGCCGGCTGTCTCCCCTTCGTAAACCCCATTTGGTCATTTTTATTAATTTTGGCAGTAGGGGACTAAGTCTGTTGGCTAGAATCTTAGAGAATAATTTAACGTCTGTATTTAGTAATGATACAGGGCGGAAATTATCTAAAGATTCAGGATCTCCCTTTTGTTTTGGAATAAGCGTAATTGACGCTTCTAACATCTCTGGGGGGAAGTGGCCTTTTTTTGAAATGTAGTTAAATGTCTCAGCCAAGTGTTGTGACAGGGTGTCATCAAAAGCTTTGTAGTAGGCGTTGTTGAACCCGTCTGGACCCGGGGATTTGTGCATTTTTAATTCCTTTATTGTTCCAGCTATTTCTAAGGGGGTGAATGGTGCTGACAGACTTATAAGGTCTTCATCACTCAGAAGGGGTAGGTTTATTTCTGAGAGATATTTGTTCAAGCCCCTAATGTTGTAAGAAACAAGTGTAAGACTCATGTTAGTAAGTTAATATGGACAATGGGTTAACCAGTGAAAATATGTTAAGTTATACAAGAGATATAAATCGCCAAAGCCTACAGAAGACTTAGAAACTTTAGTGTGAGCCTAGAAAGACAAACAGTTATGTAGAAATATGGACTATAGAACAAAGAAAATGTCAACTTTCAACAAATGGGTATAGAGTTAAGTATTAACGCTACAAGAAGAGAAACTGTTCAGGAAGTCCACTTTAAGAGGACTGCCTCTTATTACTGGGGGTAATCCGTGCCGAAGGGAATACGAGGAAAAACCTCAGAACTGTGGTGGTGTTCGAAGACCCAGCCAACAGAGTAGAGGAGCAAGATTAAGTTTAGGCTCATTTGCCATTATGAGACGAAACTCCCCCAAGTGATCTAATGAAATCAATTCCATCCTCCGGGTGGAATATTGGGATTGTTCTCCCTTTATGAAGCACCAACAATTTTGTGGGGTAACCCCACTTATAGGGGATGTTTCTGTCGTGAAGAGCTGCAGTAATTTTGCCGAAGGACTTCCATGCTTCGAGAGTGTCCTTGGAGAAATCTGGGAACACTTTTAATTCTTTATGACGTTCTGGGAAGGTTCCATGGGTTTTTAGGAAAGTCATGATCTTCTCCTTTGTTTTGAAAAAATGTATCCTGAGGATGGTGTCTCTTGGTAAATCTGATGAAATCTTCGGTGGTCTCGGTAGTCTGTGGGCCCTATCAATGGCTAGATCCGGTTCACTCAGTTCTGGTAAGGCTTGTCGGAAGATGTCTTGGATGTGACTTGTAAAATCGTCTTGAGCAATGCTCTCGGGGATTCCCCGGATTTTTATATTGTTGCTGCGTCCTCTATCCTCGAGATCCGCTAATTTCACTCTGAGCTTATGAACATCTGATGATAGGCGGTCAAGTTCGTTGTATGTAATCGAAGATCTACGCTCTAGCTTGTTGATCCTTTCTTCATGATTAGTTAGTTGTTTATCTATTTTGTCAAAATATTTTTGGAAAGACATATCAATGTCGGCTTTGATCATTCTACTCTGTTTTTCCAATTTGGCATTCATCTCCATGCTGTGTTTTTTTAGCAGGTTAGTCATAATGGCTTCAAAGTCAGGGCTGTTATCTTTTGCTTTAACGGATGTTTGTGGAAGGTTTGAGGTGACTGATTTCTTAGCAGATCTGGATGTATCCGTTTTCATTTTGTTTTTGGCTGGGCTTAGATTTGGGGAAGTGTCAGTGGAAGCATCATCATTGTCTTCAGCTTCTGAATTTTCCCTAGAAGAGTCAAATTTTTCACCCCATGACCCTGGTATTCTTCTTTTATTGTTTGTAGTGGAGTCCATTTTATCAGGGGAAGAAGTCTTTCCTAGCATTCTTGTTCGTGTGTTGAAGTTAGGAGAATGTTGTGGATCCTTATGTGAATCTAGCGAGCAAGGACTGTTTCTCAGGGGAGAACGTGACTTAACCGGACTAACAGGCTCTAATTGTTCCCTAGATTGCCAATGAAATCCAAATGATCTCTCAGAACCTCTGGAATTCTGTGGCTTAGATAAGGCATTTTTCCCCTTTACTTTTTGATTGCTCATTTTGAGAGAGATTTTATCTCCTATAGTCTGCTAATTTTGCAGAGAATATTATAATGAAATGAACCTATGAAAGTAGAAAAGAGTGGAGAGTTCTTGTCCACTGATAGGGTTAATGTATCTTTAGTAGCAGAGGGAGGAGAGACTGGGGGAGTTAGAAACAGTCCAGCACAGCAAGTCTCTCTGTGTTCCTGTTTTGATTGATAGGGAGGGCCAGAGGTAATAAATTGACTTTGTTGTCACCAGGGACCCACCAGAGATACTGTATGTGATGCCTGAGACCAATAAAAGCAACTATTGTAGAGGGGAGCTGAGGTTCTTTGGCCTTAATGATGACTAGTGTTACAGGCTTTTTATTGCAGATATCCTCAGTGACTGTCCTCAGCTTATCTCTAAGCAAACAAGAGGGAGAGAAGCGTTCTCTTAGATGTGGTGAGGGGGAGGGGAACGGGCAGCGCTTAAGGGACCACAGGAGCAGTGAAGCAGATTTAGCTATTTAGCTATCAATCTAGCAGTGAGCTATCTGCAGTTACTGGGTCACAACTAGTAGCGCTGGGGTCTCTGCAGCTTTTATAGTCTGTGTAGCAACTATGATCTTGGCCACGGGTCTGACGTCTCTCTCTCTGGCCCCAGGCACCAGAAGCCACGCAGCGCCTCAGGTAAGTTAGAAGAAGGGGGGAGGGAGGAGCGATGAAGCGTAAACCGCGGGGATACCACGGGAGAGTCCACTCACGGTTTGTAGTTGTCCGGTCTCCCCGCTGCCTGCGTCACTAATTCCTGCCGCTGGAAGGCTGCCGCAGTCCAAATCAGTTTAGGCCGTCAGCATCTAAGGCCTAACAGGCTGCGAAGATCAACGTTCAGACTCCCTGGCTTGTTATGATTGAGTCACCATAGGAGGCAGACACAAAAATAGAAGCTACGTCCAGAAAACCAGAGAAGTTGGCAACTATCAGATTGCAGACCCTTGAACCTATCAACACAACTAGCAGTAGCCGTGGGGGGTTCCTACGGTGCCCTAGACCCTTCGATCACAGCCGGAGAGCTAAATAGCCTAAAGACAGAAAAGGAAATCTAAACTGCCCCAGAGTAGACCCCAAAGTAAAAGGCAGCCCCCAACATTAATGACGGTGAAGCAAGATGAAAACACACTCACACAGATAGAAAGATAGGCTGAGCAAACAATGGGGCCCAAGCTAACTAAACAGAACAGGAAAGGAAGGTTGCTGTCTGCAATCTGCCAAAACCCTATCAAAAACATAAGCCAACAAGCTGATATGGAAAAGACTGAAGCAGCTAGGCTTCAAAAACTAAATCAGCACTCAGGTATTTTCAGAAGACAGCGCTAAAGGAATTCAGCTCACCCCAGCAGGGAATGGCAGAAATCCTGAAAAACAAAGCAAAACAAAGTCAAAGCACAAATGCAAAAAGCCGAGCAGAAAACTTAGCTTTAGAAGAGCAGGAATTCAGACTGGTCTCCAAGGATCCCACAGAGAAATCACCCGCAGGGCAGAAGGGCGTTGGCAGCCTTATATCCAGTCAGTAACTCCACTCAGCCAGTCATCATCATTAGGCTCAGGTGTTTGATAATCAGGCTCACTACCTTTCTTTACCAGAAGAGGGAGTTCCTCGGGCCTCAGTAGTGAAGGGGAAAATGAACTCACAACACTGGCTTTCAGATAAACACCAGAATGTTATCCAGGGTGGGTCTCCACGAGCGGGTCTCAGGTATCCCCCGAGCAGGAATGGGGCTCCAGAGAGTGGGGTGTCCAGCTCCCGCAGATCGAACAGCTGGTCTAGGAGAGTCCCAGGCTGTGAGGTCAGGCTAAATGAGGTAGGCCTCAAAGTGTGTTCCCCTTTCTAGTGGGACTAGATGGCCTATTTTGGTGTTAAAATGCTCTCCCAGTGGAGAGGAGTACGTCTCATCAGGTTTAGAGGCTGGATGGCCGGTATTTGTTGGTTTGTGAGTCGGATTGGGAGGTTTTTCCTCAGAGCTCCCAGAACTTGTGTCCTACATGCTCCAGACACAAGCCACGCCCCCCACTTGGGACATTCTTCTGATCACTAAGCCAGTTATTAATCTACCTAACAGTTGCCATGTCCATTCCATACTTGTTTTTTTTTTCAGTTATGATGGTATGAGATAATTTGTCAAATGCTTTGTTAAAGTCAAGACATACTATATCTACTGCATTTCCCTGATCCACCCAATCAGTGATTCTGTCATAGATGGAAATTAAGTTAGTCTGACATGACTTATTAGTAACAAAATCATGCTGACTCTGGTTAATTACTCACTTCTCATCCTGGTACTTGCATACCTCTTGTTTAATAATTTGTTCAAATATCTTTCCTGGTATAGAAGTCAGGCTCACCGGCCTATAGTTCCTTGGATCTAGCTTCTTCCCTTTTTTGAAGATAGGGACAACAGTTGCTCTTCTCCTGTTTTCTGGGACTTCTCCTGTTCTCCAAAAATTTTCAAAGATTATTGAGAGTGGTTCAATAATTTCCTCTGTTATCTCCTTCAGTATCCTAAGGTGGCATAAATCTGGAAAACATTAGAGTCAACCTTTACTCGACCTGAAATGTCTTCCTGCAATGAACCACACATTGCAATAAACTATACAATAAATGGACACAACATAAAGGTTAAAAAGTTATGAATAGAAAAATATGTTTTTTTTTTTTCCCAAAGAAACTTCCCTCTCATTGTAGTGCTTGGTATTGCAGCTGCAATGCCAAAGACATCACATAGTCATGAGTGGCCTTGTTCATGGAATAATAGAACTTAATAATCGTGGGCAACACTTTAAGTGTTCTATAAAAATTGTATACTGTAAAATGGAAAAAGCTGTTTTTTTCTATTAATGAGTTGTCCACTACTTAATAACTTACCACCATCAGGTCTAACAGCTGCAGCCAATCATAATTAGTAGGATTATTATAGGATCCAATTCAAAGTACTTGTTCTCACCCACAAAGCTCTCCACGGTGCGGCACCCCCCTACATCTCCTCCCTCATTTCTGTCTATCGGCCTAGCCGATCGCTGCGCTCTGCAAACGACTTTCGACTAACCTCTGCACTAATCCGTACCTCCCATTCCCGACTCCAAGACTTCTCCCATGCTGCTCCTATCCTCTGGAATGCTCTACCCCAAGAAATTAGGACTAACCACAATTTGCATAGTTTTAGGCGCTCCCTCAAAACACATTTGTTCAGAGCGGCTTATCACGTTCACTAATCAAAGTCATTCTATGTGTAAGTGTGCATGTGTAGCCCATTCACTATATCCATCCTTCACTCCCTCAAGATGGCTGGACCTTCATTGTAAATATACAATTGTAAATACACACCTGTATTTTGTATCTCCCTCACCTCATTGTAGATTGTAAGCTCTCACGAGCAGGGTCATCTCATCTTATTTTGTCTTATTTTGCTTTAATTATTGTATTGTTAACGTTGTTACTTATGGCTTGTGTTTTGAAACTGTTAAACTGTAAAGTGCTGCGGAATATGTTGGCGCTATATAAATAAAGATTATTATTATTATATTATATTATAATTGTAATAGGCTTTTATTAAATTACATGCTTGTAAGCCAGCACCTTGCTGCCAGTCACGTGTTTCATTGGGAGTCCATACTGGGTTTTTTTCCAGTGAGTTACCATCTGATCCACACTTCTGTACACCTTGTACAGATCCCCTTGACCCCTTCACACATTCATCTCCTGGTACTAGATCTGTTATAAGAGAGAACCTTACACTTAGCTAATCCCATTTGTTAGCAAGTTAGAGTAAAATTCTTAGAAAAATACTCAGTTTTCTTGCAGCCACCACAAAGGGCAAACATTTAGAGTAATAAAGTACATCCTGGAAGCTGCCATAATACATATGAAAATAATTTTCTGGATCCTGGTCCAGTGGCCATATTGGTATTCCATACCACAGGACAGGAACCATGCAAGCCATCTCCTATCTGGCAAACTGCCTCTATCATTGTAAGATACAGAGATATAAAATATTGAAATAGCTAACATATTTTGTATTATAGCAAAATAGAGATTATTGTAGCTGACAGTTCTTTTATTACTTGACCTTGTGTCAATTTCACTCATATCAATGTTTAGAGTATCTTAAAGTACAAAGGCGCGTGAGACCACAAGAAATTCCCCATTGTATTACAATCATTGGGGGTGATACCTTTTGGCCAACATGTCTCTCTATCATTTAAATACAGAGTGTGAAAGACAAATAATCAGGATATCGTTATTATTTGTAAGTATGTTGTAGGGAAACAACAGTCAGAACAAAGCATTTTTTGATCACAAAGTAAAATACAGTGTCTCCAAGTTGAAGGTGGAAGTGAACAGACAGAAACCCAAAAAGGATTACTTAGACCCAAGTGTGGCAAGGGAGGGAGAAACTGAAGTGAGGTGGACACTCAGGTATGAATCTATGAGAGAGGTAGGCGATACCAGGCAGAGGCGTATCTAGGCTTCCTGGCCCCCGGGGCAAGAATTTGGTTCAGCGCCCCCCCCACACCAAGTACATATGCGACTTGCACACTTAGCCATGTACTCACGAGCTGCTCTCCCTAATGCTCTCAATGTTCAGTAAAAAACTGAAAGCTCGTTGTCAAGTATGAAAATCGCATATGAGTGAAGTGTCCGTGTGATGCCACTGGAACCTGCAGAGCTGAATCCTGACATTGCAGACTTCTGAATTCTCACAACTAATGCACTGCACACTTTTAGGATTCTCCCCTGCCGATGTACAGTCATGTTAGCACAAGTATGTGATTTGTATACTTCTGGCCACATTCTGACTAGACGTGCCCGGCCTCGTTCCGTTCATTTTCATTGAGTGAAGCTACACATGCCTAGTCAGCATGTGACCGTATGTATATAAATTACCGGCACAAGAGAATCCTGACAGCGTTCAGTGAGCACTGTGAGAATTCAGAAGTCTGCAGTCACATAGAATGACTGCAGACTCCGTACAAACCTAGACAACCCATTTAATGTTCCTAACAAATAAAAAGATGAGAATTAGTCAGTGTCAGAAATAACATTTACATCCAAGTACCTTATAGATGACGTCTCTGGAGCCGTTCTCCTTTTCTTCTTCTTGTCCAGACCCCATGATGAGTTTTCTCATCCACAGCTGTCTCTGTAGACGTCCATCTTCTCCGGTCTTCTGCAGCAAATCTCCACACGATCCCCTTAAAGACCGTGGACGGGATAGTACGTCTACCGCGATCAGCGGCGCCCACGTGGTGAGCGCCGCTGATCGCGGCCGGGTGTCAGCTGATTATCACAGCTGACACCCGGCACAATGTGTCAGGGGCGGTCACAAACCGCCCCCGACACGTTAACCCCTTGCACACCGCGATCAAACACGATCGCGGTGTACCGGGGGTTAAAGGGAAGCATCGGTTACGGAGGGGGCTCCCTCCGTGCTTCCCTGAGCCCCCACGGCAGCGCAATGTGCAGCGCTGCTGCGGGGGGCTCCTTTCCTCCAGGCCTCCGAATCCAAGATGGTGACGGGAGCCTTCGGGGGCCTGAGAAAGCTGGCTTCCTCAGTGCCTGCAAAGCGCAGGCATGAGGAAGCCTTCTGCAGTGCCTGTGTCAGATCGCTGATCTGTCACAGTGATCTGTGATGTGACAGATCAGCGATCTGTCACAGGACAGTGATGACCCACCTGGGACTATTTAATAAAGTAAAAAAAAAAAAAAAAAAAGTGTAAAAATAATTAAAAAAAAATCGCCAAATATATTAGAAAAAAAAAAAAAATATTCCCCCAATAAATCCATTTTTTGGAAATAATAAAAAAAAAAACAATAAAAGTACACATATTAGGTATCGCCGCATCCGTAACGACCCGCCCTATAAAACTGTCCCATTAGTTAACCCCTTTAGCAAACCCCTTAAAAAATAAAAATAAAAAACGAAGCAAAAAATAATGATTTATTATCATACCGCCAAACAAAAAGTGTAATAACGCGCGATCAAAAAGACGCATATAAATATGCATGGTACCGCTGAAAACGTCATCTTGTCCCGCAAAAAACGAGCCACCACACAGCATCATCAGCGAAAAAATAAAAAAGTTATAGCTCGCTGAATAAAGCGATGCAAAAATAATTATTTTTTATATAAAATAGTTTTCATTGCATAAAACCGACAAAAACATAAAAAAACGACCTAAATGAGGTATCGCTGTAACCGTACTGACGTGAAGAATAAAACCTCTTTATCAATTTTACCACACGCGGAACGGTGTAAACGCACCCCCCCAAAAGAAATTCATGAAACGCTGGTTTTTGTTCATTCTGCGTCCCAAAAATTGGAATAAAAAGCGATCAAAAAATTCCACGTGCCTGAAAATGGTACCAATAAAAACGTCAACTCGTCCCGCAAAAAATAAGCCCTCACATGACTCGGTGGGTCAAAATACGGAAAAATTATAGCTCTCAATATGTGGTGATGCAAAAACTATTTTTACAATAGAAAGCGTCTTTTAGCGTGCGACAGCCGCCAAACATAAAAACCGCCATAAATAGTAAATCAAACCCCCCGTTATCACCCCCTTAGTTAGGGAAAAATAATAAAATAAAAAAAATGTATTTATTTCCATTTTTCCATTAGGGTTAGGGTTAGGGTTAGGGCTAGGGGTGTGTTGTGGTAGGGTTAGGGCTAGGGTTAGGGTTAGGGTAGGGTTAGGGTTAGGGCTAGGGCTAGGGTTAGGGTTAGGGCTAGGGTTAGGGCTAGGGTTAGGGCTAGGGTTAGGGCTAGGGGCGTGTTGGGGTTCGGGTTGGAGTTAGAATTGGGGGTTTCCACTGTTTGGGCACATCAGGGGCTCTCCAAATGCAACATGGCGTCTGATCTCAATTCCAGCCAATTCTGAGTTGAAAAAGTCAAATGGTGCTCCTTCCCTTCCAAGCTCTGCTATGCGCCCAAACAGTGTTTTACCCCCACATGTAGGGTATCAGCCTACTCAGGACAAATTGCAAAACAATTTTTGGGGTCCAATTTCTCCTGTTACCCTTAGGAAAATAAAAAATAGGGGGCAAAAATATCATTTTTGTGGAAAAAAATGATTTTTTATTTTCACGTCCGAGTGTTATAAACTTCTGTGAAGCACTTGGGGGTTCAAAGTGCTCACCACACAGCTAGATAAGTTCTGTGGGGGGTCTAGTGTCCAAAATGGGGTCACTTGTGGGGAGTTTCAATAGTTTAGGTACATCAGGGGCTCTCCAAACGCACATGACACCCGCAGACCATTCCATCAAAGTCTGCATTCCAAAACGTCACTGCTTCCCTTCCGAGCCCCGACGTGTGTCCATACAGTAGTTTTCTCCCACATATGGGGTGTCAGCGTACTCAGGACAAATTGGACAACAACTTTTGGGGGTCCAATTTCTCCTGTTACCCTTGGGAAAATGAAAAAATTGGGGACTAATTGATCATGTTTGTGGAAAAAAATACGATTTTTTTATTTTCAAGCCCGGGCATTATAAACTTCTGTGAAGCCCTTGGGGGTTCAAAGCGCTCACCACACATCTAGATAAGTTCCTTAGGGGGTCTCGTTTCCAAAATGGGGTCACTTGTGGGGGTTTCCACTGTTTAGGTACATTAGGGGCTCTCCAAAGGCAACATGACACCCGCAGACCATTCCATCAAAGTCTGCATTCCAAAACGTCACTACTTCCCTTCCGAGCCCTGACGTGTGTCCATACAGTAGTTTTATCCCACATATAGGGTGTCAGCGTACTCAGGACAAATTGGACAACAACATTTGGGGTTCAATTTCTCCTGTTACCCTTGGGAAAATAAAAAAAATTGGGGACTAATTGATCATGTTTGTGGAAAAAATACGATTTTTTTATTTTCATGCCCTGGCATTATAAACTTCTGTGAAGCCCTTGGGGGTTCAGAGTGCTCACCACACATCTAGATAAGTTCCTTGGGGGGTCTAGTTTACAAAATGGTGTCATTTGTGGGGGGTTTCCACTGTTTAGGTACATTAGGGGCTCTCCAAAGGCAACATGACACCCGCAGACCTTCCATCAAAGTCTGCATTCCAAAACGTCACTACTTCCCTTCCGAGCCCCGAAGTGTGCCCATACAGTAGTTTTCTCCCACGTATGGGGTATCAGCATACTCAGGACAAATTGGACAACAACTTTTGGGGTCCAATTTCTCCTGGTACCCTTGGGAAAATAAAAAAATGGTGACTAAAAGATCATGTTTGTGGAAAAAATACGAATTTTTTATTTTAACTCCCAGGCGTTGTAAACTTCTGTGAAGCACTGGGGGGGTCAAAGTGCTCACCACACATCTAGATAAGTTCCTTAGGGGGTCTAGTTTCCAAAATGGTGTCATTTGTGGGGGGTTCCACTGTTTTGGTACATCAGGAGTTTTCCAAACGCGACATGATGTCCGATCTAAATTCCAGCCAAGAACGTCAAATGGCGCTGCTTCCCTTCCGAGCTCTGCCATGCGCCCAAATAGTGGTTTATGCCCACATGTGGGGTATCAGCGTACTCAGGACAAATTGCACAATAACTTTTAGGGTCCTGTTACCCTTGGAAAAATAAGAATTGAGGGCGAAAAGATCATTTTTGTGGAAAAAAAATGATTTTTTAATTGTATGGCTTTATGTTATAAACTTCTGTGAAGCCCAAGGGGGTTCAAAGTTCTCACCACACATCTAGATAAGTTCCTTAGGGGGTCTAGTTTCCAAAATGGTGTCATTTTTGGGGGGTTTCCACTGTTTTGGTACATCAGGAGTTTTCCAAACGCGACATGGTGTCCGATCTCAATTCCAGCCAAAAACGTCAAATGGCGCTGCTTCCCTTCCGAGCTCTGCCATGCGCCCAAATAGTGGTTTACCCCCACATGTGGGGTATCAGCGTACTCAGGACAAATTGCACAATAACTTTTAGGGTCCTGTTACCCTTGGAAAAATAAGAATTGAGGGTGAAAAGATCATTTTTGTGGAAAAAATATGATTTTTTAATTGTATGGCTTTATGTTATAAACTTCTGTGAAGCCCATGGGGGTTCAAAGTTCTCACTACACATCTAGATAAGTTCCTTAGGGGGTCTAGTTTCCAAAATGGTGTCATTTGTGGGGGGTTTCCACTGTTTTGGTACATCAGGAGTTTTCCAAACGTGACATGGTGTCCGATCTCAATTCCAGCCAAAAACGTCAAATGGCGCTGCTTCCCTTCCGAGCTCTGCCATGCGCCCAAATAGTGGTTTACCCCCACATGTGGGGTATCAGCATACTCAGGACAAATTGCACAATAACTTTTAGGGTCCTGTTACCCTTGGGAAAATAAAAATTGGGGTGAAAAGATCATTTTTGTGGAAAAAATATGATTTTTTAATTGTACCGCTGTACGTTATAAACTTCTGTAAAGCCCTTGTGGGTTCAAAGTTCTCACCACATATCTAGATAAGTTCCTTGGGGGGTCTAGTTTCCAAAATGGGGTCACTTGTAGGGGGTTTCCACTGTTTAGGTACATCAGGGACTCTCCAAACGTGACATGGCGCCCAATCTGAATTCCAGCCAATTTTGCATTGAAAAAGTCAAACGGCGCTCCTTCCATTCTGAGCTCTGCCATGCGCCGAAACAGTCGTTCCCCCCACATATCAGGTATCTGTGTACTCAGGACAAATTGCACAATAACTTTTGCAGTTCAATTTCTCCTGTTACCCTTGGTAAAATAAAAAAAATTGAACCTGAAGTATTTTTTTTATGAAAAAAAGTTAGATGTTCATTTTTTTTTAAATATTCAAAAAAATTCCTGTGACGCACCTAAAGGGTTAATAAACTTCTTGAATGTGGTTTTGAGCACCTTAAGGGGTGCAGTTTTTAGAATGGTGTCACTTTTGGGTATTTTCTATCATATAGACCCCTCAAAGTGGCTTCAAATGTGATGTGGTCCTAAAAATAAAATGGTGTTGTAAAAATGAGAAATCGCTGGTCAACTTTTAACCCTTATAACTTCCTAACAAAAAAAAATTTTGGTTCCAAAATTGTGCTGATGTAAAGTAAACATGTGGGAAATGTTAGTTATCAAGTTTTTTGTGTGCCGTATCTCTGTGATTTAAGGGCAAAAAAATTCAAAGTTGGAAAATTGCGAAATTTTCAAAATTTTCGCCAAATTTCCGTTTTTCTCACAAATAAACGCAAGTTATTTGAATGAAATTTTACCACTAACATGAAGTACAATATGTCACGAGAAAACATTGTCAGAATCACTGGGATCCATGGAAGCGTTCCAGAGTTATGACCTCATAAAGGTACAGTGGTCAGAATTGTAAAAATTGGCCCGGTCATGAACGTGCAAACCACACTTGGGGGTGAAGGGGTTAATAACGTTTACAATTCTGGTATTTCTGACATAAAAGTCAGTCTGGCGCAAAGTCACTTGAGCATCATGCCACATCGATTATGTTGTGCAAAGCCAGCTAATCCAAAGAGGAACCAAATATGTTGTCAGGCAGGACACCGTTTGCAAGACTCCCATCAAGAGTCCATGGAATATTAACCTTACCACTCTTCTGGAGTCAAGTAAATTAATTTGCTTATCTATTTCAAATAGTTTATTGTGTTGATAATTGCATGGAATCAATGAGAAAATACATTCAAAACATATGAAGTCCATTTTTTAACACACTTATTGGGTTTAATGGGTGAGTATGATCTGAAAAAAGGATCAGCGCAGTGCATGCTGAGATATTTTTTACATTCTGACCGTCATATAAAAATCCTGATGTAAACTACCTCATTGGTCCATATTCTCTCTGTATGTGATTAGTTTTCATTTTCATACAGACAACACATGGATGTAAAATAAACATTTCTTGCGGATATGTCAGACATATCTGTAATGGTAATCGCCCCAAAAAATAGAGTGGAAAGTGTAGCTCTGCAACAGAAAAAGAAAGTTGCAATTTGCAAATAATCTCACTTTCAGTAGCTAATACATTACCATTCAAAAGTTTGGGGTGACGCAGACAATTTTGTGTTTTCCATGAAAACCCATACTTTTATTAATCAAGTGAGTTGCCAAATGAATTTAAAATCTAGTCCAGACATTGCTAAGGTTCGAAAAAAAGATTTTTATTAAGTAACTTAAGTAACTTTATTAAGTTACTTTTATTTTAGTAAGGAACTGTTCATCTCTTCTTCAGTCCTCCCCATTCACCTCACCTCCTCCTCAAAACTGTTCCTTAACATACAATCCTCTGCATCCAAACACAGACAGCCCCCTCATGCCCTCTCCTGCTCCCACCTGCTAACACTTTCTGTGCTCCTTCTCACGGCTGGTGATATCTCTCCAAATCCTGGTCCTCCTCACCACATTCCCACAGTCATTTCTACCTCCCATGCACGCTCTATCACAACCTTCCGTAACCACTCCAACCTTATACCCATTCACCCAGCCCCCGCTTCCCCAGTCCCACTAACAGGAGCTCTGTGGAATGCTCGCTCTGTCTGCAACAAGCTTTCCTACATCCATGATCTTTTTGTTACTACCAAACTTTCCTTCCTCGCCATCACCGAAACCTGGCTCACCCCTTCTGACACAGCCTCTTCTGCTGCACTCTCATATGGTGGCTTCCACCTTTCTCACACCCCCTGCCCCAGCAGCAAACATGGCGTAGGAGTTGGTTTTCTCCTGTCAGATACCTGCTCCTTCACCCCAATCCCACTGCCACCCTCTGTTACCCTCCCTTCCTTTGAGGTGCACTCTGTGCGCATCTACTCCCCTTCCAACCTCCAACTGGCTGTCATCTACCGCCCCCCAGGGCCAGCCACCACCTTCTTTGACCACTTCACCACCTGTCTACTTCATTTCCTTTCCGTGGACATCCCTACTATCATCATGGGCGGCTTCAACATCCCCATTGACACTTCCCTCTCAGCTTCCACTAAACTTCTATCTCTCACTTCCTCCTTCGGCCTCACTCAATGGTCTTCCACAGCCACCCACAAAGATGGCCACACACTGGACCTCATCTTCACCCGCCTCTGCTCCCTATCTAACCTCTCTAACTCACCTCTTCCTCTCTCTGACCACAACCTTCTCACATTCTCTTCCCTCTCCACTCCATGTCTACAATCCCCACCCCACAAACTTTCACACCCTCGCAGAAATCTTAAACACCTTGACCTACACTCATTCTCTGAATCCCTCCTCCCTCTCACAGATATAAGTTCCTTACACAATGCGGATGACGCTGCTGTTCTATATAACACCACAATAGCTGTAGCTTTGGAATCTGCTGCCCCACTTACACATACCAAAGCTCGCAAAATCAACAGACAGCCCTGGCACACCAGCCTGACCAAAGAACTGAGGCGAGCTTCCAGGGCTGCTGAGCGCAGATGGAAAAGATCACACTCCAACGAGCACTTCATCGCATTTAAACAGTCCCTCACTACTTTCAAGACCACACTCGCCACAGCTAAACAAACCTACTTCTCATCTCTCATATCCTCCCTGTCTCACAACCCTAAACAGTTATTCAACACCTTCAATTCTCTCCTCCGTCCCCCAGCACCTCCTCCCTCCCCACTCATCTCAGCTGAAGACTTTGCCTCATTTTTCAAGCAGAAGATTGATAACATCAGAGACAGTTTTGGTCAACAACCCCCAGAGCCCCTCCTCCCAACTTCCCAGCCCTCCACCTCCAAAATCAACTTCTCCACCATTACAGAAGATCGACTCTTCACTCTACTCTCAAGATCACATCTCACCACTTGTGCACTTGACCCGATCCCTTCCCACTTCATCCCAAACCTCACCACAGTCTTCATCCGAAACCTAACCCATCTCTTCAACCTATCACTAACAACTGGTGTTTTCCCCTCAAGCTTTAAACATGCCTCCATGACACCTATCCTCAAAAAGCCCTCTCTTGACCCATCCTCTGTATCTAGCTATCGCCCTATATCACTTCTCTCCTATGTCTCCAAGCTACTGGAACAACACGTCTACCTTGAACTGTCCTCCCATCTCTCTCTTCTTGCTCCCTCTTCGACCGCTTACAATCTGGCTTCCGGTCACACCACTCCACTGAAACTGCCCTTACTAAGGTCACCAATGAACTCTTAACCGCCAAGAGCAAGCGACACTACTCTGTCCTCCTCCTCCTGGACCTGTCGGCTGCCTTTGACACAGTGGACCATTCCCTATTATTACAGACCCTCTCATCCCTTGGCATCACAGACTTGGCCCTATCCTGGATCTCATCAAACCTATTAGACCGGACATTCAGCGTCTCCCACTCACACACCACCTCCTCACCTCGTCCCCTATCTGTCGGAGTCCCACAAGGTTCAGTCCTAGGACCCCTGCTCTTCTCCATTTGCACCTTTGGCCTGGGACAGCTCATAGAATCTCATGGATTTCAGTATCATCTCTATGCTGATCACACACAGATCTACATCTCTGGACCAGATATCACCTCCCTACTAACCAGAAACCCTCAAAGTCTGTCCAATATTTCATCCTTCTTCTCTGCTAGATTTCTGAAACTTAACATGGACAAAACAGAATTCATCATCTTTCCCCCATCTCATGTGACCTCCCCAACAAACCTATCCATTACAGTAAATGGCTGCCCACTCTCCCCAGTCCCACAAGCTCGCTGCCTCGGGGTAATCCTTGACGCTGATCTCTCCTTCAAACCACATATCCAAGCCCTTTCCACTTCCTGCCGACTTCAACTCAAAAATATTTCACGAATCCGTTCATTCCTCAACCAAAAATCTGCAAAACCCCTAGTCCATGCCCTCATAATCTCTCGCCTTGACTACTGCAACCTCCTGTTCTGTGGCCTCCCCTTGAACACTCTCGCACCCCTCCAATCTATTCTAAACTCTGCTGCCCGATTAATCCACCTGTCCCCCCAATATTCCCCAGCTTCTCCCCTCTGTCAATCCCTTCACTGGCTCCCCATTGCCTAGAGAGAGACTCCAGTACAAAACCCTAACCATGACATACAAAGCCATCCATAACCTGTCTCCTCCATACATCTGTGACCTCGTCTCCTGGTACTTTCCTGCACGCAACCTCCGATCCTCACAAGATCTCCTTCTCTACTCCCCTCTTATCTCCTCTTCCCACAATCGCATACAAGATTTCTCTCGCGCATCACCCCTACTCCGGAACTCTCTACCACAACATATCAGACTCTCACCTACCATCAAAACCTTCAAAAAGAGCCTGAAGACCCACCTCTTCCGACAAGCCTATAACTTGCAGTAACCACCGATCGACCAAACCGCTGCATGACCAGCTCTACCCTCGCCTACTGTATTTTCACCCATCCCTTGTAGATTGTGAGCCTTCACGGGCAGGGTCCTCTCTCCTCCTGTACCAGTTATGACTTGTATTGTTTAACATTATTGTACTTGTTTTTATGTATACCCCTCCTTACATGTAAAGTGCCATGGAATAAATGGCGCTATAACAATAAATAATAATAATAAATAATAATAATTGAAATAATAATTTTCTCCTTCAAACTTTGCTTTCGTCAAAGAATGCTCCCTTTTCAGCAATTACAGCATTGCAGACCTTTGGCATTCTAGCAATTAATTTGCTGAGGTAATTTGGAGAAATTTCACCCCACGCTTCCAGAAGCCCCTCCCAAAAGTTGGATTGGCTTGAGGGGCACTTTTTGCATACCATACGGCAAAGCTGCTCCCACAACAGATGATTGGGGTTGAGATCTGGTGACTGCACTGGCCACTCCATTACATATAGAATACCAGCTGCCTGCTTCTTCCCTAAATAGTTCTTGCATAATTTGGAGGTGTGCACTGGGTCATTGTACTGTTGTAGGATGAAATTGGCTCCAATCAAGCGCTGTTCACAGGATATGGCATGGCGTTGCAAAATGAAGTGATAACCCGGACCAGAGGGGTTTAGTAATGATTATTTCAAGTCTTTTAGTAATTTATTGGCCCCTCACCTTGTAAAAGTATTTAATTCAGCTTTCCAATCAGGTCAATTTCCCAAAGAGGTGCTGGAAGCGTCCATTGTTGTAATCCCTAAACCAAATTCTGACACTAGCCAAGTTTTTAATTATAGACCTATATCCCTCATCAACACAGACGTAAAAATTTACGCAATAATCTTGGCTAATAGACTAAATCAATTTCTCCCGACACTAATTTCCAACAATTAGATAGGCTTCATTAAAGTAAGACAATCCATAGATGGTGCAAGAAGGCTCATTAACATAATTAAGCTCATTTCCTCAAAAAACCTCAAAGCCACTGTCATCTCTCTTGATGCTGAGAAAGCGTTTGACCACCTTAATTGGTCTTATCTTGAAGCGACTCTCAAAAAATTTGGAATGAATTCTCGACTCACGGGAGGTAATATGGCTTTGTACTCCGGCCCTGGTCCGAGGATATATTCCAACAATCATCTTTCCCCTACGTTTAATATAGCTAATGGGACTACACAGGGCTGCCCCTTGTCACCATTGCTTTTCGCATTGGCCATTGAACCTCTGGCCCAATTAATCAGAAATAGTACAAAGATCTCAGGAATTAAAACCTTGCATAGAGATTTTAAAATAGCGTTATATGCAGATGATATAATTCTTACCCTTACCGATCCAAGCAACTCTATCACTGCCTTACAAACTCTAATCCAGAGTTTTCCAAGGTCTCTTATTTTAAAATAAATTACTCTAAATCCAAAATACTTGGCTTTAACCTGGGAATAGACCAAAGAAAAATGGAGGGCCTCTCGCTTTGGGGTTGGGCTACTGATGGGCTGACATACCTAGGCCTAAAATTTGTCAAAAATATAAACTCTCTTAAAAAAATTAAACTTAGAGATTCTTACCAAAAAGCTTTTTAATGAATTTCGTATATCTAGAGATGATGGACTTTCTTGGTGGGGAAGAATCATGATGGTTAAATCATACATCTTCCCAAAAATCCTATATCTATCGCTCTCTTCCTTTAAAAGTTCCCACTTCTTCTCTTACAAATCTCCAAGCCCCATTGAATTCCTTTATATGGAATAACAAAAGACCTAGAATAGCAAAAAACATTCTCTACAATCATAAATCTTATGGTGGAGCTGGTTCCCCAAATATCACGGTTTATTACACTGCAAATTTAGTCAAACAAAGCGCATTCTGGTGGCCACATGATAAGACACCAGCTTGGCATGAACTATAATTGTCTTTTAACAATTATAAACCTCTTCATCTACTAATTCTGAACTAACTCCTTCATAAAAAATTAATTGAAAACTCTCATCCAATTTTTCAAGCTATTTCTGAAGCTTGGAAAAAATTTTCTGTTCCAAAAAGAGGCTCTAATAAAGAAGTCACATTAAAAAATTTGACCTTACCAGTTATTTTTCAAGCATCCAATCAGACTATTGACCCTGATTGGTCTGCACTTGGTCTCAAAAGACTTAAAGATTTATACGATGGTGCTCTTTGTACACCTTATAACAAACTCAGGAATAGATTTCAATCTACTACTCCTGCTTTCTTACAATATGTCATCCTTACAGACAAACTCCAGGAGTTCCTTGCTATTTCACCAAGAATTTCTGAACCAGCAGTTAATCTTATTTGTAATATAGACCATAATATTTTCTGGAGTTTTGAGTATACTTACAAGTGGTGTAATAATACCTTTGCAATGGTCAAGACTCAAAATATTATCAAATGGGAAAACGAATAACATACAATAATTGACCCTCCTGACCTTGAACAGGCATGCTCCCTCTCGTACGCCTCTACCATTTCCTTATCACTACAAGAGACCCACTTCAAACTTTTAACGAAATGGTATTATACCCCTGTAAGACTCCATAGAATTAACCCTGAGAATTCTCCGCTCTGTTGGAGGGGTTGTGGTAGGCCGGGAAATATTTTGCATATATTTTGGCAATGTCCCAAAATTGTTCCCTTTTGGAGAAAGGTTTCAAATCTTATCGATTTTATCTTAGGAACGCGACTTATTTTGTCTCCTCGTCTGGCCCTTCTTTCTCTGGAACGCTGACAAAATTGACCCTACTAACAGGCTGTTGATTATGCACATTTTACTAGTTTCCAAACACAATATCGCTTTCCTTTGGAAAAATCCAAAACCTCCACAAATTAACGATATTATAGACAAAATTAGCCTTCATCATTCCTTTGAACTGAAATTTGCACATATGCATGATCAATTTGCCAAACATGCTAGGAAATGGTCTAGATGGCTGGAGCTGTTCTCTTAAGGTCTTCAACCAGAGTGCGCCTGCCTAGGCCCCTTTGGGGTTAGGTCTTTGGCTTGGAACGAATTTAATATATTATATGCTTAAATACTTACCTTTGTAATAGTTCATTGTATAATATGCTTCTGCATTAACATGTTACATTTTATGTATTTTTTACATTTGGACATTGCTGTCCTTCCTCTTTTCCTTCTTTTCCTTTTCATCTTTCCTTCCCTCCCCTACACCTTCTTCCCCATTTATTAAAACTCCAATAAAACATTTGGAAAACAAAATGGAGTGATAGCCTTCCTTATTCAAAATCCCTTTTACCTTGTACAAATCTCCCACTTTACCAGCACCAAAGCAACCCAAGACCATCACATTATCTCCACCATGTTTGACAGATGGCATCAGGCACTCTTCCTGCATCTTTTCAGTTGTTCTGCGTCTCACAAATGTTCTTCTGTGTGATCCAAACACCTCAAACTTGGATTTGTCTGTCCATAACACTTTTTTCCAATCTTCCTCTGTTCAATGTCTGTGTTCTTTTGCCCATATTAATATTTTCCTTTTATTAACCAGTCTCAGAAATGGCTTTATCTTTGCCACTCTGCCCTGAAGGCCAGCATCTCGGAGTCGCCTCTTCACTGTAGACATTGACACTGGCGTTTTGCATGTACTATTTAATGAAGCTGCCAGTTGAGGACCTGTGAGGCATCGATTTCTCAAACTACAGACTCTAATGTACTTGTCTTGTTGCTCAGTTGTGTAACGGGGCCTCCCACTTCTCTTTCTACTCTGGTTAGAGCCTGTTTGTGCTCTCCTCTGAAGGGAGTAGTACACACCATTGAAGGAAATCTTCAGTTTCTTGGCAATGTCTTGCATGGAGTTCATTCTGTTCAATTTCAGTCCCTTTACACAAATGCAATCTTTATTATGTCTTTTATCATGTAGTCAATAAAGATTTGTTTTATTTATACATTATTTTGGTTTCACACTTCTGTTTTTTTGGGTTTTGATATAGTTTGAGGTGTGTCCTTTAAATTTTTGGTCTAAATTTGGTGATTTGATTGATATTTCTGTGCTTTTGCAGTAATTCAGACCATGGATATTAAAGCCAGAGATCAGTTATGTCTCTCGAGTATTGATACTATTTTTAAGGGCGAAACTGTACAGAATGTTGTTGTTGA
Source organism: Dendrobates tinctorius (assembly GCF_039654945.1). Taxonomy (NCBI): domain Eukaryota; kingdom Metazoa; phylum Chordata; class Amphibia; order Anura; family Dendrobatidae; genus Dendrobates; species Dendrobates tinctorius. The sequence continues at coordinate 15,124,988 of NW_027361752.1, read as the reverse complement.
GAATGGGAGCACTACTGAGTTGAAAAATACCTTTAAACAGCTTGTCAGGAAAAGAGATAGGATCTGGTGGAACAAGGCTTCCCTTGAGAATTATCTAATGAAAAAATTGATTCCACGTGGCTTGAGAGTTAGAATTTTACCATCATTTCCCATTGAAGATGCCTTCTTTCGCAATAGATGGGAAGAATCTTGTAATATCTGTTCAAGGTAGAGACCCTTATTGGTATGAATAAGAAGACTTTGGAGACCTTAGAGGATGAAATTGACTCTCTACAGGTGAAACTTAATAACACACTTTCGTCTGTTGATATGGAGATCTTTAAAGCAGATATGGATAAACTTCTCACTGGTTGGGGTAAAGAAATTCAGGATACCAAAACAAAGAAATTTCAGCATGATTTACGTGATTATCAGTACAATGATGTATACAAGTGGCAACAGTCATCATCCTTTAAAAGGGCTCCTTCGAATTCATCATTGTCTTCCATGGAGAGCAATGCTGGATCTCGTTCCTTTAGGGATAACTCCACGAATAGAGGGAAACATGGTGGTGGCTATAGATATAGCCCATACCAACAAAGGAATTTGAGATCTAATAATAAATCATCCAAACTTCAGGTAATTAATTTGTCTGACATTGAGCTTTCCCAGGATCAGATTGATGTTCTTGGTCGTGGTTTAACCTTCTCCCCTGTGGCTTCTTTTGATTATTATTCAGCCATAAAAGATTTGCATTTATTTGCGAGGAAATTGGTTCTAAAGAAATTACATGATAAGGCACCGGCTGGTACCAAATGGACTGCTGAGGAATGTGAATCTATAGCTATTCTGGAGGAATTAAGCAATGAGACGTTCACTCCTACTCACAACAGTAAGTTCACAGCTTTAAAACCAAAAAAAAATTCCACCTCTCTGTCTCTATCCTTCCATTGAATTATTTGTCAAATTGGTAACAGATGAGTTTTGCCATATTCCCACCGGGATTAACCATGACAATTTGACAAGACAGCAAAGGACAGCCTTTAAAGAACTGAAATCACTCAGTGACATTATAATAAAGCCGGCTGATAAGGGAGGCAATATTGTGTTATGGCCCACCCCAATGTATGAAAAAGAAGCATTTCGCCAGTTGAGGGATGTTAAATGTTATAAGAGACTGACATGTAACCCTACCAATTCTTTTCAAAATCTATTAAGGGACCTAATTGAACAGGCTTTTTTTAATGGTACCATTTCCAAGGAACTTATGACTGGACTGATCATTGAGAATCCTCGAACACCTTGTTTGTACCTACTCCCTAAGGTACATAAATCTGTTACTAATCCACCTGGTCATCCCATCGTTTCTGGTGGTGGTAGCCTATGTGAACAGGTCAACACATTTCTTGACTTTCATCTAAAGTCGATGGTTGAAGCGCTTCCATCTTTTATTAAAGACACTGGTGATGTCCTAAGAAAATTGGAGGGTATACCACTTGAAGCTGACATGCGGCTTGTGTCCTTTGAAGTTGAATCTTTGCATTTGTCCATTCGACACACTGATGGCATTGAAGCCACGAGGACCTTTCTTCACATGTCCAATATCGAAAATGATCTTGCCGAATTTCTTTTGGTATTGCTTGAATATGCATTGACGCACAACTTTTTTATTTTTATGGAAGTTATGTATCTTCAACTCCAAGGGACCGCTATGGGGACTGCGTTTGCACCCTCATTTGCAAACCTATTTTTGGGGCTATGGGAATGTACTCTTTTCATGTCTAACACCATCCCATTGATTTCACATGTTTTAACATGGTTATGTTATATTGATGACATACTTGTTATCTGGCAAGGTTCTGAGAGTGATTTGCTGTCTTTTTCCTGAGACTTGAATAAAAATAATCTGAACATCACATTGACGTGTAAATATAGCCAGATGAGTATTGATTTCCTGGGCACTAAGATCTGTAAGGGTGATGATGGCTTTTTACACACTGAAGTCTTCAGAAAGCAGACAGCAGTCAATGCAGTATTACATGCCACTTCTTCTCATCCAAGACCTCTTAAGAGAAGCATCCCATATGGTCAATTTCTGAGGACCAGAAGGATTTGTTGCAGCGACTCTTCCTTCTCCAAACAGTCTCTTGAACTTGTACAACAATTTTCTGAAAGAGGGTATTCTAACAGAGTAATTTGTCAGGGTTTGAATAAAGCACGTAACCAGCAACGTGTTAATTTGCTTAAACATAAAATAAAGCCCTTCTCGTCCTCAGAGTTGAGATTTATCTCAACATTCAATGAGAAATGTAAATCTATGAAACTTGCTCTCCAAAAATTTTGGACGATTCTTCTAAGTGATTCAGTATTGGCAAGGAATATCCCTACTAATCCAATTATCACCTACAGGAGAATTAAGAATTTAAAAGATATGTTGGTGCACAGCTACTATAAAGGTCAGACCATGGGAAATTGCTTTGGTACTAGTGGGCCGAAATGGGGATTCTTCCCTTGTAAACAATGTCTGGCATGCTCTAATATGGATAGGGCTTTTGAATTTAAAACTGCTGATGGTCAGAAAACCTACCATATTACACAGAATGTCACCTGTGGGAGTGATCATGTCATTTATTACGCTACTTGCCCCTGTCCTCGAATATATATTGGCATGACCACCAATTGAAAAAACGTATTAGAGAACATGTCCGCGATATTTCCAGCGCAGGTGATATCACGGATGCCACACTATTAAAACCTATACCTCGTCACTTCAAGGCTGTCCATGGATGAAGCGCTAAGCTTTTGAGGGTGATTGGCATCGATCGTATCAACAAGGATTCTAGAGGTGATGATTTCAAAACCAAACTAGCTCAGAAAGAGACAAGGTGGATTTCCAAGATTGGCTCACTTCAACCTCATGGATTAAATGAGTTTTTAAGTTTTGCTCCCTTTTTATAATATTTTGGATCTGATGGTTGTCATGGTCTCAGTTCGGGTTTTACTCGCACACGTGGGGTTTATGTCTGGAACCAGTGCTGATGACTGGCATTTCTGGGATTTAAAGGTTGTGATCCCAGTGCAGGCTTACCTGCACACCTGGGGCTATGATTGTGGCCTCTCCCTGGCTCTGGGAGAGGCTTCTTATTGCCTCAAGACACTCCCATCCCCGTCAGTTATACTTTCGCCCTTGGCATTGTGTGGTGACCCCTGAGTGTGTTTGAGATGTGTTCTGGTTGCTTGATTCTCTGTGTACGACTCAGTCTGTTCTCTGGATATTGCTTTGGATTCTGCTTGGTACCTTCTATGTCTGTTTGGTTTTGACTTCTGCTTGGCCCTGACTATCCGTTCTGTCTCATCCCTGGTACTTTACTGATATCTCTGTGTATGACCTCCATTTTGCCTGACTCTGAGTATTTCTGTATAGTGTCCTGCCATCTCTGAAAGCAGGACACTAAGCCCCGCCCCCTTATAGTCACAAGACCGTAGGTCCTGTGACTGCTTGCTAAACTTCAGCATCCACAGGTCCTGTGTATCTGTACTTTCCAGCTGTACCTGACCCCGAGTCCCCTACAGTGCGGGTGAGTCCCTGCTCAGCGGAGGCTGCACGCCGGCGCTGACAGGATCCTGACAATGGTGCTTGGATCTCATATTTTAATGTGGTAATTTTATGGTTGTTTGTGCTTACTCTAATTTTGTTTTTTGTTCTTTTTAGATTATATTGCTACGCATTTGTCTTGTGATTGATCCTTTGTCCTTCTTGATATCCATGATGACTTGAATTCACCTTGCCTGATATTTTTTATTGCTTATTTTCTGACCATGAAGAGGAGGCTGTCCAGCAGATTTTGTTCTTTATAATATTTTAATAATATGTGTGGAATGAGATTTTTTGATGGGATTTACTCTTTTACTTCATTCTTATTTAATTTTTTTATTATTTTTTATGTTTTGCATACATTGGCATAATATTCTTCTTTTTTTATGTAATATTGTAATCACATTTTTTGCTAATTCATGTGGTTATTGTTTATGGTCAAACGTCACTATAACACTCTTATTGTATATTATTATTTTATATTATTGGTTATTGTATATTTCTATATGTACATATACATATATATTCTTTCTTTTATATGTATTCTCCCATTTGTTTTTTATTATTGTATTTGGATATTTATTATCCTCTTACAATTATCTTTCCTTCACTTTTTATCCCGTTCATTTTTTCTCTTTTTTATTTTTTTGTTCACACACATTCACACTTTTACTTTTTTCTACCACACATGATGTCTTTTCCTTTTCCTCTTTTTCAAGTTGTCAGCACAGACTCCCTCTGTGTAGCGGTGTGCGCTTGTGCCGGCTGGCGTGACTGGGTTGCCGTAGCGACGCGTCCCCTTTGTCATCCTCCCTTCCCTGCTCCTGATGCGTCGGAGTTGGGCGGGGAGTGATGACGTGGGACGCATTGCCGAGGCAGCGCATCCTACAGCGTCATCCTCCCTTCCCTGCTCCTTGCACGTCGGAGTGGGGACTGATGACGTGGGTCCACCGCTTCCCGTCCTACACAGCTGCTTCAAGGCGCCACATTACCGCACATATATAAACTGGCATCTTCACCCTAATTACACACATGTCCCCCTGGAAGAAGCTACTAGCGAAACGCGTGTCGGGGCTTACTCCCTGCTGGTCTACATGGTAATTATGCCTTTTTATTGACGGTCAGCTTAAATTTATGCGCAGCACTATGGTCACATAGCTATTTCAGTAGCCTACTGGGCACTTGCATTTGCACCTATACAACGATCATAGCCTGCTTATTTATTTATTTTTGGCACTATTGCACTTTATGCTTTGCTGGTTGTCACTTGTATTTACTTTTGCACTATTGCACTTTATATTTTGTTATTGGGGATATCTGTTGCTATGTCTGTAGCCACTTGGTTTGTTTTTTTTACATTACATTAGATCTATTTATTACTTATTTGGAGTAATTTTACATTTATGCACTTCTAGCATGATCTGTAATTTTTAACGTGATGTGGCTACTGTATGTTTCTTACTCAAGTACATGTGTTTGCATATATAAAGCTTTTCCCTTGTAGACCTCTTGGAGTTCATTCTGTTCAATTTCAGTCCCTTTACACAAATGCAATTTTTATTATGTCTTTTATCATGTAGTCAATAAAGATTTGTTTTATTTATATTTTGGTTTCACACTTACGTTTTTGGGTTTTTTTTTCTTGCATGGAATAGCCTTCATTTCTATGACAAAAATAGACTGTCGAGTTTCACATGATAGTTTTTTTTTCTGGCCATTTTGAGATTTTAATGGAACCAGCAAATGTAAAGCTCCAGATTCTCAACTAGCTCAAAGGAAGGTCAGGTTTATAGCTTCTCTAATCAGCCAAACTGTTTTTAGGTGTGCTTACATACTTGCACAAGGGTTTTCAATGGTATTCTAACCATCCATTAGCCTTCTTACACAGTTAGAAAACAAAAGAACCATTAGAACACTGGAGTGATGGTTGATGGAAATGGGCTTCTATACACCTATGAACATATTGCATTAGAAACCAGACGTTTGCAGCAAAAATAGTCATTTACCACATTAATAATGTATAGAGTGTATTTCTGAATCATTTAATGTTAGCTTCAAAACTGTGCTTTTATTTAAAAAATAAGGAAATTTTTAAGTGACCCTAAACTTTTGAACGATAGTGTACAATTAGATATTTAGCTTAACAGTGTTGCTGCAACTTTTTTTTGTCATTTTTCCCATTCTGTTTCCCCTTTTGGAATTGATTAATTAAAATGAACCTGTTAACAATATTTTGCTAAGTAACCTACAGACACTGTCAGATTGGCAGTGTTAAATTGATTAATATGATACCTGGGGTGAAAAAAAATCCATCTTGTGGTTCTTGTGTAATCAGTGTTAGAAGTTTTCAGTTATGATGTACTCGTGCTCCGGGGCAGGACTGTAGGCAGAGTCTTATCTTCCTGCTCTAAGCCAGAGAAACCAAGGAAATACCTGCCCACAGGTCGCCTCAAAGCACAAGCATGTTCCTACTCATAGAGACCGACAGCTTGTGCTTCGGGGTGACGTGTGGTCAGGTCCTTCCTTGGATTTTCTGGCCTAGAGCAGGAAAATAAGACTTTGCCTATAGTCCTGCCCTGGAGAATGGGCATATCATTAACTGAAAACTTCTTACACTAATTACACAAGAACCACAAGACAGATTTCTTCACTCCAAGTACCAATTTAATCAGTTTGACACTGTCAACGTGACAGTGTCTGTAGTTTACTTAGCAACATTCTGATGACAGGTTCGCTTTAATAGTCCATTACTTTTAATAGTGGGAGACCACTTTAACCACTTGGAATTGTATTGTAGTATTGTTTTTTTCATTTGTATTCTACAGAGTTTTTTATCTGTTTATTTATGGATGAACAGGAATTGCACAAACAACAGTATCAATAACATTAAAGGGAAATGCCATTTCCCAAAAGGAATACTTAGTCTAGCAAATAAGACTGAACAATGTTAAAGTGAGGCACTAGAAATGTACATTGTCAGCCCTGGTTGCATGCAAATCATTTTCTCTCTGCTCGGCTCTAATTGCACTGTCAGTATTTAAAAGCAACAGTGTTTCATTCTTCTTAAGTCATGTTCAATACATATTTTCAATACAAATTATTTTGCAGCCCTGTGTGGGTTATAGGACAAATGGAAATGAAAACATAAATTCACAAAATATATCTGAAAGTGGCTTTTCATGTGCAGAATAATAAAAGCACAGAACAGCCTCTAGGCAAAGTTGTTGAGGCAAAAAAAGTACTGGTGTCATTGAAGAAACAATTAGAATCCTTCCTTGGGGAAATGAGGTAGGGAGAGGATGTGTCTTGATAGACCAAATGACCTTTACTAACTCTCTGAAAAAGCTCTCATGTTCTTTATTATTCTGTGGAATAATGTTTTTGCAGATTGTCCTCCAGCAATGTAGAGCTCTACCTGAATTTATTCTCATCACTCTCTTTCCACCAAAGCTGATTACATAATTTAATGCTCGAAACACAAATCTCCTGTTCTAAACACTGCATTTACAGGTAGCGTAGCATTATTATTATCTTTCCTGTTTTGTGTTTTTTCTTCGATAAATCACCCATGGGAAAGAAATCTTACTAACGCAAGGTGCATGTGATGGGGGAAAGGATTTTTTTTCCTGACTTTGAAATTAACTGCTTCATATGCAGAAAAGTTTTATCAAAACTAGGTTACGACTAAGGGTCCCGTAACATTTAGCGATGCACCAGCGATCCCAAAAACGATACGACCTGGTCAGAATCGCTGGTGCATCGCTAAATGGTCGCTAGTGAGCTACCAAACAGGCAGATCTCACCAGCGACGCAGCAGTGATAAGCGATCCGTCGGCGTTCGCTCTTACCTTTCACACCGCAGCAATGATGACGACTTCTGCCTGCGTCCATGGGTCGCTAGTCAGTGCCAGCAGGACGCCAATGACGAAAAAATGGCCCAGGCCATTCCAGCGCGATCAGCGATATCCAGAGGGGGGGCCAGTCGCAGGTACGTGTCACACAAAGCGAGATTGCTAGCGATATCACTGTTGCGTCACAAAATCTGTTACATTATAAGAGTGACTGCTGAGAGTCTGAGAAGGGATGGCGTGTGGCGCTGGACACTGGAGAGTGGTGGTAGGTGAGTATGTTACATCTACATGTACACTTTGCACTGAAATACTGCAATTTGAGCTATGCGTGATGATGACTTCCTTAAGACCTTGCAATTTGTTTGTTTTTTATAGCCAAATTGCATCTGTAAAATGGTCAGTGAGTAAAAAATGTAATCAATTTTTTGGTTGTTCACTTAGTATTACTCAACGTCTATAGTGGTATATCAGCCCGGACTGTACAAAATTCACATGAATAAAACTATAAGCATGCCCAGATTCAGTATTATGGAAGCCTCCTCATAATGTAAGAGAGAATAAATTCTCAAGGTGGTTTTTTTAATGGAAATTCGGAATATGTTCTTTTAAAATGAAGTATATAGCCTCAGGAAGCTGTATTAGGTATGCAATTCCACCTAAATATACAAAGCAAATGTTGTAGCACCAGCTCATTTACCATATTTTTCAGACTGTAAGATGCACTGGACCATAAGACACATCCCAAATTTTCAGATGGAAAATAGAGGAAAAAATTAATGTGTCAAATGGGGGTCCGTCTTACAGTCTGAATTCAGCTTACCGAAGGGAACAGCAGCGCTTGTTGAGCATGGTCACAGGGGGTGTTCGATAGTCCTGCGATATGACTCCCATCTCAGACTGGTGCACAAGGTTCGGAGATGCTCTGCGGTGCGGGGGCTACACCAGCATCTTGTGAAAGCCTGGAGGCCCCGCATATCCATTGCTGCGATGTGGTGGCCTCTGGGAGAATGGCCACTGGGGTGGCGCATGCTAAGACTGAGATCTCAACCTGAAATTTCAGGGAGAAAAGAAGATCTTGTTGCCGAGATCTCAATCTGAGCATGAGGCGGCCATTTTCCTGGAGGCCACCGCATTGCAGCAATGGATGTGTGGGGCCTCCGGGCTTTCACAAGATGCTGATGCAGCTCCCACACCACAGAGAACCGCCGAACCTGTCGCACCAGCCTGGGAAGGGAGTGTGATAATTGCCCTGCAGCGTCGGACCACTGCAGAATCGCCCCACTCCTGCTGCCGCCACACTAGTTGTAAGTATATTCCAACTATAAGATGCATTACATTACTCTGTGCTCTTTCAAATCAATGGGAAACACAGGCACAGTCCTGGCAGGTGTTTTTGCGTAGTTGGAACTTGTGGTGTTGCCCAGCCAGGAGTTTGTAATTTTTCTAGAGTAGTTCATCAGCATATATAATTAGATGCACTTTGCCCTCTGCTGTGAGCTGTGGGTCGTGCCACACTGTATTTAAACTTCTAGCACATTACAGTTGCCAGTTATCATTGAATTCTGTCCCTGTTCTGTTGTCTTATACTCAGGTGCCTAGCTTACCGTATTTTTCGGACTATAAGATGCACGGGACCATAAGACGCACCCCAATTTCCAGAGGGAAAATAGGGAAAAAAATAATAATGTGTCAAATGGGGGTCCGTCTTACAGTCCGAATTCAGCTTACCTGGGAAGGGATCCGGCACAGGTGGAGGAGTAGTCACAGGGGTCATTCAGTGGTCCAGGCTCGTGCGGTGGCGGCTCTGTGCTGGGGCAGGTTTGTTGTGCTGGGGCAGCTGTGCTGGGGCAGGGGCAGCTGTCCTGAGGCTGGGGCTGCTGTCCTGAGGCTGGGGCAGCTGTGCTGGGGCAGGTGCAGCTGTCCTGAGGCTGGGGCAGCTGTGTGGGGCTGGGGCAGCTGTCCTGAGGCTGGGGCAGCTGTGTGGGGCTGGGGCAGCTGTCCTGAGGCTGGGGCAGCTGTGTGGGGCTGGGGCAGCTGTCCTGGGGCAGGGGCAGCTGTCCTGAGGCTGGGGCAGCTGTGTGGGGCTGGGGCAGCTGTCCTGAGGCTGGGGCAGCTGTCCTGAGGCTGGGGCAGCTCTGTGGGGCTGGGGCAGCTGTCCTGAGGCTGGAGCAGCTGTCCTGGGGCTGGGGCAGCTGTGCTGGGGCAGCTGTCCTGAGGCTGGGGCAGCTTTGCTGGGGCAGCTGTCCTAAGGCTGTGGCAGCTGTGTGGGGCTGGGGCAGCTGTCCTGGGGCAGGGGCAGCTGTCCTGAGGCTGGGGCAGCTGTGTGGGGCTGGGGCAGCTGTCCTGAGGCTGGGGCAGCTGTCCTGAGGCTGGGGCAGCTCTGTGGGGCTGGGGAAGCTGTCCTGAGGCTGGGGCAGCTTTGCTGGGGCAGCTGTCCTGAAGCTGGGGCAGCTGTGCTGGGGCAGCTGTCCTGAAGCTGGGGCAGCTGTGCTGGGGCAGGTGGACCTATGCGGGGCGGTGGTGGCGGCGTGCTGTGCTCCGGTGCAGGGGCGGAGGCTCCGCCGGCATTTCTCGTTACTCAGAGGTACATTCTGATACCCCTTGACTGAGCTTTAGACATTAAAAAAAGACATCTTTGAAATCTGTGTCCTTTTCCCGCCATTTTACTGCAAGGTGACACCATTTTGAACCGTGAGTGAAAAAATCCTTTCCCTGCTCCTTCCATTACCCACCAGCTGTACTTGTCCTCAGAAAAAGTATCTCCACGCTTGTCTACCACATTTTAAAGATTTTTATTGTCTTTTGGAGATTTTTTTTACAAAAATCCTGTCATATACCAGCTGATTGGCGGAAGGATACAAAATAGTCCCCACCCTGTGCCTAATCTGACAGGATTTCTCTCGTTGCATAATTTAAAGACATTGACTTTTTTTGGAATCTCCTCTTGTCTGTTTTAGACCCTTTGGAAGTCCCAGGGTGTCCTAATTTAGCTATATTCCCCTGCTCTGTGCGAGGCTGCGGGAGCTATAACGGCTGCAGAGGGATCTCTTTCATCTCAACATCCTATCTCAAGTACGCCATTTTCCTGTCATAACAGATCTGTGAGGCAGAAGGACACAAAATAGTCCGTGATTTGTGCCTATTTCTATGTTACCTCTGCTCCCCACCTCTCCTGTGCGGCTCCACTGGGGTGATCTACCTTTCTTCAGCGGTGCCGTGTATCAGCTGCCGGCTCCCCTGTTGCATATTTTATGAGCAGGGACTGACGTCACTGAGCCCTGTGTGAAGACTAGCCGCATGTCACGGCTGCATTTAAAGTCACAGGGAGCGAGTCTATATCAGCGCGCAGTTAATTAATGATTTTACTGTATGCATCATACAATATTAAAAGTGCTATCTGATTCTGTGGTGTATCTCATTCCTCACGGTCCCTTTTATAAAAAGGCATAGGAAGACACAAGAATTTTCTATATTTTTAACGTTTATTCAGTAACTAGCTGAAGAGCCCGGCGCTGCCCGGGCATAGTAACTAACTGTGGTTAGTTATAACAAATTATAATTATCCTCCATCCCATAGTCCCGTGCCCATATACCCATCATACATATCCACCATCCCATAGGCCCGTGCCCATATACCCATCATACATATCCTCCATCCCATAGTCCCGTGTCCATATATCCATCATACATATCCGCCATCCCATAGTCCCATGCCCATATACTCATCATACATATTCACCATCCCATAGTCGAGTGCCCATATACCCATCACACATCCTTCATCTCATAGTCCCATGCCCATATACCCATCATACATATCCACCATCCCACAGTCCCGTGCCCATATACCCATCATACATATCCGCCATCCCATAGTCCCGTGCCCATATACCCGTTATACATATCCTCCATCCCATAGTCCAGTGCCCATATACCAGTCATACATATCCTCCATCCCATAGTCCAGTGCCCATATACATATCCTCCAGCCCATAGTCCCGTGCCCATATACCCGTCATACATATCCTCCATCCCATAGTCCAGTGCCCATATACCCATCACACATCCTCCATCCCATAGTCCAGTGCCCATATACCCATCACACATCCTCCATCCCATGGTCAACCATTATGACATCATAATGAGCGGCGGCAGGGCTTGCAACCTATGATTACATCAGCGTCGCCATGGCAACCATTGTGACATCATAATGAGGGGCGGGGCTTGACGCGCACACACTGCTTCCCCAGTATGCAAATAGGGGCATTGTGACATCACAATGATCGGCGGGGCTTGACGCGCACACACTTTTTCCCCCAGTATGTAGATAGGGGCAAAATTGTTTGGTGAATTGGAACGCGCGGGGTAAAAATTTCGCCTCACAACATAGCTTAGGACACTCTCGGGGTCCAGACGTGTGACTGTGCCAAATTTTGTGGCTGTAGCTGCAATGGTGCGGATGCCTATCCCGGACATACACACATACACACACACATACATACATACACACATACATACACACTTTGAGCTTTATATATTAGATAAACCAATAATATCAATTCCCTCTAATATAATCCCTGCAAGGCAGGATTCAAAAAAGGGCACAAGATGAGTCACAAGGCTACTCCAGTGTCCAAATCAACGAAAGTGTCTAATACGACTCCTCAAAAAGCACAAAAATTTCAGGATTCTTACAATCCTCAATTTAAAGATCAAGTGGATATTGTTAACCCATTTAAGGCCAGATCGCCTCATAAAGAGGTCATGGATACATATCTCTCATCAAAAAGGAAAAATCCTGGTAAAACTTCTGAAAAATTCACATCGCCAGCCGACGCTTCAAGTCCTGAGTCTGGAGATAATTCACCAAACTTTTCGCCGGAAAGATCAAAATTTAAGATGGATAACACTGATCCCTCTCCTTCTCAAAATCTGGATGTTATATCCATACGCTCTTACATGGATACTCTCGCCCAGAAAATCACGTCCAGTATGTCTCAATCATTTGAAAACCAAAATAAAATTTTACAGTCCACCTTGGATAAATTTAGCAGCAGGTTAGACAACCATGAAAAACGGCTAACTGTAGTGAAAGAACACACAGATGATTTATCAAAAGACACCCATGACCTGAAATCTGAATTTTACAGACTTAAAATTAAAGTTGCGGATATAGAAGACAGGAACAGACGAAACAACTTGAAAATAAGAGGAATACAAGAATCTATCTCACCGGATAAACTAGAAGACTTTGTCAAGACAATTTTCAAAAAATTACTACCGACACTTACAGACCAAGATCTCATCATAGATAGGACCCACAGACTTCCCAAACCACGGAATATCGATAAAGATCTACCTAGAGATACCATCTTAAGGGTACACTTCTTCAAGATTATGGAAAAAATTCAACAATCGGTTAAAGATCTAGGAGGTTTTCCAGAACCCTATGCTCACCTTCAGCTATTTACGGATCTTTCAAAGGAAACGATTGAAGGAAGAAAGCCTTTTAAGCCAGTCACTTCCACCTTGAGGGAAAATAATATCCCCTATAAATGGGGCTTTCCACTTAAACTTTTGATAATCTACAAAGGAAAGATGACCGTCCTATTCTCACCTAAAGAAGGAAGAGATTTCCTGTCCTACTACAGGATACCTGACCGCCTTAGAATCTCCAACTCTCAATACCTTGGGCCCTCGTCAGAGAAGGGATGATCCAACAGAGAGACCTGGCCAACATATTTACTCACCTTGTTATAAGGCCTCTCTACACTTCTTGATTATTTGGTCAATGTATTGTACTGTACTGCTTATTATTCTTCTTTCCACAGGTTTTCTCACTTCTCTACTACTTTATAGACTCATATATCACATGAGATTATTTTCCTTCTGGGAATAGTGTTGTTATGCCAAGGGATGCCTCCAATGGGATGCATACACAAACTTTCCCCACTAAGGAAATAGAGCCTTCCGGATCGGCTCTTCCTGATGGACAATTTTGTTCTTATTGTTTTTGTTTCTCTTTTGTTTTTGGTTTCAAATAGGTATATAGTTTGAGGTTTTTGGACAACTAAGTTCTACAAAGGTAGGTGCACTCTGGTTTCTGCATTTCCTCTACCCCACTTCATACAAACCCAGCCATTCTTGTAACATGAAAATAAAATTCATATCATACAATGTCAGGGGGCTAAATAGCCCTTGGAAAAGATTTTCCATTGGTAGGGAGATTAACGGGATGCATCCTGAGGTTGTATGCCTTCAAGAAACCAAGTTCAAAAAAGACAACCACCCTTCTATAAATCTCAAAAATTTCCCATTTGTATTTGAATCTTGCTGCCCACAAAAGAAAGCTGGGGTTTTAACCATGATTAGTAACTCAATTTCCTTTGAATTGCTTTCTGAAGTAAAAGACGAAAAAGGACACTATCATATTCTCCTGTGCAAATTGAACGGCCAAACCTTCACAATAGTTAATACTTATGTTCCCACCATAAGACAAATTAGCTTCCTGAATCAGCTAATGAAAAAATTAGACACCTAACCATCAGGAACCCTACTTTTGTTAGGGGACTTTAATATGGTTCCAGATGGTGTACTAGACTCCACCTCTCCCAGCAGACAAAAAACGCAATCCTTGAACAGCTGGATTTATAATCATGAGCTATTTGACTCATTCCGCTGTTTGAACACCACATCTAGAGAATTTATTCATTTTTCTGATGGCCATCAGTCGGCATCTAGAATAGATCTGATACTCACAGATGTCTTCTCCTTGCCAAAGTTCTCCTCCAGCTCCATACTTAATAAATCTATTTCAGATCATTCCCTGGTAACTGCAGAACTGATAATAGGGTCCCCAATTCATGTGGAAATTCAACTCTTCTCTGCTTCATAACCCCACCATCAAATCTGAAATCAGCTCAACCTTACAAAATTATTTTATTGAAAACGAATCAAACCTCCTCAATCCGTTTACCTATTGGAATGCTCACAAGGCGGTGTTGAGGGGAGTCTTCATTCAAATTTCCTCCAGACAAAAAAAAATTAATAGGGATAAAATCCTTACCCTACAGCAGTCTATTAAATCTAAAGAAGAGGAACTATGTTGATCCTCTGTTTCCTCTAACAAACAAGCTGTATTATCAGAACTTACCGATCTCAGGTTGCAGTTAAGGAAAATCATATTCAATTTTTACGACTCAGCTATTAGATCAGCAAAATGCAAACATTTCTTATCTATAAGTCGCCCTTCAAAATACATGTCAAACAGAATTAAGAATATATGGAAATGGAATAGAATTGACAGTATAACTTCCTCTAATGATACATCCCTGGTCCACCCTAAAGACATTGTAGGAGCTTTTGCCGATTATTAAGCTTAACCCTGAAGACTTATCATTTTTGTCTTCTCCCTTCAATGAACAAGAAGTCCTAGATACCATAAACAAACTTAAATCATTCAAATCACCTGGCCCAGACAGGTTTAGTAATGATTAAGTCTTTTAGTAATATATTAACCCCCCACCTTGTCAAAGTATTTAACTCAGCTTTCCAAACAGGTCAATTTCCTAAAGAGATGCTGGAAGCGACAATTATCGTAATCCCAAAACCAAATTCTGACAGTAGCCAAATTTTTAATTATAGACCTATATCCCTCATCAATGCAGGCGTAAAAATTTATGCAAAGATCCTGGCCAATAGACTAAATCAATTCCTCCTGAGTTTAATTTCCAATGATCAGATAGTCTTCATCAAAGGAAGACAATCTATACATGGTATGAGAAGACTCATTAACATAATTAAGCTTATTTCCTCGAACAAACTCAGGGCCATTGTTATCTCTCTTGATGCTGAGAAAGCGTTCGACTGCCTTAATTGGTCATATCTCGAAGCAACTCTCAAAAAATTTGGAATGGCTTTTCAGATCACGAGAGGTATTGTAGTAACATAGTAACAGTTTTGAAGGCTGAAGGAGGACCTTATGTCCATCTAGTTCAGCCTATTTTTAGTGCAGCTGTTCTGCATTGTTGATCCTGGGGAAGGCAAAAAACCCACAGAGTAGAAGCCAATTTTCTCCATAGGGAAAAAAATTCCTTCCCCTAAGCTGGGTCAACCATCTACCTATAATATTATGTTATTCATAACCTTCTATACTGTTACTCACAAGAAAAGCATCCATTCTGTTCTTAAATTCATTCAGTGAGTTGGCCATCACCACTTCCTCCGGAAAAGAATTCCAGAGCCTCACTGCTCTTACCATGAAGAACCCTCTTCTATGCTGGTGCAGATATTGTCTTTCCTTCAAATGAAGAAAATGCCCCCTTGTTCTTGTCACAGTCCTTGGTACAAACAGTTCATTGGAGAGATCTCTGTATTGCCCTCTGATATACTTGTACATATATATTAGGTCTCCCCTAAGTCTTCTCTTTTCTATAGTAAATAGACCTAATTTTGATAACCTTTCTGGGTATTGTAGTGAACCAACTCCATTTATAATTTTAGTAGCCCGCCTTTGAACCCTTTCAAGTTCTGTAATGTCTTTCTTGAGCACAGGCGTCCAAAATTGCACACAATACTCCAAGTGTGGCCTGACTTGTACAGAGGGAGAATTATGTTTTCATCTCGTGTCCCCAGACCTCTTCTAATGCATCCCATGACCCTATTTGCTTTGGTGGCAACTGCCTGACACTGGGCACTCCAATTTAGCTTCTTATTGACTAAGATGCCTAAGTCTTTTTCCATGTCTGATTTCCCCAGCAGTTTACCATTTAGTAAGTAATTGTAGCATCTCCTTCCCATGGCTTTGTACTCTGGCCCTGGTGCAAGGGTTCATTCCAACAATCATCTTTCCTCTACGTTTAATATAGCTAATGGGACCAGACAGGGTTGCCCATTGTCACCATTGCTTTTTGCATTAGCTATTGAACCTCTGGCCCAACTAATCAGGAACAGCACAAAGATCTCGGGAATCAAAACTTTGCACAGAGATTTTAAAATAACTTTGTATGCAGACGATATTATTCTTACGCTCACAGATCCAAGCAACTCTATCTCTGCCTTACAAACCTTAATCCAGGCTTTTGCTAAAATCTCTTATTTTAAAATAAACGACTCAAAATCCAAAATACTTGGCTTTAACCTAGGATCAGACCAAGAGGAAATTGAGAGCCTCTCACCTTGGGGGTGGGCCACTGATGGGCTGACATATCTAGGCCTAAAATTCGTCAAAAACGTAAACTCTCTAATAAAAATAAACTTAGAGCTGCTTACTAAAAAGCTTTTTAATGAATTCCGTACATCTAGAGATGATGGGCTTTCTTGGTGGGGAAGAATCATGATGGTCAAGTCGTATATTTTCCCAAAAATCCTATACCTCACTGCCTTTAAAAATACCCACAAACCTTCAAGCCTCATTAAACTCCTTTATATGGAATAACAGAATAGCAAAAAATATTCTATACAACCATAAATCTTATGGTGGAGCTGGTTCCCCAAATATTACGGCCTATTACATTGCGAATTTAGTCAAACAAAGCTCATACTGGTGGCCTCATGATACGACACCAGCTTGGCATGAACTAGAACTGTTCTTTAATAATTATAAACCTCTTCACCTACTAATTCTGAACCAACTCCTTCATAAAAAATTAAATTACAAATTCTCATCTGATTTTTCAAGCTATTTCTGAAGCTTGGAAAAAATTTTCTGCTCCAAAAAGAGGCTCTAACAAAGAAGTCACGATAAAAAATCTGGCTCTATCAGTTATCTTTCAAGCGTCTAATCAGACCATTGACCCCATTTGGTCTGAACTTGGACTTAAAAAAATTAAAGATTTATACGATGGCGTTACTTGTACACCTTACAATAAACTCAAGGAAAGATTTCAATCTACTACCCCTGCCTTCTTACTATATGTTATCCTCAAAGACATAATCCATGAGTTCCTTACTATCTTCCCGAGAATCTCTGAACCAGCAGTTAACCTTATGTGTAATATAGATCATAATATTTTTTGGAGTTTTGAATACACGTCCAAATGGTGTAACAATAGCTTTGAAGCGGTAAAGACTCAAAATATTGTAAAATGGGAAACCAAATTGCACACGACAATTGACCCTTCTGACCTTGAACAGGCATGTACCCTCTCGTATGCCTCTTCCATTTCCTTATCACTACAAGAGACCCACTTCAAACTTTTAACAAGATGGTATTATACCCCCGTTAGACTTCATAGAATCAACCCTTACAATTCTCCACTCTGTTGGAGGGGTTGTGGAAGGCCAGGAAACATCTTGCATATATTTTAGCAATGTCCCAAAATTGTTCCCTTTTGGAGAAAGATTTCTAACCTTATTGATTTTATTCTAGGAACACGACTTATTTTGTCTCCTCGTCTGGCCCTTCTTTCTCTGGACGCAGACAAAATTGATACTTCTAACAGGCTATTGATTATGCACATTTTACTAGTCTCCAAACATAGTATTGCCTTTCTTTGGAAAAACCCAAAACCCCCACAAATTAATGAAATTATAGACAAACTAAAGCTGGAGTCACACATAGCGACTTACCAGCAATCCCGACAACGATATCAACGTGTCAGGATCGCTGGTAAGTCGCTATGTGATCGCTGGTGAGCTGTCAAACAGACAGCTTCACCAGCGATCAGCACCAGCGATGCCGAGCGCCTAGCATCGCTGTGTTCGTTAGCGCTGATGCCATATCCCTGTAAAAAAATAGAATTAAAATAAAAAATATTGTTATTCTCACCTTCCGACGTCCCGCGCAGCCATCCTGCCTCTCTCCACACTCCGGTCCCAGTAATCCTTTGCGAGAATGACCGCGAGAATGTCACGGTCTCGCGGCAGCGCGACATCTCGCGGTCATTCGTGCAAAGGATCACTGGGACCGGGAGCGTGGAGAGAGGCAGGATGGCTGCGCGGGATGTTGGAAGGTGAGAATAACAATATTTTTTATTTTTTTAATTAATTTTTTAAGCTGATCGCTGGTCTCCCGCCTGTCACACGCAGCGATGCGTGCTGGCCAGCGGGAGACCAGCGACAAAAAATATGTCAAGAGGTTTCTTGCAGCGATCAGTGATACCGGCAAAAGTTGTGACTCAGCAGCGATCTCGCTAGCGAGATTGCTATGTGTGACTCCCGCTTTAGCCTTCATCATTCTTTGGAATTGAAATTTGCGAATGTGCATGATGAATTTGCTCAATATTCTAGGAAATGGTCTAGATGGCTGGAGTTGTTCTCTTAAGTCTTCACCCAGAGTGCACCTGCCTAAGGCCCCTTGTGTTTAGGTCTTATTATATGCTTAAATACCTACCGTTGTAATAATTCACTGCATAATATGCTTCTGCATTAACTTATTTCATTTTATGTCTTCTTTATATTTGGACTTTATTGACCTTCCTTTTTCCTGCTTTCCCGTTACATTTTTCCCTCCCCCCTTTTTTTTTAACCAATCTTTCCTCCCCCATCCTCCCCATTTATTGAAACTCAAATAAAACATTTGGAAAACAAATACTTATTGGCTTAGTTTTCTACCCATCAATCTCTTGGCTGAGCCTGTATATTTTTTCAGTAGGAAGGAAAGATATTGTCAGGCTCTTCAGACATGGGCTAATATTCAGGTACAAGAAAGGATTGGGCATATTCCAACTCAACATGCACAATCTTCTTTACAGAACAGTTATTAGGCCTAGAAACACTAAATTGCTAGTGAATCCTGTGATTCTGACATGATTAGTGATGAGCGAGTATGCTCGTCACTCGAGATTTACGAGCATTCTCAGGTGTTCTCCGAGTATTTTGGGCGTGCTCGGAGATTTAGTTTGTGTCACCGCAGCTGCATGATTTGCAGCTGCTAGACAGCCTGAATACATGTGAGGATTTCCTAAAAAACAGGCAATCCCCAAATGTATTCAGGCTGTCCAGCATCCACAAATCATGCAGCTGCGGCAACACAAACTAAATCTCTGAGCACGCCCAAAGTACTCGGAGAACACCTGAGAATGCTCGGAAATCTCGAGTAACGAGCATAGTCACTCATCACTAGACATGATCCATTACTGTAAATTGAATATGTGTGGGCAGCCTATTCTGTAATGTGTCTACAGTGTAGCTATTGCCTATACAATATGCTGACGTTCTTAGGAAACTTATCCAACTGCAATGCTATTACCACTCAATGCATTTCATTTTTAGCATGCAAATGAAAGCTAAAGCCTAAATGTATTCCTCCTTCATTCTTGTTTCAGTGTTTAAAAGGAATATCAAAGGTACATTTCCAAGCTAAAACTCTTCATTGGTATTCCAATAGTATCACATAGCATAATCTCTAGCTGAAGTGATTCACATTTAACAATAATAAAATCTTCTATATTTGTACCCTTTTTGGCCTCTTGCTAAAATGTGAAATAATTAATTAATAACTAAAGGAAATGTTGCATTTATTTCAATTCAATTTCAATTCATGAATCAAAGTTTATTTAACCAGGGCAGATACATTTTATAAACACCCAGAAGAATAGAAAGCTATTTACCATTTTCAATATAAATGAGATGTCGGAACAGTGTTATAATTCTGGGCACACGTTTGGTGTTCTGCTATAAGAATTTACAACTGATTAAAAGGCAAGTGTATCAATATTTTATCATCTGATATTCAGACAGGTATATCACTTTTTTTTGACCTTGAGATGAAGAAACGACCTTTAACCTTTACGGTTTGAACCTAATCATCCTAAACAAACACTGGTTATATAATGACAGACTATGAAGTTTGGCAAAGTTGCATTTAGCAAACCTGAGAACTCAGTAACAAAAGTAGGTAAAATGAAAATGCTAATGGCAGCTAAGGAGGCTTAAAGCTTGTTTTATTCTGCATTGTATGAGCACATTTTAAACTCATTTATTTCTACTGAATTTCATTTGTGGGTTAGATGATCTTAATATTTATTACTAGAAAAGTTTACTTTCCAAATGAGACTAAAATCACATCATGTCTTTAGTGGACATTTGTAGTATTTGGTAGGAAAAAATGTTCCCATAGGCATGAAGAGTCAAACGCATGACAAAAGGGTGTACTTTTGACATACATTTATCCAGTACTCTATACATAAGGATATCACATTCTCAATAGTGTTGAGCATTCCGATACCGCAAGTATCGGGTATCGGCCGATATCAGCGGTATCGGAATTCCGATACTTAATTCCGATACTTTTTTCATATCGGATTCCGGGATCGGAATCGGAATAGGAAGTTCCCATCATGCTATGAGCCTGCTTGCTTTGATTAAGCCAATGGGAATCCTCCGAAGTGTGGGCACATCCTGTTAGGCATGTAGGCATGTTAACTATTGGCATGGCTGTGATTGGCTGCCGAAATGATGTCATGATGCACTATAAAAGCCACCGCAGCCGCCATTTCTGGTCACTCTGCTGTGAATTCAGTTAGGGACAGGCTGCTGTAGAAGACTGTGAGGGACAGTTAGAAATAGCGATTCTAAAAACAATATTGTGCTTTATCCAGGCTACATAAACCACCACTGTAGCTTGCTTTTCCCTAGCAGCGCTGTTTTCACAGCTGTCTGCAAGGGCTGTGTGAGTGCAGCTCACGCTGTGGAGTGGGTCCTGCAGCCACGTCAGGCTGTAGGCCACCCAGTGTGATCACTGCTGCCTCATACATCTTTTATTTTTTGAGCTGCATTTTTTAAATAATTTCAATCTAGTGTGCTTCCATCCGTATCCATATACGTTGGTTGCAAACACTAGTAGTAGACAGCGGAGCCTTTCTGCAGCCTTTCAGTGCTAGTGTCCACTTTGCTGCACTGTTCACGGCTGTCTGAGAGGTCTCTGACTGTGTGTGAGTGCAGCTCACGCTGAGTAGTGTGTCCTGCAGCTACGTCTGGCTGTAGGACGCTCAGCGTGCGTCAGTGCCTCACACATATTTTTATTTGAGTGCAGCTCATTTTTTCTTCTATTAGTGTGCATCCATCCGTCTCCATCTACGGTGGTTGCAAACACTATATAGGAGTACACAGCGGAGCCTTTCTGCAGCCTGTCAGTGCCAGTGCCCACTTAGCTGCACTGTTGACGGCTGTCTGAGAGGTCTCTGACTGTGTGTGAGTGCAGCTCACGCTGAGTAGAGTGTCCTGCAGCTACGTCTGGTTGTAGGACGCTCAACGTGCGTCACTGCCTCACACATATTTGTCTCTGAGTGCAGCTCATTTTTTCTTCTCCTATTAGTGTGCATCCATCCGTATCCATCAACATTGGTTGGTTGCAAACACTATATAGGAGTAGATAGAGGAGCCTTTTTTTCTGGCTTGTGCCCTGCCGGCGCAGCCAGATTAGTATTACCCAATTTTTTTGGAGCCTCATCTTTTGCATTGTAGGTTACCTGCCTGCATTGTAATAGCTCCAAAAAGTTGGTGATACTATCAGTTTCAATTCTTTGTTCTCATACTTTGAGTTTGTTTCAAACAAAGAAACCACATAAAAAGTTCACCAAACACTACATTTTGAACTTGTGTAGGCCACATCAGCTCCTATTAAAGTCTAGTCCACACACACACACTTCATAAAATTAGTGTTTCTTGTACCTGTAACCAGCTGTTCAGGAATAAGCACACTAAGGCCCCCCTTTGTCCTTTTTTGCCTATCTTAAGCAGTCTTGCAAGATGAAGAAGGCAGGGAGTAAGGCGCGGGGGCGTGGGCGTGGGCGTGGAGTTTCAGCAGGGAGAGGACGTGGGGATTCTGCAGGGAGAGGACGTGGGGATTCTACAGGTAGAGGACGTGGGGATTCTGGGCCTGCTGCGGGCACCAGTGGATCAGCATCCCCCAGTTTTAGCAGGCAACAGTCCTTTATGCGCAGCTTTGTAGGACCTCAACGTACCCCACTGCTGCGGGAGGAACAAATTGAAGCCGTTGTCGGATGGATGGCAGCTAACGCATCGACTTCAATTACTTCCGCATCCTCTCAGGGTCAGAGCACCGAAGAGCAACCATCTGTCTCTTCACCACCTGCCAAAGTGCCCAGGCAGTCAGAGAGACATGGACAGGAGCCATCACAATCTCTACTTCTGTTCTCGGAATCTGTTGGCTTGGAAAGAGGGGGCCAGCCAAGCAGCATTCCTGAATGTGAAGAAGAGGGAGTATGCAGTGATGCGCAACTTCTTTGTCCCTCTGAATCTGAAGAGGCGAGTGGGCCAGTGCCTATGGTCAGCACACCTCAGTACGCATCAGATGATGACGAGACTCAGTTGCCACTTTCTGGTGCGTACGGTGCTGGCGAGACAACCCCGGAGAAGCAGCTGTTTGAAGAGGGGAGGGAAGATGATGAGGTCCTTGACCCATCATGGCGTGAGCAACAGGAAGGTGGTGGGAGCAGCTCGGAGGAAGAGATTCCCCTACCGGCCAAAACAGGAGGCAGAGGGAGGGGGAAGACTTGGTTGCCTGTACCCTCCACTTCGGCACCCGTTAGGAGCATTCCTCCTTCCAAAGGCAAACCGGGCGCTCACAAGAGTTGCAGTGCGTGGTCCTTTTTTGACACAGTTGCAGATGACATTTGCTTTGTCAAATGCAAGCTGTGTCATCAGAGAGTCAAAAGAGGGAGAAATGTCAGCAACCTCAATACCACAAATATGTGGAAACATGTGCGCACCAAGCACGAGTTGGAGTTGCATAGACACCCTCAAGACGTAGGCCAACGTACAGCACCACCTACCACCTCTTCAGTTCGTGTTGGGCCCTCTTCCTCCAGCTCACACACTGCTGGTTCGGCTTCCTCACAGGATCGCCAAGGAAGAACCTCTGCCACTGTTGTCCGGAGACCCTGTCAGATTCCACCCATAACAGCACGTTCCCATCCATCACAGCCATCGGTAGCACAGGCATGGGATAAAAGGCGCCCTTACTCGGCAAACCATCCCCGAGCACAGTCTCTGAATGCTGGCATTGCCAAACTTCTGGCAGTTGAAATGCTGTCATTCAGGCTGGTGGACACTGACACCTTCCGGGACTTAATGGCATTGGCAGTCCCCCAATACAACGTGCCCAGCCGCTTTTATTTCAGCAGGCGAGCCGTCCCTGCCCTGCAGAAACATGTTGAGGGCAAAATAAAACATGCGCTACTAAACGCCGTTAGTAGCAAGGTCCACCTGACCACCGATGCGTGGACCAGTAACCATGGACAGGGACGATACCTTTCCCTCACTGCCCACTGGGTCAATGTTGTGGAGCCGGGTACGGATCTGGAGAGTGGCGCTGTACGTGTTCTTCCAACGCCACGGATTGCAGGACTCCAGTCTGTACACATAGACTCCTCCTCCTACTCAAGTTCCTCAGAAACAGCAGAGCAGGAGCCTGTTACGACCGATATGAGCACAGCCGTGGCCAAACGTCAACAGGCTGTACTCAAATTAATTTCTTTGGGGAATCGAAGCCACACAGCGCAGGAGCTCTGGAATGCTATCAAGCTGGAGAGCGATGTGTGGTTTGGGCCAGCGAATCTCCAGCCGGGCTTGGTAGTGTGTGACAATGGCCGAAATCTGGTGGCAGCTCTTGGCCTAGGCAACCTCACACACATCCCATGTCTGGCACATGTTCTTAACTTGGTCGTGCAGAGCTTTCTGAGGGACTATCCGGATCTTGATGCACTGTTGCACAAGGTCCGCATAGAGTGCGCTCACTTGCGACGTTCCAGCACGGCAAGATCGCGCCTCGCTGCTCTGCAGCGACGATTTGGCCTTCCAGAACATCGCATCATATGTGACCTACCCACCCGGTGGAATTCAACGTTACATATGTTGGAGCGGTTGTGTGAGCAGCAGGCAGCAGTCATGGAGTACCAGCTGCATCAGGCGCAAACAAGTCGCACTGTGCGCCGTTCACACTTCAGCACCATTGAGTGGGCCTCTATGAAGGACATCTGCCTCGTTTTGCGTGCCTTCGATGAATCCACGCGGATGGCGAGTGCAGATGATGCACTAGTCAGCATGACTGTCCCCCTTATCTGCCTGCTTCAACAAACACTGCAAGCACTAAGGGATGAGGTTTCAGAAGAGGTGGAGGATGAGGAGTCCCAAATGCCATCTGCTTCTGGACAGTCTGCGCTACGTGTTTCCTCACAAAGGCCTAGGCAGGGGACACTTTGTGAGGAGGATGAGGAGGAGTCGATGGAGGAGGAAGACATCTCTCCAGAGGAGGGAGGTACACAAACCTCTACTCAGTATGTACAGCGAGGGTGGGGTGATGCAGAGCAGGTCGAGGTCACGCCTCAAACAGGGGACAGCGGTTCTTTGGCAGTTGGGAGTCTGCAGCACATGGTTGATTTCATGCTGCAGTGCCTGAGAAACGACCGCCGCATCGCCCACATTCTCGTCTCGGCTGATTATTGGGTGTACACCCTCCTAGATCCTCGCTACCGGGACAGCGTACAAAGGCTCATACCAACGTTGAACCGGGAGCGTAAAATGCGGGAGTACGAAGAGTCACTGGTGCAGTCCATAATGTTTTCCATTCCACCCGACAGCATTGTTGCAAGTGCTTTACAAAGCAGCTCTGTGCGTCGAGGCAGTGGAGGAAACTCTGCACAAAGAGGGAGCAGAGGCAGTGCCGCAGCACAAGGCAAGACCACTATGGCCCAAATGTGGCAAAGTTTTGTGTGTCCACCACAATTGTCTACACCATCAGCGACGCCTCGAGTCAGCAGGAGGCAACGCTTCCGTCAGATGGTGTCAGACTACATGTCTTGCCCTGTCGCTGTACTCCCAGATGGCTCTTCCCCCTTCAAGTTTTGGGTCTCTAAGCTGGATACATGGCCAGAGCTTAGCCAGTATGCATTGGAGGTGCTGGCTTGCCCTGCTGCCAGTGTATTATCGGAACGTGTCTTTAGTGCCGCAGGTGGTGTACTAACAGACCGTCGCACGCGACTATCTTCCGATAATGTTGACCGGCTGACTTTTCTGAAAATGAACAAGGCCTGGATCTCCAAAGACTTTGCCATTCCTCTTACAGACTAAATTAGTGGTTGGCAACTGTATCCAGGTCTGCTGGTGTGTTCATTTTTCTACCACCTGAACTATAATCCCTGTGCTTCAACACAGCCAGTTGTCGCTCAGATGTGTCGTCTGCACAGAGAAACACACTAGCTCCTGTGTTACTGGGGTTCAGTAATGCCAGCTGATCCCCTGCTGTGTGGACGGCAGAGTCACCAGCTCCATCAACATTCAAACCACTACTGATTTTTAACCGTGCCCAACTTAGGTCTCTGGCTCCACTGTCTCTACTATTTCCCCTGACCTCCAACCCCGCCATCTACATCTCTGAAGTGGCGTCAGCACAATCTACACTTGTTCCTGTGTTCCTGTGGCTCAGTCCCATCAGTTTATCCCCTGATGTGTGTCCGGCAAGGTCTCCTGCTCTGTCCACATTCCCATAACCAGTAGTGGGAATGAGGACAGAGCTGGCGAACTTGCCGGACAAACATCAGGGGATCAACTGATGGGACTGAGCACCAGTAACACAGGAACAAGTGTAGATTGTGCTGACGCCACTTCAGAGATGTAGCTGGCGGGGTTGGAGGCCAGGGTAAATAGTAGAGACAGTGGAGCCAGAGGCCTAAGTGGAGCATGGTTAGAATCAGTAGTAGTCCACAACCTCCATAAAAACCGCTGCCCATTGGCCTCTGCATGCGGCATGCGTAATCCTGGGCACCAACAGCGTCAGTTGGTGTTCAGAAGTGTCGTCTCCACAGAGCCAAACACATTCGTTCAAGTGTTAGTGGGGTTCAGCACTGCCAGCTGTTCCCCTGCTGTGGAGATGGCAAGTCTCCTGCTGCCTTCACCTGCCCAAATCCAGTAGGCCCCAGCCTGCTCCTCGCCTAATCCTGGGCTCCAACAGCGTCAGTTGGTGTTCAGAAGTGTCGTCTCCACAGAGCCAAACACATTCGTTCAAGTGTTAGTGGGGTTCAGCACTGCCAGCTGTTCCCCTGCTGTGGAGATGGCAAGTCTCCTGCTGCATTCACCTGCCAAAATCCAGTAGGCCCCAGCCTGCTCCTCGCCTAATCCTGGGCTCCAACAGCGTCAGTTGGTGTTCAGAAGTGTCGTCTCCACAGAGCCAAACACATTCGTTCAAGTGTTAGTGGGGTTCAGCACTGCCAGCTGTTCCCCTGCTGTGGAGATGGCAAGTCTCCTGCTGCCTTCACCTGCCAAAATCCAGTAGGCCCCAGCCTGCTCCTCGCCTAATCCTGGGCTCCAACAGCGTCAGTTGGTGTTCAGAAGTGTCGTCTCCACAGAGCCAAACACGTTCGTTCAAGTGTTAGTGGGGTTCAGCACTGCCAGCTGTTCCCCTGCTGTGGAGATGGCAAGTCTCCTGCTGCATTCACCTGCCAAAATCCAGTAGGCCCCAGCCTGCTCCTCGCCTAATCCTGGGCTCCAACAGCGTCAGTTGGTGTTCAGAAGTGTCGTCTCCACAGAACCAAACACATTCGTTCAAGTGTTAGTGGGGTTCAGCACTGCCAGCTGTTCCCCTGCTGTGGAGATGGCAAGTCTCCTGCTGCCTTCACCTGCCAAAATCCAGTAGGCCCCAGCCTGCTCCTCGCCTAATCCTGGGCTCCAACAGCGTCAGTTGGTGTTCAGAAGTGTCGTCTCCACAGAACCAAACACATTCGTTCAAGTGTTAGTGGGGTTCAGCACTGCCAGCTGTTCCCCTGCTGTGGAGATGGCAAGTCTCCTGCTGCCTTCACCTGCCAAAATCCAGTAGGCCCCAGCCTGCTCCTCGCCTAATCCTGGGCTCCAACAGCGTCAGTTGGTGTTCAGAAGTGTCGTCTCCACAGAACCAAACACATTCGTTCAAGTGTTAGTGGGGTTCAGCACTGCCAGCTGTTCCCCTGCTGTGGAGATGGCAAGTCTCCTGCTGCCTTCACCTGCCAAAATCCAGTAGGCCCCAGCCTGCTCCTCGCCTAATCCTGGGCTCCAACAGCGTCAGTTGGTGTTCAGAAGTGTCGTCTCCACAGAGCCAAACACATTCGTTCAAGTGTTAGTGGGGTTCAGCACTGCCAGCTGTTCCCCTGCTGTGGAGATGGCAAGTCTCCTGCTGCCTTCACCTGCCAAAATCCAGTAGGCCCCAGCCTGCTCCTCGCCTAATCCTGGGCTCCAACAGCGTCAGTTGGTGTTCAGAAGTGTCGTCTCCACAGAGCCAAACACATTCGTTCAAGTGTTAGTGGGGTTCAGCACTGCCAGCTGTTCCCCTGCTGTGGAGATGGCAAGTCTCCTGCTGCCTTCACCTGCCAAAATCCAGTAGGCCCCAGCCTGCTCCTCGCCTAATCCTGGGCTCCAACAGCGTCAGTTGGTGTTCAGAAGTGTCGTCTCCACAGAGCCAAACACGTTCGTTCAAGTGTTAGTGGGGTTCAGCACTGCCAGCTGTTCCCCTGCTGTGGAGATGGCAAGTCTCCTGCTGCATTCACCTGCCAAAATCCAGTAGGCCCCAGCCTGCTCCTCGCCTAATCCTGGGCTCCAACAGCGTCAGTTGGTGTTCAGAAGTGTCGTCTCCACAGAACCAAACACATTCGTTCAAGTGTTAGTGGGGTTCAGCACTGCCAGCTGTTCCCCTGCTGTGGAGATGGCAAGTCTCCTGCTGCCTTCACCTGCCAAAATCCAGTAGGCCCCAGCCTGCTCCTCGCCTAATCCTGGGCTCCAACAGCGTCAGTTGGTGTTCAGAAGTGTCGTCTCCACAGAGCCAAACACATTCGTTCAAGTGTTAGTGGGGTTCAGCACTGCCAGCTGTTCCCCTGCTGTGGAGATGGCAGTCTCTCCTGCTGTCTCCGCATTACAAAGACAGTAGGCCTCTGCCTACACCCTCCTATTTCCTGGGCTTCAACACAGCCAGTTGTAGTTCGGAAGTGCCGTCCACACGGAAAGAGATACTTGCTCCCGTGTCTCAGTGGGGTTCAGTAACGTCAGCTGATCCCCTGCTGTGTGGATGGCAGTCTCTCCTGCTGTAAACTCATTCAAAATACAGTAGGCCTCTGCCTACACCCTCCTATTTCCTGGGCTTCAACACAGCCAGTTGTAGTTCGGAAGTGCCGTCCACACGGAAAGAGATACTTGCTCCCGTGTCTCAGTGGGGTTCAGTAACGTCAGCTGATCCCCTGCTGTGTGGATGGCAGTCTCTCCTGCTGTCACCTCATTCAAAATTCAGTAGGCCTCTGCCTACACCCTCCTATTTCCTGGGCTTCAACACAGCCAGTTGTAGTTCGGAAGTGCCGTCCACACGGAAAGAGATACTTGCTCCCGTGTCTCAGTGGGGTTCAGTAACGTCAGCTGATCCCCTGCTGTGTGGATGGCAGTCTCTCCTGCTGTCACCTCATTCAAAATTCAGTAGGCCTCTGCCTACACCCTCCTATTTCCTGGGCTTCAACACAGCCAGTTGTAGTTCGGAAGTGCCGTCCACACGGAAAGAGATACTTGCTCCCGTGTCTCAGTGGGGTTCAGTAACGTCAGCTGATCCCCTGCTGTGTGGATGGCAGTCTCTCCTGCTGTAAACTCATTCAAAATACAGTAGGCCTCTGCCTACACCCTCCTATTTCCTGGGCTTCAACACAGCCAGTTGTAGTTCGGAAGTGCCGTCCACACGGAAAGAGACACTTGCTCCCGTGTCTCAGTGGGGTTCAGTAACGTCAGCTGATCCCCTGCTGTGTGGATGGCAGTCTCTCCTGCTGTAAACTCATTCAAAATACAGTAGGCCTCTGCCTACACCCTCCTATTTCCTGGGCTTCAACACAGCCAGTTGTAGTTCGGAAGTGCCGTCCACACGGAAAGAGATACTTGCTCCCGTGTCTCAGTGGGGTTCAGTAACGTCAGCTGATCCCCTGCTGTGTGGATGGCAGTCTCTCCTGCTGTCACCTCATTCAAAATTCAGTAGGCCTCTGCCTACACCCTCCTATTTCCTGGGCTTCAACACAGCCAGTTGTAGTTCGGAAGTGCCGTCCACACGGAAAGAGATACTTGCTCCCGTGTCTCAGTGGGGTTCAGTAACGTCAGCTGATCCCCTGCTGTGTGGATGGCAGTCTCTCCTGCTGTAAACTCATTCAAAATACAGTAGGCCTCTGCCTACACCCTCCTATTTCCTGGGCTTCAACACAGCCAGTTGTAGTTCGGAAGTGCCGTCCACACGGAAAGAGACACTTGCTCCCGTGTCTCAGTGGGGTTCAGTAACGTCAGCTGATCCCCTGCTGTGTGGATGGCAGTCTCTCCTGCTGTAAACTCATTCAAAATACAGTAGGCCTCTGCCTACACCCTCCTATTTCCTGGGCTTCAACACAGCCAGTTGTAGTTCGGAAGTGCCGTCCACACGGAAAGAGATACTTGCTCCCGTGTCTCAGTGGGGTTCAGTAACGTCAGCTGATCCCCTGCTGTGTGGATGGCAGTCTCTCCTGCTGTCACCTCATTCAAAATTCAGTAGGCCTCTGCCTACACCCTCCTATTTCCTGGGCTTCAACACAGCCAGTTGTAGTTCGGAAGTGCCGTCCACACGGAAAGAGATACTTGCTCCCGTGTCTCAGTGGGGTTCAGTAACGTCAGCTGATCCCCTGCTGTGTGGATGGCAGTCTCTCCTGCTGTCACCTCATTCAAAATTCAGTAGGCCTCTGCCTACACCCTCCTATTTCCTGGGCTTCAACACAGCCAGTTGTAGTTCGGAAGTGCCGTCCACACGGAAAGAGATACTTGCTCCCGTGTCTCAGTGGGGTTCAGTAACGTCAGCTGATCCCCTGCTGTGTGGATGGCAGTCTCTCCTGCTGTAAACTCATTCAAAATACAGTAGGCCTCTGCCTACACCCTCCTATTTCCTGGGCTTCAACACAGCCAGTTGTAGTTCGGAAGTGCCGTCCACACGGAAAGAGACACTTGCTCCCGTGTCTCAGTGGGGTTCAGTAACGTCAGCTGATCCCCTGCTGTGTGGATGGCAGTCTCTCCTGCTGTAAACTCATTCAAAATACAGTAGGCCTCTGCCTACACCCTCCTATTTCCTGGGCTTCAACACAGCCAGTTGTAGTTCGGAAGTGCCGTCCACACGGAAAGAGATACTTGCTCCCGTGTCTCAGTGGGGTTCAGTAACGTCAGCTGATCCCCTGCTGTGTGGATGGCAGTCTCTCCTGCTGTCACCTCATTCAAAATTCAGTAGGCCTCTGCCTACACCCTCCTATTTCCTGGGCTTCAACACAGCCAGTTGTAGTTCGGAAGTGCCGTCCACACGGAAAGAGATACTTGCTCCCGTGTCTCAGTGGGGTTCAGTAACGTCAGCTGATCCCCTGCTGTGTGGATGGCAGTCTCTCCTGCTGTCACCTCATTCAAAATTCAGTAGGCCTCTGCCTACACCCTCCTATTTCCTGGGCTTCAACACAGCCAGTTGTAGTTCGGAAGTGCCGTCCACACGGAAAGAGATACTTGCTCCCGTGTCTCAGTGGGGTTCAGTAACGTCAGCTGATCCCCTGCTGTGTGGATGGCAGTCTCTCCTGCTGTAAACTCATTCAAAATACAGTAGGCCTCTGCCTACACCCTCCTATTTCCTGGGCTTCAACACAGCCAGTTGTAGTTCGGAAGTGCCGTCCACACGGAAAGAGACACTTGCTCCCGTGTCTCAGTGGGGTTCAGTAACGTCAGCTGATCCCCTGCTGTGTGGATGGCAGTCTCTCCTGCTGTAAACTCATTCAAAATACAGTAGGCCTCTGCCTACACCCTCCTATTTCCTGGGCTTCAACACAGCCAGTTGTAGTTCGGAAGTGCCGTCCACACGGAAAGAGATACTTGCTCCCGTGTCTCAGTGGGGTTCAGTAACGTCAGCTGATCCCCTGCTGTGTGGATGGCAGTCTCTCCTGCTGTCACCTCATTCAAAATTCAGTAGGCCTCTGCCTACACCCTCCTATTTCCTGGGCTTCAACACAGCCAGTTGTAGTTCGGAAGTGCCGTCCACACGGAAAGAGATACTTGCTCCCGTGTCTCAGTGGGGTTCAGTAACGTCAGCTGATCCCCTGCTGTGTGGATGGCAGTCTCTCCTGCTGTAAACTCATTCAAAATACAGTAGGCCTCTGCCTACACCCTCCTATTTCCTGGGCTTCAACACAGCCAGTTGTAGTTCGGAAGTGCCGTCCACACGGAAAGAGACACTTGCTCCCGTGTCTCAGTGGGGTTCAGTAACGTCAGCTGATCCCCTGCTGTGTGGATGGCAGTCTCTCCTGCTGTCACCTCATTCAAAATTCAGTAGGCCTCTGCCTACACCCTCCTATTTCCTGGGCTTCAACACAGCCAGTTGTAGTTCGGAAGTGCCGTCCACACGGAAAGAGATACTTGCTCCCGTGTCTCAGTGGGGTTCAGTAACGTCAGCTGATCCCCTGCTGTGTGGATGGCAGTCTCTCCTGCTGTAAACTCATTCAAAATACAGTAGGCCTCTGCCTACACCCTCCTATTTCCTGGGCTTCAACACAGCCAGTTGTAGTTCGGAAGTGCCGTCCACACGGAAAGAGATACTTGCTCCCGTGTCTCAGTGGGGTTCAGTAACGTCAGCTGATCCCCTGCTTTGTGGATGGCAGTCTCTCCTGCTGTAAACTCATTCAAAATACAGTAGGCCTCTGCCTACACCCTCCTATTTCCTGGGCTTCAACACAGCCAGTTGTAGTTCGGAAGTGCCGTCCACACGGAAAGAGATACTTGCTCCCGTGTCTCAGTGGGGTTCAGTAATGTCAGCTGATCCCCTGCTGTGTGGATGGCAAAGTCTCCTGCTGCCTACACAGTCGTACCACTACTGATTTTTAACCGTGCTCCAATTAGGCCTGTGGCTCCACTGTCTCTCGTATTTCCCCTGTCCTCCAACCCTGCCAGTTACAGCTCCGAAGTGGCGTCTGCACAATCCACACTTGTTCCTGTGTTACAGGTGTTCAGTCCGATCAGTTAATCCCCTGATGTGTGTCCGGCAATGTCGCCTGCTCTGTCCACATTCCCATTATCGGAATGTGGACAGAGCAGGCGACATTGCCGGACACACATCAGGGGATTAACTGACCGGACTGAACACCTGTAACACAGGAACAAGTGTGGATTGTGCAGACGCCACTTCGGAGCTGTAACTGGCGGGGTTGGAGGACAGGGGAAATACGAAAATCAGTGAATCCACAGGCCTAAGTGGAGCTTGGTTCAAATTAGTAGTCTACAACCGATCTTAAAATTTCTTCAATGCAGCCTAAGCCTGCTCCGTGCTTGTCCCTGGGCTTCAACACAGCCAGTTGTTGCTCGGAAGTGCCGTCTTCACAGAGTAAAACACTAGCTCCTGTGTTTGTGGGGTTCAGTAACGTCAGCTGTTCCCCTGCTGTTTTGATGGCAATCTGTCCTGCTGCCTCCCAATTGACAGCACATCAGGCCTCAGCCTGCTAAGTGCTTGTCCTGGGCTCCAACATCGCCAGTTGCTGCTCATAACTGACTTTGGCACGGGTACTCCCTCCTGCCCAGCTTGGTTCCAGCCCTGCCTGCTGTTTCCGGGAAGTGTCAATGTCAGTTTGCCACCCCAAGTTGCCATGTCGTGTTGCGGTTGGGTTAGCCGAGGCTAGGGTGCCAGCAGTTTAGGTGCTTCCTATGTGGACTGCGGGTTCTGGTAAGAAAGGTTTGTTCCATAGTGCCAGTAGGACAAGCACCCCCTGTAGGACTGTGTGATTCGGTAACTGCGGCCAGCTTGCGGCATGCCAACTTTGCTTTTCAGGGGTAACTTCTGATACCCCTCCGGGTTCCAGCACCGTCAGCTGGTTCTCATCAGAGCCTTTGGCCTAGGTGCCTCCATCTCGGTATCCGAGTTCCAGCAACGTCTGCTGGTCCTTGGTAGTGCTTTGTAGCACAGGTACCTCCTGCTTAGTAACCGGGTTCCAGCACCGTCAGCTGGTCCTCGGTTGTGCCATTGGCTCTTATTCCTTCTGCTGCCCCTCCGGGTGCCAGCACTGTCAGCTGGTCCTCGCTATTTCCATTTGCTCTTGCAGCTTATGCTACCCCTCCGGGTTCCAGCACCGTCAGCTGGTTCTCGTCAGAGCCTTTGGCCTAGGTGCCTCCATCTCGGTATCCGAGTTCCGGCAACGTCTGCTGGTCCTTGGTAGTGCTTTGTAGCACAGGTACCTCCTGCTTAGTAACCGGGTTCCAGCACCGTCAGCTGGTCCTCGGTTGTGCCATTGGCTCTTGTTCCTTCTGCTGCCCCTCCGGGTGCCAGTACCGTCAGCTGGTTCAAGAGGACAAAGAACAGGAAGACAACCACCAAGATGCAGAACAACAAGAGAGAGAAGACAAAGAAGCATAAAAAAAACAAAGCAGAAGAACATTAAGCATAAGACTAATACTCTGAGCAAATGATATTATCTTATTTATAAGCAGAAGAAGACTAAGCAGTGTATGGGGGTGAGTCCGTTCCTCCTCGTGGTGCCCCTGGAAAAGGCCTGCTTCTGCAGGCCAAACTGAACGCGGACAAATCCTGTTGTAAATCTTTTGTGACAGGCAGAACGGAAGGTGTAAACTTCTAACTTTTCTAGATAACAACTACAGGAATGCCTGACACAAACAAGAATATGATGAAGAAGAATAGGAAGAAGATGAAGAAGCTGAATATGTAGAATAATAATTGTTGAATAAGAAGAATATGAAGAATGTAAGAAAAGGAAGAAGAAGAAGAAGAAGAAGAAGAAGAAGAAGAAGAAGAAGAAGAAGAAGAAGAAGAAGAAGAAGAAGAAGAATGTAAAAAAAGGAAGTAGAAGAAGAAGAAGAAGAATGTAAAAAAAGGAATAAGAAGAAGAATGTAAAAAAAGGAAGTAGAAGAAGAAGAAGAAGAATGTAAAAAAAGGAAGTAGAAGAAGAAGAAGAAGAATGTAAAAAAAGGAAGTAGAAGAAGAAGACATACATGTCTGGCAAAATATAAATGAGGCTAACATAGTCAATATCTTTGTAACTCCTAACATCTTTAAAAAAAAAAGTTTAATTCCTGCTATTCCATTTGATTGGGCTAAACCTCTATGGCTTTAATGTCTCCTCCACCTCCCACAATACATTCTACATTATTCTTAGTTGTTTTTCTTCATGTAGAATTAACCTACAAGGAAAGAAAGGTTTTTTTTTAATTCCGATATTTTGGCCCCATTGACTTGCATTGGTTCCCGGTATCGGAATCGGCGATACCGATACTTTTTTTTAAGATCGGCCGATCCATTCCGATCCGATATTTTCAAGTATCGGCTGGTATCGCTCAACTCTAATTCTCAATTATGCGGAATATGCTAATTATACAAATTGTCTCTTCAGAGAGGAAGAGGACTAGAACTCTAGTGCCACCTATTGGAAGTAGCAATCCTAAAAGCAATGTCGACCCTTTGACAAGCCTTGTTACATGACTTAGGATTAAAGCCAATACAGAATCTCAATTTGCAGACACTGTGTTTCAGGGTACTGCCCCTCGTCAGTGCAAAGTGTGAGATCTGGTTTGGCTGTGTGAGAGGCGTCTGACCGGTATCCCAGAAGTATCATTTCTCCTTGCGGAGAATGACATGCTAAGCATGTCGAGATGAGGAGACTTAAAGCCGCAATGCTCCTCTGGGAAATATGCTATGGTGAGTTACTGAGCGTTCATTTTTTCACACACCGTCTAGCAGTGTACGCTCCTCACACAGTACCGTGTACCGGCTGGTATCACAGACAAATAGAAGCTATCTGGTTGTGACTCTGGAAGAAAAAACTGAGGAGTTTGTTAGTTTTTCCAGACCTACACCTTAGAGTTGTGTCCGTTTTTCAAACAGTTTTGTACACTCACTGGCCACTTTATTAGGTACACCTGTCCAACTGTGTGTTAAGACTTAATTTCTAATCAGCCAATCACATGGCGGCAACTCAGTGCATTTAGGCATGTAGACATGGTCAAGACAATCTCCTGCAGTTCAAACCGAGCATCAGTAT
Organism: Dendrobates tinctorius; assembly: GCF_039654945.1. NCBI lineage: Eukaryota > Metazoa > Chordata > Amphibia > Anura > Dendrobatidae > Dendrobates > Dendrobates tinctorius. The sequence continues at coordinate 15,089,582 of NW_027361752.1, read as the reverse complement.
GGGGAAGAAAGGTGATTTGAGTGCCTTTGAACGTGGCATGATTGTTGGTGCCAGAAGGGCTGGTCTGAGTATTTCAGAAACTGCTGATCTACTGGGATTTTCACGCACAACCATCTCTAGGGTTTACAGAGAATGGTCCGAAAAAGAAAAAAAATCCAGTGAGCGGCAGTTCTGTGGCCGGAAATGCCTTGTTGATGCCAGAGGTCAGAGGAGAATGGGCATACTGGTTCGAGCTGATAGAAAGGCAACAGTGACTCAAATTGCCACCTGTTACAACCAAGGTAGGCAGAAGAGCATCTCTGAACGCACAGTGCGTCGAACTTTGAGGCAGATGGGCTACAGCAGCAGAAGACCACACTGGGTACCACTCCTCTCAGCTAAGAACAGGAAACTGAGGCTACAATTTGCACAAGCTCATCGAAATTGGACAGTAGAAGATTGGAAAAACGTTGCCTGGTCTGATGAGTCTCGATTTCTGCTGCGACATTCGGATGGTAGGGTCAGAATTTGGCGTAAACAACATGAAAGCATGGATCCATCCAGCCTTGTATCAACGGTTCAGGCTGGTGGTGGTGGTGTCATGGTGTGGGGAATTTTTTCTTGGCACTCTTTGGGCCCCTTGGTACCAATTGAGCATCGTTGCAACGCCACAGCCTACCTGAGTATTGTTGCTGACCATGTCCATCCCTTTATGACCACAATGTACCCAACATCTGATGGCTACTTTCAGCAGGATAATGCGCCATGTCATAAAGCTCGAATCATCTCAGATTGGTTTCTTGAACAAGACAATGAGTTCACTGTACTCAAATGGCCTCCTCAGTCACCAGATCTCAATCCAATAGAGCATCTTTGGGATGTGGTGGAACGGGAGATTCGCATCAGGGATGTGCAGCCGACAAATCTGCGCCAACTGTGTGATGCCATCATGTCAATATGGTCCAAAATCTCTGAGGAATGCTTCCAGCACCTTGTTGAATCTCTGCCACGAAGAATTGAGGCAGTTCTGAAGGCAAAAGGGGGTCCAACCCGTTACTAGCATGGTGTACCTAATAAAGTGGCCAGTGAGTGTATATCTGCTGTTTGATTACAGTCAAAACTAGACAGAGACAGCGTGTTCTGTCCAGCCATATAATTGCTGTCTAGAACGTCATTTTTGTGTGTATTAATGATTCATATATTTCATACTGTAAGGTAACAGCACCACCTGCTGGCCGTTTAATGCATAGATTCTAGTTTAACTTGCAATGTATTGTGGGATTGTTCCTGTTACATCATAGTCTTGTTTATGACACTGTGAGGGGAACAGCAGCCATTATTCCTCCATATGTCTTAGGAGAAACTACATCATTCGTGTTCTTCATGCTTCTTAAACAGCCTGCTCTAAGCATAGTTGGTAAGCACTATCTAGGTGTTATAATCCTGTGTTTATAACGTTGTTGTATTAAATAGGTAATCATCAGCTATGTATTACCTCATGTTACCTATGTATTACCTCATGTTACTGTGTATTGCAGACTATTTGTGTTTCATGCTCTGTGCAGTTATATATTCTGAAATGCTCCTGTTATTGCATCCTATAGTTTCACCCTTTCCTGTCACATCTGCAATAAATAAAAGAAGGCTACAATTTTACAGCCTCTTTTTCTTAATGAATACAGGGGGTTTAGCTACATGTCTCATTGCACACCCTGCTAACGTGTATGAGGACAGTATACAGCGTGTGTCAGTCCGTATACAAATACACGGAGCTTGACAATTTTCCATACAGACAACGTCTAGCGGTGTACGCTCCTCAAACACTACCGTGTACTGGCTGGTATCACGGACAAATAGAAGCTATCTGGGTGTGACTCTGGAAGAAAAAGCAGAGGAGTTTGTCCGTTTTTCCAGACCTTCACCTTAGAGTTGTGTCCGTTTTTCAAACAGTTTCGTATATCTGCTGTTTGATTACAGTCAAAACTAGACAGAGACAGCGTGTGTCAGTCCGTGTACAAATACACGGAGCTTGACAATTTTCCTTACACACATCGTATAGAGCTGTCCGATTCTCCAACAGTATTGTATATCTGCCGTTCGCATTACAGTCACTTTTATACCTAGTCAGCGTGTGTGTGTGACACTCCGTAAATACATATATGGAGATTGTTAGTTGTGCAAAAATACAGCTGTACACTTCTGATACAGTTCCGTATATCTGCTTGATGGATTATGGTCCAATACATACTGTGAGAGCGTCTGTGACTAACATAATATATACGTTGATTTAATATATTTAATACACCTTACACAGCTGGATGCTCCTCATACAGTACCATCTCCCTGCTGGTATTTTTGGTACATTTTCCCAAACATGAGGAAGTATGGTGGAAGAGGCCACGGACGTGGGCAGGGGGCGCAGCAGGTACTGATGGTGGTAGTGCATCGGCTGGTTCTGACAAAAGCACAATAGCAGCTAAGGCAGGAGGTGTTGAGCTTGCGTCATCCTCTGGCCCAAGAAGGACTATAAGGTTGCCTTTTCTTGGAGTAGGAAAACAGCTTTTAAAGCCGGAGCATCAGAAACAGGTTTTGGCGTACATTGCCGAAACAGCCACGAGCTCTATTGCCTCCTCTTCTGAACAGTGTAAACTTGCAAGCATGGAGTCGTCAGTGCAGGGTTCTGGTCATGAAAAACACCTTTCCTTGTGTCCTTCATCCCCACCAAAAGTTAAGGATGTGGCAGCCCACACTTCAGATTACTCTATGGAGCTCTTTTCACATACCCTGCCTGGGTTATGCAGTCAAATCCTGAATTCCACAGTCCAAGATGAATATTACATGGAGTGCACTGATGTACAGCCACTGCTAGATGATTCTCCTGGTACATTGACCCACAGCACTACATTGCCCTCGCAGTCTATTGAGCCAGAATCTGACCCTGATGAAACCCAGGTGCCCCTTCCCGCATGCTATACCACCTTACACGGTGACACAGAGGAAGGTAAAGAGGAAGGTGCAGATGACTTTGAAGAGGAGGTGATGGATGACCCAGTTCTGGACCCAGATTGGCATCCATTGGGGGAGGAGGGTGGCGCTGGCAATAGTTCAGATAAGGAGAAGGATCCGCAGCAGGCATTGACTTTGCAGCAGCGGTTATCTAGCAGGCCCGTAGCTGTCCTAAAACGTGGATCAAAAACTAAAAGAGTTGCAGGACAGCTTGACCAGACGGTCAACTTAGCACAGCGTGCAAGGCCAGAAAATGTTTACCATAGTAGGAAGAGTGCAGTGTGGCACTTCTTTGTCCAAAATCCTACTGATGAGGCAAAGGTTACCTGTAAGAAGTGCGGAAGGACCTTTAGCCGAGGTAAACAGCTTAGAAATTTGAATACCAGTTGCAAACTTAGACATTTAATCAACATGCACTTGCAAGCGTGGACGGACTACAAAACCTCAGGTAGCACATGTGTACCTGCTCCAACTGAAGGTAGCCAACAACGCTCCATCGCTACCCCCACTGTAAGACCACCATTAAGCACACCACCAGCACTAAATGTGGAGGTGTCGTCGCAAGGCCAAAGCACTCCCTAACTGGGCTGCCCACCCCTCCCCCAACGGCTGGGGTCAAGACCTGGCGCTCCCGGGCAAGTGCCGTTGCTCTGAACAGGTGGATGGGCCCACTGATGGCCGACGGCAATGGCACAGGGCCCCTCATAGTACAATACAGTGTCTCAGACGGTGAGAGGGCCCACTCGCCGTCAGACACACCAGCGTACTATGAGGGGCCCTGTGCCAGTACCGTCGACCATGATTGTGCCCTCCCTGCTTGGTCATGGCCACAGCACTTGCAAGTTGCAATACTTACCTCTCCCTACTCCACCGCTGTGTAGTCTGTGCAGTTAAATCCTTCACAGGGACGGCGACTAGAAATTTGGTGTATTGATCAATGATGGCTAAGATGTAGCTATGGCCTGTCCTGCTGGCCTCTACCTTCAGATGATCAATGGCTACCATTTGAAATGGACGTCAACTTACAAGCGGATGCAGTGGTGGTTTATGATCACCTTTCACAGTTGTGATAGTCAGAGACATGTGACATTCCTGCCAACATTTTTCAATGTCTTCTCTCATACCAATCCAATAGAATAGTCTTCTGTCTTTTGCACTCCAAAATTACCAGACACATCATGATAGGCAGTGTGGACCATGGGTACATCTCTCCCTGTGATCACAATTTCATGGAGACGAGTAACAGTGATGTGATCCACGTTACTGCGATAAAGCAATCCTTTTCTCACAAAGAACCTTTTTCGCTTTCTCCACAGACACAGTAATTGAGGGTCTGCATCGCCTCTGCAACATCTACCGGGAAGTTCTCCCAAAATTTCTGCTAACACTCGACTTTGCGTCTATACTTGTATCCATGTAGTTTCCAGTAGCGGAGATTCGTGATTGGCTTACTGAGACTGAAATATATACGAAGATTTAAAAGTACCACAACACGGTATACTGGTGTACGCTATGAATACCTTTCCCTTTTTCTACTTTTGTAATTCTGGTGTAATACTTAGTGAGCCTGTGAGTGTCTGTGTCTGACTCCGGAAGTATAGACGGAAATTTAACCCTAGACTGGACACACCTGGTCTGTGCTGATACAGTACCTTGTTTCAAAAATTTGTACTAAGGTATCATCTGTAGGATAAGCAACTGTGGGGGGACCCTCTTCTTGCCGCAGACAAACACGAGACAGACAGAGTTTGTATTGAACAGGTCCGTTTTTAGTGCCCATCCTTCTGTCGACAACAGCAATTCACCACAGCCGTTTCACATTTCTCTGTTCACCGGCCCCGGTACCTTCACTTCCTTTGTAACTATAATCATGGTGTCCTCTGTGGTTCTTCCACTGTGGCTGGCCTAGGCCCAACCACCACAGCGCTGCACCAGTCTGAGCACACCGTCCGTATGATAGCCCCAGGCCTTCTTCGTCTGCGGCTACCATCTTCTGGGCCACCACCCCCCGTGACCGCCTCAACTGTCAGTCCTCTCTGGAGCCTTTCCACTGTCTCTATTTCCTCAGCAGAACTTCCTCTTTACTGTGCTTCCTTCGCTGACTGACTCTTCCAGAACCTTCCCTCAGCCTTTTATACTTCCAGTTCTGGTAACTCCGCCCACCATCACCTAACAGTTTCTCTGACCAATGGCAGTTATTCAGTCCCACTCCTACACTCTCCACTGCCCTCCAATGGGCAAGCTAAAACACTGCACCCTTTCTCTTTATCTTAGTGGTTTCACACCTATACTGCGCTACACCTCTGCTTCTCACTAAGGCTGGTTTGTCTGTCAGTCCACCTTCCCTACATCATCCATAGTGAGTGAGCGTATGTGAGTTACGCCTTCTATATATACGGTGAATCGGAGAAACAAATTTTTACACTATACTCGATATAGCTTGTATCTTGTTATACAGTACCTTTGTTCGACATTTAGCATTACGGTCAAATCCATACTGTGTAAGCATCTGAGAGTGACTACGGGACTATTTATACGGAGATTTCAATTGTACCCTAAAAAATATATACTTGCTATCTTGTTATCCAGGACCTTTTTTACAACATTTTTTATTATGGTCAAAACCAAACTGAGTGAGCGTCTGAAGGTGACTACGGATATATGTACCGATTTTTTCAATTTGGCCAACACTGTATACAGCAGAATGCTTCTGATACAGTAACCTTTTTAGCTATTTAGATTCTGGTGTAATCCATAATGAGCCTGTAAACGTCTGTCTGTTACTCAGGCAATATATTTGGAACTTTAAGATTACCCCAACACTGTATACAGCTGTACGCTTGTGTTACATAACCTATTTACAGCTTTTCATATTCTTGTGTAATCATACTGGGCCTGAGAACGTTTGTGTCTGCCTCCTGAAATGTATACAGTATATGTATAAATGTATATATCAGAATGTTTACACTATACTATATATACCTCGTATCTGGCGATACTGTACCCTTTTTCAACTTGTTATTTTATTGGGTAATCCATACAGAGCCTGTGAGCATCTGTGTATGCCTCATGAAATATATATGGAGATTTACTGTTATCCATAGACTGTATAGAGCTGTACGCTTCTGATACAGTACCATATATCTGCTGGTATTTTAGGTCCATTTTCAAAAACATGAGGAAGTATGGTGGAAGAGGACGCAGATGTGGGCATGGAGGGCCACCTGGTACTGATGGTGGTGGTCATCAGCTGGTAGTGCCAAAAACACAATAGCAGCTAAGGCAGGAGGTGTTGAGCTAGCGTCATGGTGTAGCTCTGGAAGGCCTGTAAGGCTCCCTTTTCTGGGAGTAGGTAGACTGCTTTTAAAGCCGGTGTATCAGGAACTGTTTGTGGCTTACATTACTGAAACAGCCTCCAGCTCTATCGCCTCCTCTTCTGAAGTTGTAAACAATGCAAGCACTGAGTCGTAACTGCAGGCTTCTGGTCAGGAGCAACCCCTTTCCTTGTGCCCTTCACCCACACCAAAAGTGAAGGATCTGGAAGCACACACCTCAGATTACTCCATGGAGCTCTTTTCACATACCATGCCTGGGTTAATTAAAAATAGGGCCCATCATGTACTGGAGCATTGTAAATGGGGCAGATCAGACACTGGAGCAACATCTAAGGGGCACATTATACACTGGAGCATTACAAATGGGGTCCATTATATATGGAGCATTATTGGAGCCCATCATACACTGGAGCATCATCCATGAATCCATGAGGCCCATCATGTACTGGAGCAATGTAAATGGGGCAGATCATACACTGGAGCAGCATCTAAGGTGCCCATTATACACTGGAGCATTACAAATGGGGCCCATTATATATGGAGCATTATTAGGGCCCATGATACACTGGAGCATCATCCATGAGGCCCATCATGTACTGGAGCATTGTAAATGGGGCAGATCAGACACTGGAGCAGCATCTAAGGGGCACATTATACACTGGAGCATTACAAGTGGGGCCCATTATATATGGAGCATTATTGGAGCCCATCATACACTAGAGCATCATCCATGAGGCCCATCATGTACTGGAGCATTGTAAATGGGGCGGATCAGACACTGGAGCAGCATATAAGGGCCCCATTATACACTGGAGCATTACAAATGGGGCCCATTATATAGGGAGCATTATTAGGGCCCATGATACACTGGAGCATCATCCATAAGGCCCATCATGTACTGGAGCATTGTAAATGGGGCAGATCAGACACTGGAGCAGCATCTAAGGGGCCCATTATACACTGGTGCATTACAAATGGGGCCCATTATATATGGAGCATTATTAGGGCCCATGATACATTGGAGCATCATCCATGAGGCCCATCATGAACTGGAGCATTGTAAATGGGGCAGATCAGACACTGGAGCAACATCTAAGGGGTACTTTATACACTGGAGCATTACAAATGGGGTCCATTATATATGGAGCATTATTGGCGCCCATCATACACTGGAGCATCATCCATGAATCCATGAGGCCCATCTTGTACTGGAGCAATGTAAATGGGGCAGATCAGACACTGGAGCAGTATCTAAGAGGCACATTATACACTGGAGCATTACAAATGGGGCTCATTATATATGGAGCATTATGTGGAGCTCATCAGATACTGTGTGGAACATTATATGTGACTAATTATTTGGTATGGAGAAATATATGGGGCTCATTATTCTGTATGGCGCACAATGTGGTGGCCATAACACTGTATGGAGTAATATACTGTCCTGTTTTTGAGCTATTGTACAATTTAAAATAGATCAGTTATGTCATGTATGCAGTGAAGTATGTGTCATTGTACTATACCTATATTTCTGTGGCGTATCGGAGCATCATGAGTTGTGTTATGTGTTAAAGGGGCGCACTGACAATCTTTGGCCCAGGGCGCACGAAAACCTGGAGCCAGCCCAACCCCCCCACAACTTTAGCCAAATAACACTCAGTTTTCAATGCGTAACTATTATTACGAAGTAAATTAAGGTTGCCAAGCTTCAGTTATAAAAATTGATGTTTTTGGCATTGAAATGGGCACTGTAGGTGTGTTTACTGTCTTCCACTCCCTGCCGACTTTGCTTCCCCATTGACTTGTATTGGGTTTCTTGTTTCAGTCGGCCTCCGACTTTTCCCTATAGTCGGCCGATTTCTTTCGACCCGACTTTTGCGAAAGTCGGATATCATGAAACCCGACTCGACCCGAAAAAAGGCTAAGTTGCTCATCTCTGGATGGCACTATTCAACTGAGATTTGCTGAGGTGGTTTTGAAGATGTACTGGGTTGTAAAGGAGATACCAAAGTAATGCAGGGATGTCTGATTTAGTAAATGTGGAACTGATAACTGATTCAGCATTGACTTATGTAGCAAAGTTGGAACATAGATGACTAATGTAGCTGACCTGGAGTAGTGATGATGACATGTTGCAGAGCTTGCCCAGCAATGATTGATGTAGTGGAATTGGAATAGGACAGCAGATGTGTAGCAGCAAAATAAAACACAGCATACTTGAATACTCAGATAGTGACTTGCTGCCAGAACTGGAATTAAATTATTCTGGCTGATGACATCCTTGTAGCATGTTGGGTTGTCACTAGTTATGGGTGAACCCATGGGTCTGGTGGGTTTGGCTGAACATCTAAAAAAAGTTTGGTTCAGGTACCCAAACGGTATCCGAACCTGAACCCAGACTCCACTCATCTACATGACAGCGGGGCAAACACAGGCTTTGATCAGCAGTAAAATTATTACCACTAGTCAGAGAGCTGTGGGTCCAACAGTGTCAGATGACAGCATGAGCCAACAGCTGTGACTGATGAAAAAAGGTTACCTCTGGTCAGAGGCGTTGACTAATGAGAGAGTACTACTCCCATCAGCCTACGCCTGCTGTTGCTGAAAACAGCTGGCATCTGTACTATAAATAAATAAATGTAAAAAAAAATTATGTGGGAGTTCCTTCTAATTTTGATAACTAGCTGTCAGCTTTTTGATGGCTGATTTTCAAGAATAGAGGAGTCCCCACGCCATTTTTAAAAAATAGCTGCTTACAGCTGCCCCAGAAAAGGCGCATCTGTTAGATGCACCAATTCTGGTGATTTGCCCGGCTCTTCCCACTTGCACTAGTGCGATGGAAAGTGGGGTAATATTTGTGGGGTTGATGTCAGCTGTTTTATGGTCGCTGACATCAAGCCCACAGGTTAGTAATGGAGAGGCGTCTATAAGAATTTTCCCACAAGGTTTGCAGTGATCTCATTGAGGTCACCATAGTTCATCATCCCTGCTCACATAATACTGGGAACGCAGCCTCAATGACCTGCGATTACCTCGATGATGCCACTGAAGCTGTTGTCACAGTACTCATTGTCCCATGGTTTTCAGCCTGGATGGTTGCATCATGGCACCATTCAGTTATTTCAGAGATTGATTACGGTGTGGGCCAGTATGGCTTATCTTCACTTAGGACAAATGAGGGATATGGTTGTTCATTATCCCCTTAGTGACAGGGCTAAATTTTTTAAATCTGACCAGTGTCACTCTATGTGGTAATAACTCTGGAATTCTTCAAAAAATCCCAGTGATTTTGATAATGTTTTCTCGTGGCACATTATAATTTATGATAATGGTTAATTTAGGTCAATACGTTTTGAGTTTATTTATAAAAAATATAAAAAAAATTTGACAAAAATGTAAAAAATGTGCAATTTTCAAACTTTGAATGATTATCCCTTAAATCCAGAGAAAAATCTCCATGGAAAAAACAACTCATAAATAAAACCACTTTTTATTATGTTATATTAAAACCATCAGGAAAAGTAAAAATGAGTATACCGATGAGAACGACACAAATGAGGAAACAATAGGTGGTGCAGCCTAGACAATAATAGTAAATACAAAAGTATATAAAAGTACAAGTGTATTAAGGCAATGAATATGAAGCATGCATACATAAATCAATATTGATATAAATAATCCAAATGGGTATACATAGGTGATAAATAGCTATATGATTCAACATACAGGAGGTTGACTGTTATAATAAAAAACATATTTGGTACACAGCTATCAAACACTTATATATAAATTAGATTCAAGTGAAATAAAGATTAAAAATTAATCAAAGTCTGTAAAAGCTGTATACCAAATAGTGAGCACTGCTTATGATAGAGCATACTCACAACCCATACATAATCAAATACATGTTCAAACAGTATAAAACAACATATACATTACAGGTAAAAAGTCCAGGCGTCCACCACACCCAACGCGCGTTTCGTATGAAATGCTTCATCCAGGGGTCGATACTTTTGTATTTACTATTATGTCCAGGCTGTACCATCTATTGTTTCCTCATTTATGTCGTTCTCATCAGTATACCTATTTTTACTTTTCTTTATGGTTTTAATATAATATAATAAAAAGTGGTTATATTTACAAGTTGTTTATTCTATGGAGTTTTTTGTAGGTATTTCTCTGTTTTTGCTCTATAATTGATTTCTAGGATATACACTTAGGTGTTATATTACTCAAATCCAGATAGTCATACCACTGAATAACATTAATAAATAACATTTCTCACACATTTGCTTTATAACAGCACATTTGTAATATGTTATTTTATTTTGTTTGCATTTTAGGATGTTTAAAATGTAGCAGTAATTTTTCATTTTTTCATTTAAATGTACAAAATTTATTTTTTTAGGGACCTATTCAGGTTTGAAGTGACTTTGAGGGTCCTATACATTGGAAGACCCCCAACAGTGATATTTTAAAAAGAGCACCCCTCGACATATTGAAAACTGCTGTCAAGTAGTTTATTAACTCTTCAGGTGATTTTCAGGAATTAATGCAAAGTGACATAACAGAAAAGAAAATTTTTATTTTTTACCAAAATTGTATTTTTCTCGCTATCTTCTGAAAAGGCCACTGTAGCCGGGACACTCTAATGCCGCTATTTGTCCATTAATGGCAAACATCAGGACCACAAAATCATGATCTCAGGTTGCCAATGGGGATAAAGAGAGAGCCCCCACACTCTGCAAACCATTTATATGATGTAATCACTTTTGACAGCAGTATACAGTGGGGAAAAATTATTTAGTCAGCCACCAATTGTGCAAATTCTCCCACTTAAAAAGATGAGAGAGGCCTGTAATTGACATCATAGGTAGACCACAAGTATGAGAGTCAAAATGAGAAAACAAATCCAGAAAATCACCTTGTCTGATTTGGCAAAATTTATTTTTCAAATTATGGTGGAAAATGAGTATATGGTCACCTAAAAACATGCAAGATTTCTGGCTCTCACAGACCTGTAACTTCTTTAAGAGGCTCCTCTGTCCTTCACTCATTACCTTTAGTAATGGCACCTGTTTAACTTGTTATCAGTATAAAAGACACCTGCCCACAACCTCATACAGTCACACTCCAAACTCCACTATGGTGAAGACCAAAGAGCTGTCGAAGGACACCAGAAACAAAATTGTAGCCCTGCACCAGGCTGGGAAGACTGAATCTGCAATAGGCAAGTAGCTTGGTGTGATGAAATCAACTGTGGGATATAATAATAATAAGAAAATGGAAGACATTCAAGACCACTGATCTGGGGAAATATCTCACCCCGTGGGGTCAAAATGATCACAAGAATGATGAGCAAAAATCCCAGAATCACATGGGGGACCTAGTGAATGACTTGCATAGAGCTAGGACTACCGTAACAAAGGTTACCATCAGTAACAGACTATGCCGCCAGGGACTCAGATCCTGCAGTGCCAGACGTGTCTCTCTGCTTAAGCCAGTACATGTCGGGGCCCGTCTGAAGTTTGCTAGAGAGCATTTGGATTATTCAGAAGAGTGTTAGGAGAATGTCATATGGTCTAATGAAACCAAAGGAGAACTGTTTGGTAGAAACAAAACTCGTCGTGCTTGCAGGACACAGAATGCTGAGTTGCACCCAAAGAACACCATACCTACTGTGAAGCATGTGAGTGGCAACATCATGCTTTGGGACTATTTCTCTGCAAAGGGACCAGGATGACTGATCTGTGTACATGAAAGAATGAATGGGGCCATGTATCGTGAGATTTTGGGTGCAAACCTCCTTCCATCAGCAAAAACATTGAAGATGAAATGTGGATGGGTCTTTCAGCATGATAATGATCCCAAGCACACCGCTATGGCAATGAAGGAGTGGCTTCATAAGAAGCATATGAAGGTCCTGGAGAGGCCTAGCCAGCCTCCAGATGTCAAACCCATAGAAAACTTTTTCCGGGATTTGAAAGTCCATGTTTCCCAGTGACAGGCCCAAAACTTCACTGCTCTAGAGGAGATCTGCATGGATGAATGGGCCAACATACCACCAACAGTGTGTGCCAATCTTGTGAGACATACAGAAAATGTTTGACCTCTGTCTGTCATTGCCAACAAAGGATATATAACAAAATATTGAGATGAACTTTTGTTAATGACTAAATACTTATTTTCTGTCATGATCCAGGCTGGATCTGACAAGGTAAATGGATAAGTGAACTTTTTTTCCTTTGGCTAGGTGCCAAAGTGGGTTGATTGCCCCGGTGGCCATTAGAATTATTACACGTGGTGTCGTTCATTCTAAGTTGCCCGGTGGTGGTGAGTGGTATCGCACCTTAGCTTTAGGGTTAATGTGCACGCAATTACAAATCAGGTGTTAGGCTCTATAAAAGCGAGCCAGGTGGGTTCAATCACTGTTGGTGATATTGTGTGTTAGTCATTCACAAGGGAGCCTTGGTGAAGGAAGGAGATGAACATGAGTCCTGCGCAGCCCAGCCAAAGGGTACGAGTGGCAGCTAGGTGGTCTGCAAGAAGGGCTGGCATGGCATGGTGGAGTCACAGTTTATGGTGTTGGCAGGAAGTGCTTGCATGGCTTGGTGGAGTGACGACTATGGAGAGAGTTGCACTCGGCATGCGGGACTTGGTTGCTGAGAGCTGGACTCAAGCATGCTTGACTTTTTGGGCAGGAGCTGAACTCATCTTTGGGACTCTGTTACTGGACTTCGGCAACTGGTGGTGGACTCTGCTCCAAGGCTGCACTATGGTGAAGGATCCAGTTATAGTGATGGATACGGGTGGAGGAGAAGATGCACACAGGTGGTGGGCTCTGTTGCTAGGAGCGTACGCAACAGAGCAAAGCTAAGTGGTGTTTCCCCTGTTTTGTCATCTTTCCTCATGTGTGTTTTAGTGCAGTGGTGGGATTAGCTTCCGCACCGACCAATTCCCTAGTGAGGGTTTAGGTCAGGGCGAGCTAGGGTTTTTAGGTTCCTGTTGCGTGCCCGGTGCAGAACCGGCATAGGGAATGTTAGGAGTGCAGGGCCACTGGCTCAGGGGAGCTCAGGCGGTCTCCATTTCCCTATTCCCTATCGCAGGGCCCACCATTGTTAATGTTTCCCAGGTTTCCCTTATTATTTAAATTCACCTTACTGGAGGCGGGGTTTTCAGACTTGTATATACGTGTAATGTCTAAATTCGCCAGTTGTAGGCGGTGTATCCAGCTGCACGTGTTTATTATTTAAATTTGCCCCACTGGAGGCGGTGTATCCAGGGTCACGTGTGTCACATGGGTTCGCCTTGCGGTATTCGCTGCGTCCAGACACACGTGACCGTGACATTTTCCACCATAACTTGCAAAATAATTCTTGCTTAATCAGACAAGGTGATTTTCTGGATTTTTTTTCTCAATTTGACTCTCATAGTTGTGGTCTAGCTATGATGTCAGTTACAGGCCTCTCTCATCTTTTTAAGTGGGAGAACTTGCACAATTGGTAGCTGACTAAATCCTTATTATCCCCACTGTATAAGTGGTTAGACAGATATGGATGGTGCCAATGCTGATCTTGGCTAATGCAGGAAGTTAAGTAATGGAAAACTGACTGAACAAAGAACTAGACTGAACTAGTGCATACCAAAAACAACTCACATAGAAAATAAAGAAAAAGGTTGCACTAAATTACACTAAAGCAAGTCAATGTGAAATGCATGAAGTTTGAAAAGCATAATGGCTTTTGAAATTTACAAAAAAACACATGGGATGCTTAGCACAAAATTTTGCCAAAAATTGTGAGCCCATCCACCAACGTCAAGGTAATCTCATGGATCGGATGGGTCCCTGACCTAACTGCCTAGTGTGAACACTTACCTCTGGCTAATGTCTTGGTAAAACCTATATTTATGGGTAGGTCTGAACAAAGTGTGATTGGATGTAATTAAAATCACAGCATGGTGAAGGGCGGGTGTCCAAGTCAGAAAAACTGGTACATTAGTAAGTAATGGAAAACTGACTGAACCAAGAACTAGTCTGAATCAGTGCATACCAAAGACAACTCACAAATTTTGTCCTAGGCATCTCATGTGTTTTTTTCGGAAATTTCAAAAGCCATTATGCTATTCACACTAGTTGTTACAGTAATCCAAAGTGTAAGAGAGGAAATAGACTAGCAGACAGTGCTTGCCACTGAAACTGGGTGAAGTGAGTAACAATATGCATTGGGCATAAGTTTGGCAAGACTTCAAATGGTCACAATAAATATGATATGCACAAGCATGAATTAAGTTATGGGTGTGAATAGTGTTTTTTTATTTAGGCTTGGGAATACAGTATTACATTTATCCCACTATCTCATTTTGAAGCTTAGCACCTTACGCTTAAAAACTCTACTATTGATGTCTACAAACTTTGGTCAGTCACATTGAACTTTGTCACCATAAGGCTATGTGCACACGTAACAGAACTCTCGCAGAAGTTACCGTGAGAATTCCAGAATTCCATTACGTGGGAAAATCACATTTTAAATTCCTGCGATTTTCCCACGGAAAAACTAGCGATTTGCAAGCATAATTAGCTTGCAAAATTCTAGCGTTTTCCAAGCGATCTGGAGCATTGCTTGGAGAACTGATTGACAGGTTGGTCACACTCGTCAAACACAGTGTTTGACTAGTGTGACCAACTTTTTACTACTGAGGCTGCCTATGCAGGGATACAGGGATATGGTACCCAAAGCCCGAAGGACAGTCTCCTCTCCTCCGGACCGTGGGTACCATCCGCAAATGTTCTGCTTACTTTTCACATGGTGGGAACAGCCACATGCGGGAAGTAAGCGGAACAATGCAATCTTATGGGTGTGGGATCGCCGCGATTCCGCTAAATTAATGAGCATGCTGCGATTTTTACCGCAAAGTGATTCCGCCGCGGAAAAAAAACGCAGCATTAGCACAGCATTGCGGAATCCCATAGGATTGCATGGGATGCTTATTTTTCGCGTTTTCGCGGCAAAATCACGCATTTAAAACCGCTGCGAAAAAAACGCGATGTGTGCACATAGCCTAAGGCTCTCTACAGTTGTGCCTGTACAGAGGTGAGGAAATACCTACAGTAGTTTGTTCTGTCATGCTCACACTACTTATTATAGAAATTTCTACTCTTGATATTTTTTCTAGTCTATGTTCATCTATATTTGACAGACGTTACATATCACTGATTAATCAAAATATTATCCTCTTAATATATTGCAATCATCACATTATATAACACTGTGTACTTACCATTGATTATTTTGCCTTTCTACCCAGTTAATTATTCTCTTCTCTCTTAGATTTATGAAATCATGTGATAATATCATGATCACACCGCCTCCAGTGGGGCGCATTTAAATAATAAAACGTGCAGGTGGATACGCCGCCTCCACCTGGCGAATTTAGGTATTACACGTTATACATACAATATCTGGAAACACCGCCTCCAGTAAGGCGCATTTAAACAATAAAGTGGGAAACCTGGGAAACTTTAACAATGGTGGGCCCTGCTATAGGGAAAAGGGAATTGGAGACCTCCTGAGCTCCCCTGAGCCAGTGTCCCTGCACTCCTAACATTCCCTATGCCGGTTTCGCACCGGACGCCGCACGCGTACCTTAACGCCCTTGCTCACCCTGACCCTAAACCCTCACTAGGGAATGGGTCGGTGCGGAGACTAATCCCACCACTGCACTAATAACACACATGAGGAAAGAGACAATACAGGGGAAACACCACTTAGCTTTGCTCTGTTGCATGCGCTCCTAGCAACAGAGCCCTCCACCTGAGTGCATCTTCTCCTCCACCCGGATCCATCACCATCACAGGATCCTTCACCTTAGTGCAACCTTGGAGCAGAGTCCGACACCAGTTGCAGCTGCTTAGAACCAGAGTCCCAAGGATGAGTTCAGCTGCTGACACGAAGTCGAGCATGCTTGAGTCCAGCTCAGCGGCCAAGTCCCACATGGTGAGTGCCACTCTCCATAGTCGCCACTCCACCAGACCATGCAGACACTTCCCGCCGACACCATCACTGCGACTCCACCACGCCATGCCAGCCCTTCGTCCAGACACCATAGCTGAAACACATCCCCCCTGGCTAAGCTGCGCAGGACTCCTCACCAGCTCCATCCTTCATCCAGGCTCTCCAAAAACAGAGTGAACACAAACTCACAATATCACAGGCAGTGATTGCACCCCTCTAGCACACCTTTATAGGGTGTAACACCTGATACATGATTAAGTGCACAAAACCTAAAGTGCAATATCAAAACCACCACCGGGGACAGTCAAGACACCTTGGAACTTTCCAAAGTAAAAAAAGTTCACCCAGTGATTTAAAACTGTCAGATCACTTCAGATCATGACAGTATGCCAGACCGCAGCCGCCATTTTTGATTTCCTGGTTATCTGAGCAGAGGCCCCAGACCGTGATAACTGCTGCTGCAGCGGCTCTAAACACCTTGCCGCTCCCCACTCACATCAGTGAGGCCCGGCAGCAATTACTCAGCGGTCTCCACATGGCCAAAGCTCACCAGAAAAATAACAAAAACTGTAAGGCCTGTGATAATGTCATGATCACGTGTGTCAGGATGCAGATGATACCGCAAGGCGGACCCATAACACACGTGACCCTGGATACACCACCTCCAGTGGGGCGCATTTAAATAATAAAACGTGCAGGTGGATACGCCGCCTCCTCCTGGCGAATTTAGGTATTACACGTTATACATACAATATCTGGAAACACCGCCTCCAGTAAGGCGCATTTAAACAATAAAGGGGGAAACCTGGGAAACTTTAACAATGGTGGGCCCTGCTGTAGGGAAAAGGGAATTGGAGACCTCCTGAGCTCCCCTGAGCCAGTGTCCCTGCACTCCTAACATTCCCTATGCCGGTTTCGCACCGGGCGCCGCACGCGTACCTTAACGCCCTTGCTCACCCTGACCCTAAACCCTCACTAGGGAATGGGTCGGTGCGGAAACTAATCCCACCACTGCACTAATAACACACATGAGGAAAGAGACAATACAGGGGAAACACCACTTAGCTTTGCTCTGTTGCGTGCGCTCCTAGCAACAGAGCCCTCCACCTGAGTGCATCTTCTCCTCCACCCGGATCCATCACCATCACAGGATCCTTCACCTTAGTGCAACCTTGGAGCAGAGTCCGACACCAGTTGCAGCTGCTTAGAACCAGAGTCCCAAGGATGAGTTCAGCTGCTGACACGAAGTCGAGCATGCTTGAGTCCAGCTCAGCGGCCAAGTCCCACATGGTGAGTGCCACTCTCCATAGTCGCCACTCCACCAGACCATGCAGACACTTCCCACTGACACCATCACTGCGACTCCACCACGCCATGCCAGCCCTTCGTCCAGACACCATAGCTGAAACACATCCCCCCTGGCTAAGCTGCGCAGGACTCCTCACCAGCTCCATCCTTCATCCAGGCTCTCCAAAAACAGAGTGAACACAAACTCACAATATCACAGGCAGTGATTGCACCCCTCTAGCACACCTTTATAGGGTGTAACACCTGATACATGATTAAGTGCACAAAACCTAAAGTGCAATATCAAAACCACCACCGGGGACAGTCAAGACACCTTGGAACTTTCCAAAGTAAAAAAAGTTCACCCAGTGATTTAAAACTGTCAGATCACTTCAGATCATGACAGGTTAAAGACTAACTAGCTGAATCCTTCTAACCTCTATGCAGAAACAGGAAGCCTATTTTCCCTGAATGTCATGAGTTCCTGACAGGGGGAGGAACGGAGCAGCTAGGTCAGGAGCTGAAGAAGGGAATGATTCACGCAGGGACTAGTGACTTCCTGTTTCCATATAGAGCAAAGAAATGAGAAGAATTATCTGGATAGAAAGGGAAAATGAGCAATTGTAAGTACACAGTGCTGTATAATGTGATGATTGCAATATATTAATGAGATAAAAACTTTGACGGGATGAGTGTTTCTTCAAGCAGAATAATCGAGTAGCGATAAAGACAATAGACAAATGCTGAAGACACCCTTGGGCCACTTTTCTGATAGAAAGTTTGCCTTCAAGTCTTTGAATTAAATTCTGTTACTGTACCTACAGTTGTGGCCAAAAGTATTGACACCCCTGCAATTCTGTCAGATAATACTCAGTTTCTTCCTGAAAATGATTGCAAACACAAATTCTTTGGTATTATTATCTCCATTTAATTTGTCTTAAGTGAAAAAACACAAAAAGAATTGTCCTAAAGCCAAATTGGATATAATTCCACACCAAACATAAAAAAGAGAGTGGACAAAAGTATTGGCACTCTTCGAAAAATCATGTGATGCTTCTCTAATTTGTGTAAATAACAGCACCTGTAACTTACCTGTGGCACCTAACAGGTGTTGGCAATAACTAAATCACACTTGCAGCCAGTTGACATGGATTAAAGTTGACTCAACCTCTGTCCTGTGTCCTTGTGTGTACCACATTGAGCATGGAGAAAAGAAAGAAGACCAAAGAACTGTCTGAGGACTTGAGAAACCAAATTGTGAGGAAGCATGAGCAATCTCAAGGCTACAAGTCCATCTCCAAAGACCTGAATGTTCCTGTGTCTACTGTGCGCAGTGTCTTCAAGAAGTTTAAAGCCCATGGCACTGTGGCTAACCTCTCTAGATGTGGACAGAAAAGAAAAATTGACAAGAGATTTCAACGCAAGATTGTGTGGATGTTGGCTAAAGAACCTCGACTAACATCCAAACAAGTTCAAGCTGCCCTGCAGTCCGAGGGTACAATAGTGTCAACCCGTACTATCCGTCGGCATCTGAATGAAAAGGGACTGTATGGTAGGAGACCCAGGAAGACCCCACTTCTTACCCCAAGACATAAAAAAGACAGGCTGGAGTTTGCCAAAACTTACCTGAAAAAGCCTAAAACGTTTTGGAAGAATGTTCTCTGGTCAGATGAGATAAAAGTTGAGCTTTTTGGGCAAAGGCATCAACATAGAGTTTACAGGAGAAAAAAAGAGGCATTCAAAGAAAAGAACACGGTCCCTACAGTCAAACATGGTGGAGGTTCCCTGATGTTTTGGGGTTGCTTTGCTGCCTCTGGCACTGGACTGCTTGACCGTGTGCATGGCA
Organism: Dendrobates tinctorius; assembly: GCF_039654945.1. NCBI lineage: Eukaryota > Metazoa > Chordata > Amphibia > Anura > Dendrobatidae > Dendrobates > Dendrobates tinctorius. Next base: position 15,070,116 of record NW_027361752.1, on the reverse strand, counting down.
TTATGAAGTCAGAAGACTACCAACAAATTTTGCAGCATAATGTAGGGCCCAGTGTGAGAAAGCTGGGTCTCCCTCAGAGGTCATGCGTCTTCCAGCAGGACAATGACCCAAAATACACTTCAAAAAGCACTAGAAAATGGTTTGAGAGAAAGCACTGGAGACTTCTAAGGTGGCCAGCAATGAGTCCAGACCTGAATCCCATAGAACACCTGTGGAGAGATCTAAAAATGGCAGTTTGGAGAAGGCACCCTTCAAATATCAGTGACCTGGAGCAGTTTGCCAAAGAAGAATGGTCTAAAATTCCAGCAGAGCATTGTAAGAAACTCATTGATGGTTACCGGAAGCGGTTGGTCGCAGTTATTTTGGCTAAAGGTTGTGCAACCAAGCATTAGGCTGAGGGTGCCAATACTTTTGTCTGGCCCATTTTTGGAGTTTTGTATGAAATGATCAATGTTTTGCTTTTTGATTCATTCTCTTTTGTGTTTTTTCATTTTAACAAATTAAATGAAGATAATAATACCAAAGAATTTGTGTTTGCAATCATTTTCAGGAAGAAACTGAGTATTATCTGACAGAATTGCAGGGATGTCAATACTTTTGGCTACAACTGTACATTCTGCAATTTAATTTAAACATATTATTTATGAATCCTTTCGTGACCTCCATGTAACATTGTAATTCCAATAATTCAGACCTTAGAAGGAGCAGCAATCACAAGACTACCTATTGTAAGCAAATTGGAATTTTCACCAGTGCAGCCTGTCTCAAACACACACCTCTTCACAATTGTTAGCTGTTTATTTCCATAGTGTACTGATTGCAGCTCAATACAGGAAATATCTCAGCTTGTTAAAGGGTTCTATGAAAGGATATAATATAAAAGTGAAATTCTAAAGTAGGAAAATGCGCTATGACCTTCACAGTCGATTTTGTAACATCCTACAGTAGACTTACATTCCTCCATATCAACATATAAACTACTGCATAAAATAATGGTATTGTCTGGCAGACCAGATACAGGACATCATACATGAAAAACATTCATAAGATTTATTACCAAGGAATATAGATTTCTTTCTATCTTGATTTCAATAGCGGCACAGAAAAGTAAAATGCTGTACCTGTAGAACAGATTGAATTTACAATTTTCCTGTCTAGAGAATAGTTTTTTTTCTCTGCACCTTAGGGCATTTGTAACAGATCATCATCTTCCTGCTTTTCTTTGCAGAATTTAAGCTTGAGAATTGATGTGTTTGCAGTAATTTATTTGTGTGAAATGTATTTTATGCATTTCTGAAAAAATGAAGTTGTTACCATAATAATAACCACAACAGGCCTCCGGCTATTTTTTCGCACAAATATCAACTTTTCGCAAGGAGAATTTGTGCATATCGGTGAGCGTCATTCATCTCACTAACATTCATTGCACAATAACTATATGTAACACAGAGACTTAAAAATTTTATATACTGTATATATTTGTTTTTACTTTGCATGTATTACCTTCTCCTTTAATTTTAACTCATGTATCACTATAGAAGTTGGCAGGTCAAGCAACAAGTAGTTGAAAAAATGCCAATTAATCTCACGATTGGAGCAGACAGGGCTGTAATACCCAACCCTGGGCTCCATAGCAAAGCTTCAAAGAGGACTTTCTGAATTACAACAATTTTGCAATAAGGCTGGAGTCACACACAACGTATATGGTCCGTTTTACATGTACAAGAATCCCAGAAATGTTCCCGAACAGTGATCCGTATGTCATCCGTATGCAATGCGAGGATGTGATTTTTCACATGTAAGCATCCATGTGACATAAATAATAATAATAATAATAATAATCTTTATATAGCGCCAACATATTCCGCAGCGCTTTACAGTTGAACAGTTTCAAACACAACGGTCATAAGTAACAACGTTAACAATACAATAATTAAAGCGAAATAAGACGACCCTGCTTGTGGAGCTTACAATCTACAATGAGGTAGGGGAGATACAAAGCATAGGTTTGTATTTACAATGATGTATTTACAATGACGGTCCAGCCATCTTCAGGGGGTGGGGGTTAGATGGAGATAGTGAATGGGCTACACACACACAAACATAACATGACTTTGATTACTGAATGTGATAGGCCGCTCTGAACAAATGTGTTTTGAGCGAGCGCCTAAAACTATGCAAATTGTGGATGGTCCTAATATCTTGGGGTAGAGCATTCCAGAGGATTGGCGCAGCACGGGAGAAGTCTTGGAGTCGGGAGTGGGAGGTACGGATTAGGGCAGAGGTTAGTCGAAAGTCATTTGCAGAGCGCAGCGGTCGGTTAGGCCGATAGACAGAAATGAGGGAGGAGATGTAAGGGGGTGCCGCACTGTGGAGAGCTTTGTGGGTGAGAACAAGTACTTTGAATTGTACCCTGTAATGAATTGGCAGCCAGTGTAACGACTGGCGAAGAGCGGACGCGTCTGAGTAACGATTAGCCAGATGGACAACCCTGGCTGCTGCATTAAGGATAGACTGGAGAGGGGAGAGTCGAGTGAGAGGGAGGCCAATTATTAGAGCATTACAGTAGTCCAGGCGGGAGTGGATCAGGGCGACAGTGAGAGTTTTTGTTGTTTCCATGGTGAGAAAAGGGCGGATTCTAGAGATGTTCTTTAGGTGTAAGCGGCATGAGCGGGCAAGAGATTGTATATGGGAGGTGAAGGAGAGATCGGAGTCGAACATAACACCCAGACAGCGCGCCTGCTGTCGGGGTGTTATTATGGTGCCACCCACAGAGAGGGAAATGCCACCCACATCTGTAAGGGAACGGTATGGAGAGATTTTCTCGCCGGCTTGCAAAATGGACATATAATGGATCCATGGGCTCAAATATTCGTGAAAACATATATACTGTCTATATATATATATACACTGCTCAAACAAATAAAAGGAAAACTAAAATACCACATCCTAGATACAGTCATATGTTAAAATTTGGGCACCCCTATTAATGTTAACCTTTTTTCTTTATAACAATTTTGGTTTTTGCAACAGCTATTTCAGTTTCATATATCTAATAACTGATGGACTCAGTTATATTTCTGGATTCAAATGAGGTTTATTGTACTAACAGAAAATGTGCAATCTTCATTTTAACAAAATTCGACCGGTGCAAAAGTATGGGCACCTCAACATAAAAGTGACATTAATATTTCATAGATCCTCCTTTTGTAAAAATAACAGCCTCTAGTCGCTTCCTGTAGCTATTAATGAGTTCCTGGATCCTGGATGAAGGTATTTGTGACCATTCCTGTTTACAAAACAATTCCAGTTCAGTTAAGTTTGATGGTTGCCGAGCATGGACAGCCCGCTTCAAATCATCCCACAGATGTTCAATGATATTCAGGTCTGGGGACTGGGATGGCCATTCCAGAACATTGTAATTGTTCCTCTGCATGAATACCTGAGTAGATGTGGAGCGGTGTTTTGGATCATTGTCTTGCTGAAATATCCATCCCCTGCGTAACTTCAACTTCGTCACTGATTCTTGCACATTATTGTCAAGAATCTGCTGATACTGAGTTGAATCCATGCGACCCTCAACTTTAACAAGATTCCAGGTGTCGGCATTGGCCACACAGCCCCAAAGCATGATGGAACCTCCACCAAATTTTACTGTGGGTAGCAAGTGTTTTTCTTGGAATGCTGTGTTTTTTAGCCTCCATGCATAACGCCTTTTGTATGACCAAACAACTCAATCTTTGTTTCATCAGTCCACAGGACCTTCTTCCAGAATGTAACTGGCTTGTCCAAATGTGTTTTTGCATTCCTCAGGAGACTCTGTTTGTGGCGTGCTTGCAGAAACGGCTTCTTTCGCATCACTCTCCCATACAGCTTCTCCTTGTGCAAAGTGCGCTGTATTGTTGACCGATGCACAGTGACACCATCTGCAGCAAGATGATGCTGCAGGTCTTTGGAGGTGGTCTGTGGATTGTCCTTGACTGTTCTCACCATTCTTCTTCTCTGCCTTTCTGATATTTTTCTTGGCCTGCCACTTCTGGGCTTAACAAGAACTGTACCTGTGTTCTTCCATTTCCTTACTATGTTCCTCACAGTGGAAACTGACAGGTTAAATCTCTGAGGCAACTTTTTGTATCCTTCCCCTGAAAAGCTATGTTGAATAATCTTTGTTTTCAGATCATTTGAGAGTTGTTTTGAGGAGCCCATGATGCCACTCTTCATAGGAGAATCAAATAGGAGAACTACTTGCAAGTGGCCACCTTAAATACCTTTTCTCATGATTTGATACACCTGGCTATGAAGTTCAAAGCTCAATGAGGTTACAAAACCAATTTAGTGCTTCAGGAAGTCAGTAAAAAGTAGTGAGGAGTGTTCAAATCAAGAAAATGATAAGGGTGCCCATACTTTTGCACCGGTCAAATTTTGTTTAAATGCAGATTGCACATTTTCTGTTAGTACAATAAACCTCATTTGAATCCAGAAATATAACTGAGTCCATCAGTTATTAGATATATGAAACTGAAATAGCTGTTGCAAAAACCAAAATTGTTATAAAGAAAAAAGGTTAACATGAATAGGGGTGCCCAAACTTTAACATATGACTGTATCTCTGAATGAAATATTCCAGTTGCAAATTTTTATTCATTGCATAGTGGAATGTGTTCAGAACAATAAAACATAACAATTATCAATGTAAATCAAAATGACTATCCCATGGAGGTCTGTATTTGGAATGATACTCAAAATCAAAGTGGAAAATCAAATTACAGGCTGATCCAACTTCAGTGGAAATGCCTCATGACAAGGAAAAGATGCTCAGTATTGTGTGTGGCCTCCATATGCCTGGATGACCTCCCTATTGTATAATGCCTGGGCATGCTCCTGATGAGTCGGAGGATGGTCTCCTGAGGGATCTCTACCCTGACCAGGACTAAAGCATCTGCCAACTCCTGGACAGTCTGTGGTGCATCGTGATTTTGGTGGATGGAGCGAGACATGAGACAGATGTGCTCAATCGGATTCAGGTCTGGGGAACAGGCAGGTCAGTCCACAGCTTCAATGCCTTTATCTTGCAGAAACTGTGACACATTCCAGCCACATGAGGTCTGGCATGGTCCTGCATTAGGAGGAACCCAGGGCAATCCACATCAGCATATGGCCTCACAAGGGGTCTGAGGATCTCATCTCGGTACCTAATGGCAGTCAGGCTACCTCTGGCGAGCTCATGGAGGGCTGTGCGGCCCTCCAAAGAAATGCCACCCCACACCATTACTGACCCACTGCCAAATCGGTCATGCCGAAGTATGTGGCAGGCAGCAGATCGCTCTCCACAGCGTCTCCAGACTCTGTCACGTCTGTCACATGTGCTCAGTGTGAACCTACTTTCATCTGTGAAGAGCACAGGTCACCAGTGGCCAATTTGCCAATCCTGGTGTTCTGTGGCAAATGCCAAGCGTCCTGCACGGTGTTGGGCTGTGAGCACAACCCCCATCTGTGGACGTCGGGCCCTCAGACCATCCTCATGGAGTCAGTTTCTAACTGTTTGTGCAGACACATACACATTTGTGTCCTGCTGGAGGTCATTTTGCAGGGCTCTGGCAGTGCTCCTCCTGTTCCTCCTTTTGTGGCTAGACCTCAAAATAGCAGAGAAAGCAAAACGACCCAGGAATCTCACAGAACTGGAAGAATTTTCCCATGAAGAATGGATGAAAATCCCTCAAACAAAAAATGAAAGATTCTTGTCTGGCTACAAAAAGTGTTTGCAAGCTGTGATACTTTGAAAAGGGGATGCTACTTACCACTAAACATGCAGGATGCCCAAACTTTTTCATCTGCCCATTTTCCTTTCTCCAGTTTTTAAAATGTAAAAGATGAATATATATATATTTTGGGCCTAAAACTCAAAGGAAATGTGTTATCTGTAACTTAAGCCCTTTCAGAGATTATTTCATCTTCAACTTGCTTAACTGTTTACAATAACAGTAATTTTTACCAGGGGTGCCCAAACTTTTACATGCCACTGTTAATGTATAACAAGCAGATATGTGTACTGGACTGCCCAGCCATGCCAGGGTACACAAAGCACCTGTGCTTGGCTTGAACAGTTATTTTGTACTGACAGGCTCTCTGAAATACTTTATGTATTGAGAGCTCTTATAACTATGTAGTGGTGTTGGAAGTAATTATAGTACCCAGTAGCAAGAATGAAAATGTAGCCATTAGAAGATAACAAGTATGTGATTATTTTGGTCTTTACTCAATCCTCTTTGTCTATCCATCATAGCTGTATTATCAAATACAAATTTGATAAACAGTTAGCGAAAATGCAAGCCAAGGTCAGTAACTAAAAACACCAGATAATACAACATTCTATGACTAAACAAGCAAAAGATCAGAGTAGTTACAAATTATAACTAGAAGGTAGAAGAAGCTGCTCGGGGTTTAAATAGGTTGTGGTCCCACCCAAGCCTTGCAACAGAGATCTGATTACAACAGATAATCAGCACCCTCCAGCAAGACATAGACACTCTGTCTGGGAGAGGGTACAAGGCCCAGTCAAACTAATGTAGAACAGGACCATGCCTGAATCCATTAAAGCCGTCAGTAGTGCAAGTACACAGCCAGCAAGTTGCAGAGATAGTAAGTTAAGGCTCAAAAATAGCTGCAATAGCACCTCTCCTTTTAAGAGGGTCCTCTGAACATGTAGGACCAATTATATAAAATGAGAAATTGATGGAAATATCCTTCCAAAGTTATCGGCTTTGATGTTACTAGCCGGGAACAAAGACTTGTCCTCTGGTCCATAACCTGTCCAATGTATTAAATACCGTAAGAACTCTCTCACTACATGGAGATCTAGAATGTTCTGTACTTCATATTTTATGATGCCTCTAACATAGTGGGAGGAGGATTGTTACCAGGAAGGAGGAATTTTCAAGCAAAACACTAGTTGGTTAATGACCTCAGTGATTTCATATGAACCTATAAATTAAGGTTCTCTCTTAGAAAAATGGACAATTAGTTTGATTGGAGAGTTCACCTGTTCCCTGTGTGCCAGTCAAAGCCTGTATTCTATTTTTTTAATTCTTCATAGACTGAAAACAGGGAAGGCATTTAAATAAGGTAATCCTCTGTCCTAACTTTGTTGCTAAAAACAAATCCTGAGACTAAGGCCTGTATGTCACAGAAATTGTGCTTGTGATTGGGCAATCCATATAGACAAAAGAAAAATCTCTATAGCCCCAATTCATCATTTGCATTCAGTCACTTTCCTTTCTTTGCCTGTGGTATTAGTTACCTTTTTTGTGCCAAATTTTTCAAAATTCTCTGATCTGTGGACCAATAAAAATATCTTCTTTAACCTTTGCATCACTTATTCTTGGTAATTTCTTTCACAAAGAAGAAAAGGCTTCCGATTCTTTGTTCATTGCTTTGACAAAATTCTTCATAAGCCCAAGTTTAATATGCAAAGGATGGAGAAATATCTTTGCTGGATCAAGAAGAGTATTATGTTTAACATTCTTCTGTTCAGTAACCAGGTTTTCACGGAGTGGCCAGTCCTTTCTGAAATAGTGCATTTCTCATGCACGACTGTCCCACTCACAAATAAAACAACAATACTTGGTATATCAAAGCTGCAGTCCAAGAAATGCAACAACTTTTAGATCACCACATATGTTCCAGTTATAATTTCTATTAATGTGGGTCAACAGTAACTCCATATTCTCATATGTTTCTTTCATGTGTACTGCATGTCCAATAGGTAAAGAATAGGGATGAGCGAAACGGGTCGAAAAATTTCAAAAGTCGCTGACTTTTGGCAAAGTCAGGTTTCATGAAACGAAACCCAACCCTAGGATGAGGTCGGCCACGAGGTCGGCGACTTACGCGCCAAAGTCGCGTTTCAAAAGTTTGTTTTGCGCTCTTTTTCAGTCAATCAGGATCCACGGACACTGTGGGCAACGTGATGACATAGGCACGGGTCACCACCATCTTTCAGAAGGGCATGCAAGTGATTGGCTTGCTTTGGTGGGCGTCACAGGGGGTATAAAAGGACGTGCACGCCGACCGCCATCTTACTTCTGCCGATCTCAGTATAGGGAGAGGTTGCTGCTGATTCTGTAGGGAGAGCGTTAGGCAGGGAAGAAGACAAAAAAACTGCTTCTGCTGCTAGCGATTTGGCCTGCACAACACACCAGTCACTGTGTGTGCAGTGCAAGGGGAGGCTATATTGTGGTATATCAGTGGTGTTGGTTGTTGGGCTGCCTTTTAAGGCTTCCTGACAGGCTGGCATTGCTGTTTACCCACTGCTCTGCAAACTGCTTTTTTAAAAGCAATCCAATCTCCCTTATCCTCTAGTCACTTTTGTCAAAGCTGTGCCATCGAGCCTGTGACATAGCGCTCAGATATCAGTGTGCCTCACACAATCCAAAAGTGTCCAGTGTCCACAAGTGTCTGCAGAAATTCAAAATCTCCCTTATCCTCTAGTCACTTTTGTCACAGCTGTGCCATCGAGCCTGTGACATAGCGCTCAGATATCAGTGGGCCTCACACAATCCAAAAGTGTCCACTGTCCACAAGTGTCTGCAGAAATTCAAAATCTCCCTTATCCTCTAGTCACTATTGTCACAGCTGTGCCATCAAGCCTGTGACATAGCGCTCAGATATCAGGGGGCCTCACACAATCCAAAAGTGTCCAGTGTCCACAAGTGTCTGCAGAAATTCAAAATCTCCCTTATCCTCTAGTCACTTTTGTCACAGCTGTGCCATCGAGCCTGTGACATAGCGCTCAGATATTCAGTGGGCCTCACACAATCCAAAAGTGTCCAGTGTCCACAAGTGTCTGCAGAAATTCAAAATCTCCCTTATCCTCTCGTCACTTTTGTCACAGCTGTGCCATCGAGCCTGTGACATAGCGCTCAGATATCAGTGGGCCTCACACAATCCAAAAGTGTCCAGTGTCCACAAGTGTCTGCAGAAATTCAAAATCTCCCTTATCCTCTCGTCACTTTTGTCACAGCTGTGCCATCGAGCCTGTGACATAGCGCTCAGATATCAGTGGGCCTCACACAATCCAAAAGTGTCCAGTGTCCACAAGTGTCTGCTGAAATTCAAAATCTCACTTATCCTCTAGTCACTTTGGTCACAGCTGTGCCATCGAGCCTGTCACATAGCGCCCAGATATTCATTGGGCCTCACACAATCCAAAAGTGTCCAGTGTCCACAAGTGTCTGCTGAAATTCAAAATCTCACTTATCCTCTAGTCACTTTGGTCACAGCTGTGCCATCGAGCCTGTCATATAGCGCTCAGATATTCATTGGGCCTCACACAATCCAAAAGTGTCCAGTGTCCACAAGTGTATGCTGAAATTCAAAATCTCACTTATCCTCTAGTCACTTTGGTCACAGCTGTGCCATCGAGCCTGTCACATAGCGCTCAGATATTCATTGGGCCTCACACAATCCAAAAGTGTCCAGTGTCCACAAGTGTCTGCTGAAATTCAAAATCTCACTTATCCTCTAGTCACTTTGGTCACAGCTGTGCCATCGAGCCTGTCACATAGCACTCAGATATTCATTGGGCCTCACACAATCCAATAGTGTCCAGTGTCCACAAGTGTCTGCTGAAATTCAAAATCTCACTTATCCTCTAGTCACTTTGGTCACAGCTGTGCCATCGAGTCTGTCACATAGCGCTCAGATATTCATTGGGCCTCACACAATCCAAAAGTGTCCAGTGTCCACAAGTGTCTGCTGAAATTCAAAATCTCACTTATCCTCTAGTCACTTTGGTCACAGCTGTGCCATCGAGCCTGTCACATAGCGCTCAGATATTCATTGGGCCTCACACAATCCAAAAGTGTCCAATGTCCACAAGTGTCTGCTGAAATTCAAAATCTCACTTATCCTCTAGTCACTTTGGTCACAGCTGTGCCATCGAGCCTGTGACATAGTGCTCAGATATTCAGTGGGCCTCACACAATCCAAAAGTGTCCAGTGTCCACAAGTGTCTGCTGAAATTCAAAATCTCACTTATCCTCTAGTCACTTTGGTCACAGCTGTGCTATCGAGCCTGTCACATATCGCTCAGATATTCATTGGGCCTCACACAATCCAAAAGTGTCCAGTGTCCACAAGTGTCTGCAGAAATTCAAAATCTCCCTTATCCTCTAGTCACTTTTGTCACAGCTGTGCCATCGAGCCTGTGACATAGCGCTCAGATATTCAGTGGGCCTCACACAATCCAAAAGTGTCCAGTGTCCACAAGTGTCTGCTGAAATTCAAAATCTCACTTATCCTCTAGTCACTTTGGTCACAGCTGTGCCATCGAGCCTGTCACATAGCGCTCAGATATTCATTGGGCCTCACACAATCCAAAAGTGTCCAGTGTCCACTAGTGTGAGCAGAAATTCAAAATCTCCCCTGTCCTATAGACACCTTGTACCTTGTTTTACATTACTATATAGTTTGTTGGATTTTGTCTACATTTTTACCAAAAATGAGAAAGGCTGGTGGAAGAGGCCGTGGAATTGGGCGGGGGTTGGCAGCTGGTAATGATGGTGTTGGTGGTGGATCTGATGGTAGTGGCAAGAGCAAAATAGGACCGAATGCAGGAGGTGTTGAGCCTGCGTCATCGTCTGGCTCCATAAGGCTTCGAAGGCTTAGTTTTCTAGGAGTTGGCAAACCGCTTTTAAAGCCAGAGCATCAGGAAAAAGTTTTGTCTTACATTGCTGACTCAGCCTCCAGCTCTATCGCCTCCTCTTCTTCAGTTGTAAAAAGTAAAAGCACTGAGTCGTCATTGGAGGCTCATGTTCATGAACCACACCTTTCCTTGTGTCCTTCACCCCAACCAAGATTGAAGGATGATGCAGGCAATACTACTGATTACTCCATGGAGCTGTTTTCACATACCATGCCTGGATTATCAAGTGAAATGGTGAATTACCCAGGCCAAGATGAATCTGACATGGAGTGCACTGATGCACAGCTGCTGATGGATGATTCTGCTGGTACATTCACTCAGAGCACTACATTGTCCTTGCAGTGTACAGAGCCAGATTCTGACCCTGATGAGACTCAGGTGCCCCTTCCCACACATTATACCACCATACACGGTGACACAGAGGAAGGTGCACATGACATTGAAGAGGAGGTGATGGATGACCCAGTTGTTGACCCAGATTGGCATCCATTGGGGGAAGAGGGTGCTGCTTCCAATAGCTCAGATGAGGAGCATCCACAGCAGACATCGATATCGCAACAGCTGTTATCCGGCAGGCCCGGAGCACTCCAAAGACAGGTTCCAAAAATCAAAAGAGTTGCTGGACAGCTTGTCCAGAGGGTCAAAAGATCACAGCGTGCTAGGCCGCAAAATGTCTGCCAAAGTAGGAAGAGTGCAGTGTGGCACTTTTTTGAACAAAATCCTCATGATCAGGCCAAGGTTATCTGTAAGAAGTGCGCAAAGACCTTTAGCCGAGGGAAAAATCTGAAAAATTTGAATACCAGTTGCATGCTTAGACATTTAACCACTATGCACTTGCAAGCGTGGACACAACACCAAACCTCATGTGCAACTGATCACAACGAAGGTAGTCAGCAACGCTACATTGTTTCCCCCACTGTAAGCCCACCGGTTAGCACAGCAGCAAATGTTGAGGTGTCGTTGCAAGGCCACAGCAGTCAGGGAATCCCACTGTTATATCAACGAAAGACTGATTCTAGGCCATCAGAAAGAACACCAACTCCATCACCATCATCAACCCTCTCTCAGTCCGCCCTGTCCACCGCTACTTCCACCATATGCAGCTCTCAAGTCCAGCTCACCCTCCCAGACACTATGAGTAGGTCAAGAAAGTACTCAGTCTCTCATCCGCGTACACTGGGTTTGAACGCCCACATTGCCAAACTAATCTCGTTTGAGATGATGCCCTTTCTGTTGGTGGAAAGCGTAGCTTTCCGCGAACTCATGGCCTATGCAGTACCACGCTATGACCTACCCAGTCACCACTTCTTCTCTCGCAAAGACATCCCAGCCCTCCACCATCATGTGAAAGACCGCATTGTCCATGCACTCAAGCAGTCAGTGAGCGGAAAGGTGCACCTCACAACTGATGCATGGTCCAGTCGCCATGGCCAGGGCCGTTACGTGTCCATCACTGCGCACTGGGTTAATGTGGTGGATGCAGGGTCCACAGGGGACAGCGGTGGTGGGACAGTGCTGCCTAGCCCACGGTATAGGAAACAGTTGGCTGTAGGCGTTCGACCCTCCTCCTCCTCCTCCAGAAGCGAAAGCTCGTCTACAGAGCGCAGTCGTACGAGCACTCCATCTGCAGCTGCCACTGTTGCACACGAGGTGTCCCCCTATCGAGCAGCTAGTGGAAAGCGTCAGCAGGCTGTGTTGCAGATGATGTGTTTGGGCGACAGACACACCGCCGAGGTGCTGGCCGAGTACTTTCAGCAACAAACTGAGTCATGGCTGGGCAGTGTACATCTTGAGGCAGGCAAGGTAGTTAGTGATAACGGGCGTAATTTTGTGGCAGCCATAGCCCTTTCAAAACTCAGCCACCTACCTTGCTTGGCTCACACCTTGAACCTGGTGGTGCAGTGCTTCCTCAAAAATTATCCGGAGTTAACAGCCCTGCTCCAGAAGGTGCGAAGACTGTGCGCACATCCACCGGTCGCCTGTACACTCCGTTCGTATGCAGAAGCTGCAGCGATTGCTCCACCTTCCCAACCACTGCCTCATTATCGACATTGCAACAAGGTGGAACTCCACCCTGCACATGGTGGAGCGGCTGTGCGAGCAGAGGCAGGCCATAATGCATTTGTGGGAGGATACACGGCCAGGCACTTTGAGAGAAGACATGGAGTTGACCGGTGTGCAGTGGTCGAAGCTGAAAGACCTCTGTAAAGTCCTTCAGTGTTTTGAGGAATGCACACGACTGGTAAGTGCAGACGATGCCATCCTAAGCATGAGCATCCCACTTATGTGTCTGCTCATGCAAACTTTGACACACCTTAAGGAGCAGGCTTCTGCAGCCAATGTTGATGAGGAGGAAGAGGAGGAGGGAATCCTTGATGACATTCAGCCATTGTCTGCTCAGGGACCTCTCCTGGATGAGGTGGAGGAAGAAGAGGAGGAGGAGGAGGATGATGATGGGGATGATTACTTAGGGGAGGAGGATGCATCTCGTGGGGCAAGTGAAAATGTTGGCGTGGCAAGGTCTGGTACAGGGTTTGTGCGTGACTGGAGGGATGTGGATTTGCCAGAAAGTGCTCCTCCAACCAGCACTCGCAGTGCATCATTGACACCGGGAACATTGGCCCACATGTCAGATTATGCCTTGCAGATCCTAAAAAGGGACCCCCGCATTGCCAAAATGATGAACGATGACGACTACTGGTTGGCCAGCATCCTGGATCCACGCTATAAAGGCAAATTACAAAACATCATGCCACAGGAGAACCTTGACCTAATATTGGCTAATAAACAAGCAACTCTGGTAAATCGGTTGCTTGAGGCATTCCCAGCACACAGCAGCGGTGATGGTTCTCACACGAGCCGTACGGGCCGGGGTCAGCTTGGCAGAGGTGTTCGTGGTGCACACAGCAGAAGTGGCGTTGGAGACAGGGGTTTCATGACAATGTTGTGGACTGATTTTTCAAGTACCGCTCACACAACTGGTAATACTGCATCGATGGAAAGTGACAGGAGACAGCAGTTGTCAACTATGGTTACAAAATACTTTTCCTCCCATATCGATGTTCTCCCACACAGGTCATTCCCCTTTGACTATTGGGCCGCTAAACTGGACACCTGGCCTGAATTGGCACAATATGCCTTACAGGAGCTCGCTTGCCCAGCTGCAAGTGTGCTATCGGAAAGAGTCTTCAGTGCAGCTGGATCAATCCTGACAGAAAAAAGGACCCGTCTGTCAGCCCAAAATGTGGATGATCTAACCTTCATTAAAATGAACCACGCATGGGTTTCCAAGGATTTTGTCCCACCTTCCCCTGATGACACATAGGGTGACAGAAAAATGGCTTGCTTTGGTCCACCTCTTCCTGGGACTTGATCTATTTCACCTTTTGCATCAGCTGAATGTCCAACATCAACATATGCCACTTTCTAAAACTCCCTAACTGTGCTGCCTCCCCCCCCATGGCCGGGGTCACCACCTAGCGCATGACACCGTGCGAGTGCCGTTGCCCTGGACAGGTGGGTAGGCCGACTCTTGGGCGCGGGCACTGGCACAGGGTCCCTCATAGTGCAATCAAGTGTCTCTGACGGTGGTGGTGCACACCCGCCGTCAGACACACCGCCGTACTATGAGGGGCCCAGTGCCAGTACCGACGCCCACGAGTGGGCCCCCCTTGCTTGGGCAGGGCCCCAGCATTTGCAATCTTTACCTCTCCCTGCTCCTCCGCTGTGTAGTCTGGGCCGTCAAATCCATACTGGGCCTAACACCGTCTGAGCCTGCCTCCTGATGTATAGACATATATTTTGAATGTGTACGCTATCCATACATGTTATCTGGGGATACGGAACCCTTTCTCACCTTTGTACAATCACGTGCAATCCATACTGGGCCTGACACCGTCTGAGCCTGCCTCCTGATGTATAGTCATATATTTTGAATGTGTACGCTATCCATACATGTTATCTGGGGATACGGAACCCTTTCTCACCTTTGTGCAATCACGTGCAATCCATACTGGGCCTGACACTGTTTGAGCCTGCCTCCTGATGTATAGACATATATTTTGAATGTGTACGCTATCCATACATGTTATCTGGGGATACGGAACCCTTTCTCACCTTTGTGCTATCACGTGCAATCCATACTGGGCCTGACACCGTCTGAGCCTGCCTCCTCATGTATAGACATTTATTTTGAATGTGTACACTATCCATACATGTTATCTGGGGATATGGAACCCTTTCTCACCTTTGTGCAATCACGTGCAATCCATACTGGGCCTGACACCGTCTGAGCCTGCCTCCTGATGTATAGACATATATTTTGAATGTGTACGCTATCCATACATGTTATCTGGGGATACGGAACCCTTTCTCACCTTTGTGCAATCACGTGCATTCCATACTGGGCCTGACACCGTCTGAGCCTGCCTCCTGATGTATAGACATATATTTTGAATGTGTACGCTATCCATACATGTTATCTGGGGATACGGAACCCTTTCTCACCTTTGTGCAATCACGTGCAATCCATACTGGGCCTGACACCGTCTGAGCCTGCCTCCTGATGTATAGACATATATTTTGAATGTGTATGCTATCCATACATGTTATCTGGGGATACGGAACCCTTTCTCACCTTTGTGCAATCACGTGCAATCCATACTGGGCCTGACACCGTCTGAGCCTGCTTCCTGATGTATAGACATATATTTTGAATGTGTACGCTATCCATACATGTTATCTGGGGATACGGAACCCTTTCTCACCTTTGTGCAATCACGTGCAATCCATACTGGGCCTAACACCGTCTGAGCCTGCCTCCTGATGTATAGACATATATTTTGAATGTGTACGCTATCCATACATGTTATCTGGGGATACGGAACCCTTTCTCACCTTTGTGCAATCACGTGCAATCCATACTGGGCCTGACACCGTCTGAGCCTGCCTCCTGATGTATAGACATATATTTTAAATGTGTACGCTATCCATACATGTTATCCGGGGATACGGTACCCTTTCTCACCTTTGTGCAATCACGTGTAATCCATACTGGGCCTGAGAACGGCTGGCGAGCTGGTAAGCAAGCTACAGCACCTGTGGTTTGCACACGTAAGTTTTTCATTTTTTCAGGAATGACGGTTAGGCCTAATTCCAGAACTGCGGTTGACCTGCACTTACTGGGAAATCATCGTTCGTGGGTAATAATTGTAATCACAGATCCCCATCACTAACGTTGTTCAGCGGGTTATCTGCACCTGTAAGCGACAAACGCTGGCCTTTTCAGTGTAGCGCACATGCAGCCACGGACATGTAAGGACATGACTCACCAGTTATTGGCCAATCTCATGTGCCAGAGCCTCACGTGTCCCTCTAGTAAGCCGGACTCGGACCGCGGGGCATGACGGAGTCTCGTTCGTTAACGGAATTAAGCTTGCAATGTGTGCATCTGTTCTGTAGCTGGCATGGTTGAGGTTTCCCATGTGGAGTCGAATTAAAGCGTAGGCTCCACTCATGGTGGTGCCCTTCTGGACATTCCTTTAAGGTTCAGCTTTGCAACCATACTGCCCACGTAAAACAAACACTTTGCCTTCATGAACGCTGTTTGGAGGGTCATGACTCGTGGGAATAACGCCGCCCAATCAGTTAACCTGCTAGAGAGATCGTTCGTTGCCCCCAAGCATAACATCACACTCCCTAGGAAGAAGGTAATGCCACTGTGGCGACCGTACTCTTGGGGGCGACACAAGTGCACTGATGCCCAGCCACTGCTCGATGAATCTGCTGGTACATTGACCCAGACAACTACATTCCCCTCGCACGCTACACGGCCTGAATCTGACCCTGATGAAACTCAGGTTACCCTTCCCATATACAGTTCCATCTTACACGGTGACAAAGAGGAAGCTGCAGATGAAAGTGCAGGTTCGGCCCACCCGCCATCAGACACACCACCATACTATCAGGGGCCCTGTGCCAGTGCCGTCGCCAACGAGTGGGCCCCCCCTGCTTGTTCAGGATCACAGCACTTGCAAGGTTGAAATACTGTGCAGTGAGATGGAAGATGGGAACGACGAGGAGTGCAGACTAGTACAGGGATTCCCTAGCGAGGAGACTTATTTCATTGTTTTCAATGTTGGGACAGCAATTTTTGGGGAGCACTATACTCTGGAGAATGATAGATGGGGCCCACCATACACTGGAACATTCCAAAGGTGAACATCAGACACTGGAGCAGCATTTACAGGGCCCATTATACACTAGAGCATTAGAAATGGGGCCCATTATGTTTGGAGCATTATTTGGGCCCATAAGACAGTGGAGCTTCATCCATGGGGACCAACATATACTGTAGCATTATGTGGAGCTCATCATATACTGTTTCAAACATTATATGGGACCAATGATTCTGTATGGAGAAATAGATGGGCCTTGTCATGAGCTGTAAAAAGTGAAGTATTTTTCATTGTACTATACCGCTATTTCTCTGCCGTATCGGAGCATGATGAGTTGTGGTATGTGTTAAAGGGGCGCTCTTTCGCCCAGGGCACATGAAAACCTGGAGCCAGCCCTCCCCCCCCACAACTGTAGCCAAATAACCCCCATTTTTCAGTGCGTTACTTGTATTATGAAGTTAATTAAGGTTGACAAGCTTAAGTAAGAAGAATTGATGCTTTTGGCATTCAAATGGGCACTGTTGGTGTGTTTCCTGTCATCCTCTCACTGCCGACTTTTATTCCCCATTGACTTACATTGGGTTTCGTGTTTCGGGACGACCCCGACTTTTCCCTATAATCGGACGATCTTGCTCGACCCGACTTTTGGAAAAGTCGGGTTTCACGAAACGAAACGCGACCCTAAAAAACCAAAAGTCGCTCAACTCTAGTAAAGAAGCATAGATATTTCTGTTGTGTAGTAAAACAGCCTTCAGAATTAAAACTGACGAGTCAATGAACTGTTGCCATTCTTTCGGGTCATGTTCACATCCAAGAGCACCAAACAAGCCCAAGGTTAAACTGTCAACATGGTTGAAAAATTGATTAAGGACTTCATGACGATTGCAAAAAAAACAGAAACTCTTGTTCCTGGTAATAAGATATTCTGTTCTTGAGGCCTTGATCCCAATAATTCTGCCTGCCTCTTTGACTATTTCAAATCTCTGACCAAGTCACTCAGATCAGATTGACTGGACAGATGTGGATTAGATGTAGAAGGCTCAAAGTTTGGGTCTGTAACAGTTTCATTTTCCACTGACTTTGTTAGTTCTTCTTCGTCATCCTCCATTGTCCATACTTTGGGGGCAGCTTTGGAACATGAAGACTTTCATCATGTGGCACAGGTCTTATGGCTGAAAGAAGATTAGGATATTCCATTAATTTCTTGTTCTTTGCTGAATATCCTGTTACATTTGTAAGGCAGAAGTAGCAATCTGTTACATGATCTCTCTGCTGTCTCTATATCATTGGGACAGCGAATGGCATTGAAGATCGTGATCCATTCAGCCATGCTCTAAGTATGTCAGCATTGTCTTTTGATTCCTCCCCTACCCAGGAGATGTGGTATGCTCCGTACACGGTCAACCAAATGATTCACTGCGCCTGCGTGGAATTCGCATAAGTGGTTGCATATGTGTAGATCAGCGATTTATGTTATTTGGTGCAGTGACCACTATGTCCGCTAGGGGGTGCTGTGTGGGTGTCCCAGGATGGGCCTACAGTCATATCCATTGTGGTTATGGGTATAGGATGCTGAAAGATCGTTATGTATCTCAAGGTAGGTGGCCTTGAGTTGAAGGCTTGCTTATGTGCTGATCAGCAGAGGCACTGCTGAGCTGTTGTTACACTGTGTCAGCGAGAGCTATCTACAAATCTACCCAGTGGTGTGTTTAAGAGTATCATAATAAAGTATATGTGTATGAATGCTTGAAGGACCTGTGATGAGGTCATAGTCATGTGACCCGGTGGGCGTGGCTACGGACCATATAAGGTAACCAGAGTAGGTCACATGGGAGAGAGAGCATGGATCTGATTGAGCCATGTGAAAGGTCCCGGCAGGCCTAGGTGGAAGAAGGTGTGCTACCTTCATGAAGACCACGTGCTGAGGCTGCTGACACGGGGAGGCCTGTGCATATTGGCTGTATGTGAGGACGGATAAGCCTACTGTGTTTTGCTGAGGCTCCAGGACTGAGCCTGAAACCATGGACACTTATACTTGCTTTCGCCTGAGCTAAAGGCTATTCCTTATGTGATGTGCTGGTTTATGGGTTATGGAGCAATAAACCCTAAGAACTTTTAAAGGAACGTGCCTCCTGGTTGTCTCCCGTCGCACCTAAGAGAGTTGAATCCCTACAGTTATTTCAGTGGAAAATTCAGAATATATTGTTTCAGAAAAAGTTCATATATGAGTTTTTGGAATTATAGCAGAATATTTTAATGTTTCGTATCATTTCTTAAAAACCTTACATGATTGGAAAAATGTGAAGTAATTTCTGAAATCTCATGAAAAAATCTATCAGGAACACTCAAAATTGTCTGAGGGACAAAACCTTGGTAACACAGTGTTATTTAGATACTTTCACTAATCTCAATACTGGAAAGTTTGTAGTTGCTCGGAAAATACATGTGGGGCAAAAGAGAGAGAGTGACAGAGAAAGTAACCAGCTGACCATATGGGCTTACACTCTATAAACGAGAGACGACCCCGCCGACCTGGGGAAATTACACTCTACAGGAGAGCGAGAGAGATGACCCTGTTGTCTATAAGTGCTTACACTCTACAAGAGAGAGAGTGAGCGAGAGCAGACCTCCACTGACTATAATTTTTTACATTCAACAGGGAAGAGAGCAAGGATCCTGATCTCCATAGGCGCTTACACTCTACAAGAGAGAAAAAGAGAGAAAGGTCAACGATGATCATAAGAGCTTACACTCTGCAGGACACAAAAAGAACCCCACTGACCATAAGAACTTAAATGTGACAGGAGACTTACCCAGTGACTCTGGAGATGAAAGACGACTTTGCCATATTATCTGTGCTTCACTAGGAAAAGCTAATTTGTGCTGTCCCAGGTACTGACTACCGTAAGATAATCAGTAAGCTATAGCTGCAGGGCATTATGGGGAGGTCCATGCAGAAAAGCAATATGACTTTTGATCTCTGATGCGTCAGCTGTATGGGAAATGGTGCCAGACAATTTTTTTTTGCCAACTGTGTTTTTAATCTAAAAATAATTGAATTTGCATGAGACTGCAAATTTCAGGAAATACGACTGAAACTCAAACCTCTGTGGATTGTTCTGTTAATCTTTAATCAGAATTCACATAGTTTATTAGTTGATTTGTGTGTACATTGTCGTCTAGCGAGGTGAAGGTGGAACTGGGTATGAAGTCCAAAATAAGAGCATTCATCACACACCCTGGGTTTTTTGTTGATGCAAAAAGTTTATTATATCCGTGAAGGCAAAATTAAACAAACAGGTGCTAGGACATATGCAACAAAATACTTAACATTTCTACCCAGCCTGGGTTCGGCACACCAGAAGCCACACTGACAGGCGCAAGAGCACCACTTATAACCATGACCACTGAGCATTGTACATAATATGCCAGTTACCAGCGACTGAACAGCACATAATCTTTACAAAAACATTTATGGTCTCCTTCTTATAGAAATATATATGTAACCCAGCTCCATTATCAATTGCATTATGATTAATTTCCAGGCTGGGTCGAAATGTTATGTCTATTTTGCCGAATGTCTCCCAGCCCCTGTGTGTTTAAATTTGCCTCCACAGTTATAATAAACTTTTTGCATCAATATAAAATCCAGAATGTGTCATGAATTCTCTTTTTTAGGAATCACATAGCGACAGATTTAAGGCTCAAGATCTTTTCGATCTGTGACAGTAACACTAATGTAAATAAGATTCAAGTATTGGTGTGCACAGCATTTGCTGTACTTTTATTAAGCACCTTGTTCAAACAGTTGTGACATTTTATATTGAAGGTCAGACCTTTGTCAAACATTGAACTTATGAAGTTGGAAGATATGGAGGCTGGAGTCAAATATTATAAATAGTGATGAGCGAGCGTGCTCGCCACTGCTTGATACTCGATTGAGCATTGGGGTGCTCGAGTACGTTCTTTTGTCAATTGAGAACGTGAGTGCTTGAGAACCATGCTCAAGTCCCCGCCCTGCATGTTTTTCTGCTGTCAGACAGCCAATAATAATAATAATAATAATTTTTATTTATATAGAGCTGACATATTCCACAGCATTTTACAATTAAGCGAGGGCATGTAAAGATAGAAACAATACAATGTAACACATTTCAACAGTTACAGGAAGAGTGAGGGCCCTGCTTGCAAGCTTGCAATCTATAAGGAAATAGGGGGACACAATAGGTAGAACGTGCTTTTTATGTATGGTCCAACCATCATTATTATAATAAGGGTTTTCATATTAAGCTGCATGATCTGTCTAAGTGCAGTTACCATATGTTATTGGGTGCCAGGAGGATATGGAGACAGATGAATAGGTAGGAGCAGATTGTGATTAACATTTAGGAGGGAACAGAGAGAGTAAGGTTAGTGAGTTAAGGGGAAAGACTTGTCTAAACAGATGTATTTTTAAAGCACACTTAAAAATGCGTTGGCTAGGAGTCAGTCTGATCATTTGGGGTAGTGCATTCCAGTACACTGGCGCACTACGAGAGAAGTCTTGGAGATGGAGGTACGAGGTTTGGATTATGGAGGATGTTTGTCTTAGATCACTTGCAGAATGGAGGTCACGTGTATGGTGATAGACAGAAATGAGGGAGGAGATATAGGGCAGTGCAGAACTGTGGAGAGCATTGTGGGTGAGAGAGATGAGTTTATATTGAACTCTGTAGTGAATAGGTAATAAAATGCAGTGACTGGCACAGGGTAGAGGCCCCAGAGAAGCGGTTGGACAAAAATATGACCCTGGCTGCTGCATTCAGAATGAGTTGTAGAAGAGAAACTTTGGTTAGAGGGAGACTGATCGGAAGAGAGTTACAGTAATCCAAACGATAGTGAATAAGAGCGACAGTAAGAGTTTTTGCAGTTTCAAAGGTGAGAAAATGTCAGAAATGTTTTGAGGTGAAGGTGAGAGGGGGAGTGAATGATATGATGTAGAGAATAAAGGAAAATTGTGTGCCAAAAATGACACCAATATAGAGAGCTTGCTGCTTGGGAGTTGGCTATTGGAAGCCAATAAACATGCAGGAATTGCCTGCCACACATGGTAATGCCACAGCCATGATGGCTACTGATATTACTGTGATTGACTGGCCGCATAGTATCATCATGTGACATGTCCTATATAAGACCCGTGACATGATGTTCTGCACACTCTCCTCTGGAAGCAATTCAGGGAGAGTTAAGGGCCAGTCACACATAGCGAGATCGCTAGCGAGATCGCTGATTTTTTGACGCATCAGCGATCTCGCTAGCGATCTCGCTGTGTGTGGCACGCATCAGCAACCGGCCACGCTGATTGTGCAGGAATGTCCTGGGCCATTTTTTGATTGTTGGTTTCCTGCTGGCCAGCACGCATCTCGTGTGGCAGCGAGAGACCAACGATCAGCGAGCTCCCAGCGCTGTAAGCAGTGCTCACCACACCTCTAGATAAGTTCCTTTAGTGATGTGTAGTGTTGAGCGATACCTTCCGATAGCGGGAAATATCGGATCGGATTGAATCCGACCAATGCCCCCAAAATATCGAGTATCGCCGATTCCGATACCAGAAACCCATGCAAGCCAATGGGGCACAAATATCGGAATGAAAATAAACCCTTTCTTTCCTTGCACATCCAGTTCAAGAGGGGGAAAGAGTGTGGGCGGTGCATGGGCAGAGACTGTGCGTGTGTGTATGTGCGGGCGGGGTCTGTGCGGGCCTGCCGGGGGTCTGTGCGGGCCTGCCGGGGGTCTGTGCGGGCTGCCGGGGGTCTGTGCGGGCCTGTCGGGGGTTGTGTGTGTGTGCAGGCATTGTCCGATGGGACTACAACACATTAGCCAATGATGGGACAGTAGTAGTCCCATCATCCGTCTAATGTTTTGAATGAAAAAAAAAACATTCATACTACATACATACTACATACCTACTACATATATACAACATTCATACAACATACATACATACTACATACATACTTCATAGATACTACATTCATACAACATACATACATACTAAATACATACTACATAGATACTACATTCATACAACATACATTCATACATACTACATACATACTACATATATACTACATTCATACAACATACATACATACTACATATATACTACATTCATACAACATACATACATAGTACATACTACATACATACTACATACATACAACATACATAAAACATGCTACAGACATACAACATACATACTACATACATACTACATACTACATACAATACATTCATACAATACATACATATAGACATACAGTACATATAACATAGAGTACATACTCACCATCACTTGTCACTTTGATCCCCGAAGCCAGTGTCATCTGTAAAAAATATTAAAATAACAAACAACCAATATACTTTCTGATCCGCAGAAATCCACGAGTGTCCCACAACGATCTCCAGTGGAGAACAGCAGCATCAGCTGATGCGACTGCTCTCTAGGGGCTCCAGGAATACAATGACGGGAGGTAGGTATCCTTCTGCACTGTATTCCTCCACCACTGTAAAAAAATAGTCCCTAGTCTCACTTTTGGCATTGATGTGTGAGAACGTTCCCACGCAGCTTTTTCCATAAAGTGAGACCAGTGAACTATAATAATCTCTCAGTGATGCACTGCAGGAGATCATCGTGGGATACTCATGGATTTCTGCGGATCAGGGAGTATATTGGTTGTTTGTTATTTTAATATTTTTTACAGTGAGATGACACTGGCTTCGGGGATCAAAGTGACAAGTGATGGTGAGTATGTACTCTATGTTATATGTACTGTATGTCTATATGTATGATATGTATGTATTGTATGAATGTGTGAATGCATTGTATGTAGTATGTATGTAGTATGTATGTTGTATGTATGTAGCATGTTGTATGTATGTTGTATGTATGTAGTAAGTATGTAGTATGTATGTATGTATGTTGCATGAATGTAGTATATATGTAGTATGTATGTAGTATGTTGTATGTATGTATGTTGTATGAATGCAGTATATATGTAGTATGTATGTAGTATGTATTTATGTTGTATGAATGTAGTATATATGTAGTATGTATGTATGTTGTATGAATGTAGTATATATGTAGTATTTATGTAGTATGTATGTGTGTATGTTGTATGAATGTAGTATATATGTAGTATTTATGTAGTATGTATGTATGTTGTATGAATGTAGGATATGTAGAATGTATGTAGTATGTAGTATGTATGTATGCTGTATGAATGTAGTA
This sequence comes from Dendrobates tinctorius, assembly GCF_039654945.1. Taxonomy (NCBI): domain Eukaryota; kingdom Metazoa; phylum Chordata; class Amphibia; order Anura; family Dendrobatidae; genus Dendrobates; species Dendrobates tinctorius. The sequence continues at coordinate 15,045,968 of NW_027361752.1, read as the reverse complement.
TATATGTAGTATGTATGTAGTATGTATGTATGTTGTATGAATATAGTATATATGAAGTATGTATGTATGTATGTATGTATGCTGTATGAATGTTGTATATATGTACAGTCATGGCCAAAAGGTTTGAGAATGACACAAATATTATATTTTCACATGATCTGCTGGCCTCTGGTTTTTATGTGTGTTTGTCAGATGTTTTTATCACATACAGAAATATAATTGCAATCATATTATGAGTAGCAAAAGGTTATATTGACAGTAAGAATGAATTAATGCAGCAAGTCAATATTTGCAGTGTTGACCCTTCTTCTTCAGGACCTCAGCAATTCTCCCTGGCATGCTCTCAATCAACTTCTGGATCAAATCCTGACTGATAGCAGTCCATTCTTGCAAAATCAATGCTTTTATTTTGTCTGAATTTGAAGGTTTTTGTTTGTCCACCAGTCTCTTGATGATTGACCACAAGTTCTCAATGGGATTAAGATCTGGGAAGTCTCCAGGCCATGGTCCCAAAATCTCTATGTTTTGTTCCCTGAGCCATTTAGTTATCACCTTTGCTTTATGGCAAGGTGCTCCATCATGTTGAAAAAGGCATTGTTGATCGCCAAACTGCTCTTGGACGGTTGGGAGAAGTTGCTCTTGGAGGACATTCTGGTACCATTCTTTATTCATGGCTGTGTTTTTAGGCAAGACTGAGAGAGAGCCCATTCCCTTGGCTGAGAAGCCACCCCACACATGAATGGTTTCAGGATGCTTGACAGTTGGCATGAGACAAGACTGGTGGTAGCGCTCACCTGGTCTTCTCCGAATAAGCCATTTTCCAGATGTCCCAAACAAATTGAAAAGGGGATTCATCAGAGAAAATGACATTACCCCAGTCCTCAGCAGTCCACTCCCTGTACCTCTTGCAGAATATCAGTCTGTCCATGATGTTTTTCCTGGAGAGAAGTGGCTTCTTTGCTGCCCTTCTTGAGACCAGGCCTTGCTCCAAGAGTCTCAGCCTCACAGCGTGTGCAGATGCACTCACACCTGCCTGCTGCCATTCCTGAGCAAGCTCTGCACTGCTGGTAGCCCGATCCCGCAGCTGAAACACTTTTAAGAGACGGTCCTGGCGCTTGCTGGTCTTTCTTGGGCGCCCTGGAGCCTTTTTGGCAACAAGGGAACCTCTCTACTTGAAGTTCTTGATGATGCAATAGATTGTTGACTGAGGTGCAATCTTTCTAGCTGCGATACGCTTCCCTGTTAGGCCATTTTTGTGCAGTGCAATGATGACTGCACGTGTTTTTTAGAGATAACCATGGTTCACACAAGAGAAACAATGATGCCAAGCACCAGCCTCCTTTTAAAGTGTCCAGTGGTGTCATTCTTACGTAATCATGACAGATTGATCTCCAGCCTTGTCCTCATCAACACCCACACCTGTGTTAATGGAGCAATCACTGAAACGATGTTAGCTGGTCCTTTTAAGGCAGGGCTGCAATGATGTTGAAATGTGTTTTGGGGGATAAAGTTCATTTTCTAGGCAAATATTGACTTTGCAAGTAATTGCTGTTAAGCTGATCACTCTTTATAACATTCTGGAGTATATGCAAATTGCCATTAGAAAAAATGAAGCAGTAGACTCTGTAAAAATTAATATTTGTGTCATTCTCAAAACTTTTGGCCATGACTGTAGTATGTATGTAGTATGTATGGTTTTTTTTTTTTTTTTTTTTACATTCAACACATTAGCCGGATGATGGGACTACTACTGTCCCATCATTGGCTAATGTGTCAATCACTGTCATTGTAGCAGGCATAGCCCGATGGGACATGTAGTCCCATCGGACGATGCCTGCACAAACACACACAACCCCCGGCAGGCCCGCACAGACCCCCGGCAGCCCGCACAGACCCCCGGCAGCCAGCACAGACCCCCGGCAGGCCCGCACAGACCCCCGGCAGGCCCGTACAGACCCCCGACAACCCGCACAGACCCCCGGCAGGCCTGCACAGACCACCGGCAGCCCACACAGACCCCCGGCAGGCCCGCACAGACCCCCAGCAGCCCGCACAGACCCCCAGCAGGCCCATACAGACCCCCGGCAGCCCGCACAGACCCCCGGTAGGCCCGAACAGACCCCCGGCAGCCCACACAGCACCCTGGCAGGCCCGTACAGACACCCGGCAGGCCCGCACAGACCCCCGGCAGGCCCGCACAGACCGCGCATTATGATGACATCATTTCAGCAGCCAATCACAGCCATGCCATTAGTTCACATGGCTAACACAACTGGCTCATTGCATTATGGGAACTTCCGATTCCGGTATTCGATATTGTAAAAATATCGGAACTCGGTATCGGAACTCCGATACAGCGAATATCGGCCGATACCCGATATTTGCAGTATCGGAATGCTCAACACTAGTGATGTGGTTTCCCAAAAATTATGTTTCAAAAATTATGCTGATGTAAAGTAGACTACTTTTTGTGATATAACTCTACTGTTTCAGGGCATAAAAATGGATAGTCTGAAAATTGCAAAATTTTTAAAATTGTCACCAAAATTCCTTTTTTTTCACAGATAATCACAAAACATATCAACCTAAATATACCAATATCATGAAGTACAATGTGTCACAAAAAAAACTGTCTCAAAATCAGTGGGAGATATTGAAGCTTTTCAGAGTTCTTAGCACAAGAATTGACACTGGTCAGAATGGTAAAATTTGGCATGGTAAGGAAGGTGAGAACAGACTGGGGGGTGAAGGGGTTATAAAGAGTGTAAAGGCATAAAATAAATTATGATGTTTTTACTATTGTATTTCCTTTTTGCAGGGGACAATAAAAAGTTTGTCATTGGCTGCTGTGCTGTTCACAGGTAAAGACTGAGATGACAAAGTTCACTTTTTTATTCTGAGAGCTTTGTCATCTTTGTCAATTGAAGAAAGATTTTGACAACATTGTTCCCAGCAGTGACAAGGTAGTCAGTTATCTTCCCCTTGCTGTTCCCATTCCATTTTAGTGCGCTCCTTTCCATAACGATATGACGCACACCGGTTAGTGCCGATTTTCATTTGATGTTTCTACACAGCTCCACACGATTGGCTCTCTTATTTTTGCTCCCTGCTACTCTGGCCCACAAGGTCTTTTGTGAGCATTGACAAGATTATTGCCATGTCTGAAGAAGGTCCATTTTAAGTACCGAAACGTTACACAATATAAGATTACATGTCTTGTGGAAAATTAAAGCTGTGAATAAAACGAAAATTTCTTTTCTCTGCAATTTTTATATATTGTATTGGGATTGGTACCCTTTTTCTGTGCACCCCGTATCCATACTTGGAGTCACGTGCCTTGTATTAGGATTGTAAATGTGGTTCAGGCACTGTGGGGCTCAGAAGTGAGAGGGGCATTTGGATTTGTGAACAGCAGTATTTGCTGGATTTCATTTGAGGACGCCGAGCCATAGCCCTGTTCCAGAGTCTTTCGGCTACTAGTAACATGGAAGCTCTCTATATTTCCATTGACAGACGACGGACATGAGAGGAAGTTTGCTTTTATTGTGGAATGAGATGAAGCTCTGTTGGAACATTTTACATAACATTTTGGATCACATGTATCCTGCTCTTCATGCTGACCAATTATATCAGGGTTTCTATTTAATTCTCCAAATGACGTGATTCGGATGAAACTCCAGATGGGTCCATTCACTGTAACAAGGAAACAGAGTTACTATGGACTCTGTCTGGCCTTTGTTCAGTGGTGACCTTCTTTTTAGAGGTGCACAAAACTGTAGTCAACCACGCTTTTATGCACACTTAAAAAGATGGACACCGCCGGATCACAGGTCAGGCAGATCACACAATGTGTTCATCTGCCTCAATAAATAGAATCTTCTGCCAGGAGTCTCGTCTGATTCACATATCGTTTTTATTTTTTTTTATGCAGTTCCTCATGCAGAAAAAGTGATTAGATAGCTTTGTTCTTGGGTTGGTGTGATTATAGCGATACCAGATTTATATAAATTTTTGTATGTTTGACTGCTATCACACGGTAAAAGTCGCTTTTCAAAAAAAAAAAGTTTTTGCATCGCCATATTTTGAGGCTGTAATTTTTCTATGAGATCATTTGAGGACAAGATGAGTTGAGTTTTTTGGGTACCATTTTTGAGCACATAACAATTTTTGATCGCTTTCTATTCCGATTTTTGGAAGGCAGAGTGAACAAAAATCAGCAATTCAGGACTTGTCTACAGAGTTTTTTATGCTGTTCGTCATATGGTAAAATTTATGAAAGTTTTAGTCTTTGGTTCAGTACGATTACAGTGATGCCACATTTACCGTATATCATTTTTTTTACTGCTTCCATATAATAAAAGCTATTTTATAGAAAAAAGAATTGTTTTTGCATCATTATATTATGAGAGCTATAACTTTTATATTTCTCTGATGATGGTGTTGCCTGACAGCTTGTCTTTTCCATGAGAGAATGAGGTTTTGAGTGATAGAATTTTTATTTACATTTGACTTTTTTGTACACTTTTTTTTATAAATAAATTACGATGTTCACTGAAGTGGTAAATAGTGTAACAGATTTATAGGTCGTCATCGTTCCATATGTGGCGATACCAAATATATGTACTTTTTTGTTTATTTTTTTACATAGCTATACCTAATTAGAAGTTTGATATTTTTTTAAAGTTTTTTGTTTATTTATTTTATGATTTTTTTTTAACAATAAATTTAAAATTTTGTAAAAAATTTTTTACTTAATTTTCACTACTCTGATCACTAATATAATGCACTGTACTGCATTACACCTGTCAGTGATGCACTGGCAGATCACCTTTTAGACCATGTTACGGGCATGGTCTAAGCAGAACTCAGTAGCTGGCAGACATGAATACCTCTGTTGCCATGCAACGATAGAACCTTCACATAAAAATTCTGTGAGCACCGATTGGACAGGAGAGGGAGCCCACTTCCTGTCATGATCCATGCTGGATCAGGACTGATAAAAAGCACAGGTAACCTTTTATTTTCTTAAGCTGTGCTTAAGTTTGGTTTTTGCCCCCGGTGGCCATTAGGATTATTGCACTGTGTTGTCGCTTGTTCTAAGTTTGCCCCCGGTGGTGGTGAGCTTCATTGCACTCTGGTTTCTTTAGTTAAGTGCACATGATTATAATGCAGGTGTGATTGCTCTGGCTCTGCTATAAAAGAGTCACAGGTGTTGCAATCAGTGTTGGTGATAGTGTTCATTTCAACCATCCTTGGTGGAGGAAGGAGCTGAGAACGTTCCTTGCAGCACTGTCTTAGCCATGGTGTGGAAGGAGTCATAGGGGATTTCCTTGTAGCTCTGACAGAGCTTGGTGGCAGCGATTCAGGAGGAGAGCTGCATTCTGGAGGTGGACTTTGTTGCCAGGAGCAAGTGCAACAGAGTAAAGCTAAGTGGTGTTTCCCTGTTTGTGCTTTTCCTTAATGTGTATTAGTACAGCGGTGGGTCTAGTGCCTGCGCCCTAGCAAGGGATAGGTGTAGGGTGTGCTAGGGCAACAGGTTCCTGATCGGCGCCCGGTGCGAAACCAGCATAGGGAACGTTAGGAGTAGAGTTGAGCGAAACGGGTCGAAAAATTTCAAAAGTCGCCGACTTTTGGCAAAGTCGGGTTTCATGAAACGAAACCCGACCCTAGGATGAGGTCGGCCACGAGGTCGGCGACTTACGCGCCAAAGTCGCGTTTCAAAAGTTTGTTTTGCGCTCTTTTTCAGCCAATCAGGATCCACGGACACTGTGGGCAACGTGATGACACCACCATCTTTCAGAAGGGCATGCAAGTGATTGGCTTGTGTGGTGGGCGTTACAGGGGGTATAAAAGGGCGTGCACGCCGATCGCCATCTTACTTCTGCCGATCTCAGTATAGGGAGAGGTTGCTGCTGATTCTGTAGGGAGAGCGTTAGGCAGGGAAGAAGACAAAAAAACTGCTTCTGCTGCTAGCAATTTGGCCTGCACAACACACCAGTCACTGTGTGTGCAGTGCAAGGGGAGGCTATATTGTGGTGTATCAGTGGTGTTGGTTGTTGGGCTGCCTTTTAAGGCTTCCTGACAGGCTGGCATTGCTGTTTACCCACTGCTCTGCAAACTGCTTTTTTAAAAGCAATCCAATCTCCCTTATCCTCTAGTCACTTTTGTCACAGCTGTGCCATCGAGCCTGTGACATAGCGCTCAGATATCAGTGGGCCTCACACAATCCAAAAGTGTCCAGTGTCCACTAGTGTGAGAAGAAATTCAAAATCTCACTTATCCTCTAGTCACTTTGCTCACAGCACTGCCATCGAGCCTGTCACATAGCGCTCAGATATTCATTGGGCCTCACACAATCCAAAAGTGTCCAGTGTCCACTAGTGTGAGAAGAAATTCAAAATCTCACTTATCCTCTAGTCACTTTGGTCACAGCAGTGCCATCGAGCCTGTCACATAGCGCTCAGATATTCATTGGGTATCACACAATCCAAAAGTGTCCAGTGTCCACTAGTGTGAGAGGAAATTCAAAATCTCACTTATCCTCTAGTCACTTTGCTCACAGCAGTGCCATCGAGCCTGTCACATAGCGCTCAGATATTCATTGGGCCTCACACAATCCAAAAGTGTCCAGTGTCCACTAGTGTGAGAAGAAATTCAAAATCTCACTTATCCTCTAGTCACTTTGCTCACAGCAGTGCCATCGAGCCTGTCACATAGCGCTCAGATATTCATTGGGCCTCACACAATCCAAAAGTGTCCAGTGTCCACTAGTGTGAGAAGAAATTCAAAATCTCACTTATCCTCTAGTCACTTTGCTCACAGCAGTGCCATCGAGCCTGTCACATAGCGCTCAGATATTCATTGGGCCTCACACAATCCAAAAGTGTCCAGTGTCCACTAGTGTGAGAAGAAATTCAAAATCTCACTTATCCTCTAGTCACTTTGCTCACAGCAGTGCCATCGAGCCTGTCACATAGCGCTCAGATATTCATTGGGCCTCACACAATCCAAAAGTGTCCAGTGTCCACTAGTGTGAGAAGAAATTCAAAATCTCACTTATCCTCTAGTCACTTTGCTCACAGCAGTGCCATCGAGCCTGTCACATAGCGCTCAGATATTCATTGGGCCTCACACAATCCAAAAGTGTCCAGTGTCCACAAGTGTCTGCTGAAATTCAAAATCTCACTTATCCTCTAGTCACTTTGGTCACAGCTGTGCCATCGAGCCTGTCACATAGCGCTCAGATATTCATTGGGCCTCACACAATCCAAAAGTGTCCAGTGTCCACTAGTGTGAGCAGAAATTCAAAATCTCCCCTGTCCTATAGACAGCTTGTACCTTGTTTTACATTACTATATAGTTTGTTGGATTTTGTCTACATTTTTACCAAAAATGAGGAAGGCTGGTGGAAGAGGCCGTGGAATTGGGCGGGGGTTGCCAGCTGGTAATGATGGTGTTGGTGGTGGATCTGATGGTAGTGGCAAGAGCAAAATAGGACCGAATGCAGGAGGTGTTGAGCCTGCGTCATCGTCTGGCTCCATAAGGCTTCGAAGGCTTAGTTTTCTAGGAGTTGGCAAACCGCTTTTAAAGCCAGAGCATCAGGAAAAAGTTTTGTCTTACATTGCTGACTCAGCCTCCAGCTCTATCGCTTCCTCTTCTTCAGTTGTAAAAAGTAAAAGCACTGAGTCGTCATTGGAGGCTCATGTTCATGAACCACACCTTTCCTTGTGTCCTTCACCCCAACCAAGATTGAAGGATGATGCAGGCAATACTACTGATTACTCCATGGAGCTGTTTTCACATACCATGCCTGGATTATCAAGTGAAATGGTGAATTACCCAGGCCAAGATGAATCTGACATGGAGTGCACTGATGCACAGCTGCTGATGGATGATTCTGCTGGTACATTCACTCAGAGCACTACATTGTCCTTGCAGTGTACAGAGCCAGATTCTGACCCTGATGAGACTCAGGTGCCCCTTCCCACACATTATACCACCATACACGGTGACACAGAGGAAGGTGCACATGACATTGAAGAGGAGGTGATGGATGACCCAGTTGTTGACCCAGATTGGCATCCATTGGGGGAAGAGGGTGCTGCTTCCAATAGCTCAGATGAGGAGCATCCACAGCAGACATCGATATCGCAACAGCTGTTATCCGGCAGGCCCGGAGCACTCCAAAGACAGGTTCCAAAAATCAAAAGAGTTGCTGGACAGCTTGTCCAGAGGGTCAAAAGATCACAGCGTGCTAGGCCGCAAAATGTCTGCCAAAGTAGGAAGAGTGCAGTGTGGCACTTTTTTGAACAAAATCCTCATGATCAGGCCAAGGTTATATGTAAGAAGTGCGCAAAGACCTTTAGCCGAGGGAAAAATCTGAAAAATTTGAATACCAGTTGCATGCTTAGACATTTAACCACCATGCACTTGCAAGCGTGGACACAACACCAAACCTCAAGTGCCACATGTGCAACTGATCACAACGAAGGTAGTCAGCAACGCTACATTGTTTCCCCCACTGTAAGCCCACCGGTTAGCACAGCAGCAAATGTTGAGGTGTCGTTGCAAGGCCACAGCAGTCAGGGAATCCCACTGTTATATCAACGAAAGACTGATTCTAGGCCATCAGAAAGAACACCAACTCCATCACCATCATCAACCCTCTCTTAGTCCGCCCTGTCCACCGCTACTTCCACCATATGCAGCTCTCAAGTCCAGCTCACCCTCCCAGACACTATGAGTAGGTCAAGAAAGTACTCAGTCTCTCATCCGCGTACACTGGGTTTGAACGCCCACATTGCCAAACTAATCTCGTTTGATATGATGCCCTTTCGGTTGGTGGAAAGCGCAGCTTTCCGCGAACTCATGGCCTATGCAGTACCACGCTATGACCTACCCAGTCGCCACTTCTTCTCTCGCAAAGCCATCCCAGCCCTCCACCATCATGTGAAAGACCGCATTGTCCATGCACTCAAGCAGTCAGTGAGCGGAAAGGTGCACCTCACAACTGATGCATGGTCCAGTCGCCATGGCCAGGGCCGTTACGTGTCCATTACTGCGCACTGGGTTAATGTGGTGGATGCAGGGTCCACAGGGGACAGCGGTGGTGGGACAGTGCTGCCTAGCCCACGGTATAGGAAACAGTTGGCTGTAGGCGTTCGACCCTCCTTCTCCTCCTCCAGAAGCGAAAGCTCGTCCACAGAGCGCAGTCGTAAGAGCACTCCATCTGCAGCTGCCACTGTTGCACACGAGGTGTCCCCCTATCGAGCAGCTAGTGGAAAGCGTCAGCAGGCTGTGTTGCAGATGATGTGTTTGGGCGACAGACACACCGCCGAGGTGCTGGCCGAGTACTTTCAGCGACAAACTGAGTCATGGCGGGGCAGTGTACATCTTGAGGCAGGCAAGGTAGTTAGTGATAACGGGCGTAATTTTGTGGCAGCCATAGCCCTTTCAAAACTCAGCCACATACCTTGCTTGGCTCACACCTTGAACCTGGTGGTGCAGTGCTTCCTCAAAAATTATCCGGAGTTAACAGCCCTGCTCCAGAAGGTGCGAAGACTGTGCGCGCACATCCGCCGGTCGCCTGTACACTCCGTTCGTATGCAGAAGCTGCAGCGATTGCTCCACCTTCCCAACCACCGCCTCATTATCGACATTGCAACAAGGTGGAACTCCACCCTGCACATGGTGGAGCGGCTGTGCGAGCAGAGGCAGGCCATAATGCATTAGTGGGAGGATACACGGCCAGGAACTTTGAGAGCAGACATGGAGTTGACCGGTGTGCAGTGGTCGAAGCTGAAAGACCTCTGTAAAGTCCTTCAGTGTTTTGAGGAATGCACACGACTGGTAAGTGCAGACGATGCCATCCTAAGCATGAGCATCCCACTTATGCGTCTGCTCATGCAAACTTTGACGCACCTTAAGGAGCAGGCTTCTGCAGCCAATGTTGATGAGGAGGAAGAGGAGGAGGGAATCCTTGATGACATTCAGCCATTGTCTGCTCAGGGACCTCTCCTGGACGAGGTGGAGGAAGAAGAGGAGGAGGAGGATGATGGGGATGATTACTTAGGGGAGGAGGATGCATCTCGTGGGGCAAGTGAAAATGTTGGCGTGGCAAGGTCTGGTACAGGGTTTGTGCGTGACTGGAGGGATGTGGATTTGCCAGAAAGTGCTCCTCCAACCAGCACTCGCAGTGCATCATTGACACCGGGAACATTGGCCCACATGTCAGATTATGCCTTGCAGATCCTAAAAAGGGACCCACGCATTGCCAAAATGATGAACGATGACGACTACTGGTTGGCCAGCATCCTGGATCCACGCTATAAAGGCAAATTACAAAACATCATGCCACAGGAGAACCTTGACCTGATATTGGCTAATAAACAAGCAACTCTGGTAAATCGGTTGCTTGAGGCATTCCCAGCACACAGCAGCGGTGATGGTTCTCACACGAGCCGTACGGGCTGGGGTCAGCTTGGCAGAGGTGTTCGTGGTGCACACAGCAGAAGTGGCGTTGGAGACAGGGGTTTCATGACAATGTTGTGGACTGATTTTTCAAGTACCGCTCACACAACTGGCAATACTGCATCGATGGAAAGTGACAGGAGACAGCAGTTGTCAACTATGGTTACAAACTACTTTTCCTCCCATATCGATGTTCTCCCACACAGGTCATTCCCCTTTGACTATTGGGCCGCTAAACTGGACACCTGGCCTGAATTGGCACAATATGCCTTACAGGAGCTCGCTTGCCCAGCTGCAAGTGTGCTATCGGAAAGAGTCTTCAGTGCAGCTGGATCAATCCTGACAGAAAAAAGGACCCGTCTGTCAACCCAAAATGTGGATGATCTAACCTTCATTAAAATGAACCACGCATGGGTTTCCAAGGATTTTGTCCCACCTTCCCCTGATGACACATAGGGTGACAGAAAAATGGCTTGCTTTGGTCCACCTCTTCCTGGGACTTGACCTATTTCACCTTTTGCATCAGCTGAATGTCCAACATCAACATATGCCACTTTCTAAAACTCCCTAACTGTGCTGCCTCCCCCCCCATGGCCGGGGTCACCACCTAGCGCACGACACCGTGCGAGTGCCGTTGCCCTGGACAGGTGGGTAGGCCGACTCTTGGGCGCGGGCACTGGCACAGGGTCCCTCATAGTGCAATCAAGTGTCTCTGACGGTGGTGGTGCACACCCGCCGTCAGACACACCGCCGTACTATGAGGGGCCCAGTGCCAGTACCGACGCCCACGAGTGGGCCCCCCTTGCTTGGGCAGGGCCCCAGCATTTGCAATCTTTACCTCTCCCTGCTCCTCCGCTGTGTAGTCTGGGCCGTCAAATCCATACTGGGCCTGACACCGTTTGAGCCTGCGTCCTGATGTATAGACATATATTTTGAATGTGTACGCTATCCATACATGTTATCTGGGGATACGGAACCCTTTCTCACCTTTGTGCAATCACGTGCAATCCATACTGGGCCTGACACCGTCTGAGCCTGCCTCCTGATGTATAGACATATATTTTGAATGTGTACGCTATCCATACATGTTATCTGGGGATACGGAACCCTTTCTCACCTTTGTGCAATCACGTGCAATCCATACTGGGCCTGACACTGTCTGAGCCTGCCTCCTGATGTATAGACATATATTTTGAATGTGTACACTATGCTATCCATACATGTTATCCGGGGATACGGTACCCTTTCTCACCTTTGTGCAATCACATGTAATCCATACTGGGCCTGAGAACAGATGGCGAGCTGTTAAGCAAGCTACAGCACCTGTGGTTTGCACACGTAAGTTTTTCATTTTTTCAGGAATGACGGTTAGGCCTAATTCCGGAACTGCGGTTGACCTGCACATACTGGGAAATCATCGTTCGCGGGTAATAATTGTAATCACAGATCCCCATCACTAACGTTGTTCAGCGGGTTATCTGCACCTGTAAGCGACAAACGCTGGCCTTTTCAGTGTAGCGCACATGCAGCCACGGACATGTAAGGGCATGACACACCAGTTATTGGCCAATCTCATGTGCCAGAGCCTCACGTGTCCCTCTAGTAAGCCAGACTCGGACCGCGGGGCATGACGGAGTCTCGTTCGTTAACGGAATTAAGCTTGCAATGTGTGCATCTGTTCTGTAGCTTGCATGGTTGAAGTTTCCCAGGTGGAGTCGAATTAAACCGTAGGCTCCACTCCTGGTGGTGCCCTTCTGGACATTCCTTTAAGGTTCAGCTTTGCAACCATACTGCCCACGTAAAACAAACACTTTGCCTTCATGAACGCTGTTTGGAGGGTCATGACTCATGGGAATAACGCCGCCCAATCAGTTAACCTGCTAGAGAGATCCTTCGTTGCTCCCAAGCATGACATCACACTCCCTAGGAGGAAGGTAATGCCACTGTGGCGACCGTACTCCTGGGGGCGACACAAGTGCACTGATGCCCAGCCACTGCTCGATGAATATGCTGGTACATTGACCCAGACCACTACATTCCCCTCGCACACTACACGGCCTGAATCTGACCCTGATGAAACTCAGGTTACCCTTCCCATATACAGTTCCATCTTACACGGTGACAAAAAGGAAGCTGCAGATGAAAGTGCAGGTTCGGCCCACCCGCCATCAGACACACCACCGTACTATCAGGGGCCCTGTGCCAGTGCCGTCGCCAATGAGTGGGCCCCCACTGCTTGCTCAGGATCACAGCACTTGCAAGGTTGAAATACTGTGCAGTGAGATGGAAGATGGGAACGACGAGGAGTCCAGACTAGTACAGGGATTCCCTAGCGAGGAGACTTATTTGATTGTTTTCAATGTTGGGACAGCAATTTTTGGGGAGCACTATACTCTGGAGAATGATAGTTGGGGCCCACCATACACTGGAACATTCCAAAGGTGAACATCAGACACTGGAGCAGCATTTACAGGGCCCATTATACACTAGAGCATTAGAAATGGGGCCCATTATGTTTGGAGCATTATTTGGGCCCATAAGACAGTGGAGCTTCATCCATGGGGACCAACATATACTGTAGCATTATGTGGAGCTATCATATACTGTTTCAAACATTATATGGGACCAATGATTCTGTATGGAGAAATAGATGGGCCTTGTCATGAGATGTAAAAAGTGAAGTATTTTTTCATTGTACTATACCGCTATTTCTCTGCCGTATCGGAGCATGATGAGTTGTGGTATGTGTTAAAGGGGCGCTCTTTCGCCCAGGGCACCTGAAAACCTGGAGCCAGCCCTCCCCCCCACAACTTTAGCCAAATAACCCCCATTTTTCAGTGCGTAACTTGTATTATGAAGTTAATTAAGGTTGACAAGCTTAAGTAAGAAGAATTGATGCTTTTGGCATTCAAATGGGCACTGCTGGTGTGTTTCCTGTCCTCCTCTCACTGCCGACTTTTATTCCCCATTGACTTACATTGGGTTTCGTGTTTCGGGACGACCCCGACTTTTCCCTATAATCGGACGATGTTGCTCGACCCGACTTTTGGAAAAGTCGGGTTTCACGAAACGAAACGCGACCCTAAAAAACCAAAAGTCGCTCAACTCTAGTTAGGAGCGTTAGGGACACTGACTCAGGGGAGTGCAGGAGGTCTCCACGTCCCTTCTCCCCATCGCAGGGTCCACCATTGTAACTGTTTCCCCTTTAACCGTGTCTTGTTGTTTTAGTTACCGGCCTGTGGGCTGTGTCACACAGGACAGTATCACATGCAGCATCTTGTTGTTTTAGTTACCGGCCTGCGGGTCGCGTCACACAGGATGGGTCAGGGTGACACTCTCCCAGCCTTAAAAATGCTGAAATCAGTATTGATCGCAACACTTAGGGTGTTTAATGGCTCAGGGGTGTGGACACCGCTCCTGGCAGTAACAGCTGGCTCTGAGCTATAAGTTATGCCGAGCTCCAGACATCAATAGTACGGGCAGTACTCCTGTGCCCGTATAATTGTCATGACATAAATTTACATCATTTTATGGGAACCCCTTCCCGACAATGACGTAAACTTATGTGAAATGTGGCGAAATGGGTTAAAGCTTAACTTGGGTTAGGGTTAGGGCTAGGGCTAAAGTTAAGGGAATAATTAAGGCTAGGGTAATGCAATAGTTAAAATGTTATGTCAGACTTTTAAAATGTTATCTCAGAATTCAACATAAAAGCAAAAAAGAAAATCTTGAAGGCCAAAGGGTGAAATATAACTACAAAAGTATTTTTTAAAAATACAGTACACGTTTTTGGTAGGCAATAAGTTCAGTTCTGGTATGCAGGAAAAGACTCAGGAAGTGCTATGAGTCTATTGCAGGGGTCCACAACCTGTGGCAAGGGAGCCACTTGATGTTTTTGTGCCTATGATTTGTGGCTTATGGCTTTCTTCCAGCTTAGTGCATTAGTACCGTGACTAGAAAAAACTATAAAGATTGGTCTCTAGATAATGAGTTTTGTAAGTAGCTCAAAACAGAAGAGCAGATTTAGATGAGCATATACTGACCTTAGTGGTTTAGAAAAAAATTAAGTATAGTATTCTTGAGATAGAATGAAACTGCCAGTCAGAGGAGGAGTTTGAGCTGGATGTGACAGTGTACTGGGGTGCTTAATGAGAGAATGCCGAATTGGGATAAGGAGGGAACCCCTAGATGTAAGTATACTACCTATAAGGTAGGGTGGCACAAGGTCTTAGTGTGATGAGAAACTTTGCACGTCATTATACTGGTAAAGGTGGCTTTGAGTGTTGCTACTTTGTAGGCGGCGGGAGCAGGATGTCCCTACTCTAGGTTAGAGAGAGGGGGAGGTTTGGATGTGGCTCGCCATCCTCTCTAAGAGCTGAATATGGTTCTCTAGGTAGGAAAGTTGGGAACCACTGGTCTATTGTTCAGGTAGGCCTAAATACTTGACTTGTCCTGGGTGCTGGGCTGGCAAACCATGTTATGCCACTTAACCAGACATATTCTAACTATGGAATTTCCATTACTCCTGCCACCAATAGTGAAACAAACACTTGGCAAGCACATAAAAATTTTATTTGAACAAAGAAGGAGTTCATCTAGAATGGATCAAACTGCAATGAAAAGGACATACAAATAGAACAGATATAATTCAGTTTTCGTGAGCAAACCATTGTTCTTTCAAGTTACTAAAATAGCAAGATGTTCATTAGCAGCTTGGGAAGACTATTACAATAGCTGCTGACATCCTAATAAAACACTCCTATCAATTCTCATTAGATGTTATCAACCTATTTTCGTGGGACAATGGTCAATATCTCTTCCCTAGGTACCATAATAAAAAATTTTGTAAGTTAAGTGGAGCCTTCATGATATTACATGATCCAAATTTCCTAGTAGAGGACTGTCATCCATAACTGATGAGTCTTATCGAGAAGCCATTGCTTTTTAGCCTCATTCCAACTGCCACAGCTGCTTTCAATGAAAGACTCTTACCAATGATTACATGCAAACAATTTACTCACGGCAGGAAGGTGGAAATGGTGACATGAGAACAGATCATGAGAAGATATACAGTATATTGATAGCAATTTAACAATGTAACTAGCACCTGTTTTCAGGAACAAAAAAAATAATGCAACCTTTTGTGAAGAGATAACAGGGCCTTTCAGAGACCAATTAACTCTAGATTTGGAAATGATTCTCTCCAACATGCAAAAACAGAGACCAGCTGTAAATCATTAGTGTTGCATTAACTCGCCAAAATATAGAGGAAACAATGTATGTTATAATATTTTAATAATGAATCTCATATTCTTATACTGCAATGTACCTGCAGGATTTGTGCCTTCCCTGCTATAAAGTAAATGGATAACTTGCATTCGCTGCTAATAAACCATTGTTATAAATAAGTACAAACACAAGCTACAAAATTGAGATTATTGATACCATATAAGAATACAATGCAATGAAAAAAAAATTATCACTGGCTTCTTTAGAAAACAAAAGAGTTGATTATTAATATATTGATGCCAATGTACTGATCCTGATATGGGAAAATGCCATATTTATAAAGCTGTGTCACTTTTCATACCACATGCCAATGAGTGAGAAAATTAGAAAAAGTTTTGTGGATTTCGGGGTGAAATTATGCTTTACCCAAACTTTTCTACACTATTATGCTGGAAATTTTCAGTTCTGACATTTAAGAAGTTTGAGTAATGATCATGTTTTCCATTCACAATGACAAATAATAAGGCCCCTTTCCCAATATAGTAGTGGGTCTAAGGGATGTGCCTTAAAAGTATGATGTATACCCTTTCATGTAGTAGTGGGATAATTTTGACTCCTCATGCAATAATAGTTTTTGAATTGGGATTTATTTTTGGTTGTACTTGTGCAATAAAAACGTGATTGTTAGTAAGAATAGGGAAAACATAATTGAAAACTAGAGGTGATGTTGTCCAATGATTGGATTTTCCATTAAATAGTAATTCTGAATTATTATTCCTTAGAACTTTATTCTATTGACAAATGGGTGACAACATTCTGTGTGCACACAGATCCCTAATGTTGCACAGTGACAATAACATAGAGATAGGTACTGATTCAGACACTGCAGGTTAGCGATAGGTACTTGTCCAGACCCTGAAGGTTTTAGAGATCCTGATTAGATGCAACAGGTTCAGGGATAGGTCCTAATTCAAACAGGACAAACAGAGGTACAGATTCAGGGATCAAGCCTGGGTATTCAGCCCCCAGAGTGGCAGAAACAGGAAAGAACAGATACAGGTACAGATTTAGAGTTAAGGCCTGGGTATTCAGACCCAGGGAAACAGGTTCAGGCAAGATCAGAAACAGGACAGGACCTGGAAACTCAGTAGTTGCACACATACTAAAGGAGAATGTTGGTCAAGCACCTCCCAACAGGTTGAAGTGCCTTAAGTGCTAAGTACCTCCCAGCAACAGGCTGAGGACATATGAGGAGCACATGCACTGTCTCTTTAAGAATCTGGATGTTCCCATGCGTGCACCCTAAGCATGTACAGCAAGCAGAGTACCAGGAGCTCACTGCACACAGCAAGTAGAGGATAAGAAACTCACTGGGGAGGGGGCTATAGGAGTGCAATAACCCACCAGCAGGACCGCCACCTCAGCTTTTGTGCAAGGAGGAATGGGAGGAGCACTGCCGAAGCCCTGCAAAATGACCTCCAGCAGGCAAGAATTGTGCATGTGTCTGTACAGACAAAAACCGACTCCATGAAGATGGCCTGAGTGCCCAACATCCACAGATGGGGGTTGTGCTCACAGCCCAACACCTTGCAGCCCTCCAAAGAAATGCCACCCTACACCATTACTGACCCACTGCCAAACTGGTCATGCTGAAGGATGTTGCAGGCAGCCGATCGCTCTCCATGACGTCTCCAGACTCTGTCACGTCTGTCACATGTGCTTAGTGTGAACCTGCTTTCATCTGTGAAGAACACAGGGAGTCAGTGGTGAATTTTCCAATCCTGGTATTCTGTGGCAAATGTCAAGCATCCTGCATGGTGTTGGGCTGTGAACAGAACCCCCGTCTGTGGAAGTCAGGCCCTCAGACCATTCTCATGGAGTCGGTTTCTAACCATTTGTGCAGGCACATGCACATTTTTGGCCTGCTGGAGGTCATTTTGTAGGGCTCTGGCAGTGCTCCTCCTGTTTCTCCTTGCACAAAGGTGGAGGTACAGGTCCTTCTGCTGGGTTGTTGCCCTCCTACGGCCCCCTCCACGTCTCCTGGTGTACTGGCCTCTCTCCTGGTATCGCCTCCAGCCTCTGGACACTACACTGACAGACACAGCAAACCTTCTTGCCACAGCTCGCATTGATCTGCCATCCTGGATGAGCTGCACTACCTGAGCCACTTGTGTGGGTTGTAGAGTTGGTCTCATGCTACCATGAGTGTATAAGCACAACCAACATTCAAAAGTGACCAAAACATCAGCCAAAAAGCATTGGTACTGAGATGTGGTCTCTGGTCCCCACCTGCAGAGCCACTCCTTAATTGAGGATGTCTTGATAATTGCCAATAATTTCCATCTGTTGTCTTTTCCATTTGCACAACGTCATGTGAAATTTATTGTCAATTAGTGTTGCTTCCTAAAGGCCCCGTCACACATAGCGATCTCGCTAGCAAGATCGCTGCTGAGTCACAAGTTTTGTGACGCAACAGCGATCTCACCAGCGAGATCGCTGTGTGTGACACTTACCAGCGACTGGCCCCCCTGCCGGGTATCGCTGATCGTCCTGGAATGGCCAGGACATTTTTTTTTGATCGCTGGTCTCCCGCTGGCCAGCACGCATCACTGCGTGTGACAGGCGGGAGATCAGCTGGTAACTAAGGTAAACATCAGGCTTCTAAGCGGTGCACAGCGCTTAGAAACCCGATGTGTACCTTATTTACCAGTGCGCTGGTGCAGGGAGCTGGTAACCAAGGTACACATCGGGTTTCTAAGTGCTGTGCACCTCTTTGAAACCCGATGTGTACCTTAGTTAACAGCTCCCTGCACCAGTGCGCTGGTAACTAAGGTACACAGTGGGTAACTAAGCGATGTGCATCGCTTGTTACCCGTGTGTCACTGGTGCTGATCGCTGGTGAAGCTGCCTGTTTGGCAGCTCACCAGTCATCATGTAGCGACTCACCAGCGATCCTGACAAGGTCATATCGTTGTGTGACAGGGCCCTAAGTGGACAGTTTGATTTCACAGAAGTTTGATTTACTTGGAGTTATATTCTGCTGTTAAAGTGTTCCGTTTATTTTTTGAGCAGTGTATATATATATATATATATATATACTGTATATTATCTATATGGATATTATATAGATATGAGATTGATAAATAAATTATAGATAGATAATAGATAGATATGAGATTAACAAAAAAATCTTTTGAATCCCTAGATATGAGATAGATGATAGATAATATATAGATAGATAGAGATAGATTAATAGATAGATAGATATAGATATGAGATAGTTGATAGATAGATAGATAGATAGATAGATAGATAGATAGATAGTGTAATGTCTGCTGCAGTGCAGTAACGCCCAACCTTCACCAGGGGGTGTGCGGGTAGAGGAAAAAAGTTATCCTACCAGTGAAACACCAGAGTGCAACACTGCAGGCACCACTAGGTGGCGGGAGAGTAGTCAGACAAGCTGGGTCAGCAATGGAGAGGAAACACAGTACCAGAGGAAACAGCAAAACACATGGTCGGATACAAGCCAGAGAAGTCAGAGTCAGTCGGGAGCAGAGATACCAGAGACAGGAGACAGTCAAACAAGTCAAGGTCAAATACCAATTGGTCACGGTAAGGGGAGCTGACACAAGACAAGAAGGATAACAGGAGAGGGTAGACACAGGAACTCAGTAAACGGGCAGAGGATGAATCAGGGTGTAACAGGGTCAGCCGCTCAAGCCAAGGCAGGAACAATAACTGATGCTGCCTGCCGACAGCAGTGGACTGAAATAGCCAAACAGGTCCCAAAGCAAGGCAGATAAAGTTAGGGTGCCGTCGCACTAAACGATGCACCAGCGATCCCGACAACGATACGATCTTGTCAGGATCGCTGGTGCCTCGCTACATGATCGCTGGTGAGCTGTCAAACAGGCAGACTCACCAGCGATCAGGACCACAACCACACTTACCACCACAACCACACTTAGTTACCCTCTGTGTACCTTGGATACCAGCTCCCAGCACGAGCACACAGGTATCCAAGGTACACAGCGGGTAACTAAGCGATGCACGCGCTTAGTTACCCAATATTTACCTTGGATACAGCTTCCAGCACCTGCTTACAGCGCTGGGAGTTCGCTGATTGTTGGTCTCCCGCTGCCACATGCAGCGATGCGCGCTGGCCAGTGGGAGACTAACGATCAAAAAATGGCCTAGGACATTAGAGCACGATCAGCGATACCCGGCGGGGGGCCGGTCGCTGATGCATGTCACACACAGCGATATCGCTGGCGAGATCGCTGTTGTGTCACAAAATCAGCGTTCTCGCTAATGATCTCGCTGTGTGTGATGGGGCCTTTAACCTCCGCATGACTAGGCCGGGGAGAGGATAATAAAGAACAAACCCCGACCTGGATCATGACAGATAGACTGCTTGATTTAAAAAGCTGACATTTTTTTTCACTAATCCTTTGTAACTTATGTTGTAAGTCAAATCTTTAACCCCTTCCTGACAAAGCCAAGTTTTGTTTTTCACATCTTTGTATTTTCCTCCCCTTTTTCCAGTGACCATGACTTTTTATTTTTTCATATATATAGCTGTATGAGGATAGTTTTTTTTCAATAATGAGTGCTTTTGAATGACACCAATCATTTTACCAAACAATGGGAAACAAATTCCAACCACAGTGAAATTACAGTTTGTTGTAGAATCAAAACAAACCAGTATTATTGGTATCCAGATCAAAATGAATATGACGATACCAAACTTGTCCAGTTTTTTGTATTATTTTTGTGATGAAAAAAAATAAATAACACAGCCATCAAATGCCAGGAATGAGTGGTGCTTGTCAGTGGCGGATTATAATGAGGTCAATCTGGGCGGCAGCCCAGAGACAAGTGGTGTGGGGGGCCCACCAGCCCAAGGAAAATGGCCCCATTATAATCCGCCACCATAGCGCCACGCCCCCCCATGTACCGACTCCTTCCTCCCCATCCCAGACCCACCGGCCGCTGCAGCGCCAGACCCTCACTGATAAATCCCTGCTCTGTGCGCACAGGACCTGTGATGAGGTCACAGGAGGGGAGGAGTCAGGGGTTACATGATCAGGGGCTTCAGTCGGAGGCCCCTGATCATGTGACACCGGACTCCTCCCCTCCTGTGACCTCATCACAGGTCCTGTGCACACAGCCCTCAATGTATTGTTTGCGGGACTCTGCTGTGCTGGTTGTCATGGTGCTGGATGAGGGAATTATGTATGGGGTCAGGAGGGGTTTACAGGGTGGATGTAGCTACGTGTGTGTGCGAGGTGTACGGAGCAGAGCCGCGAATGTGCAAGGTGTATGGAGCGAGCTGCGCATGTGCGAGGTGTACGGAGCAGAGCCATGAATGTGCGAGGTGTACAGAGTGGAGCTGCGCATATGCGAGGTCTATGGAGCAGAGCTTCACGCGTGTGCGAGGTGTACAGAGCGGAGCCACGCGTGTACAGAGCGGAGCTGCGTGTGTGTACAAGGTGTACGGAGCGAAGCTGCATGTGTTTACGAGGTGTACGGAGCAAAGCCGTGTGTGTGTACGAGGTGTACGGAACGGAGCCCTGTGTGTACAAAGTGTACAGAGCTGAGCCGCGTGTGTACAAGGTGTACGGAGCGTAACCGCGCGCGTGTGAGGTGTACGGAGCGAAGCCACATGTGTGACCGAGGTGTACTGAGCAAAGCCGCATGTGTGTAAGTGGTGTACGGAGCGGAGCTGCGTGTGTATGAGGTGTACTGAACGGAGCCCTGTGTGTACAAAGTATACAGAGCTGAGCTGTGTGTTTACGGAGCGGAGCCGCATGTGTACGAGGTGTATGGAGCAAAGCCGCATGTGTACAAGGTTTATGGAGCAGAGCCATGTGTGTACAAGGTGTAAAGAGCGTGGCCGCGTGTGTATAGGGTGTACGGAGCAGAGCCACATGTGTATGAGGTTTACGGAGTGGAGCCATGTGTGTACTGAGTGGAGCCGTATGTGTGCGAGGTGTATGGAGCGAAGCCGTGTGTACGAGTCATACAAAGCGGAACCGTGTGTGTATGAGATGTGCGGAGCCATCCGTGTACAAGGTGTATGATGGGCATACCTCCCAACTGTCCCAGATTTTGAGAGTCTGCCCCACTGCCCCGACCTGGAGCTTACTTTTCCCACAGACACTGGAGTATATGGCGGAGCCCTGAGGAGCACTTGAAAACTCACACGTGATATTCCATCGGAAGTGACGTGCTGGAAGCTGACTGGAGGAGATTGTGATGGAACCATGGAGGCACTTCAGGGAATGCTTCAGATCATCACCATGTCCACCTCCGACAGCAGGGACAGCGGGATCACCTTGGACTAGCAGGTGTCGGCCATGTGAGTGGATCATTATATGTCCAGCACCAGGAGGCTCAGGTGGGCACTACAATGTGAGCTGGGCTGGTAGAGTATCTTTATAGAATCTTTCTTTCTTTCCCCTCTTTCCTTGTCTTTCTTTCTTTCTCTCTCTGTTCTTTCTTTCACTTTCTGTTCTTTCTTTCCCCTCTTTCTTTCTCTCTCCCTCTCTGTTCTTTCTTTCTTTCCCCTTTCTTTCTTTTTTTCTCTCTTTGTTCTTTCTTTCACCTCTTTCTTTCTCTCTTTGTTCCTTCTTTCCCCTCTTTCTTTCTCTCTCCCTCTCTGTTCTTTCTTTCCCTTTTCTTTCTTTCTTTTTTCTCTCTCTGTTCTTTCTGTCCCCTCTTTCTTTCTTTCTCTCTGTTCGTTCTTTCTCTCTCCCTCTCTGTTCTTTCTTTCTTTCCCCTCTTTCTTTTTTTCTCTCTTTGTTCTTTTTTCTGTCCCCTCTTTCTTTCTCTCTGTTCTTTCTTCCTTTCTCTCTCTGTTTCTCTCTTTCTTTCTTCTTTCTTTCTCTCTGTTCTTTCTCTCTCCTTTCTTTCTCTTTTTTCTTTTTTCTCTCTCTGTTCTTTCTTTCTTTTCCTCAGTACCAGTCAGTGTGCCCACAGTACCAGCCACTGTGCCCTCAGTACCAGTCAGTGTGATCAGAAGTGCTAAATGGGTGTGGTTGGGGCGTGGACATGGGTGTGACTAGTTGTGAAATGGGTGTGGTCGGGCAGCCGGTAACCAATCATCATAGTGGAAGTCTTCTGTTTCCATCAACTTTGCTATATGTGGGCAGTGGGCACCTCTAGTAAGGTGGGCACGAGATGGCGGGTCTTGTCACCTCTGACTCACACATAAGTTACTATGAGTTGTACTTTATTCCTGCCACATTTCTTTCTTGGCCTACTGAGAGAAATATTTTGACCAGTTGAAAGTTAGACAACCTTAGGATTGTGCATGTGTGCGCTGCCCGCATATATATATATATATTAACTTACTCCGACCCCTATATAAACCCTGCCCCTCTGACCGCCGTCCACTTTCCCATGCTTCAGTTCCAATCCTGGGGTGTTTTTTGGTCCCCCCTTTGTCCTCCACATGCTGAACATCTGGGACATGACTACCATTGTGCAATGTGCGCTTGTTCGTCGGCAGATGCAGCGTCGTGTCCAGCGTGTGAGGAGACGGTGACTTGTATGTGGCGTTAACCTCTCTGCTGACATGTAGGGCACAGCCTGTGACGAGGAGCGTCTCTTCCTGTGTATCCGGCCACAGGCTGCACATCGGAGGCTGCTTCTTCTATCTGGGGAAGTTCATGAAGCAGAAGCATCTGTGTGACTCATGTGAAGTAACTTGTCTGACAGGTCATGGGTCCAGGTCAGCAGGTGATTGCACACTCTTAGCTGGTTTTGATGTTAGGTACAGGTGACTCAGGACTAGATATTGGGTGGAAGCCTTCCAGTCTTTGTAAGGCCTCGTGCACACGCTGAGTATTTGGTGAGTTTTTACCTTAGTATTTATAAGACCTCGTGAACATGCTGAACATTCGTTAAGTTTTCCCCTCAGTATTTGTAAGGCCTCATGGACACGCTGAGCAATTGGTGTTTTTTACCTCAGTATTTGTGAGGCCTAGTGCACACGTTGCGTATTTGCAGAATTTTTTTACCTCAGTATTTAACCCCTTCTCGCCCCTTGACGCACCGTATGCGTCATGAAAATTAGTGACTTCCTGACCCCGTCACATGACCGGGAGGCCCACAGAGTCTGAACTGCCCGGGGCCCTGGCTACCCTTAATCCACCCCTGGTGCTTGTACATACACCCGATCTCGAGTTGCACTGTACATGTACAGTGGAAGTAAGAAAGGGGGTTAGATAAAACCAACACAAGTAGAAAAGTGTTGAAATTTGGTGTCAATCTTCTCTCTTTACTACAATAAGGCGATGATGTCCAGTACAGCTTACATGTGCAAAGGAGATGACATTACAACCCCACATACTTGCCAAGGTCACATGTGACACATGCATGAAACCTGCCAATCGTGCATGTGTATCAGTAGGTATGTAGTGTTATAACGTCATCTTCTGAATCACTCATCTCTAATACAGTGTGACGGAGCTGGAACACTCCTTTACCAATTGATTGTAATATACAGTATAATATACAGTATAACAATACATACACCAGATTACTGTTTTATGCAGATTACAACACTGGCAGTTAGCAGTATTTCATCCATAATTATATACATAATTATATATCCAACGTTGAAATGTGCAAAATGCATTCAGTAAGAGACTATGTGGAACACAAGTGCACATTAGGCTTTTTAGGTCTGCCTTTAAGTATATATTATTTATTGCATGTACCATTTCATTTATTGTGGTAGCATGGTACTTTGTTTGGATGTGAAGATTCCTATGCATTGCTCATTATTTTACCACTTGACATAAATGTGAAAGGTTATTTGTCATAGAGCGATTCTGCAAATTACTTGAAAAATCAATACACCAAAATGAAAGACATATAGTGTCAGAATGATTGCAGGGAACCTCTATGAGTCATAGAGTGCTAAGGTAGCATCTTCTTATCTAAAAAGGTTACAGTATGCAAAATTTATTCTACACGCATCTTGAATAATAGACGCTTCACCCTTAAATACCACTTTGTCTTTCCCACAAATGTATGGTTTTATGTCATTTTTTTATACAAAATATGAAAAAAAAATTATAATAGAGTTCTCTAAATTTATCACCTTTTGCATGGCAGTGCTCCAAGGCCGATCAAATGTTTTATTCGTAGATGAGCACATATTGAAATTTTTAAATAGAAGGCATTAAAAATGTTGAACAGATGGCCACCTGTCTAACTCTGAAATGTGTTGGTTGCTATAGCAAAATGTTTTTTTTCCTTAATTTGATTTAGAATCTTAATTAAATCTGTATTGTTTCTTGAACTTATAAGTATGCAAGTTATGCCCCCAAAATATACATATATAAACCATGAAAATTTATGAAAAAAAATTGTTTATGTTAATATCACTTTTAGGCCACATTCACATGTTCAGTATTTGATCAGTATTTTACATCAGTATTTGTAAGCCAAAACCATGCAAGGAACAATCAGAGGAAAAGTGTAATTGAAACATGTCACCACTTCTGCATTTTTCACCCACTCACCGTGTTGGCTTACAAATACTGATGTACCATGTTGAATAAATACTGTGAAAGTGGCCTTAGGCGCCTATTAACATATACTAGGACATATATGTAAAATAGATGGTTTAATCCCCAATAGATAGCTTTTGGCCAAGCCATTTTGCCAATTTGTTTAGCCAGCAACTATCCCGCCTGACTTCCCATACAAAGGAATACTCGATCTGCCGATCGCTCCTGTATTCTTAACGAGAGTGCCTGTCACGAGGCAGTAGTAGGAAACAGGGGACGGGGAACCAGGGCCCCTGAACTGCCCCTCAGGCTAAAGGAGGGTGCCCTGACTTTCCTTAACTTGGGGGTACACTTAATGGTAGTGAGGCCCAAGTCTCCGACCTGTCCCTATCTTCTGTTTAGCCCTGAGCTAAACCCCCCACACCCTCCCCAGGAGGGGAGATAGGGAAAAAGTGTATTGCACCAATAACACAACAAGTTAAAGGAAGATACGACTGACACCTAAGAGTTAAATAAACTGAAGAGCAAACTTAGCTTTCTCTACAGCCAATGCTCCAAGCAGCAGAGTAGAGCACCAGATGGAGGTTATAGCTGAAGTTCACCGCACACAGCCAGCTCCTGACTTCAGCTTGGTTGGTCTCCAAAGAGGAAAGAGTATCACTAACAGTGAGCTGGAGCACCAGGTGGCCTTATAAAGGGAGGTGGGAGTGGCACCCACCTGCATAGATAATTAATCATAAAGCAGTAACACCAGTGGCTACCGGGGGGGGGGAATCCACCAGCAGATTAACTATGGTTGTGGTAACACCAGCGGCAAAAACTGATATTAACCCCCGATGGCCTGAAAGGAAAAAAGTTTATATCGGAGCAGCCCAAACTGACACAGATCCAAAAATGGATCGTGACAGTGCCGCTGCCATACTTTTTCAATGGTGGCTTATCGCTTTCAGAGCAGAAAGGATTGTACATGCCAGATTCATATCTACCCTTGCATTGGTTGGGAAAAAATAGAGGGCACCCATACACATGAGACTGTCGGCTGAACCTGATGATATTTACAGTAACATTGTCATTAATTTGATGCTGTGTACATACAAAAATTCCCATAATAATATTGTTAAGCTGTAGCAGATAACATTTTCATCATAATATATATCACCATATCCCAGGAAAGATGACAGAATCCCAGAACAAAAGAAGGGAATACAGAATCCCAAAACTTCATACACATTTAATAAATAAACACTCAATACAAATACAAATCGGTAAAATATTAAAAAAGAGGTGACTCAAAAAAAGGGAAAGCAGTAAGTGCCTAAGAAAAGTAGTGTCATCATATGAATAAGAAGTGCGCATAAAGTAGAAATGGTAATACAATAAACTCAATATCTTGTCATACACACATACAGTGAGGAAAATAAGTATTTGAGACACTGCTGGTTTAAGTTTTTTCACTTACAAAGAATGGAGAGTTTGTAATTTTTATCATAGTTACACAGTTGAAGTGTACCTTCTATAAAAATTACAGACCTCTTCATTCTTTGTAAGTGGGAAAACTTGCAAAATCAGCAGTGTAGCAAATACTTATTTTCCCCATTGTATATACAGTGGGGAAAAAGTATTTAGTCAGCCACCAAATGTGCAAGTTCTCCCACTTAAAAAGATGAGAGAGGCCTGTAATTGACATCATAGGTAGACCACAACTATGAGAGTCAAAATGAGAAAACAAATCCAGAAAATCACCTTGTCTGATTTGGCAAGATTTATTTTTAAAATTATGGTGTTAAATAAGCATTTAGTAACCTAAAAACATGCAAGATTTCTGGCTCTCACAGACCTGTAACTTCTTCTTTAAGAGGCTCCTCTGTCCTCCACTCATTACCTGTAGTAATGGCACCTGTTTGAACTTGTTATCAGTATAAAAGACACCTGTCCACAACCTTAAACAGTCACACTCCAAACTCCACTATGGTGAAAACTAAAGAGCTGTCGAAGGACACCGGAAACAAAATTGTAGCCCTGCACCTGGCTGGGAAGACTGAATCTGCAATAGGCAAGCAACTTGGTGTGATGAAATCAACTGCGGGAGCGATAATAAGAAAATGTAAGACATACAAGACCACTGATAATCTCCCTTGATCTGGGGCTGCACACAAGATCTCACCCCGTGGGGTCAAAATGATCACAAGAACGGTGAGCAAAAATCCCAGAACCACACAGGGGGACCTAGTGAATGACCTGCATAGAGCTGGGACCACCATAACAAAAGCTACCATCAGTAGCACACTATGCCACCAGGGACTCAGATCCTGCAGTGCAAGATGTGTCACCTGCTTAAGCCAGTACATGTCCAGGCCTGTCTGAAGTTGGCTAGAGAGCATTTGAATTATCCAGAAGAGTATTGGGAAAATGTCATACAGTATGGTCTGATGAAACTAAAGTAGAACTGTTTGGTAGAAACAAAACTCGTCGTTTTTGGAGCAGACAGAGTGCTGAGTTACATTCAAAGAACACCATATCTAATGTAAAGCATGCGGGTGGCAGCATCATGCTTTGGTGCTATTTCTCTGCCAAGGGACCAGGATGACGATCCATGTACTGTATATGAAGGAGGTTTGCAAGATTTTCAGTGCAAACCTCCTTCCATCAGCAAGGGCATTCAAGATGAAATGTGCATGGGTCTTTCAGCATAATAATGATCCCAAGCATACCGCCAGGGAATGAAGGAGTGGCTTTGTATGAAGTATATGAAGGTCCTGGAGTGGCCTAGCCCATCTCTAGATCTCAACCCATAGAAAACCTTTGGAGGGATTTTAAAGTCCATGTTTCCCAGCGACAGGCCCAAAACATCACTGCTCTAGAGGTGAGCTGCATGGAGGAATGGGCCAACATACCACCAACAGTGTGTGCCAACCTTGTGAAGACTTACTGCAAACGTTTGACTTCTGTCATTGCCAACAAAGGATATATAGCAAAATATTGAGATGAACTTTTGCTAGTGACCAAATACTTATTTTCCACCATAATTTGCTAAATAAATCTTGCCAAGACAAGGTGATTTCTGGATTTGTTTTCTCATTTTGACACTCATAGTTGTGGTCTACCTATGATGTCAATTACACCTCACCTTGACATGCGTTTCGCTTTGCTTCTTCCTTGGGGCTCCATTAATTTGATGTTATCAATTTTTGCAATTTATCTCTTTAAGTGTGACACACCATGAAGAGGGTCCCGCTGGGAATCTGTGACAAAGAACATGTATAATCCTGGATCCAGTCCTAGCCTGTCTCTATCTTGTGCCTTGCTCAGAAAACCTTGCAGAAACATTGCTTCAGGAGAGGTTTTGGAAGTGTCTGAGAGATTTGCCAGATCTTTTGGGAGTCTGAATTGTTCTTGTTTTTTTTATCCCAAAGCCTCCTGTACATTTTTGGAGAGTTGGAATGTATTCCTGTTGGGTAACTGTACATGCAGTAATGAGACCTTGAATGCATCATTGTGTTTTATTAGAGATACCTGGGTTTCCTGTTCTGCACCCTCCTTATGGCTTGACTAGCTGCAGGCTTGTAATAGGATCAATAGTTTGACATTTTCATCTTTTCCTTATAATTCTTTATATCTCCATGAATGAAGAAATACTATTGCTAAATTTGCTATTAAAATCTTGGTATGAAATAGAAAAGTTTAGTGTACGTACAAATACAATGTCAGTGTAAACAGACATTGTCTTCCTAGTATCTTTCCAAATTGTCATTCATATTTAATTAAATAAAATGCAATTTGTTTTTATAAAAATTTAATAGATTCCATTATATCTTAATGGACTGCAACTGGCAGGAACAGATATGATGTTTGCACTTAGTCTTACATTATGTATAGAGCACATGACTACTTGTCATGTGAGGAGCAGCTACATCAAAGTAAATCAATACTATTGCTTCTGCTAAGGATCTAATGTAGTCAATTATTTTGTATATCTATTGCCGTATTTTTCGGACTGTAAGACTCACCGGACCATAAGACGCACCCCAAATTTTCAGAAGAAAAATAGGGAAAAAAATTAATGCGTCAAAAGAGGGTCCGTCTTACAGTCCGAATTATTCAGCTTACCTGGGGGGTAGGGTGTTATATGGAGCGCCGGTGGAGTGAGGTCACAGGAGGTGGTCTGGCTCATCCATGGCTGGTGCAGCAGGTTCGGTGGTGTGGGGGCTCTGCCATTTTGTGAAAGGCCCCACACATCCATCCTAGGCTGATGGGCGGCGATTTGGCAGATGATCGGTGGTGCGGGGGCTCCGCCGGCATTGGTGGAATTCCCGGAGCCCCCGCACATCCATCCCGGGCTGGTGCGGCACTTTTGCAGGTGATCAGTGGTGCAGGGGCTCCGGCCTTTCACAAAATACCGGCGGAGCCCCTGCACCACTGATCACCTGCAAAAGTGGTGCTGCACTTTTGCAGGTGATCAGCGGTGCAGGGGCTCCGCCGGCGTTTTGTGAAAGGCCGGAGCCCCCGCACTTCCATTGTTGTAATACTGAATTGAAAATGGCCGCACATAGTGCGATCTCGGGAGACGAGATATCGTCCCGGGAGACGAGATCTCATCTCCTGAGATCTCACTCTGTGCATGCGCCACCTCCTGTGGCCATTTTCCTGAAGCTCAATTCAGCATTTCATTGTTGTAATGCTGAATTGAGCTTCAGGAAAATGGCCGCCAGAGGCGGCGCTTGCGCAGAGTGAGATCCCAGGAGACGAGATCTCATCTCCCGGGACGATATCTCGTCTCCCGAGATCTCACTATGCACAGCCATTTTCAATTCAGCATTACAACAATGGAAGTGCGGGGGCTCCGGCCTTTCACAAAACGCCGGCGGAGCCCCTGCACCGCTGATCACCTGCAAAAGTGCAGCACCAGCCCGGGATGGATGTGCGGGGGCTTCGGGATTTCCACCAATGCTGGCGGAGCCCCCGCACCACCGATCATTTGCCAAATTGCCACCCATCAGCCTTGGATGATGTCTCCTGGTAAGTGCATCTGGACCATAAAATGCACCCCCATTTTCCCCCCAAATTTTTTGGGAAAAAGTACGTCTTATGGTCCGAAAAATATGGTAAATAAGAGTAATACTATAATCACATTTTACAGTATGATAAATGTTCTAAAGAAGCGCTTGAGAAATATAAACTTATGAAAAACTCCCATGGGCATGTCTACTTATCATGGAAATAATCCATTGTGGATTCAGTTACACATTTTGAAGCAGATGTGCAGAAAAATAGATATTATATGTGGATATTTTTGCTCATGTACTGTGGATTTCATCCTACAAATTGCAACCATATCTCAGATGGAAAATTCACAACATATCCGCAACATGAAATCCTACTCTTACGCTGTAAGACAATCTCTACAGAAAACGAAATTGAATATAACCCACATTGCTGATTATGTGCTGTAAATATCATGGCTAGAAATAAATAAAGCATATAGGTTGGAGATATCAACCTCTATAACCATTTATTTTTAAATTGGTAAAATATACACGCTGTCACGTCGCTGTCAGGCTCAGGGCCTGCTGTTCCGGCTTCGGCCACTAGGAGGGGCCGGACTGGCACGTCGCCGCCAGACTCGGGACCTGCTGGTCCGGCTTCGGCCACTAGGAGGTGCCGGACTGACACGTCGCCGCCAGACTCGGGGCCTGCTGTTCTGGTCTCAGCCACTAGGAGGCGCCGTGGTTCGCCCCTGGGTGAGGGTGGTGACAGAGAAGAGGCTCCTGTGCAGGCATCTGGTGGGCGCAGGCTCTGCCCCTCTGTCAGTCATGTAGGGCTTACTGCATCACCATCTGGCCTGGTCCTGGGGGCGGTCCTAATTACATCATCAGTCCACGAGCCTGTGAGGGATGGCCTGATCCCTCAAATACCATGGGACTGGTCTTGCAAGCCGCCGGATATATTCTTGGTTCCCCTGCATGCTACTGTGTGAATTGCTATAGTTAACTCTGACCTCAGCCTGGATTTCTGACCATTCTATTGCCTGCTGTTTTTGTACCTCTGACTCTCTTCCGATTTTTTTCTGTACCTTTGCTGCCCTTCTGGTTTTACTGACCATGGCCCAGACTTTGACTCTTCTTCTGCCTGCTGATTTTGCACCTCTGCTGCCCTCCGGCCTCCAACTCCTGCCTCCTGACCACGATTACGGGTTTTAGTTTTAACCCCTTGGCGGCCGTCCTGCTCTGGTCTACTGCTCCTCCAGACAGCTACCCCTGGGCCTTGCTACAATTCCAGATAACTGTATAGGGGTTAAGGGTCTCGGGGTTACTTGGGGTGCTGTTCCTACTGCAGCCCACATTCACAGACAGCCGTCTCACACGCTTCGACTGGCCTACAGAGAAACAGGTGAATCCCCCGGTGGGCCATTGTGCAGCAGTGGGCCTCCCCTTATTTATGAGCAGCAGTTGGTACAATACACTTGTAACACTTGATTTACTACATTCAGGCAGAAGCAGCATCTCATTCATTTCACAAACTTACCAGTCTATTGTTAGATAGAAGATAGGTAAATTTGTGAATGAGGGTAATATCAGACTTGCATGTTGTGGAATAGTGGACCCCAAGAGTCAATGTTACTGGTGGGCCCTTGGCACCGCAGTCCGACACTGACATTATACATAAATTGAAGACTTAAGCAATTTTGCAATTAATATTAATTAAAATCCTCCTATTTTGTTGTGTCTAAAGCTTCTATGTAGACCAATATGTCTCTATGGTAACAGACTACAAACTCTGCGTATCCATAGTGAAGAAAGCGGATAGGCACTGACCGTACCGTGCAAAATAATCCTTTATTGTGGCATCATCATACCAATAACAGGCAGATAAAACAATGGAGCAGAAAACCTGTAGAAGCACTATGTAGCGCGAAATGATCGTCGTCTGTTTTCTGCTCCATTGTTTTATCTGCCTGCTGTTGGTATGATGATGCCACAATAAAGGATTATTTTGCACAGTACGGTCAGTGCCTATCCGCTTTCTTCACTATCGATATACAGAACTTTTTTCATTGGAAGTGGAAGTGTGTTGTCAGTTCATTTTCCCCTTCGTCACTGAGGTCTGGTGAACTCCCTATTCTGGTGAAGGAAGGTAATGAGCCTGATTATCAGGCACCTGAACCTGATGAGGATGACTGGCTGAGTGGAGTCACGGACTGGATATAAGGCTGCCGACGCCCTTCTGCCCTGCGGGTGATTTCTCTGTGGACTTCTAGGACACCAGTCTGATTCCTGCTCCTCTAAGCTAAGTTTTTCTGCTTTGCCTGTTTTCATTAGTGTTTTGTTTTTGTTTTCCTTGCTTTTCTGGTTTCTGCCATTCCCTGCTGGGGTGAGCTGAATCTCCTTTTGTCTGTAGCTGTCTTCAGAATATTCCTGAGTACTGACATAGCTTTTTGAAGCCTAGCGTCTTCAGGGCCTTTTTCACTGTCAGTCTGTTGGCTCTTATTTTCATAGGGTTTTTTACGGATTGCAGACAGCAGCCTTCCTGTCCTTTTCTATCTAGCTAGATTGGGCCCCGTCTTTGCTCAGTCTATCTTTCTGCCTGTTTAGTGTTTTCATCTTGCTTCACCGTCATTATTTGTTGGGGGCTGCCTATTGCTTTGGGGTCTGCTCTGGGGCAGTTTAGTTTCCCCTTTCTTTCTTTAGGCCTAGCTATTTCTCCGGCTGTGATCGAGGGGTCTAGGGCATCGTAGGAACCCCCCACGGCTACTGCTAGTTGTGTTGATAGGGTCAGGGGTCTGCAATCCGATAGCTGCCAACTTCTCTGGTTTTCTGGACTTAGCTAGCATTTCTGTTTTTGCCTCCTACGGTGACTCAGTCATAACAGAAGTGGCACCCGTAATCCCTGGTGTGTGTGCAGCTTCATTATCCCGAGGTTATACAGCTGTGCCAGATTCCTGTTTCTTCTCTAGACTACAAACTCTGCGTAGTCTGATCCTGCAGTCACACTTTTCATCTGTCCCATATTTTTCTTACAATTTGTAAATTAGCAAGAAGAAAAAGGGACAGATTGATCGCAATATGAATAAAATATAAAACAACACTAGGATGATTTCTCATATAGGCTCTTTAAAGAATCTTTAGGCATAAAAAGGATGGATATTATCAACCGGGGTAATTTCTTCATTTTTTCATTTTAATTCAATTGGTTGTAAAAGTGTACAAAGCTTTTGATGAGCTTGTTAGGCTTTTAATTAACCCCTTCCTGACATGAGACGTACTATCCCGTCCATGGGACCCGGGCCCCTATGCCCATGGACGGGATAGTACGTCTACCGCGATCAGCGGCACCCACGTGGTGAGCGCCGCTGATCGCGGCTGGGTGTCAGCTGATTATCACAGCTGACACCCGGCACAATGTGTCAGGGGCGGTCACGGACCGCCCCGACACGTTAACCCCTTGCACACCGCGATCAAACACGATCGCGGTGTACCGGGAGTTAAAGGGAAGCATCGGCAGGGAGGGGGCTCCCTCCGTGCTTCCCTGAGCCCGCCACGGCAGCGCAATGTGCAGCGCTGCTGCGGGTGGCTCCTTTCCTCCAGGCCCCCGAATCCAAGATGGCGACGGGGGCCTTCGGGGGCCTACAGGAAGCTGGCTTCCTCAGTGCCTGCAAAGCGCAGGCAAGAGGAAGTCTTCTTCAATGCCTGTGACAGATTGCTGATCTGTCACAGTGATCTGTGATGTGACAGATCAGCGATCTGTCACAGGACAGTGATGTCCAACCTGGGGCTATGTAATAAAGTAAAAAAAAAATAAAAAAAAGTGTAAAAATAATTTAAAAAAAATCGCCAAATAAATTAGTAAAAAAAAAAAAATATTCCCCAATAAATTCATTTTTTGAAAATAAAAAAACCCCAAAACAATAAAGGTACACATATTAGGTATCGCCGCATCCGTAACGACCCGCCCTATAAAACTGTCCCATTAGTTAACCCCTTTAGCGAACCCCTTAAAAAATAAAAATAAAAAACGAAGCAAAAAATAATGATTTATTATCATACCGCCAAACAAAAAGTGTAATAACGCGCGATCAAAAAGACGCATATAAATATCCATGGTACCGCTGAAAACGTCATCTTGTCCCGCAAAAAATGAGCCACCACACAGCATCATCAGCGAAAAATAAAAAAGTTATAGCTCGCAGAATAAAGCAATGCAAAAATAATTATTTTTTATATAAAATAGTTTTCATTGCATAAAACCGACAAAACATAAAAAAAGACCTAAATGAGGTATCGCTGTAACCGTACTGACCCGAAGAATAAAACCGCTTTATCAATTTTACCACATGCGGAACGGTGTAAACGCACCCCCCCAAAAGAAATTCATGAAACGCTGGTTTTTGCTCATTCTGCGTCCCAAAAATCGGAATAAAAAGCGATCAAAATATGTCACGTGCCCGAAAATGGTACCAATAAAAACGTCAACTCGTCCCGCAAAAAATAAGACCTCACATGACTAGGTGGGTCAAAATACGGAAAAATTATAGCTCTCAATATGTGGTGATGCAAAAACTATTTTTACAATAAAAAGCGTCTTTCAGCGTGCGACAGCTGCCAAAAATAAAAACTGCCATAAATAGTAAATCAAACCCCCCCGTTATCACCCCCTTAGTTAGGGAAAAATAATAAAATTAAAAAAATGTGTTTATTTCCATTTTTCCATTAGGGTTAGGGTTAGGGTTAGGGTTAGGGCTAGGGTTAGGGTTAGGGTTAGGGCTAGGGTTAGGGTTAGGGTTAGGGCTAGGGTTAGGGTTAGGGCTAGGGTTAGAGCTAGGGTTAGGGCTAGGGTTAGGGCTGAGATTAGGGTTAGGGGTGTGTTGGGGTTCGGGTTGGAGTTAGAATTGGGGGTTTTCACTGTTTGGGCACATCAGGGGCTCTCCAAATGCAACATTGCGTCTGATCTCAATTCCAGCCAATTCTGAGTTGAAAAAGTCATATGGTGCTCCTTCCCTTCCAAGCTCTGCCATGCGCCCAAACAGTGTTTTACCCCCACATGTAGGGTGTCAGCGTACTCATGACAAATTGGACAACAACTTTTGGGGTCCAATTTCTCCTGTTACCCTTGGGAAAATGAAAAAATTGGGGACTAATTGATCATATTTGTGGAAAAAATACGATTTTTTTATTTTCATGCCCGGGCATTATAAACTTCTGTGAAGCCCTTGGGGGTTCAAAGTGCTCACCACACATCTAGATAAGTTCCTTAGGGGTTCTCGTTTCCAAAATGGGGTCATTTGTGGGTGTTTCCACTGTTTAGGTACATTAGGGGCTCTACAAAGGCAACATGACACCCGCAGACCATTCCATCAAAGTCTGCATTCCAAAACATCACTACTTCCCTTCCGAGCCCTGACGTGTGTCCATACAGTAGTTTTCTCCCACATATGGGGTGTCAGCGTACTCAGGACAAATTGGACAACAACTTTTGGGGTTCAATTTCTCCTGTTACCCTTGGGAAAATAAAAAAATTGGTGACTAATTGATCATGTTTGTGGAAAAAATACGATTTTTTTATTTTCATGCCCTGGCATTATAAACTTCTGTGAAGCCCTTGGGGGTTCAAAGTGCTCACCTCACATCTAAATAAGTTCCTTAGGGGGTCTAGTTTTCAAAATGGGGTCATTTGTGGGGGGTTTCCACTGTTTAGGTACATTAGGGGCTCTCCAAAGGCAACATGACACCCGCAGACCATTCCATCAATGTCTGCATTCCAAAACGTCACTACTTCCCTTCCGAGCCCTGACGTGTGCCCATACAGTAGTTTTCTCCCACATATGGGGTGTCAGCGTACTCATGACAAATTGGACAACAACTTTTGGGGTCTAATTTCTCCTGGTACCCTTGGGAAAATAAAAAAAATGGTGACTAAAAGATCATGTTTGTGGAAAAAATACAAATTTTTTATTTTCACGCCCGGGCGTTATAAACTTCTGTGAAGCACTGTGGGGTTCAAAGTGCTCACCACACATCTAGATAATTTCCTTGGGGGGTCTAGTTTACAAAATGGTGTCATTTGTGGGGGGTTTCCACTGTTTTGGTACATCAGGGGTTTTCCAATCGCGACATGGTGTCCGATCTCAATTCCAGCCAAAAACGTCAAATGGCGCTGCTTCCCTTCCGAGCTCTGCCATGCGCCCAAATAGTGGTTTACCCCCACATGTGGGGTATCAGCGTACTCAGGACAAATTGCACAATAACTTTTAGGGTGCTGTTACCCTTGGAAAAATAAGAATTGAGGGTGAAAAGATCATTTTTGTGGAAAAAATATGATTTTTTAATTGTACGGCTTTATGTTATAAACTTCTGTGAAGCCCTTGGGGGTTCAAAGTTCTCACCACACATCTAGATAAGTTCCTTAGGGGGTCTAGTTTCCAAAATGGTGTCATTTGTGGGGGGTTTCCACTGTTTAGGTACATCAGGGGTTTTCCAATCGCGACATGGTGTCCGATCTCAATTCCAGCCAAAAACGTCAAATGGCGCTGCTTCCCTTCCGAGCTCTGCCATGCGCCCAAATAGTGGTTTACCCCCACATATGGGGTATCAGCGTACTCAGAACAAATTGCACAATAACTTTTAGGGTGCTGTTACCCTTGGAAAAATAAGATTTGAGGGTGAAAAGATCATTTTTGTGGAAAAAATATGATTTTTTAATTGTACGGCTTTATGTTATAAACTTCTGTGAAGCCCTTGGGGGTTCAAAGTTCTCACCACACATCTAGATAAGTTCCTTAGGGGGTCTAGTTTCCAAAATGGTGTCATTTATGGGGGGGTTTCCACTGTTTTGGTACATCAGGGGTTTTCCAATCGCGACATGATGTCCGATCTCAATTCCAGCCAAAAAAGTCAAATGGCGCTGCTTCCCTTCCGAGCTCTGCCATGCGCCCAAATAGTGGTTTACCCCCACATGTGGGGTATCAGCATACTCAGGACAAATTGCACAATAACTTTTAGGGTCCTGTTACCCTTGGGAAAATAAAAATTGTGGTGAAAAGATCATTTTTGTGGAAAAAATATGATTTTTTAATTGTACCGCTGTACGTTATAAACTTCTGTAAAGCCCTTGTGGGTTCAAAGTTCTCACCACATATCTAGATAAGTTCCTTGGGGGGTCTAGTTTCCAAAATGGGGTCACTTGTAGGGGGTTTCCACTGTTTAGGTACATCAGGGACTCTCCAAACGTGACATGGCGTCCGATCTGAATTCCAGCCAATTTTGCATTGAAAAAGTCAAACGGCGCTCCTTCCATTCTGAGCTCTGCCATGCGCCAAAACAGTCGTTCCCCCCCACAAATCAGGTATCAGCGTACTCAGGACAAATTTTACAATAACTTTTGCAGTCCAATTTCTCCTGTTACCCTTGGTAAAATAAAAAAAAATGAACCTGAAGTATTTTTTTTATGAAAAAAAGTTAGCTGTTCATTTTTTTTTAAATATTCAAAAAAATTCCTGTGATGCACCTAAAGGGTTAATAAACTTCTTGAATGTGGTTTTGAGCACCTTAAGGGGTGCAGTTTTTAGAATGGTGTCACTTTTGGGTATTTTCTATCCTATAGACCCCGCAAAGTGGCTTCAAATGTGATGTGGTCCTAAAAATAAAATGGTGTTGTAAAAATGAGAAATCGCTGGTCAACTTTTAACCCTTATAACTTCCTAACAAAAAAAAAAATTTTGGTTCCAAAATTGTGCTGATGTAAAGTAAACATGTGGGAAATGTTAGTTATCAAGTTTTTTGTGTGCTGTATCTCTGTGATTTAAGGGCATAAAAATTCAAATTTGGAAAATTGCGAAATTTTCAAAATTTTTGCCAAATTTCCATTTTTTTCACAAATAAACGCAAGTTATTTGAATGAAATTTTACCACTAATATGAAGTACAATATGTCACGAGAAAACAGTGTCAGAATCACCAGGATCCATGGAAGCGTTCCAGATTTATGACCTCATAAAGGTACAGTGGTCAGAATTGTAAAAATTGGCCCGGTCATGAACGTGCAAACCACCCTTGGGGGTGAAGGGGTTAATAAAGTCTTTGTGTAAAGATACAAGACTAGTGATTAGTGTTGAGCGATACCATCCGATATCGTGAAATATCAGATCGGATTGGATCGGACCGATACCAAAAAAGTATCGGGTATCGGATGCAAGTCAATGGGACAGAAATATCGGAATTAAAAAAAACCCTTTCTTTCCTTGTAGGTGAATTCTACATGAAGAAAAACAACTACGAAAAATGTAGAATGTACTGGGGGAGGTGGAGGAGACATTCAAAGCATAGAGCTTTAGCCCAATCAAATGGAATAGCAGGAATAATTTTTTTTTAAAGACGTTCGGAGTTACAAAGATATTGACAATGTTAATCTTTTTTATATTTTGTCAGATATGTATGTTTCACTACTTCCATGCTCTTCACCTTCTTTTTTACTTCTCCCACAGTTTCTCCTTCATGATCCTCAGCAGCAGCAGCAGCAGCAGCATCTTTTTCATCAACTTCTTCTTCACCTTATTCATTTTCTTTTTCTTCACCTTCTTCCTTTTATTCTTTTTTTTTACATTCTTCATATTCTTCTTATTCAACTATTATTCTTCTTCATATTCTACTTCTTCATCTTCTTCCTATTCTTCTTCATCATATTCTTATTTGTAGTTGTTATCTATAAAAGTTTGAAGATTACACCTTCCGTTCTGCCTGTCACAAAAGATTTACAACAGGATTTGTCCGCGTTCAGTTTGGCCTGCAGCAGCAGGCATTTTCCAGGGGCACCACGAGGAGGAACGGACTCACCACCATACACTGCTTAGTCTTCTTCTGCTTATACTTTAGATAATATCTTTTGCTCTGATTTTTAGTCTTATGCTTAATGTTCTTCTGCTTTTTGTTCTGCAGCTTCTTGGTCTTCTGCTTCTTGGTCTTCTGTCTCTTGTTGTTCTGCATCTTGGTGGTTGTCTTCATGTTTTTTGTCCTCTTGGTCATCTTCTTCAGGGTCATCTTTTTGGTCTTCTTCGGGGTGGTGTTCCGGATCGTCG
Source organism: Dendrobates tinctorius (assembly GCF_039654945.1). NCBI lineage: Eukaryota > Metazoa > Chordata > Amphibia > Anura > Dendrobatidae > Dendrobates > Dendrobates tinctorius. The sequence continues at coordinate 15,006,678 of NW_027361752.1, read as the reverse complement.
TCTTCAGGGTCATCGTTTTCGTGGTCGTCTTCTTCGGGGTGGTCTTCCGGGTCGTCGTCTTCATGGTTGTTGTCAGGGAGATCCAGAGTAATAATAAACAAAAACCATTTCCAAAAGCTTGAACTTGGAAATGTAGCAGAAGGTACAAGAAGGCTGAGGAACTGCCGAGAACCAACTGACGGTGCTGGAGCCCGGATGGGTAGTCGAAGTTGCAAGAGCCAATGGCACTACCGAGGACCAGCTGATGGTGCTGGAACCCGGTTACTTAGCAGGAGGTACCTGTGCTAGAAAGCACTACCAAGGACCAGCAGATGCTGCTGGAACTCGGATACCGAGAAGGAGGCACCTAAGCCAAAGGCACTGCCGAGAACCAGCTGACAGTACTGGAACCTGGATGTGTAGCAGAAGCTCCAAGAGCCAATGGAACTAGCGAGGACCAACTGACAGTGCTGTAACCCGGAAGGGCAGCAGAAGGAACAAGAGCAAATGGCACAACCGAGGACCAGCTGATGGTGCTGGGACCTGGTTACTAAGCAGGAGGTACCTGTGCTAGAAAGCACTACCAAGGACCAGCAGACATTGCTGGAACTTGGATACCGAGAAGGAGGCACCTAAGCCAAAGGCTCTGCCTGGAACCAGCTGATGGTGCTGGAACCCAGAGGGGTAGCAGAAGGTACCCATGAAAAACAAAGTTGCAAGGCCGCGAGCCGGCCGCAGTTACCAGAACCCACAGTCCTACAGGGGGTGCTTGTCCTATTGGCACTACGGAACCAGCCTTGTTGCCCAATCCCGCAGCCCACATAGGAAGCCCATAAACTGTAGGCACCATAGAGTCGGCAAACCTGACCGCAACATGACAGGACAACATATTGGTGACAAAGTGACGTTGACACTTCCCGGAAACAGCAGGCGTGCTGGAACCAGGCTGGGCAGGAGGGAGTACCCGTGCCAAAGACACTGCCGAGAACCAGCTGACGGTGCTGGAACCCGGAGGGGCAGCAGAAGGAACTAGAGCCAATGGCACTACCGAGGACCAGCTGATGGTGCTGGATCCCGGTTACTAAGCAGGAGGTACCTGTGCTAGAAAGCACTACCAAGGACCAGCAGACATTGCTGGAACTCAGATACCGAGAAGGAGGCACCTAAGCCAAAGGCACTGCCGAGAACCAGCTGACGGTGCTGGAACCCGGATGGGTAGCCGAATCTGCAAGAGCCAATGGAACTAGCGAGGACCAGCTGACGGTGCTGGAAGCCGGAAGGACAGCAGAAGGAACAAGAGCCAATGGCACTACCGAGGACCAGCTGATGGAGCTGGAACACGGTTACTAAGCAGGAGGTACCTGTGCTAGAAAGCACTACCAAGGACTAGCAGACGTTGCTGGAACTCAGATACCGAGAAGGAGGCACCTAAGCCAAAGGCACTGCCGAGAACCAGCTGACGGTGCTGGAATCCGGATGGGTAGCAGAAGGTACCCATGAAAAACAAAGTTGCAAGGCAGCGAGCCGGATGCAGTTACCGAAACCCACAGTCCTTACAGGGGTGCTTGTCCTGTTGGCACTACGGAGCCAGCCTTTATTACCAGAACCCGCAGCCCACATAGGAAGCACCTAAATTGCAGGCACCATAGACTCGGCTAACCCGACTGCAACACGACAGGACAACGTTTTGGTGGCAAAGTGACGTTGACACTACCCGGATACAGCAGGCGTGCTGGAACCAGGCCGGGCAGGAGGGAGTACCCATGCCAAAGACACTTCTGAGCAGCAACTGGCGATGTTGGAGCCCAGGGTCAATCAGGGTGTAGGCTGAGGCCTAATTTCATCAAGTTTAATATTGGTTGTAGGCTACTACTGATTTTAACCGTGCTCCAATTAGGCCTCTGGCTCCACTGTCTCTAGTATTTCCCCTGGCCTCCAACACTGCCAGTTGCTGCTCAAAAGTGCGGTCTGCACAATCAACTCTTGTTCCTGTGTTACTGGGGTTCAGTCAAGTCAGTTGATCCCCTGATGTGTGTCCGGCAATGTCTCCTGCTCTCTCCACATTCCTACTACTACTAATGGGAATGTGGAGAGAGCAGCAGACATTGCCGGACACACATCAGGGGATCAACTGACTTACTGAGCCCCAGTAACACAGGAACAAGTGTTGATTGTGCAGACCGCACTTCTGAGCAGCAACTGGCAGTGTTGGAGGCCAGGGTAAATACTAGAGACAGTGGAGCCAGAGGCCTAATTGGAGCACGGTTAAAAATCAGTTGTAGTCTGAATGTGGAGGCAGCAGTAGACAGACATTGCCGTCCACACAGCAGGGGAGCAGCTGACGTTACTGAACTCCACTAACACAGGAGCTAGTGTTTTTCTCTGTGCAGACGGCACTTCTGAGCATCAACTGGCTGTGTTGGAGCCCAGGGTCAATCATGGAGCAGGCTGTGGCCTACTTGCAGCAAGTTTTATATGTGATGTAGTTTGAATGTGGAAGCAGCAGGACATATTGCCGTCCACACAGCAGGGGAGCAGCTGGCATTACTGAACCCCACTAACACAGGAGCATATGCTTTCTCTGTGCAGACGGCTCTTCTGAGCAACAACTGGCTGTGTTGGAGCCCAGGGTCAATCATGGAGTAGGCTGAGGCCTACTTGCAGCAAGTGTAAAATCTGATGTAGTTTGAATGTGGAGGCAGCAGGAGATATTGCCGTCCACACAGCAGGGGAGCAGCTGGCGTTATTGAACCCCACTAACACAGGAGCTAGTGTTTTTTTCTGTGCCGACGACACTTCTGAGCAACAACTGGCTGTGTTGAAGCCCAGGATCAATCATGGTGTAGGCTGAGGCCTACTTGCAGCAAGTGTAAAATCTGAGGTAGTTTGAATGTGGAGGCAGCAGGAGATATTGCCATCCACACAGCAGGGGAGCAGCTGGCGTTACAGAACCCCACTAACACAAGAGCATGTGTTTTTCTCTGTGAAGACGGCACTTCTGAGCAGCAACTGGCAGTGTTGGAGCCAAGGGTGAATCATGGAGCAGGCTGAGGCCTACTTGCAAGTGTAAAATCTGAGGTAGTTTGAATGTGGAGGCAGCAGTAGACATTGCCGGACACACAGCAGGGGAGAAGCTGGCATTACTTAACCCCACTAACACTGGAACATGTGTTTTTCTCTGTGCAGACGGCACTTCTGAGCAACAACTGGCGGTGTTGGAGCCCAGGGATTACAGTTCAGGTGGTGGAAACAAGAACACAACAGGAGACCTGGATACTGTTGCCAACCAATTATTTATTCTGGAAGAGGACTGGCAAATTCTGGCGAGATCCAGGCCTTGTTCATTTTCAGAAAAGTAAGCCGGTCAACATTATCGGAGGATAGTCGCATGCGACGGTCTGTTAGTACACCACCTGCGGCAGCAAAGACGCATTCCGATAATACACTAGCAGCAGGGCAAGCCAGCACCTCCAATGCATACTGGCTAAGCTCTGGCCATGTGTCCAGCTTAGAGACCCAAAACTTGAAGGGGGAAGAGCCATCTGGGAGTACACTGACACGGCAAGACATGTAGTCTGTCACCATCTGACGGAAACGTTGCCTCCTGCTGACTGGAGCCGTCTGTGATGGTGTAGACATTTGTGGCGGGCACACAAAACTTTGCCACATTTGGGCCATACTGGTCTTGCCTTGTGCTGAGGCACTTCCTCTGCTCCCTCTTTGTGCAGAGCTTCCTCCACTGCCTCAATGCAGAGAGCTACTTTGTAAAGCACTAGCAGCACTGCTCTCTGGTGGAATGGAGAACATGATGGAATGCACCAGTGTCCCTTGGTGCTCCCGCTTTTTACGATCCCGGTTCAACGGTGTTATGAGGCTTTGTAAGTTGTCCTGGTAGCGAGGATCTAGGAGGGTGTACACCCAATAATCAGCCGTGTTGAGAATGTTGGCGATGTGGCGGTCGTTTCTCAGGCACTGCAGCATGAAATCAACCATGTGCTGCAGACTCCCAACTGCCCTAGAAATGCTGTCCCCTGCTTGAGGCGTCATCTCTGCCTGCTCTGCATCACCCCACCCTCGCTCTACATACTGACTACTAGAGCATTGTGTACCTCCCTCCTCTGGAGAGATGTCTTCCTCCTCCATTGACTCCTCCTCATCCTCCTCACAAAATGTCCCATGCCTAGGCCTTTGTGAGGAACCACGTAGCGCAGACTGTCCAGAAGCAGATGGCATTTGTGACTCCTCATCCTCCACCTCTTCCAAAACCTCCTCCCTTAGTGCTTGCAGTGTTTTTTGAAGCAGGCAGATAAGGGAGACAGTCATGCTGACTAGTGCATCATCTGCACTCGCCATCCGCGTGGAATCATTAAAGGCATGCAAAACGTGGCAGATGTCCTTCATAGAGGCCCACTCAGTGGTGCTGAAGTGTGACCGGCGCACAGTGCGACTTGTTTGTGCCTGATGCAGCTGGTACTCCATTACTGCTGCCTGCTGCTCACACAACAACTCCAACATATGTAATGTTGAATTCCACCTGGTGGGTAGGTAACATATGATGCGATGTTCCGGAAGGCGTAATCGGCGCTGCAGAGCTTCAATGCGCGATATTGCCATGCTGGAACGCCGCAAGTGAGCGCACTCTATGCGGACCTTGTGCAGCAGTGCCTCAAGATCCGGATAGTCCCTCAGAAAGCTCTGCATGACCAAGTTGAGCACATGTGCCAGACATGGGATGTGAGTGAGTTTGCCTAGGCCCAGAGCTGCCAACAGATTTCGGCCATTGTCATACACTACCAAGCCTGGCTGGAGATTCGCTGGCACAAACCACACGTCGCTCTCCTGCTTGATGGCATTCCAGAGCTCCTGTGCTGTGTGGCTTCGATTCCCCAAAGAAATTAATTTCAGTACGGCCTGTTGACGTTTGGCCACGGCTGTGCTCATATCGGTCGCAACAGGCTCCTGCAGAGCTGATTCTGAGGAACTGGAGTATGAGGAGGAGTCAATGTGTACAGACTGGATTCCTGTAATCCTTGGAGTTGGCAGAACACGTACAGCGCCACTCTCAAGATCTGTACCCGGCTCCACAACATTGACCCAATGGGCAGTGAGGGAAAGGTATCGTCCCTGTCCATGGTTACTGGTCCACGCATCGGTGGTCAGGTGGACCTTGCTACTGACGGCGTTTAGTAGCACATGTTTAATTTTTTCCTCCACATGCTTTTGCAGGGCAGGGACGGCTTGCCTGCTGAAATAAAAACGGCCGGGCACGGTGTATTGTGGGACTGCCAATGCCATGAAGTTCCGGAAGGTGTCTGTCTCCACCAGCCTGAATGAGAGCATTTCAAGGGCCAGTAGTTTGGCAATGCCAGCATTCAGAGCCTGTGTTCGGGGATGGTTTGCCAAGTATGGCCGCCTTTTCTCCCATGCCTCTGCTACCGATGGCTGTAGAGTGGCCTGGGAGTGTGAGGATGAACGGGAATGTGGTGCTGTGGGTGGAATGTCACTGGGTCTCTGGACAACAGTGCCAGAGGTTCTTCCATGGCGATCCTGTGAGGAAGCCGAACCAGCTGTGTGTGAGCTGGAGGAGGAGACTACAACACGAGCTGAAGAGGTGGTAGGTGGTGCTGTAGGTTGGCCTACGTCTTCAGTGTGTCTTTGTAACTCCACCACGTGCTTGGTCCGCACATGTTTCCACATATTTGTGATATTGAGGTTGCTGACAATTTTCCCTCTTTTGACTTTCTGGTGACAGAGCTTGCATTTGACAAAGCAAATGTCATCTGCAACTGTGTCAAAAAAGGACCACGCACTGCAAGTCTTGGGAGCGCCTGTTTTGGCTTTTGGAAGAGGAATGTTCCTAACGGGTGCCGAAGTGAAGGCTACAGGCAACCAAGTCTGCCCCCTCCCTCTCCCTCCTGTTTTGGCCGTTCAGGGAATCTCTTCCACAGAGTTGCTCCCACCACCTTCCTGTTCCTCACGCCTTGATGGGTCAAGGACCTCATCATCTACACTCCCCTCTTCAAACTCCTGCTTCTCCTGGGTAGTCTCACCAGCACCGTATGCACCAGGAAGTGGCACCTGAGTCTCATCATCTGATGCGTACTGAGGTGTGCTGACCATAGGCACTGGCCCACCCGCCTCTTCAGATTCAGAGGGACAAAGCAGTTGCGCATCACTGCATACTCCCTCTTCTTCACATTCTTGAATGCTGCTTGGCTGGCCCCTTCTTTCCAAGCCAACAGATTCAGAGAACAGAAGTAGAGACTGAGATGGCTCCAGTACAGGGCTCTCTGACTGCCTGGGCAATTTGGCAGGTGGTGAAGAGACAGATGGTTGCTCTTCAGTGCTCTGGCCCTGAGAGGATGTGGAAGTCATTGAAGTCGATGTGTTAGCTGCCATCCATCCGACAATGGCTTCAATTTCTTCCTCCCGCAGCAGTGGGGTACGGCGAGGTCCTACAAAGCTGCGCATAAAGGACTGTTGCCTGGTAAAACTGGGGGATGCTGACTCACTGGTGCCAACAGCAGGCACAGAATCCCCATGTCCTCTCCCTGCTGAATCCCCACATCCTCTCCCTGCTGCAACTCCATGCCCACGACCACGTGCGTTACTCCCTGCCTTCTTCATCTTGGTAGACTGATAAAGATAGTCAGAAAAGTACAAAGGGGGGCTTAGTGTGCTTATTCCTGAACAGCTGCTAACAGGTATAAGAAACACTAATTTTATAAAGTGTGTGGATACACTTTAATATGAGCTAATGTGGCCTACACAACTGTCAAGTGGAGTGTTTGGTGAACTTTATTTTGTTTTTTTTTTCAAAAAAGCAAAAAGGATGTGACCAAAGATGTGAAAGCGATAGTATCACAAACTTTTTGGAGCTATTACAATGCAGGAAGGTAACCTACAATGCAATAGATGAGGCTCCAAAAAATAGGGTAATACTAATCTGGCTGCGGCTGCAGGGCACAAGCCAGAAAAAAAGCTCCTTTATCTACTCCTATATAGTGTTTGCAACCAACCAATGTATATGGATACGGATGGATGCACACTAATAGGAGAAATTAATGAAAAATGAGCTGCAATAAAAGAAAATTATGTGTGAGGCAGTGACGTACGCTGAGCGGCCTACAACCAGACGTGGCTGCAGGACACACTACAACGTGAGCTGCACTCACACACAGACCTCTCAGACAGCCGTGAACAGTGCAGATAACTGGGCACTAGCACTGAAAGGCTGCAGAAAGGCTCCGCTGTCTACTCCTATAGTGTTTGCAACCAATGTAGATGGATACGGATGGATGCACACTAATAGGAGAATTAATGAAAAATGAGCTGCAATAAAAGAAAAATATGTATAAGGCAGTGACGCACGCTGAGCAGCCTACAAGCAGACATGGCTGCAGGACACACTACACAGCGTGAGCTGCACTCACACAGACCTTGCAGACAGCTGTGAACAGCGCTGCAAGGCAAAAGAAAGCTACACTGATTGATAATGTAGCCTGGGTAAAGCACAATATTATTATGAAAATCGCTATCTCTAACTGTCCCTCAGAGTCTTGAACAGCAGCCTGTCCCTAACTGAATTCACAGCAGAGTGAACCCGAAATGGCGGCGGCGGCTTTTATACTGCATCATGACATCACTTCAGCAGCCAATTACAGCCATGCCATTAGTTAACATGCCTACATGCCTAACAGGATGTGCCCACACTTCTGAGGATTGTCATTGGCTGAATCAAATCAAACTGGCTCATAGCATTATGGGAACTTCTGATTCTGGTATTCGATATGCAAAAAGTATCGGAACTCAGTATCGGAATTCCGATACTGCGAATATCGGCCGATACCCGATATTTGCGGTATCAGAATGCTCAACACTACTAGTGACACTAGTGGCAGCTAGCTGCACAGTAAAAATGTAAAAAACCTAGGATAAAATAGTGATAAGACTCCCTGCCATAAGTAAATAGTAAAAGTACATGTAAATAACAAGCTACTTAGTAGATTAAAAAAAGTGTAAAATCCATCCCAATGTGGAAAGTTGTACCAGATCAGGATGGTGCCTAAATCTAGAAGTTCAACAAAAAAAAACATAAATTACTCATACAAGTATTTCCAATATTCAACTCGGAGGTATAAGATGCTAATAAAGGTACAGCATCCAAGAATATACAACTTGGAGGTACCATCTTCTTTCTGAGATTGAGATGAGGTACAGTATATGCTATACATTCCATTATGCTTTCCTCTTCGTCTCCAAAATTATGATTTGCAGTGGCAAAGGAGAAAATTGTGACATATGTTTGGCTTTACTATTACCACTTGGTATCAACAATGCAGATGGGGCTGCTGTTAATGACTCCCACATTTTTTACCGTACAATGAATCTCTTAATATACAATGGATGTGGTTTTTTAACTCACATATTACTACATCCTTTGCATGAGACACTTTTTCATTTATCATACATGTTAAACTCAAGTACAACGTCCACATCAATTATTTTTTTTTACCATGCTTATTATATAATTGCTATTTTTATTAATATTGGGAAAATAAAATAAATAATCATATGCAACGGATACATTGAATTCATAGGCCCCCATAGCAGAAGTTTTAATTGGTCCCCACCCAACAAAAACAATAAATAAATAATATTCAGCAAGTTCACAGAAAAGCATATCTCACAACTTTACAGTCCTAACAAAGTAATTTTCCTCCTACTGAAATCTAATGAATGTACCCCATAGTACTCTACACATTATAATGCACTCTCCATAGTCCTCCATAAAGTATATTACACTCCCCATAGTCAACCATATACTGTAGTGTAATGCACTCCATAGTCCTCCATATAGCATAATGCACTCCACACAGGTCTTCTTATAGCATAATGCACTTCATAGTCTTCCATATAGTAAAATGCATCACATTGTCCCCTATACAGTATTATCGCAACCACAATGTACTCACTAATTAAAAAAATACAATATTCACCTCTCGTCATCGTTCCTCCGCTGCCCCGATCTCTAGACATGCGTGCGCGTGTGTCCGTATTTGCGACCCTTAAAAAACAGACTGCATAAGGACACACAAAACAGTCATAGGAAGGAGGCCTTAAACTATTGAAGCACCTGAGATGAGACATCATACATCAAGGGGGAAATGATGGGAGAGGGAGCATCAGCTGACGGATGCTCCCTCTCTCATTGTTACTTTCAACAGTATTAGTTATCATATAGAAAAATGTGTGGGAAAACATACCAATTATACATCATATCATGCTACAGTGCAGAAGCCGCCACTGCCTGAATGATGAATATTATTAATTTTTTTTCCAAAATAATACAGTCATATGTTAAAGTTTGGGCACCCCTATTAATGTTAACCTTTTTTCTTCATAACAATTTTGGTTTTTGCAACAGCTATTTCAGTTTCATATATCTAATAACTGATGGACTCAGTTATATTTCTGGATTCAAATGAGGTTTATTGTACTAACAGAAAATGTGCAATCTGCATTTTAACAAAATTTGACTGGTGCAAAAGTATGGGCACCTCAACATAAAAGTGACATTAATTAATATTTCATAGATCCTCATTTTGTAAAAATAACAGCCTCTAGTCGCTTCCTGTAGCTATTAATGAGTTCCTGGATCCTGGATGAAGGTATTTGTGACCATTCCTGTTTACAAAACAATTCCAGTTCAGTTAAGTTTGATGGTCGCCGAGCATGGACAGCCCGCTTCAAATCATCCCACAGATGTTCAATGATATTCAGGTCTGGGGACTGGGATGGCCATTCCAGAACATTGTAATTGTTCCTCTGCATGAATACCTGAGTAGATTTGGAGTGGTGTTTTGGATCATTGTCTTGCTGAAATATCCATCCCCTGCGTAACTTCAACTTCGTCACTGATTCTTGCACATTATTGTCAAGAATCTGCTGATACTGAGTTGAATCCATGCGACCCTCAACTTTAACAAGATTCCCGGTGTGGCCACACAGCCCCAAAGCATGATGGAACCTCCACCAAATTTTACTGTGGGTAGCAAGTGTTTTTTTTGGAATGCTGTGTATTTTAGCCTCCATTCATAACGCCTTTTTGTATGACCAAACAACTCAATCTTTATTTCATCAGTCCACAGGACCTTCTTCCAAAATGTAACTGTCTTGTCCAAATGTGCTTTTGCATACCTCATGCGACTCTGTTTGTGGCGTGCTTGCAGAAACGGCTTCTTTCGCATCACTCTCCCATACAGCTTCTCCTTGTGCAAAGTGCGCTGTATTGTTGACCGATGCACAGTGACACCATCTGCAGCAAGATGATGCTGCAGGTCTTTGGAGGTGGTCTGTGGATTGTCCTTGACTGTTCTCACCATTCTTCTTCTCTGCCTTTCTGATATTTTTCTTGGCCTGCCACTTCTGGGCTTAACAAGAACTGTACCTGTGTTCTTCCATTTCCTTACTATGTTCCTCACAGTGGAAACTGACAGGTTAAATCTCTGAGGCAACTTTTTGTATCCTTCCCCTGAAAAGCTATGTTGAATAATCTTTGTTTTCAGATCATTTGAGAGTTGTTTTGAGGAGCCCATGATGCCACTCTTCATAGGAGAATCAAATAGGAGAACTACTTGCAAGTGGCCACCTTAAATACCTTTTCTCATGATTTGATACACCTGGCTATGAAGTTCAAAGCTCAATGAGGTTACAAAACCAATTTAGTGCTTCAGGAAGTCAGTAAAAAGTAGTTAGGAGTGTTCAAATCAAGAAAATGATAAGGGTGCCCATACTTTTGCACCTGTCAAATTTTGTTTAAATGCAGATTGCACATTTTCTGTTAGTACAATAAACCTCATTTGAATCCAGAAATATAACTGAGTCCATCAGCTATTAGATATATGAAACTGAAATAGCAGTTGCAAAACCAAAATTGTTATAAAGAAAAAAGGTTAACATTAATAGGGGTGCCCAAACTTTAACATATGACTGTAGTATATTCAGTATGTAAAATAGGGGGCAGGTCACTGAAGGATCAGTGACCTGTGATAAGCCCACACTGATGCATATATAAGCAGAGCACCACATAAAACCCTGCCCACAGGCTGCCCGGAAGCACAAGAATCTCAATAACTGACAACTGCAAGAAAAGATTAAACAACAACTACAAGACGGATATGGGTCGCCCTCCCAAGGCTGTGGGATACTCGGTACCGGGCCAGCGTCAGCGGGATGTGTCACAGCAACGGTGACCCAGTCTGTGGCCCTGGGCGCCCAATTAATAGGAGCAAGTTTGAATGGTGGAATGTAGTTGATTAAATGAAAAGTTCATGGCGCCACCTGTGGTGTTCGGCAAGTGAGATGTTAAGCCGACGCTGCAGACTGATCCTCTGGGACAGATGATGTGGTGCAGCAGTGATGTTATAGCCCTCCACAGGCAGGGCTGTAGTCCCAGGGCAGAGTAGTTGAAGTGAAACGTAGATGATGTAGTGTCAGGCGCAAGGGATGTAGCAGTCCTTGGCAGGTTGGCGCCGGAATAAGTGGAGGACACCAGGGCATGTAGTTCCAAAGCTTTACTCACAGTCTGTAGTACACACAGGTGCCTGCCTCCGTGCTGTGTCCTCTGGGTCAGGGACTCAGTCAACCTCCAGGTCAGATGGAATGCTCCCTTCCAACACTCCGCCAACATGTGCCTTTCTGAACGTCTCCTCTTATAGCGCCTTTGGTGTGAAGGACTCCTAGTACTGAGTTACACTGGAGTTCCTCCTGACAGATGTTCCCAAGAACCATACTTGTACGGCAGACAGCTGTAGCCTGCTTCAGGGACTCCTTACTCCTGAGTCCCGGCTCACTATCCAAGTTGCTGTTGTGCCCAAAAGTCTTAGATGGGAGTAGTGCATTTACAGCTCACTACTCCACCGGTGTCTGCTGTAGGACCATTAGTATCCATACAACCTCGGGGACCAGGCCCCGGCCTTGCGCTTAGAACTTCTAGGCAGGGTTCTCTCCTAACCCACGTCCTCTGTTACCTTTTACTCCTTCGTTCCGTACTAGTCTCTCCTTCTTATGGAAGATCAGGTTTCTGTTCAATGTCTTTCTCCGTCTTTCCTTTCCCGTGCCAGCAGACCCAGGTCACTGAGGTCTGCTGCAGCACCTCCTTCCTCCATCCCTCTCTCAGGGATCTCACTCCTCTCCACTCACGGACTGACTGACCTGAAATCCTAAACCTTCCCGCTCTTTTATGTATTCTAACTCCACCCACCTCCCAGCACGTTTCGTGTTCCAAGCAGGGAGCCACCAAAGGTGCTCTGCTATACTCCAAGCAGGGAGCCGCAATGTGGCTTTGCTGAACTACTGTGTTGTGTGGGATGCAAGTGTTGGAGCGTGGTCAGGAGCCTCCAACCTACCTGGATGGTGGGGTACCACACCTCAGGAGGAGGTGCAGTACCTCTGTGGCAACTGAATCCTCAGGGGCGCCACAGATATCATCACCCCCAGGTATAATTTTAATCAGTTTAACGGCGCCAACCTGACACTGTGTAAGGATCTGAACTATGTACCAGTTTTGCCCTTAGTTCTGCTGGATTTTGCCCTTACCTGAGATGGAGTTAATGGCTTCACGGGGGCCATCTTGTTTCCTGTTTGCTTGGTCTTGCCCTTAGTTATGCTGGACTTTGCCCTTACCTAAGATGGAGTTAATGGCTTCATGGGGGCCATCTTTTTTCCTGTTTGAGATGCTTTGTTTCCTGTCTGCTGCATATATAAAGGGACTCTGCACACTATACAGTGCTTGAGTATCTTGTACCTCACCTGCTACCAAGCTAGAAGGACTAGTATCTTGCTTGTCTCTTCGGTTCCTCGGGATACCCCGCTTGCTTCCGGATTCACGTTCCATCTGAAAGACTCTGTTACTTCGGACCTGCTCTGCACCCACCTCTGCTGCAACTGGCTCTTTGCTTGGAGCTCAGTCCAAACTCCGCACCTCTGGATCCTGCATTACCGGACGTGTCCTTACCTTCAATCTGACCCACGTCACTGATCTCCATAGAACATTGCAATAATCGTATGACACACTGTCTGCAGTTTACTGAGCACAATCCTGCTGACAGGTTAACTTTAAGTATGTGTGTAATGAAGTGACACAACATTAGTAACAAAAAATAATTACAGAATCCAAAATGCTTCATTGTAAATGTAAAAAAGGAGTGGCATAAATTGCTTAATCAATCCTACATGAAGACAAAACTCCAAATCAGGACATAAAATGAAGAAACCCAGAGTCACAGGATCTACATAAAAGTCTATAGTAAGCATATAGTAGGCATATTACCAGAGTTGGAGTGTGATGCCTAGGTCCCCTATGCGAGTTTCGGCGCAAAAGCTTTTTTTCTCAGGGACAAGGCTCTGGCGCCAAAACGCGCAGGGAGGACACAAAAAAAGCCCTAACACAGTCCTATAACCAGAACAATGAAAAAGTTGGGCTCTTACAAACAAGATGTCCCCAAAAATTATTTTTCTTGTGAAAAAGTAGTAAACAAGTTTTAAATTGAAACAATAAAAAATTAAATTGAGTATCAACATAATTGTATCGACCTGAAGAATAACATTAAGAAGAACTCTATAAAAATAAAATGTAAAATTAATTTCTGATTTAAGTTCCAATTCACCAATTGTGTTTTGTTTTAAGTCACATTCGTTTTTCTCTTGTGGTGTTAGTTGCTATTTTTTAGTTGCGTTACAGTTGAGTTTACAGCAGTTCATTGTGTCCTGGTTTTCAGGGTGGATGGTCGTATCGTGCCACTGTTTATGTTACAACCAACATATCGCAGAGATGGATTACGGCATGGGACATTGTGGCTTATCAGCCATATCAGGGATATGATTGTTTATTATGTATTGATTTTTTACAGGGGACAAGAGCATCAATGGATTAGGCATAAGGTGAGTATTTTTGTTGTTTATTATTTTCTGTCTTTTACAGGGTTCAAGGGCTTCAATGGTATATGTAAGCACAACTTGTTTTTTATTTTTAATTAAATGTGTAAACAGGGTGTTGATTTTTATTTCAAATAAAGGATTTTATTCTGGCTGTTTGTTTATTTCTAAAATTACTATGGGGTTAGTAATGGGGGCGTCTTATAGACGTCTCTCCATTACAATCCCCTGGGCTTGATGTCACCTGACAATAAAAAAGTGACATCAACCCAGACATATTACCCCATTTGCCACCACACACAGAGCAAGTGAGAAGAACAAAGCTAAACATCAGATTTGGTGCATCCTATGATTGCGCCATTTCTAGGGAGGCTGGGGGTTGATGGTGGTAGCCTGTGAGGGGACATCTCTGACCCTTTGCTAGGCTATTATTATCTACTCACAACTGTCTGTTTAGCCTTTGCTGGTTTGAATTTATAGGGGGACCCTACATAATTTTTTTCTGGGTTCCCCCGAAAATTCACCAGGAAAGGCTAAGCAAACAGCTGAGAGCTGTTATTAATAGCTTGGGAACCTTATGGAATATTGTCTCTTTTCCCAGATTATTAACATCAGCCCCCATCCGTGGGGATCCCTCTGCTAGTTTTAAAAATTCTGCTGTTTTTTTATTTATTTATTTTTCACAGCAGATACACAGCTGCTGAATACAACTCACATCATTGTTTCCTGGTCGCACTGGTCTCAGCATCAACAGGAGACAAGGATGAGGGCTGCTTTCAACAGCTGGCCAGGCACCTGAGAACAGCGTGAACTGAACTGCTACTTCCCCGATGCCGGTAAGTGTCATGCTGATTACACAGGGATGTTATCCATGTGCTATCAGTGTGCAAGTGTGCAGCAGCGACATTTTGTCAATGCTGTGAGAAAAACCTGACATGTCTGCAAGTTTTTCCGCATGAACACATAGTCCAAAACTGACATGTCTGCAAGTTTTTCACACCGACACACGGTCCATTTGAAAAACGTTACGTGTGCACCATCATTAACTGGCTTAGTGATCGGACCCAAAGAGTGGTCGTAAATGGCTGCACATCCAGTTCGAAGAATGTCTCAAGTGGGGTACCACAGGGCTCTGTCCTGGGCCCTGTATTGTTCAACATCTTTATCAACGATTTAGATGAAGGAATTGAGGGTAAACTGATTAAATTTGCTGATGACACAAAGCTAGGAGGGATAGCTAATACTAGAGAAGAGAGAGAGAGGATTCAAAAAGATATAAATAAACTGGAGAAGTGGGCAGCAACTAACAGAATGGTTTTAACAGGGAAAAATGCAAAGTACTACATCTGTGCAATAAAAATGAAAAAAGCATATACAGAATGGGAGGAATAGGGCTAAGCAACAGCACATGTGAAAAAGACTTGGGTATACTAATAGATCACAGACTGAATATGAGTCAACAGTGTGATGCAGCAGCAAAAAAGGCAAATGCAATTCTAGGATGTATTAAAAGAAGCATACAGTCTAGATCACGTGAAGTCATTATTTCCCTCTACTCCTCTTTGGTCAGACCTCATCTGGAATATTGTGTCCAGTTTTGGGCACCACATTTTAAAAAAGACATCAACAAACTGGAGCAAGTTCAGAAAAGAGCAACCAGAATGGTGACCGGTCTGCAAACCCTGTCTTATGAGGAAAGGTTGCAGGATTTGGGATTGTTTAGTTTGCAAAAGAGAAGACTGAGAGGAGACTTAATAGCTGTCTACAAATATCTAAAGGGCTGTCACATTGTAGAAGGATCAACTTTATTCTCATTTGCACAAGGAAAGACTAGAAGCAATGGGATGAAACTGAATGGGAGGAGACACAGATTAGATATTAGAAAAAACTTTTTGACAGTTAGAGTGATCAATGAGTGGAACAAGCTGCCACGAGAAGTGGTGAGTTCTCCTTCAATGGAAGTCTTCAAACAGAGGCTGGACAGACATCTGACTGGGATGATTTAGCGAATCCTGCTTTGAGCAGGGGGTTGGACCAGATGGCCCAGGAGGTCCCTTCCAACTCTACGATTCTATGATTCTATGATTACAATGGATGTGCGTGTGTCCATATTTGCAACCCTTAAAAAAACAGACTGCATAAGGTCACAAAAAACAGACATATGAAGAAGACCTTAAAATGTTTTTGTGACTTTTGCCACCAAAAGTAATAAGCTGGTGGCAATACTCAGAAAAATTGCACCCAATGTTTTAACACACTCAAAAATACACTAGGATGGTACTGTAGTGGATTTTCGTAACATTTTGCGGTTTTTAAAAAGTTGCAATTGATGATTTAGGCTAAAACACATGCAATTGCTCGACTCAACAATCCAAGCAGAAAAAACCCCCATAAAATAGACTTCGCAAAAGGTGCAAATAAATAATGAATTGGGTGCAAACAAAAAGAAATGCAAAACAAACAAAACTAGATTAAAAAACAGGCTTAAAGGCACTGATGAATTGAGGCCTTAAAGCGAACCTGTCACCAGGTTTGGCTGATATAAGATGCAGCTACCACCTTTCAGGGCTTATCTACAACATTCTAGAATGCTGTAGATAAGCCCCCAATCCAACCTGCAAGATAAGAAAAATAAGTTTTATTATACTCACTAGGGGGGCAGTCCGGTCCGATGGGTGTCGCAGATCCGGGTCCGGCGCCTCCCATCTTCTTTTGATCACCGCCCTCCTGCTTGCTTCATGGCTCCCTGGTAGGTGTACTTATCTGCCCTGTTGAGGGCAGCGCAAAGTATTGCAGTGCGCAGGTGATGGGCCTCTCTGACTTTTCCAGGTGCCTAGGCACTGCAGTACTTTGCTCTGCCCTCAACAGGGCAGATAAGTATGCCTGCACAGAAGTGCGATGCCGGGGAGCCATGAACCAAGCAGGAGGGTGGCGATGATAAGAAGATGGAAGGTGCCAGAGCCGGACCTGCAACACCCATCAGACCTGACTGCCCCCCGGGTGAGTATAATAAAACTTATTTTTGTTATCTTTCAGGTTGGATTATAGAATGCTGTAGATAAGCCCTGAAAGGTGGTGCCATATCTTATATCGGCCAAATCTGGTGACAGGTTTGCTTTAATGATCATTATTTATACTTATTGCAAAAAAAGAGACAGTAATCAAAAGGTAGCTTGTAACAAAATGTGGTACCAGTAAAAACTGCAACCTGTCCCGCAAGAAACGAGAATTCACAAAGCTCTTTCTATGGAACATTAGGACAATTATGGTGTCAAAAAATTTAAAGCAATTTCTTGAGCAACTATAGCAAAAAACTATACAAGTTTGGTATTGTCGTGATCATATAAAGTCCCACATGTAGTTATACTGAACAATGATTGGTGTTTAAAAAAAAATAAAATATCTGTTATTTGTTCTTTTTTCCTCCCAGACAGCTAACAAAAATAACAAAAGAAAAAAAAAAAAATAAAATACATTTATAATTTCATATTGTCATATTTGTACCGACCCACAGAATAAAGTTAACACTTTATTGATGCAGCATGGTGAGTAGTGTAAAATGTAAACCATAAAAAGAGCATTGGCAGAATTGCTTTATTAATAGTGTTGAGCATTCCGATACCGCAATTATCGGGTATCGGCCGATACTTGCTGTATCGGAATTCCGATACCGACTTCCGATATTTTTTCAATATCGGAATTCGGCATCGGAATCGGAAGTTCAGTTGATTGACGGCCTGACGTCATCATGATGCGCGGTGTGTGCGCATCATGATGCGCCGTCATTTCGGGCCTTCCGGGGGTCTCTGCCGGCCTGCCGGGGGGCTGTGCCGGCCTGCCGGGGGGCTGTGTGGACTGCCCGGGGTCTCTGCCGGCCTGCCGGGGGGCTGTGCCGGCCTGCCGGGGGGCTGTGCACCCTGTGGGGGTCTGTACCGGCCTGCCGGGGGGCTGTGCCGGCCTGCCGGGGGGCTGTGCTGATGTCCGGGGGTCTGTGCAAGCATCGTCCGATGGGACTACAAGTCCCATCGGGCGATGCCTGCTACCATGACAGTGATTGACACATTAGCCAATGATGGGACAGTAGTAGTCCCATCATCCGGCTAATGTGTTAAATGTTAAAAAAAAAAAAAAAAAAAAAAATACTACATACATACTACATGCTACATACATACTACATATATACTACATACATACTACATACATACTACATACATACTACATGCATGCTACATACATACTACATATATACTACATACATACTACATACATACTGCATGCTACATACATACTACATACATACTACATACATACTACATGCATGCTACATATATACTACATACATGCTACATATATACTACATACATACTACATATATACTACATGCATGCTACATATATACTACATACATACTACATATATACTACATGCATGCTACATACATACTACATACATGCTACATATATACTACATACATACTACATATATACTACATGCATGCTACATATATACTACATACATACTACATATATACTACATGCATGCTACATATATACTACATACATACTACATATATACTACATACATACTACATGCATGCTACATACATACTACATACATGCTACATATATACTACATACATACTACATATATACTACATGCATGCTACATACATACTACATACATGCTACATATATACTACATACATACTACATATATACTACATGCATGCTACATATATACTACATACATACTACATATATACTACATGCATGCTACATATATACTACATACATACTACATATATACTACATACATACTACATGCATGCTACATACATACTACATACATGCTACATACATACTACATACATACTACATACATACTACATGCATGCTACATACATACTACATACATGCTACATATATACTACATACATACTACATATATACTACATGCATGCTACATATATACTACATACATACTACATATATACTACATGCATGCTACATATATACTACATACATACTACATATATACTACATACATGCTACATATATACTACATACATACTACATATATACTACATACATGCTACATACATACTACATACATACTACATATATACTACATGCATGCTACATATATACTACATGCTACATACATACCACATACATACTACATACATGCTACATATATACTACATGCATGCTACATACATACTACATATATACTACATGCATGCTACATACATACTACATGCTACATGCATGCTACATACATACTACATACATACTACATGCTACATACATACCACATATATACTACATACATACAATACATTCATACAATACATACATAGACATACAGTACATATAACATAGAGTAACATACTTACCAATACTTGTCACATTGTTCCCCGAAGCCATTGTCTTTCCGGAATAAATATTAACATAACAAACCACAAAAATACTCACCCACGATCCGAAGCAGTCCACGAGTGTGTCCCACGACGATCTTGGGTAGAGAACTGCAGCATCAGATGATGCTGCCGTTCTCTACGGGCTGCAGGAATCCAATGACGGAAGGTAGGTATCCTTCCGCACTGTATTCCTCCGCCACTTAAAAAAAAAAAAGTCCCTAGTCTCACTTTATGCCATTGCTGTGTGGGAAATTCCCACACAGCAATGGCATAAAGTGAGACTAGGGACTTTTTTTTTTTTAAGTGGCGGAGGAATACAGTGCGGAAGGATACCTACCTTCCGTCATTGGATTCCTGCAGCCCGTAGAGAACGGCAGCATCAGCTGATGCTGCAGTTCTCTACCCAAGATCGTCGTGGGACACACTCGTGGACTGCTTCGGATCGTGGGTGAGTATTTTTGTGGTTTGTTATGTTAATATTTATTCCGTAGACGACAATGGCTTCGGGGAACAATGTGACAAGTATTGGTAAGTATGTTACTCTATGTTATATGTACTGTATGTCTATGTATGTATTGTATGAATGTATTGTATGTATGTAGTATATATGTGGTATGTATGTAGCATGTAGTATGTATGTAGCATGCATGTAGCATGTAGTATGTATGTAGCATGCATGTAGTATATATGTAGTATGTATGTAGCATGCATGTAGTATATATGTAGCATGCATGTAGTATGTATGTGGTATGTATGTAGTATATATGTAGTATGTATGTAGTATATATGTAGCATGTATGTAGTATGTATGTAGCATGCATGTAGCATGTAGTATGTATGTAGCATGCATGTAGTATATATGTAGTATGTATGTAGCATGCATGTAGTATATATGTAGTATATATGTAGCATGTATGTAGTATATATGTAGCATGCATGTAGCATGTAGTATGTATGTAGCATGCATGTAGTATATATGTAGTATGTATGTAGCATGCATGTAGTATATATGTAGCATGCATGTAGTATATATGTAGTATGTATGTAGTATATATGTAGCATGTATGTAGTATGTATGTAGCATGCATGTAGCATGTAGTATGTATGTAGCATGCATGTAGCATGTAGTATGTATGTAGCATGCATGTAGTATATATGTAGTATGTATGTAGCATGCATGTAGTATATATGTAGTATGTATCATGTAGTATGTATGTAGCATGCATGTAGTATATATGTAGCATGCATGTAGTATATATGTAGTATGTATGTTGCATGTAGTATGAATGTAGCATGTATGTAGTATGTAGTATGAATGTAGCATGTATGTAGTATGTAGTATGAATGTAGCATGTAATTTTTTTTTTTTTTTTTTTTTTTTACATTTAACACATTAGCCGGATGATGGGACTACTACTGTCCCATCATTGGCTAATGTGTCAATCACTGTCATGGTAGCAGGCATCGCCCGATGGGACTTGTAGTCCCATCGGACGATGCCTGCACAGACCCCCGGAGCCTGCACAGACCACCGGCAGGCCGGCACAGCCCCCCGGCAGGCCGGCACAGCCCCCCGGAGCCTGCACAGACCACCGGCAGGCCGGCACAGACCACCGGAGCCTGCACAGACCCCCTGGCAGGCCGGCACAGCCCCCCGGCAGGCCGGCACAGCCCCCCGGCAGGCCGGCACAGCCCCCCGGCAGGCCGGCACAGCCCCCCGGAGCCTGCACAGCCCCCCGGAGCCTGCACAGACCACCGGCAGGCCGGCACAGACCACCGGAGCCTGCACAGACCCCCTGGCAGGCCGGCACAGCCCCCCGAAAGGCCCGTACAGACCCCAGAGAGGCTGTACAAGGGCAGGAAAGGGTTTTTCTTATTCCGATACCGGAAGTCCCATAGACTTGAATGGGACTTCCGGTATCGGAATCGGCGATACCGATACTTTTTTTAAAGATCGGCCGATACCATCCGATACGATACTTTGAAGTATCGGATGGTATCGCTCAATTCTATTTATTAATATTCCTTATCATAAAAACTGAATAAAAGTGACAATGGCAATCACAACTCATTTAAAAAAAAAAAGCCCTCATACGAGTATGCCACCAAAAAAATAAAAATGTTATGGCACCAGGAACATGACAAGAGCCAAGTGGGAAAAAAAATGGTCTGGCATGAAGGCCTAAAGTGGCTTGGATGCCAAGTGTTTAAGGTTGGAGTTACGCTAGCAATTTTAAAATCGGTCCGATTTTAATGCAGGAGAGTTGGATGAGTGTGATTGTTATCCGGCTGAAATGTGATTTTTAACATGAGCTTTTACATAGAGAAATCCTCTAAGTCATTTGCATATCAATTTCAAAGGAAACATTCTTCAAAATATTTATGTATATATATTATTTTGTTAACGGATTGCACTCGTTCGTATTTCTCGCAAGTGAGTATGAGCCCTAACACTGACTCTACAGGTCCTGCACCTCCCTATCAATGGAATCTTGGTTATTATTATTCACAGATTGAGAATGCCATTCACATTATTTTCTTCAGCACAGTAGCAGTAGATCAAAATTATGAGATGTGCTCTTTGATGTCCTATCTCTAGGCTATATTATCCTAAAAAGGATGCTGCTTTCCCTCCCCTCATCTTTTAGGCCACATTCAGTATTAGATCAGCATTTTACATCAGTATTTTAAAGCCAAAACCAGTAGTGGGTGAAAAATGCAGAAGTGGGGTTGTATTTCTATAATACTTTTCCTTTGATTGATCCACTCCTGATTTTGTTTTACTCTAACTGTATCTAATCATAGCACATGATCTAACCCCAGCTTATGATCCAGCGAGCAGCACCAACTAACAAAATGGCTCTGCACTGTGATGCTAACTTCATCATCTTTTATCATTTTGAAAGAACTCCTGCGTGTGGGGAGCTCAGCTCACTAGATACTGCCGAGGGAGGAAACAGGAGGAGGGGGGAGATGGGGACAGGTGCAGAGATAGATGCTCACTGCGCAGGCGCCAGATACCCAGCCCGGCAGTGTGAATACATCATAACACACAGCGGGCCAGGATCTGAGGCTTCGCGGCGAGAGAGCATTACATCAAGGCATGATGTCAGTTCCCGGGCAGCGGGCGTGGCACATGCCCGAGAACTGTTGGCAGAGCGCAGGCGCCAGGCATGTAAGGAGCAGAGGAGGTGGTGCAACAACGCAACAGGGAAATGATTGACGGCTCTAAGTCGCTGGACACCAGGGGAGAAAACATACCTCCTGGACAAAAAATGGGTATGGCAGGGAATTTATAAAACTATGGATTTCAGCATTACTAGGGATCAGAAACATAAGAGCCACCTTCACAGAATGCAGCCTTAGTGCTGCCGAAGGTGTCTCTTTTACTTAAAAATGCCCTGGGGGGGTGACAGGTTCCCTTTAAATTACTTTTCACATTTTACTCCATTAAAACAAATGATAATTTTTTTTTAAAATTAAAATATTGACACTTTACATTTTTTCAATTGTTGATTTTTTTTATGGCGATTTCCCTTTAAAAATATATTATTTAAGCCACATAGCATGTGAAATCTAAGTTATTATTTAACTCTAGTCTCTGTTATGGAAGAATTCCTTGTGTTTAATATCAAGTGACATCATCACCAAGTGACTGCCTCTTATTTTCTGCTCTCGGCATCATATATCATATTGGATTGTGTATAATGTGTTGCAGCGGGACAGCATTCAATAGTGGGAATAAATTAACGCCATATATTATTAGGTTAATGCCACAAGGTTATGTTAGTTTACTGTGTGGATATGGAGTAGCTGATGCAGTTCTTGTAAATGGTAATGGCTAACAGGAAAAATTGCATTTAAAATATCATAAATTTCGGAATTTATTATAATCATGTATCGATAAAGATACATTTTTACAAGATTCTATTATTCTTGTAATATCTTTGTCAGTTGTCTTGAAAATGATTAGGAATATCTTTCATCATTTATATTATTATTTGTTAGAATGTATTAACTGTGTAGTAGAGTTGAGGAAACTTCCTGAAATTCAATTTTGGGTGTATTTCTCAATAGAATGTGGAATAAACGACTCAAATACATTCAGTGAAAATTGAATACTCTAGGAAGGGGCTAAAAAAAGTAATAAACTTGTATGCTCATCTTTCCTATGTCACTCCTCTTCCTTATTTTGACAGGATTTCTTTACACTACCCTGTCCAGACTATCTGTGATAAATGTGTCCTGTCGGCACTGCTACCGCTTACTATGTCCCTTTGTCCTGTGGAACACATGGCGTATAATTGACTTGCAGTATGCCCCAGATGGTCACAAAGGATGGGAAGTGTCGATAGCATGCGATGCGCACCTTGTGTGGTTGAGTGGGGTGCAGTGCATATCATTGTTGTGAAGAATGATCCCCAAGTGACCATTGGGGACTAGTCAACAGATGCTACACTTACCAGAAGTCTGGCGGAAAGGAAAACCTGATTGTTGAAGAATGAAGGGGAACCTATCAGAGGAAAAAAGAAGAGTGGTGGCAGCAGGACAAGTGTGAGAATCATAGAATCATAGAATCGTAGAGTTGGAAGGGACCTCCTGGGCCATCTGGTCCAACCCCCTGCTCAAAGCAGGATTCGCTAAATCATCCCAGTCAGATGTCTGTCCAGCCTCTGTTTGAAGACTTCCATTGAAGGAGAACTCACCACTTCTCGTGGCAGCCTGTTCCACTCATTGATCACTCTAACTGTCAAAAAGTTTTTTCTAATATCTAATCTGTGTCTCCTCCCATTCAGTTTCATTCCATTGCTTCTAGTCTTTCCTTGTGCAAATGAGAATAAAGTTGATCCTTCTACAATGTGACAGCCCTTTAGATATTTGTAGACAGCTATTAAGTCTCCTCTCAGTCTTCTCTTTTGCAAACTAAACATTCCCAAATCCTGCAACCTTTCCTCATAAGACAGGGTTTGCAGACCGGTCACCATTCTGGTCTCTCTTTTCTAAACTTGCTCCAGTTTGTTGATGTCTTTTTTAAAATGTGGTGCCCAAAACTGGACACAATATTCCAGATGAGGTCTGACCAAAGAGGAGTAGAGGGAAATAATGACTTCACGTGATCTAGACTGTATGCTTCTGTTAATACATCCTAGTATTGCATTTGCCTTTTTTGCTGCTGCATCACACTGTTGACTCATATTCAGTCTGTGATCTATTAGTATACCCAAGTCTTTTTCACATGTGCTGTCACTTAGCCCTATTCCTCCCATTCTATATATGCTTTTTTCATTTTTATTGCCCAGATGTAGTACTTTGCATTTCTCCCTGTTAAAAACCATTCTGTTAGTTGCTGCCCACTTCTCCAGTTTATTTAAATCTTTTTGAATCCTCTCTCTCTCTTCTCTAGTATTAGCTATCCCTCCTAGCTTTGTGTCATCAGCAAATTTAATCAGTTTACCCTCAATTCCTTCATCTAAATCGTTGATAAAGATGTTGAACAATACAGAGCCCAGGACAGAGCCCTGTGGTACCCCACTTGAGACATTCTTCCAACTGGATGTGCAGCCATTTACGACCACTCTTTGGGTCCGATCACTAAGCCAGTTATGAATCCACCTAACAGTTGCCTTGTCCATTCCATACTTAGTCATTTTTTCAATAAGGATTGTATGAGAGACTTTGTCAAATGCTTTGCTGAAGTCAAGATATACTATATCTACAGCATTTCCTTGATCCACCCAATCAGTGATACCGTCATAGAAGGAAATTAAGTTAGTCTGACATGACTTATTAGTTACAAACCCATGCTGACTCTGTTTAATCACTTCATTCTTATCCAGGTATTGACATACATGTTGTTTAATAATTTGTTCAAAGATGTTTCCTGGTATAGAAGTCAGACTCACCGGCCTATAGTTGCCTGGGTCCACCTTCTTCCCCTTTTTGAAGATAGGAACAACATTTGCTCTTCTCCAGTCTTCTGGAACTTCTCCTGTTCTCCAAGAATTTTCAAAGATTATGGAGAGGGGTTCAAAAATTTCTTCTGCTATCTCCTTCAGTACTCTGGGGTGTAATTCATCTGGACCTGGAGACTTGAATTCATTTAGGTTAGCTAAGTGTTTCCTCACTATCTTTCTGTTTATAGATATCCTGGATTCTTCTATTCCCTTAATAGGACAGTGAATAACAGTTGATGTTACATTTCCTTTCTGAGAGAAAACAGATGCAAAATAGGAATTTAAAAGTTCAGCCTTCTCAACATCCTGCCATGTCATCATTTTCATCCTGTAAAAATCCTATAGCATCTTTGACTTTTCTTTTACTTTTGACATATCCCCAAAATCCTTTATTATTGCTTTTGACATCTCTTGCAAGCCTCAATTCATTTTCAGCTTTAGTTAATCTGATTTGTGCCCTGCAGGTTCTGCAGACAGCATTATATTCTTCTTTAGATATGCCTCCCTCTTTCCATTTTATAAACATTTTTTTCTTCCTTTTTAGCATGTGCTTAAGTTCTGTGTTCATCCATCCTGGTTTCCTTAAATGCTTCCTATTCTTCCCTCTTTTCGGAATTGTTAACAACTGTGCTTTGAGAATTTCATTTTTCAAGATTTCCCATCCCTCCTGGACAATTTTGTCTTTTAGGATATCCAGCCATTGGATCCCTCCAATTCTCTTTCTGAATCCCTTAAAATCTGCCTTTCTGAAATCTAACCTTGACGTCTGAGTCTTCACAGGTCTTCCGCCTCTAGTTATCCAAAATTCTAAAATAGCATGGTCGCTACCTCCTAGGGTCCCAGCCACTTTTACCTCCTCAACCATTTCCTCCCTGTTTATAAGGATTAGATCCAAGGTAGCAGTTCCCCTTGTTTTCTCCCTTACCTTTTGGAAGATAAAGTTGTCAGCAAGAGAGGATAAGAATTTCCTTGACCTGTTAGTTTTGCCTGAGAGAGATTCCCAACAAATGTCTGGATAGTTGAAATCTCCCATGACAACTATGTCATATTTTTTGGAGAACTTGGCCATTTGATGCATAAAGAGTTCATCCATATCTTCAGCTTGCACAGGCGGCCTGTAGTAAATGCCTACAATGGTGTCCTTTCCATTGTTCTGTCCTTGTATTCTTACCCAAACAGTTTCCACTGAACTCCCAGTCTCTGAAGCTTCAATCTCTGTGCAGATATACGTGTTTCTAACATACAATGCGACACCCCCTCCTCGTTTATCAAGTCTGTTTCTTGCAAATAAGTTGTATCCTTCTAGTCTTCTATTCCAATCATGTGTATTGTCCCACCAAGTTTCAGTGATTCCAATGACATCATATTTCTTTTCCTGTGTTTGTAGTTCCAATTCTCCTTGTTTGTTGCCCATGCTTTGTGCATTAGTATAGAAACATTTTAGTTTGTGATTGGTTTCTCTTTCTCCAATATTTTTATTAATTAGATTCTTTCGTCTTTGTTCTTCCTTTCCACTTCTAATAGCAGAGTTCCCAATAGCATTTGTCAGGTGTATGGCTTTTTCTGGTCTTTTGCTTCCCTTCCCATGTTGTTCTAGTTTAAAGCTCTCCTTACAAGTGTAGCAAGGCAACTTCCAAATACATGCTTTCCAGTCTTCGTAAGGTGCACCCCATCTCTAGCAAGTAGTCCATCGTATAAGTAGTTCACGCCGTGATCCAGAAATCCAAATCGTTGCTGACGGCACCATCGACGTAGCCAGTTGTTCACCTGCAGAATCTTATTCCACCTCCTTGTTCCATGGCCATCCACTGGGAGGATGGAAGAGAAGACCACCTGCGCTCCCAGTTCTTTCACTTTCTTGCCTAAGTCTTCAAAGTCTCTGCAGATGGTTTCCAGGTCTTTTCTTGCGGTGTCATTTGTCCCCACATGTAGTAGCAGGAATGGGTAGTCATCTGTAGGTCTGAAGAGTCCTGCTATCCTGTCAGACACATCTTTAATTTTTGCACCTGGAAGACAGCACATTTCTCTTGAAGTTATATCCGGTCTGCGGATAGCGGCCTCTGTTCCTCTCAACAGGGAATCCCCCATGACCACCACTCTCCGTTTCTTCTTCACAACATTTTTCTTTCTCCATCCAGGAGGACTCTGAAGGCATACAAGGTTGCTGTTTGTTGACAAAGTCTTATCCTGATGTATTTCTTCATCGTTTTCCTGCGTGAGAGCCTGGTACTGGTTTCTGAGCAGTATGGGTGCTGACTGCCTCCTGATCCTCCTGCTTCTCTGGGTCACATGTCTCCATTCCTCTGTTTCTTCAGGTGCACTTCGAATTTCTTCTCTTTCTGTAACATGAAGAGATAATTCTGCTCTGTCCAAGAACTCTTCACCTTCCTTAATGATCTTCAACGTAGCTAACCTCTCTTCGAGATTTTGCAACTTTTCCTCCAACAGGGACACAAGCTTGCATTTGTGGCATGTGAAGCTTGGCTTTTCCACTGGTAAATCTGTGAACATGTAGCAGGAAATGCAGCTCACCAAATGGCTCCTGGCCTCTTCCATCTTGAGATTTCTTAAAAACGATGAAAGATGAGTCAAAATTTGCGCGCCGATAGGCGCGCGGTTTTTCCGATTTCCTCTTTTCAGCTGCAACGGTCAAAACCCAGTGATCGTTGAGCTCGCGGAGACTCTTCACTTATCCCAGAAGGCACTGGAAATATGCAAATGATCTCCTCAAGACCCTTCCCCTGGTTTTTCAGTGAGTACTGTGGAGAAGTGAGTATATAGGGTTAAAAAAACCTTCATGGTGCTCAGAATCCAGCATTTGTATAGATTAAAAAAATGTAATCACCTAAAATTTGGATTTCTTAGAATTTTAAGCTAATTTGATAAGTTTGGAACTGATTTGCTCAAATCTAGGAAATATGCAAAAAAGTTTTTGATCATTAAAAATGTCTAATAGTAAAGCTTGCCTAAGATAAATTACAGTAAAAAGCCACAGCATTCAGGTAATTTTTTTATTGTTGTGTTACAGAAAACAAAAAATATTCTGTGTATAGAGCAATTCTGGATGTAGTGGATGTTCTTGCCCTTGGCCACCCTTATTACTGGGGCATGTGTGGGAATGTCCATAGCCTATTATTCCTGTGATATCTGCATCAAGGTTTTTGGGCACGTGAGGCAAGAATTCAGCTTGGCGCACCCACCCCTTCCCCCAATAACATATGCAATTTGCACACTTAGTCATGTGCTGACGAGTTGCTCCCCCTAATTATCTCAATGTTTGGTGAGAAGCAGGACGAGAAGCTAGTTGTCACTTGACATTAAGTATGAAAATTGCTTGCGAGTGAAGTGTTCTGCTGGAACTTGCAAGCAGAGCTGAATCCTGACATTGAGTATATTTCATACTGTTAAGATTGGCATGCTACATGGCTTTATTTTATAATTAGCAAGCTTGTCCAGTTTTGAGATGAAATTCTGAAGTCACTCTAGGTGACTGCAGGCTTGTGAATGCTCATAACATTTGCACTACAGACTTTTAGAATTCTCCTTTGCAAGTGTGAAGAGTGGACAGCACAAGTATGCAATTTATATACTTCTGGCCACATTCTGACTAGATGTATCTGGCCTCGTTCAATTCATTTTCATTGAGTGAGGTCACAAATATTTCCATTAACAGATGATAGATCTGTGTGGGGACTTGCTTTTTTTGTGGGTAGAGTGGACGCTTTTATTTGGAAAATTTTACATAACGTTTTGGATCACAGTTATCTGGCGCTCTATGCTGACTCCTTACTTTGGGGTTTCCATCTAAATCTCTGAGTGACATGATTTAGATGAAACCTGCGATGAATCCATTCACTCTAGTGAGGCAGCAGAGTTACTCTGGACTCCTTCTGCCCTCTGTTCCGTGGTGTCCTTTTCAAAAGTGCACAAAACTATGGCCCACAGCACTGTTATGCAATCCTAAAAGATGGATGCCACCGATTCGCTGGTCAGACGGCTTCCACAGTTCCTGTGTCTGCCTTATTAAAGGGAATGTTCAGTCAGTGGTTCTTTCTGAATCACGTATTTCAGAGATTTACATAGAAACCCTGGTGTAAGCGCTCAGTGCAGAGCACAGGATAAATGTGCACCAAACATTACTGCGATCTTTGGGAGGCAGAATGAAAAAATCAACAGCATGTGAAGAATTGGTTTTATTTTTCTTATGCTGTTTCTCATGCAGTGATTAGGCAACCTTTTTGTTTGGGTCGGAGCGATTACAGTGATACCAGATTTATATCAGGTTTTTATGTCTGGCTTCTATGACACACTAAAAGACACTTTTTATTGCAAAAACTAGTTCTTGCATCACCATATTTTGAGAGCTATAATTTTTTCATATTTCAGCCAACAGAGTCATGTCAGGGCTTGTTTTTTGCTGGACAAGCTGACGTTTTTATTGGTACCATTTTTGGGCACATGACACTTTTTGATTGCTTTCTATTCCAGTTTTTGGGAGTCAGAATGACCAAAAACCAGCAATTCAGGAATTGCTTTTTTTTTTACACCATTCTGCGTGTGGTAAAATTGGTAAGGCAACTTTATTTTTAGAGTCAGTACTTTTATGTTTTGGCATTTTTACACAATAAAAACTATTTCATAGAAAAAATTTTTTTTCATCGCTTTATTCTGAGAGCTATAACTCTTTTACTTTTCTGCTGATGGAGCTGTAAAGTAGCTTGTTTTTTGCGGGACAAGATGACGTCTTCAGCAGTACCATTTTTATTTACATCCGTCTTTTTTATCACATTTTAGTGCACTTTTTGTTTGGCGGTATAATGTTAAAGCATTTTTTTTTTGCCTCGTTTTTCATTTATTTCTTTACAATGTTCACTGAAGAGGTTAACTAGTGGGATACTTTTATAGAGCGGGTCGTTACGGATGTGGCAATATCAAATATGTGTACTTTTATTGTTTTTTAAGTTACATAATTAAATGTATTTGTTGGTAAAATATTTGGATCTTGATTCCACCTGTGGCTGTTAGGGTCACATGTTGGCTAATAAAATCAGCTATGTGCTGGAAAAGCTGAGGGCAATAGGTGGATGCAACCTTAAACGTACCTATACGTCTAAGGTTGGAAAGGGTTTTTAAAAAGGTATTCTTAATTTCAACAAATGATCTTTCCTAGTGGCATAGACTTTCAATGTAGCAGCAGAAATCATGCGTAACTTCTTCTGGCTGCAGGGAGATATACAACCCCAATTCTAGTGATCATTCCCTTGCAGGTCAACCCATACTAACCTATCCAGTGTGTGTTTCATTTTTCGTTTAAACTGCTATTTCCCTTAAACAGAACAGGGTGGAGAGGTTGCTATTGCACTATTAAAAACACCAGAACCCATGAACATTCTGGCATCTAAGAGTACAATAGTCCTATAAATTGAGGCATTAGGGCCGAGGAAATGTAATTAAGCTTCTGACCAGGTGCTATAATATGCAGGAGAGAATGTCACAGAATAAAGCCCCCATTACACACTGCGATATCGCTAGCAATATCGCTGTAAAGTCACCGATTTTGTGACGTTACAGCAATATAGCTAGCGATATCGCTGTGTCTGATACTTACCTCCGACCGGCTCCCCCGCTGGTTATCGCTGATCGCGCGAGAAGCTGCTGGACCATTCCTCGTTGTCCACTTCCTGCTGGGCTTCCTGTGGCGCCGACGAGCGACGCGTGGAGCCGGGCGGGAGGACGCAGGATCGCCGCGTCTGACAGGTAAGTAGCGACCCCCGACCCCTGCGATGTCGCTGGTGAGATCTGCCTGTGTGGCAGCTCACTAGCAACCACCTAGCGATTCACCAGCGATCCTGACCGCGTCATATCGCTGGTCGAGATTGCTGGTGAGTCGCTAGGTGTAACGGTACCCTAACACATGTGTCACATGGAGTGCCAACAATTTTAAGGTAGAGAGATGCAAGGACTCAGGGTGCTTGGGCTCTCAGCTCTGCCATGCACTTGATGCCTTCAATTGCTTTTGACAATATAAATGAATGCAATTTAAATATTATGCGTTTTGTGTTTTCATTTAATGGACAATTTTAAATTTTAGAAGAAAACTGGTATTTTCTCTCATCTTTCTTGTTTTATATATCTAAAAATTGTAATGGTTTGTATAATCCATACAAGTGAGTCAGTGGATTATATGTATGCCAATTACTTTCTCATTTAAGACATTTCAGCCCCTGGCAAAGATTCAGTTCACTTCATGGAATGGTAATGGAGAGGAATACTACATAAAGATGATACTTTAAGCTCCTATACCAATTCCAGAAGTAGTACATATAGTCTTCTAGCACTTTATCTTAGGAGGGAAGGGAGAATTAAGTCGTTCTCACTCAAAATTTTGAATGTTCCCAAACTATAACAAGCAATAAAATTCAAATGAAAATCCAAATGTAGGTGAGCAAAATCCTCCATCCTCTTTCACCAAATTCTCCTGCTTAACATTTCTCATTTGCAATATTCATGCAGTACATTATAAACAAATAGATGAACCAAACTCTATTCCATTTTGTATCATGGCATAGTTTAATTGAGACATCTTGACAGTGATGATACCGCCCTAGGCATTGTGAATAAATGCCTTTTGGATTAGTAAGTGTGCAGCCCGCATGCTAATTTTTTCATTGTCCAATATCCCATGCTTTGTTATGTTCATAGTGGAAAAATGATCTTTCAGATTTCCACATCCTGCAACATATTTCTGTAATAGTTAACCCTAACACAACCACAGTCAGCATAGGTTATGCTCCAGTAAGCTACACTCTGGACTGATAGAAGGCTATGTATGGGTAGAGCTGGAAATAAAAAGTACATTAATATAATCCAAACCCTTGATTTCAGTGGGATTGGATTCCCTTCTAATAAATATGCGGCTCTCCCGACTCCTGACTCCCCAAAAGCAGATGTCAGTGAAAATAAGTATTGTACAATTGGACTTGCTCTTGGGAAGATAAACCACTGTTAACAGCTTTCTTCTCTCTTCCTACTGAGAAAACATGGACACTCATGAGACTCAAGTATACAAATGTGTAGTGGGAAGAGGTTTCGGGATAGACAGCTGAGGCCAAAAGGTATAAGACATGTATAGCTAGCCTAAGGCTAAATTCCTTCCCGCCATCAGAGTAAATCCAAACCCGGCATTTTAGCCTTAGTAATGCTCAATAGCCAACTCTTTTTGTCAATTGATGAACCCATCAGTCTTGGCAGAAGCATTTTTAGGGGTCAATGACTTAAAGTGGTTAACACAGGTGCCTATGGCTTTCTTGAGGCAATTCTTTTTAAGGATCTAACTTGAACATATAAAATGTAATGTAGCAAAAAATATAGATGCAAACATACACGACGTGGCATCTCACTGCGACTGATGAATGCATGAACCCCAATATTGCAGCAAATGTCAAAAACGTAAAGGTACTTAGCATTTTTTTTATCAAGAGAGCAAAAGCCATCCAATCACATCAAGGTTACCTTTTAACATGGATGATCGTTAACCACTAAATATCTTACCTCTCTTTGTGCCAAAACATCCTCATGTGAATGGGGAGTGAAAAGGATGATCATCGAACCCGCAGTCGAATCATGATGAGAAAAAAAATCGCAGATCTTCACTGCCCCAAAGTATATCATCACGCCAAGAGATATCTGATAAAACATCAGATGGCACTTGGCCTTGTTATATGCCAGTGTGGGTGAGCTCTGTGGAGCTCCTGGGGCTACACAGTAACTTTGATTTCAACATCTTTATTATTATTATTATGCATTTATATAGCACCATTTATTCCATGGCGCTTTACATGTGAAAAGGGGAAATATAGACAAGTATAATAAACATGTGTAAGACAAGGGACACACAAGTACATAAGGAGAGGGGACCCTGCCCGCGAGGGCTCACAGTCTACAGCGATAGGTTGCGATACAGTAGGAGAGGGTAGAGCAGGTCGGGCGGTGGTTCAGTAGACCGAGGATCATTGCAGGCTGCAAGCTTGTCGGAACAGGTGGGTCTTCAGGTTCTTCTTGAAGGTTTCCATTGATGGTGAGAGTCTGATGTGTTGCGGCAGAAAGTTCCAGAGTATGGGGGAAGCACGGGAGAAGTCTTGTATGCGGTTGTGGGAAGAAGAGATAAGGGGAGAGTAGAGAAGGAGATCTTGAGATGATCGAAGGTTGCGTGCGGGTAGGTACCTGGAGATCATGTCACAGATCTATGGAGGAGACAGATTGTGGATGGCTTTGTATGTCATGGTTAGGGTTTTGAATTGGAGCCTCTGGGCAATAGGAAGCCAGTGAAGGGCCTGGCATAGGGGGGAGGCTGGGGAATAGCGGGGAGACAGGTGGATTAGTCGGGCAGCAGAGTGTAGGATGGATTGGAGTGGTGCCAGATTGCTAGAGGGGAGGCCAGAGAGTAGGAGGTTGCAGTAGTCGAGACGGGAGATGATAAGAGTATGCACTAGTGTTTTTGTGGTTTCGTGGTTGAGGAATGAGCGGATCTGGGAAATATTTTTGAGTTTGAGGCAGCAGGAGGAGGCAAGGGCTTGGATATGTGGTTTAAAAGAGAGTGCAGACTCGAGGATCACCCCAAGGCACCGACCGTGCGGGACTGGAGAAAGCGATCAGCCATTGACATTGATGGATAGGTCTGGTGGAGGGGTAGAGTGAGATGGGGGAAAGATGATGAATTCTGTTTTGTCCATGTTCAGCTTGAGAAAGCGAGCAGAAAAGGCTGAGATAGCAGACAGATATTGTGGGATTTTGGTCAGTAAGGAGGTGAGGTCGGGTCCAGATAGGTAGATCTGCGTGTCATCAGCATAGAGGTGATACTGCAAACCGTGGGATTTTATGAGCTGTCCCAAGCCGAAGGTGTAGATGGAGAATAGTAGGGGTCCTAGGACGGAACCTTGAGGAACACCGACAGACAGGGGGCGAGGTGAGGAGGTGGTGTGTGAGAGGGAGACACTAAATGTTCGGTCTGTTAGGTATGATGAGATCCAGGATAGGGCCAAATCTGTGATGCCAAGAGATGAGAGAATCTGTAGCAGGACGGAATGGTCCACGGTGTCGAAGGCAGAGGACAGGTCCAGGAGAAGGAGGACAGAGTAGTGTCGCTTGCCCTTGGCGGTTAGTGACTTTCATATGACCAACGTTTGCTAGGAGGCGCTGCGACATTGCAGAGATGCGTAAGTGAAAATGTACTGCAACGGCAACAAGCAAGTCACAAAAGATCTAAGGAGGTTGGACATTTTGCAACTTACTTGCTGTAGTTGCAGTACCCTCAAGGTTTCAATGTGACCAGGGGCATACATAGAAATCATGGGGCCCCATAGCAAAAGTCTGAATGGGCCCCCCCCCAAAAAAAAAATAAAAAAAAAAATCAGCAGGTGCTCTTAACTCCAGGCATGCATGTTATAGGTCAAACATCCAGCCACAGCAGCACATTGTATGCTATGTCTTCCAGAATCTTTTCCTATAGTCCCGAGGAAACAACAAGGATCATTTCACAATCACAATTACCTTGCGATTTCCTTAACGCTCTGCTTAAGGAAACAAGAGGTCAGGACCTGAAGCGAGAATCATGTCACCTTACAACATTGAACTTCACTGAGCAACACTTACAGAATATATTTGTGTACAAAGAATCCCACAAGGTTTGCGGGTCCCCATCAGACCCACTCTATTTTATAATCTTACTGAATATTGCACCAAATTTGAACACATTAAATAAGTGCTCATTTGATCTCATGAGTCATGACTCTGACTATTGAATTTTTACAAAAAGCCATTATTCCTTCTAAAGAACAGATTAATATTATCGAGACTCAATTTGCGTCAGCCATTTCTCTTGAAGAACTGGACTCCGTGAAGACCAAAACCAAGACCATTATTGATCAACACCAGCATGATATGGAGAATAAGAAGAGGATCAAATTCATCATGGACACAGAGGACTATGAACAGGACTGAGTTTATAAATGGCAGGACAGATTTGGATCAAAATGGAACTATACAAAATTCACACACACTTCTTTGGATTTTTCCTCATCCGGTTCAGAAATTGACAGGAGGGATTTTTCAAAAAACTCTTAGTTTTTTACGCCATTGAAAAAAGTATTCAGACCAAAAGGACCAGATGAGGGGGCCAGTGCAAGCGGAACAGCAGATCTAGTCACAGTGACCCGTTCCCAGGTACACCACCATTGGTGGTAAATATTTCTTCTATAAGTCTGTGCTTGGCAGAATTATCTGTTTTGCAAAATGGAATGTCATTTTGTCCTTTATATAAATGTAAAACATTTTTTATTGGATATGGAACTCCAAAAATTCTATCGCAAATTGAGAATGAAGGTACACTTCTCTCAAAATGATGCCCCTTTCTTCACTTTCTGTACATCCACCTCCTATTAGTAAAGGACCTCAGATCACCCACTGCCCGTCTAGGCCTACATCCTAAAAGTATATATTGACCCCCATTGGGTAGTCTTGACCTCTTAACCTTCATAAGCTTTGTAAACATTTAGGTCTGACATAATCAAAAGACGCCTACATTACCAGCTAAATCTCTCCCCCTTATCAGCAACCTCTCATGTCCCTAACGGACAAGAACTTAACTATAAAGGTACTGTCACACTAAAGAGATATCGCTAGCAATGTCGCTATAACTTGTGACGTTATAGCGATATTGCTAGCGACATCGCTGTGTCTGATACTTACCTACGACCCGCTCCCCCGCTGGTTATTGCTGATCGCGCGAAAACGTTCAGGACTGTTTCTCGTCACCAGCTTCCTGCGGCGCTTCCTGCTGTGACGACGAGCGACGCGTGGAGCCGGGCGGGAGGACGCAGGATCACCTGGTGTGACAGGTAAGTAGCGACCCCCGTCCCCAGCGAAGTCGCTAGTGAGATCTGCCTGTGCGGAAGCTCACTAGCGACCACTTAGCGATGTACCAGCGATCCTGACCGCGTCATATCGCTGCTCGGGATCACTGGTACATCGCTAAGTGTGACAGTACCTTAAAGCATGCCAACAAGGGTGGTTCCATAGTTGTCATGAACAAAATGGACTATGTATCTGAAATCTTTAGACAATTAAGCGATGATACCAGCTATGAAAGCCTCCCTCATGATAATACATACAAAATTAGCTGTCTCATTACTTGCATTCTAGACGAAAATCTTGCCATAAGTATTACTTATCAAAAGACTTGTGACTTTCTCCTCAATAAACACCCCATCATTCCTGTCCTCTATGTGAGGAGACTGCAGGCACGTAGGATGCAGTACCGGACTGTACACAGACCAAGGGTGAAAGGGGTTTATTATACAGTAGAAACTTCATGCAGGGAGAAAATGGAGGGATAATATTCCCTAATAGAGCAATAGGCTAATGGGGATAACTTAAGGAACAGGGACAAGTAAAGCCGACAATACAATAAAATATAACTTATCACTCAGGAGCCAGTCACCGTTGAACTTCTGTCTATGACTGGTGCTGCCTAGATTGCGTCACAGTGGGGGTCTGTCACAATCCTAAGGTAAGTGATGTAGTATCTTTTGACATTGGCAGTGTCCTCCCGTGGTCCTGACGATGATGCGAATCCTCGGATCCTGATGCGGGTCTTGGGTCCAGCAGATGAGGTGATGAAGAGGAATATGTCCTTATTCTCAGCGGTGAGTGTCACAACACTATGGAGATTTGCAGCACTGCCCAAACACAGTTTACAATGAGCAGCCTGGTTCGCTGTGCTGAATCGGCACACATCTAAATCCCATTCACAGACCTTGTGTCTCATGGTCAGTACTGTCAGCGGGGGCGGCTGTGGCAGCATTGTCAGCTGTGTCAGCGGTGTCAGCGAGGGCAGTGATGTCGGCTGGGACAGCGGTGTCTGAGCGGTACTCAGTCGACGGTCTCCTGTCAAAGCGCTCTGCCATCCCAGGTTCTGCTCTGCCCATCGCCTCTCAGCTGATTTTACCTCACAGACGTCTCGTGCACCCGAAGTTCCCGCCCAAACTGTCTGGCCACTTGCGCGCTGCAGCTCTGTCCATTTAGCCACGCCCCCTTTTCTCAAGCACAGAGTATGGTCTGGAGTCTCAAGCTTTCTACCCCGCAATATAGGTGACAGCCCCGATGGTTCCAGATCCTTCATGGAGGAGACATGCCTAGTTAGTTTCTTCCCCTTACATTCTCCCTCTCTTTGTGCTTGCTATTCCATGGGCAAGAGTTCTTGAAGTATGCATTGACATTCTTCTATTTTTTGAACAACTTGTTGCCAAACAAAACTATCTTGATCAAATCTGTGAGGGGGTTTTCCAGCTGTCGAACATTCAGAACGTCATAAACTGGGAATATCAGTTGGTCCTACTTGAGTACATTAGGGATACATTAGTTCATGCCAATCTAGGCACGTCTCGTGGCCTCACCACACAGAGATTTTTAAAACACCAAAAACTGTGACATTCCCTTGTTTACAGTTCAACCAATGCAATAATGTATTATGTGATAATTCACTATGTTATCCCCACACATGCAAGAAATACACTATCAAGGATTATACCACAGTAGATGGTTTCCCGATTCTATCGCATCGGGTATTCTAGAGTCTCTGTTAAAATAAAAAATAGTTATATACTCACCTCCCGACGGCCCCCGGACTCTTTCTCTCCTCTCACCATGCTCCCGGCATCTTCTGATCCCAGTAATGCTTTGCGCAAAACACCGCTGATGACGTGGTGCTCTCGCGAGAGCATTACTGGGACCGGAAGAGAGTGGTGAGAGGCGGAACAGAGTCCAGGGGCCATCAGAAGGTGAGTATATAACTATTTTTATAACTATTTTTTATTTTAACAGAGAATCGGGCCACCATCTAGCGTATTA
The DNA here is from genome assembly GCF_039654945.1 of Dendrobates tinctorius. Classification (NCBI taxonomy): domain Eukaryota; kingdom Metazoa; phylum Chordata; class Amphibia; order Anura; family Dendrobatidae; genus Dendrobates; species Dendrobates tinctorius. Next base: position 14,968,482 of record NW_027361752.1, on the reverse strand, counting down.
TACTCCTCTTACGCCCGGAGCTGCTGTCACTGTTCTGCTGTTACCTAAAGTATTGTACTCCAGTTACAGGCAGAGCTGCAGTCACTCTTCTGCTGTTACCTAATGTATTGTACTCCAGTTACACCCAGAGCTACTGTCACTGTTCTGCTGTTATCTAATGTATTGTACTCTAGTTACTCCCAGAGCTGCAGTCACTGTTCTGCTTTTACCTAATGTATTGTAGTCCAGTTACACCCAGAGCTGCAGTCACCGTTCTGCTCCTACTTAATGTATTATACTCCTGTTACAGCCAGAGCTGCAGTCACTGTTCAGATCTTACCTAATGTATTGTACTCCAGTTACACTCAGAGCTGCAGTCACTTTTCTGCTGTTACCTAATATATTGTACGCAAGTTACACCCAGAGCTGCAGTCACTGTTCTGCTGTTACTTAATGTATTGTACTCTAGAATATGTACAGGACTGTGGCTGTGTAATGAGCAATGCAGCAGTGATGCCTTTAACAGCTGTAATGTGCCTGTACAATAAGCGATGCGGCCATGTCGCTGCAACGACTAAGAAACTGTCACTGATTGGTCGCGGCAGTTAGGCCGCGACCAATCAGTGAGGCGGGATTTCCATTACAGACAGACAGACAGAATTAGACAATTATATAGTAGATGCGACATATAGTACCGTATGTCCTTTATCTCATAAAATTCCCATGTGGATTGATATATATTGGTGAAACAACCCAAGCCATAAAAGAGCGGATATCAAATCATAAATCTACAATCAAATGTAAAAATCTCCTAATACCCCTACCATTCCACTTCATCTCAGCAGGACATAAACTTGCACAAATAAAGTTCCAAATTATCAAACACATACCTCTCTTGCAAAGAGGGGATAACCAAATTCGCATGCTCAAACGAATGGAAGCCTTTTGGATCCACGAGTAAAGTTCTCTGGCTCCAAAGGGACTGAATAGAAATTATGACCTCCAGGCTTTCATATGATGATATGTATTATAAGCTACACACATCCAGTATAATTACATACGCTCTTTACAATGTCAGTTTGACCTCCAGGCTTTCATATGACTAAATGTATCATAAGCTATATCCATTATACTTACATATGTTCTTTTTTATCATGTCAGTTTAAATTTCCTGTCTCCTCAGGTGTCCAATTGTTAAGCTTTATGTCTCTTATGGTGTTCTTTTTCAGAGTCACACTTAGATATTCACTCACAAATTAATAGATTTCCATCTAACGCGCTAGCAGTAATATCCTTTCATTATACCAATTCACTTGGCCACATCGTCCACCACTTACAGTCATATGTTAAAGTTTGGGCACCCCTATTAATGTTAACCTTTTTTCTTTATAACAATTTTGGTTTTTGCAACAGCTATTTCAGTTTCATATATCTAATAACTGATGGACTCAGTGATATTTCTGGATTCAAATGAGGTTTATTGTACTAACAGAAAATGTGCAATCTGCATTTAAACAAAATTTGACCGGTGCAAAATTATGGGCACCTCAACATAAAAGTGACATTAATATTTCGTAGATCCTCCTTTTGCAAAAATAACAGCCTCTAGTTGCTTCCTGTAGCTATTAATGAGTTCCTGGATGAAGGTATTTGTGACCATTCCTGTTTACAAAACAATTCCAGTTCAGTTAAGTTTGATGGTCGCCGATCATGGACAGCCCACTTCAAATCATCCCACAGATGTTCAATGATATTCAGGCCTGGGGACTGGGATGGCCATTCGAGAACATTGTAATTGTTCCTCTGCATGAATGCCTGAGTAGATTTGGAGCGGTGTTTTAGATCATTGTCTTGCTGAAATATCCATCCCCTGCGTAACTGCGTAACTTCAACTTCGTCGATGATTCTTGCACATTATTATCAAGAGTCTGCTGATACTGAGTTGAAGCCATGCGACCCTCAACTTTAACAAGATTCCCGGTGCCGGCATTGGCCACAGAGCCCCAAAGCATGATGGAACCTCCACCAAATTTTACTGTGGGTAGCAAGTGTTTTTCTTGGAATGCTGTGTTTTTTAGCCTCCATTCATAACGCCTTTTTGTATGACCAAACAACTCAATCTTTATTTCATCAGTCCACAGGACCTTCTTCCAAAATGTAACTGTCTTGTCCAAATGTGCTTTTGCATACCTCAGGCGACTCTGTTTGTGGCGTGCTTGCAGAAACGGTTTCTTTCGCATCACTCTCCCATACAGCTTCTCCTTGTGCAAAGTGCGCTGTATTGTTGACCGATGCACAGTGACACCATCTGCAGCAAGATGATGCTGCAGGTCTTTGGAGGTGGTCTGTGGATTGTCCTTGACTGTTCTCACCATTCTTCTTCTCTGCCTTTCTGATATTTTTCTTGGCCTGCCACTTCTGGGCTTAACAAGAACTGTACCTGTGTTCTTCCATTTCCTTACTATGTTCCTCACAGTGGAAACTGACAGGTTAAATCTCTGAGACAACTTTTTGTATCCTTCCCCTGAAAAGCTATGTTGAATAATCTTTGTTTTCAGATCATTTGAGAGTTGTTTTGAGGAGCCCATGATGCCATTCTTCATAGGAGAACCAAATGGGAGAACTACTTGCAAGTATCCATCTTAAATACCTTTTCTCATGATTTGATACACCTGGCTATGAAGTTCAAAGCTCAATGAGGTTACAAAACCAATTTAGTGCTTCAGGAAGTCAGTAAAAAGTAGTTAGGAGTGTTCAAATCAAGAAAATGATAAGGGTGCCCATACTTTTGCATCGGTCAAATTTTGTTTAAATGCAGATTGCACATTTTCTGTTAGTACAAAAAACCTCATTTGAATCCTGAAATATCCATCAGTTATTAGATATATGAAACTGAAATAGCTGTTGCAAAAACCAAAATTGTTATAAAGAAAAAAGGTTAACATTAATAGGGGTGCCCAAACTTTAACATATGACTGTATCACCTATGAAACCTGCTGTGGAATGCTACTTCCTGCTGCTGGCTATACAGGTTTTCATTGCACGACCGGATAGGACCTTTTCACGTCATACGCAAGATCACTTCCTGTCCTCCAATTGGTCAGAATCGCGGCTAATCCCGCCCCTGGTCCTTTTAGTCTGATGCATCACATGAACAAGCAGTGGATACTGCGTTCACGCCACCACATAGACGCTGAATTCCCTAAGGAATGTTCTATTAATTATCTGTTGTTCTTGCACTTTCATTATTAGGCGTATTTTCAATCCATGTTCGTTGTGATCTCATTTACAGAGGCTATACCACCTGACATTGTGTCTACTTCACTCACAACTTAACAGTGTGGTATGAAACCTCCTCTCTTTTATGTTTTCTTTTCTTTCATTTTCCTTTGGTGTACATGTCACCGATCCACCAAGCCGCTGCACGACCAGCTCTAACCTCGCCTACTGTATCCTCACCCATCCTGTTGTAGATTGTAAGCCCTCGCGGGCAGGGTCCTCTCTCATCCTGTACCAGTCGTGACTTGTATTGTTTAACATTTCTGTACTTGTATGTATTATGTATACCCCTCCTCACATGTAAAGCGCCATGGAATAAATGGCGCTATAATAATAAATAATAATAATCCATGGTTTTGTATTTCTTTCTATTATATGACTTGTACCCTTATATGACCATCATACATGTGACTCTGATTTTTTTTGCTGTAAATTAAGTTTTTTTAGTACTCTGATGAAGGTCCATGCCGACTGAAACTTCACACTGTACTATATACTGTAAATAAATATTTCCACCTATTTATTTGAGTGCCAAGTATTTTTATAATACTATTTTACAGATTGTTACGGAATTTCTGTACCATTGATAACCCTAGCCGGGACATGCGCGTTGATTTGCACAAACTCTTTTAATTACCCTTAACCCCTTAATGACCACCGATACGCCTTTTAACGGCGATAATTAAGGGTACTAAAACCACAGCACTGTTAATTCACGGCGCTGTGGAGAAAGTACATAGCGCCCCCCAGTGTCGGATTTTCTCCGGGGTCTCGGCTACCAGGGGAAGCCGAGACCCCAGAGAACATGAATCGGTCGGTTTTTACCGACCCCGCTTTTGCGATCGCCGTTATTAACCCTAATGCGATTATGCATTAAATTTCCCTTTCCTCTGATGTGATCGCACATCAGAGGAGAGAGAAATAGGGTCCCCAATCCCCCCGATCCCCCCGGCACCTCTCCGTGGTCCTCACTTCCCTCCCGGTGGTCCCGTGTCCTGCCGGCATCCTCCGATGGGCGCCGCCATCTTGAAAATGGAGGGCACATGCGCAGTGCGCCCGCCGGGAATCTGCCGGCTCCGGCTGGCAGATTCCATTCATTATTTTGATCACTATGATAAACGATCATAGTGATCAAAATAAAAAAATACTACGTAACCCCCCGTTTATCACCCCCTTATATAGGCAAACATAATGAAATAAAGAAAATATTTTTTTTTCAGTTTTCCATTAGGGTTAGGGTTGGGCTAGGGTTAGGGCTAGGGTTAGGGTTGGGCTAGGGTTAGAGTTAGGGTTGGGCTAGGGTTATGGCTAGGGTTAGGGTTAGGGCTAGGGCTAGGGTTAGGGCTAGGGCTAGGGTTAGGGCTCGGGTTAGGGCTGGGTTAGAATTAGGGTTAGGGCAAACTAGGATTAGGGTTAGAATTAGGATTAGGGATTAGGGTTGGGATTAGGGTTAGGGTCGGGATTAGAGTTAGGGGTGTGTTGGGGCTAGGTTTGGAGCAAGAATTGAGGGGTTTCCACTATTTACCAACTTTGGGGGTCTAAAAATTGGGGTCTAAAAAATCACTTTTGTGGAAATAAAAAATACTTTTTCTTTCATGGCTCTGCGTTTATAAACTTCTGTGAATCACTTGGGGGTTCAAAGTGCTCACCACACATCTAGATAAGTTCCTTAGGGGGTCTAATTTCCAAAATTGGGTCACTTGGGGGGGTTTCCACTGTTTAGGCCCATCAGGGGCTCTGCAAACGCAACATGATGCCCGCAGACCATTCCATCAAAGTCTGCATTCCAAAATGGCACTCCTTCCCTTCTGAGCTCTACCATGCGCCCAAACAGTGGTTCCCCCCACATATGGGGTATCTGCGTACTCAGGACAAATCACACACCAACTGTGGGGGTATGATTTCTCCTGTTACCCTTGTAAAAATAAAAATTTGGGGGCAAAAATATCATTTTTGTGGAAAAAAATGGATTTCTTATTTTCATGGCTCTACGTTATAAACTTCTGTGAAGCACTTGAAGGTTCAAAGTGCTCACCACACATCTAGATAAGTTCCTTAATGGGTCTAGTTTCCAAAATGGGGTCACTTGTTGGAGTTTTCCACAGTTTAGGCACATTAAGGGCTCTCCGAACGTAACATGGCATCCGATCTCAATTCCAGCCAATTCTGCGTTGAAAAAGTCAAGCGGCGCTCGATCCCTTGCGGGCTCTGCCGTGTGCTGAAAAAGTGGTTTACCCCCACATATGGGGTATCGGCGTATTCAGGTGAAATTGTACAACAAATTTTGTGGTTGATTTTCTCTTTTAACACTTGTGAAAATAAAAAAAATTGGTTCTGAAGTAAATTTTTTGCAAAAAAAAGTTAAATGTAAATTTTTTCCTTCCACATTGCTTTAGTTCCTGTGAAGCACTTAAAGGGTTAATAAACTTCTTGAATGTGGTTTTGAGCACCTTGATTGGTCTAATTTTTAGAATGGTGCCACTTTTGGGTATTTTCTGTCATGTACACCCCTCAAAATGACTTTAATTATGATGTGGTCCCTAAAAAAAATGGTTTTGTAAATTTTGTTGTAAAAATGAGAAATCGCTGGTCAACTTTTAACCCTTATAACCTCCTAACAAAAAAAGTTGCTTCCAAAATTGTGCTGATGTAAAGTAGACATGTGGGAAATGTTATTTATTAAGAAATTTGTGTGACACATCTCTCTGATTTAAGGGCATAAAAATGTAAAGTTTTAAAATTGCAAAATTTTCAACATTTTCGCCATATTTCCATTTTTTCAGAAATAAACACAAGACTTATCGAATAAATTTTATCACTAACATGAAGTACAATATGTCACGAAAAAACATTCTCAGAATCAGCGGGATCCATTAAAGCGTTCCAGAGTTGTAACCTCATAAAGGGACAGTGGTCAGAATTGTAAAAATTGGCCTGGTCATTAAGCTGCAAACTGGCTCTGTCGCTAAGGGGTTAATCAATAAATTATATGATTAGTTTCCAGATTAGCTGTTTCAAATCTTATTTTTTAAAAATATTTTAGTATTTTATATTTCTTTATAAATTATTTAAATATTTATTTATACTAAGAATATAAGTTGCTTTGAGACATTTCTTTCTGAAAAAACTTTGCACTGTTATGTAAACATACATATGTGTAATATTTTGTAATCCACAAGTTTTTCCTTTCCAAAATTGATACGGTTATATAATTTAGTTCAACTACCTGAAATGCAGCATTACACCTGCTGAGTTCATCCACAGAATGTGGGGAAAGGATCTGATTCTATCAATTTGTTCTGGAAAGAAAATCAACATTGGAGGTTCGGCTCACTGCCCTTCAGACCAATTTATCGTAACCTGACATTATTTTCAGTGTCTATATATATTCTCTTACTGTTTTAATGGGATAACTCTCACACCTGTTAAAGATAAAGCAACACATTGTAGAAAATAAGATTTTTCTGCAGATATTACATTGTGGTCTGATAAATGGAAAATGATGCATAAGTTGAGCAATTGCACATAGAAATCATTTGACTAATCATTCTGTAGAATATTACAACATACTATTTGCTTTCTAACTGTACCAATACAATTCGATTATTTCTGTATTTCTCTAAAACCTTCTAATTCAGTACTAAATTTTATTCTGGACAGTTCTTTAAAGGGCTGATCCAATACTAATATTAATTTTAATCCCAAACGTCTATTTATTTAATGCAATGATCTAATACCTTTTCATATACATTTTAAAAATCCTTACTTTTCCCTATACTCTATATCAGTGGTCCCCAACCTTTTTTGCACCAGGGACTGGCTTCAAGCAAGACCATTCTTCCATGGCCCGGCAGGACCGGGATGGAGGTGTGACAGGGGCGGGGCTTTGGTCATAAGGGGGTGGGGCTATGGAAGCGGTTGTAGTTTAGCAGTGCATACTTATCATTTAATTATAACATTTATAATGTGACTCAACTCACCATAGGTTTTGAATGAGTGGGAGCACCTGGCTTGTTTCTCTGTTTTAGTGGGAGCACTGGGCTACTTCTACTGATGACCGTCACTGCTTAAGATGATTGGAACCTACAAGGAAATGGAGCATTGAGCACTTAAGAAAAATTGTACTGGAGTACTGTACATGCTGACTATTTTCTAATCATTAGAAAATGTATGTGTGGTTCCCCCCATCCTGTCCAGCTCTGTGTGGCTTCCCCTGTTGTATGCATGGCTCCCCTGTCCCATCCTTGTATACATGGCTCTGCTCCCACTCTCCCATCCTGTATACATGGCTCCGCTCCCACTCTCCCATCCTGTATACATGGCTCCGCTCCCACTCTCCCATCCTGTAAACATGGCTCTGCTCCAACTCTCCCATCCTGTATACATGGCTCTGCTCCCAACCTCCCATCCTGGATACATGGCTCCGCTCCCACCCTCCCATCCTGTATACATGGCTGTGCTCCCACCCTCCCATCCTGTATACATGGCTCTGCTCCCATCCTGTATACATGGCTCCCCTGTCCCATCCTGTATGCATGGCTCCTCTCCCACCCTCCCTCCCTTGTATATATGGCTCTGCTTCCACTCTCCCTCCCTTGTATATATGGCTCCGCTCCCACTCTCCCTCCCTTGCATATATGGCTCTGCTCCCACTCTCCCTCCCTTGTATATATGGCTCCGCTCCCACTCTCCTTCCCTTGTATATATGGCTGTGCTCCCACTCTCCCTCCCTTGTGTATATATGGCTCTGCTTCCACTCTCCCTCCCTTGTATATATGACTCCACTCCCCCTCTCCCTTCCTTGTATATATGGCTCCGCTTCCACTCTCCCTCCCTTGTATATATGGCTCTGCTTCCACTCTCCCTCCCTTGTATATATGGCTCTGCTCCCACTCTCCCTCCCTTGTATATATGGCTCGGCTCAGCTCCCCCATCCTCTCCCATCATACTTACCCTCAAGTTGCTGATCTTCCTTCCCGTCGCTGAACTTCCCTCCCTGCATCTCGTGGCGCTTCAGCTTCTTCCTGCGCGGAGCGGTCACATGCTACCGCTCATTAAGGTGCATGAATATGGACGCCACGCCTATGGGAGAGGAGTGGCGTCCATATTCATGACCTTAAATGAGCGGTACACTTGACAGCTCAGCATTGGATAAAACCATCGCGCCGACAGGGACCGCTATGCAGGGTGAGTATCAGCTGCTACACAGCCACCGGCTCCCCTTGTGTCCGCGGACCGGCAAGAGCACTGCAACGGCCCGGTGCTGGGCCACGGACTTGCTCTATATGGTTCATTTATTTTAGCTCTGCTTGCAGACTCTTTGCTTGAAAATCCCCAGTGCATATTGAGATACCCATCAGGGTCCAGGGACTGTGGTCACGGCCGCAGCTGCTTTCCTCACCCTAAAATGAAGTATCATCTGTGACCTTTATTTCAGAGGATGAGATAGTGCCTGTTCTACCGAGCATGCATTGGTTCTTAATTCTGGCATATGCTCAGTGAGAGCTCCCTGCGTGATATTCTTTTCCAATGCACAGTGACAGTTCGCTCCCTTCCTGGTTCTAATGATAGGTGATGAGCCGGCAAGAGAGTGCACTGTTAGTGGGCATTGAATTTGAGAGTGTGGCAAGCAGAACAGGGAGAGCAGAGAACAGTTCCTTCCAAAAAAACCAAAAATCACATTCACATCTGTTTCGGGGGCCGGGTTCGTCTGATCTGTGATGAACCAGGTACTGTTTACCACTACTGTTCAAGGTACAATAATCCTTAAGATGTCATAGCTGCAGGATATTATGGGAAGGCCCACTTGGCCACACAAAAAGACAGCCTGGTCTCAATGTGGAAAATTATACCAGGTAAAAAAAAATTCTGCAAACTGGCAATAGAGGCTTAAAATGTACAAATTTGGAAATTCTACCTAAACTCAATCCTCTGTGGATTGATCTGTTCATCTCTAATCACTATTTTTATTAACAAAACAGAAAAAAGTAACACATCTTGTAATTTTTACACTGACTACCAAGCCTTATGCAATACTAGCACATTCTGTTCTGAACAGCTGTAAAGAAGAATTCAGCAGTGTCATTGTTATCACTGACAGGGTCATTATGTGAAGTAACATAACTATTTTATATACAGAAGGTAATACAGGATTGACAATGGTGATGTTAAAGCTCAAATCTCCCCTACCTCCCCCTTCACAAACTAATTTTGCAAAGGGAAAAAACGTGCTCAGATTAGAAGGTCTATGTAAAAAAATACATTTTAAAGGGAACCTGTCACCAGAAAAAATGTATGGGGTTAATCTGCAGGTTAATAGCATTATTAACCTGTCCAATCCCTGCACTTAGCTAAACGCTGAGGAGAGAAAATGAACATTATTTCCCCCGGCATCATTCCTTTCTCATGGCAGGTTGCCTTTAGCATAAACCCTGATATCCTAAACCTGATGACAATTGATAATTTTGTTATGACATATTAGGGCCGATTTACCAACATTTTTGAGCTGGTTTTCTAGCATAAAACACTTGAAGTTGAAGCTGAAGTTAAAGTTAAAACATTTCTGTATAATATGATATTGTGTAAAATTTTGCAACTTTTGGTGTTTTCACTCCAGTCTCACTAGTGGGTAACAAATTATCAGGATGGAGCACAGCCCGCCCATCTAACTCATACTCAATTGGGGTGTACCTTACAATAGAAATGTTACTCCAATCCCTTACTGGAGTTACAGGTGCATCTCACATAATTAGAATATCATCAAAAGTTAATTTATTTCAGTTTTTCAATGCAAAAAGTGAAATTCATATATTATATAGAGTCATTACAAACACAGTGATCTATTCAAGTGTTTATTTCTGTTACTGTAGCTGATTATGACTTACAGTCAATGAAACCCCAAAGGTTATTATCTCAGTAAATTAGAATAAAAAATTATTTTAAAATCCGAAATGTTGGCCTACTGAAATATATGTTCAGTAAATGCACTCAATAAGTTAGTTGGGGCTCCTTTTGCATCAATTACTGCATCAATGCGGCGTGGCATGGAAGCGATCAGCCTGTGGCACTGCTGAAGTGTTATGGAAGCCCAGGTTACTTTGATAGCAGCCTTCAGCTTGTCTGCATTGTGGGGTCTGGTGTCTCTCATCTTCCTCTTGACAATAACCCATAGATATTCTATAGGGTTAAGGTCAGGCGGGTTTGCTGGCCAATCAAGCACAGTGATACTGTTGCGTGTAAACCAGGTATGGTACTTTTGGCAGTGTGGACGGGAGCCAAGTCTGCTGGAGAATGAAATTTCTATCTCCAAAAAGCTTGTTGGCCGAGGGAAGCATGAAGTGCTCTAAAATTTCCTGGTAAATGGCTGTGCTGACGTTGGTCTTGATAAAACACAGTGGACCTACACCAGCAGATGACATGGCTCCCCAAACCATCACTGATTGTGGAAACGTCACACTAGACCTCAAGCAGCTTGGATTGTGGCCTCTCCACTCTTCCTCCAGACTCTGGGACCTTGATTTCCAAGTGAAATGTAAAATTTATTTTCATCTGAAAACAACACCTTGGACCACTGAGCAACAGTTCAGTTCTTTTTCTCCTTGGCACAGGTAAGACGCTTCTGGTGTTGTCTATTGGTCCTGAGTGGCTTGACACAAGGAATGCAACATTTTTAGTCCATGTCCTGGATACGTCTCTGTATTGTGGCTCTTGAAGCAATGCCTCCAGCAGCAGTCCACTCCTTGTGAATCTCCCCAAAATTTTTGAATAGCCTTTTCTTAGCAATCCTTTCAAGGCTGCGGTTATCCTGGTTCCTTGTGCACCTTTTTCTACCACACTTTTTCCTTCCACTCAACTTTCCATTAATAAGCCTGAATACAGCAATCTGTGAACAGCCAGTTTCTTTAGCAATTACCTTTTGTGACTTACCTTTTTGTGGAGTGTGTCAATGACTGCCTTATGGATATCTGTCAAGTCAGCAGTCTTCCCCATGATTGTGGAGCCTACTGCAACAAAATAAGGGACCTTTTTAAATGTTTAGAAAGTCTTTGCAGGTGTTTTTTGTTAATTATTCTAATTTACTGAAATAATGACTTTTGGGTTTTCATTGGCTGTAAGCCATAATCATCAACGTTAACAAAAATAAACATTTGAAATAGATCACTCTGTTTGTATTGACTATATTTAATTTATTAGTTTCACTATTATAATTTTGTGAAAAGCACCTGTAGATGTCTTTCAAGGCACGTTAAACCCCTTAACGTCCATTGACAGACATAGCCCGTCATGGCTGGGTGTAAGTTCCCGCACCATGATGGACTATGCCCATCATGCATTTAAACTGTCACTGCAAATGCCTGGGTGCTGTTAACCCCCTAATTGCTGCGATCAAGTGCCATTGTAGCGTTCAAGAGGGAGGCACAGGGACGGGAGCTAACTCTGCCTTCAGATTGGTGTCCTCATGAAGTCATGGTGGAGCCTGATCATTGGCATGATGACCCAGGTTCGTCATAATGACCCCTTGGTCATCAAGCTATGGAAAGCATCTGAGAGCATGCTCACAACATTATGTCAGAAGCTTTCAACATATGTATAAGGCACTGCAATGCTAGTGCATTGCAATGCATTATACCTGTAACCAAAGTATAAAAAGTGAAAGTCCCATAAGGGACTAGGCATAAAAGAAAACATTTTTTAAAAAATATGTAAAAAAATAAAAAATAATAAAAATATTTAAAAAATCCGCTAATACACATTTTTATGTAAATTTTTTTTAGATAAACAAAACTGTACACATGCTTGGTATCGCTGCGTCTGTAAAAATCTGATCTATAAAAGAGTCTCACTAGTTAACCACTTCAGTAAATGCCATTAAAAAACACAAAAAAGTAGCAAATTATGCTTTATCATCATACAGCTTGGAAAAAGTGGAATAAAACGCGATCAAAAAGACAAATTTAAATAAAAATAGTATAACTGAAAATGCCATCTTGTCCAGCAAAAAACATGCCACCATATAGCTCCATCACCGGAAAAATATAAAAGGTATAGCTCTCAGAATAAAGCAATGCTAAAATAATTATTTTTTCTATATAAGTTTTATTGTGTAAAAATGCCAAAACATAAAAAAAGACATAAATGTGGCATCTCTGTAATCGTACTGACCCGAAGAATAAAGCTGCCTTATCAATTTTACCACACGCAGAACGGAGAATAAAAAATTCCTGAATTGCTCATTCTGCCTCCACAAAAATTGGAATAGAAAGTGATTAAAAATGTCATGTGCCCGAAAATGGTACCAATAAAAACATCAGCTCATCCTGCAAAAAACGAGCCATCACATGACTCTGTGGGCTGAAATATCGAAAACTTATAGCTACCAAAATATGGTGATGCCAAAACTTCTTACAAAAAAAGCAAAAAAAAACTTCTTACAAAAGTGTGTGACAGAAGCTAAACATAAAAAAGGATATAAACCTGGTATCTCTGTAATCGCAGCAACCCGAACAATAAAGTTGCCTTATTATTAAACCAATTCTTCATCTTTTGTGGATTTGATCATTTGGCTTCCCAAAGATCGCAGTAAGGCGATCACAGTGGTTTACCCCCATATATGGAGTATCAGCGTACTCAAGGCAAATTTCACAACAACTTTTGGAGTCCAATTTCTCCTGTTACCCTTGGGAAAATAGAAAATTTGGGACAAAAAGATAATTTTTGCAGAAAAAATATGATTTTTTTTATTTTCACTGCTCTACGTTATAAACTTCTGTGAAGCACTTGGGGGTTCAAAGTGCTCACCACACATCTAGATAAGTTCCTTAGTGGGTTTAGTTTAAAAAATGGTGTCACTTGTGGGGGGTTTCAACTGTTTAGAGCTCTGCCATGCACCCAAACAGTGGTTTACCCCCACATATAGGGTATCAGCATACCCAGGACAAATTGCACAACAAATTTTGGGGTCCAATTTTTCCTGTTACCCTTGGCTAAATAAAAAATTGTGGGCAAAATATCATTTTTTTGAAAAAATATGATTTTGTATTTTCACAGCTCTACGTTATCACTGCAACTTCTGTGAAGCACTTTGGGGTTCAAAGTGCTCACCACACAGCCAGATATGTTCCTTGTGGGGTCTAGTTTCCAAAATGGGGTCACTTATAAGGGGTTTCCACTGTTTAGGTACATCAGGGGCTCCCAAACGCGACATGGCGTCTGCTCTTGATTCCATCCAATTTTACATTTAAAATCTCAAATGGCGCGCACCTAAAGAGTGGTCTTCCTCCACACATGGGGTATCAGTGTACTCAGGAGAAATTGCACAACAAATATTGTATTTTGTTTTTTCCTGATACCCTTGACAAAATAAAAAAAATTGTGTCCAATTTTTGTGAAAAAAGTTAAATGTTCATTTTTTCCTTCCACATTGCTTCAATTCTTGGGACGCACCTGAAGGGTTAATAAATGTTTTGAATGTGCTGAGCACCTTGAGGGGTGCAGGTTTTAGAATGGTGTCATTTTGGGGTATTTTATGTCATATTGACTCCTCAAACTGACTTCAAATGTGAGGTGGTCTCTAAAAAAATGGTTTTGTAAATTTAGTTGAAAAAATGAGAAATCGCTGGTCAAATTTTAACCCTTTTAACTTCCTAACAAAAAAAAAATTATGTTTAAAAAATTCTGCTGATGTAAAGTAGACATGTGGGAAATGTTATTTATTAACTATTTTGTGTGACATAACATTCTGATTTAGGGGCATAAAAATTAAAAGTTTGAAAATTTACATTTCTTTCACAAATAAACAAGAAATTTTGAATAAGATTTACTACTATCATAAAATACAACTACCCTAGCCAAATTATCAATAGTAATGCTCACCACAAATTATGTACAAAAATCCAAGATCACCTCCAATTGGAGTACAGATCAACACCAGAGCATTTCAAATGGTAAAATATAATTACTTTTATTAATACAAATATCAAAACATTAAAAGACATACAAGTTTCCAAGATCAGTGCAAAAAGAGAGGGACCTGCAACTCCCATTATATGTATTTTTTTGCTGCATGGTATAGAACCTCATAGCTAATAAGCAATCAGTTGATGTATGCTCCTGGAAAGCTATACTATAAATATCTGCTGTTTACTCAAACATGCAGAGTATAATGACTACACAGCACAAGCTCATCGGCTCAGATAAACCAAAGTTATATAATAACATCCATGGTATACCTATGTAAACTAGTTAGCATTAAAGCTACTGAGGCCATTACCTGAATCCTGGCAGCGTTAATAGAAGTCCCCTGGGAGAAAAATCCCTCCACCCCGACATGCACGTTTCGCTCCCAGCTTCCTCTGGGGGCGTATCATAAAATACAATATGTCATGAAAAAACATTCTCAGAATCAGTGGGATACATTGAAGCTTTTCAGAGTTTTAACTACATAAAGTGAGTAGTCAGATTTCAAAATTAAGACCTGGTCATTAACCTACCTACAAAGTAACTTGGTCCTTAAGGGGTTAAGCACACGTCGCTTATAAGATGCGTCTTATTTGCTAAGTTATCTGCACCTATTAATGAATCAGACGCCTCCTACTTCACCTCGGCTCTTCATGGAGATGTCAGTTTTAATTATTCAGGGCCATTACTTTTAAGTCTCATAATCCATAAAATAGTTCTAATTATAAAGGATATATGCATCTACTCAAAGCAAGCATAGATTCCATTCATGGATTTCAAGGTGTAGCCGAGCTGTGGCTCTGGTTGCCGGCACTGATCCTGGCCACCTAAATGCCACAGTAATTAATGTTCAAATAAATAAACAAAAAAATTAAAAATGTTTAAACAATAAATGGGTATATTTATGTAAAAAAATACAAATTTAAAAACACATATTTGATATCAATGCATCCGGAACTACCATTTTTAAACCATTCAGTGAACTACATAAAAGAAAATTGATTGCAAAAAATGTGGCAAAAAATTATAATGCCAAAAAAGTGGAATAAAAAGTCAAACGTAAATAAAAATTGTATCACTGATAATGTCATCATGTCCTGCGAAAATTAAGCTGCAAAATAGCTCCCTTAGTGGAGAAATAAAAAGTTAACACTTTTTTATTTTACATTTTTTTTCTATAAAATAATTTTTATTGCGTAAAAGTGATAGTTAAAAAGAGCTCCAAAAGCTTATTTACATACAAATATATCACAGCAATAAATTGCTCATTAGTGCCAGTGCTAGTAAAAAAAATCACGTTCTAACACAAATAGTTGGTCATAGTTCCAAATAGGGTCCTCAGCACAGAGACAGGTGGTCAAAGACAGGATAAAAATGATGTTAAAAGTTAGGTTTTATACCCCTTTCTGTATATATCCATTGTTTGAAAGAGTACAATCAGACTAGCCGGATCGGATGGAGACAAAGCATAAAAAAATTACCATATATTTCAGATTATAAGACCGATTTTTTCCCAAAAATTTGTGAGGAAAATGGGGTGCGTCTTATAATCCGAATATAGCTTACCGTGGGGGGGTGACTGTGGTGGAGTGGGGTCATAGGAGGCAAGATCGCTGCAGCAGGAGGCCAGTGGTGAAAGCAGGAGTGGGGTGATGCCACAGGCCTCGGGCTGGGAGAGGGAGGTGTCCAGTGCAGTGAGGCTGCAAATCCCGGGCTGTCAGAAAATGTTGGCATTGAGCAGAATCTCCACATATCATCATTGATTTACCAGCAGGCAGCTTCAGGGAAAAGGCCGCCAGAGGTGACAAATGCGCAGATTCAGATCATTGCCCTACTCCTGCGCTAGCTTCCTGCAGCAGTGACCCTACTTCCTGTGTCCCCACTACAACACAGCTGGCTCCACTGGTCAGCTACCATAAAATCGGACTTCAAGACGAATCACCGTTTTATTAAAAATGTTTTTTTTTTATATTTTCCTCCACAAAATTACGGTCCCCACCGTCTTATAGTGCGCAAAACTTGATATATAAGTGTATTATCAATGCAATCCTACTGAGCCAAAGAATAAAGCTGTCTTACCATTTTTAGCATATGGTGTACGGCATAAAAAACAATTCCTGAATTGCTGGTTTTTGTTCATTTTGCCTCACAAAAATCAGAGTAGAAAGCAATAAAAAAAGTTATGTGCGTAAAATTCTACCAATAAAAATGTTTACTCGTCCTGCAAAAAACAATCCCTCATTTGACTCTGCTGGAAAAAATATAGAAAAATTATAGCTCTCAAAATATGGGAATGCAAAAGCTTTCTGGAGAAAAAAAACTTTTAGTGGGTGATAGTAGCCAAACATAAAAAAATATAACTCTGGCATCACTGTAATTTCACTGACCCGAAGAACAAAACTGTCTTATCAATTAAAAATGATCTGGCTCCCAAAGTTCACAGTAAGCTCATTTCACATATATCTTGTGATCTACGCTGAGCACTTGTCATGCTGTGACTGAACATTAATAGGGAAAGGGGTCCTGAACTGTCCCTAGCTATCCCAGCTTCCAAAGGTACCTCTAAAAGTAAAATAGTTTGGGCTACCAGCCTTATTGTTCTCCTGTTATACCCTAAGCTGTCACCTCCCCCTTCCTTAGGAGACCTGGGACAGAAATGCTAGTGTATAAACACATAAGACAAAGAGGGATAACAAAAAACAACTAACATGCAAAACTATCACCAAAGATAGAGATGTATATATAGAAGGGTAGGAAAATACAAACCAATGGAAATAGGAAAATGAGGAAATCATACACCCTAACAGCATGCAACAATCTCCAGCAGCAACAATGATCTTCTCAGCACAGTGACTCCAAAGAGGTAGGAAGTGAAACTTTCACTGGCGAGGAAGAGAAGGTCTGGCCAGATTTTATATGGGAGAGGAAATTGCCAGGTCAGGAAGAGCTGTGATGGTGCTGCAAGTTTCTAACCAGCATAGAAAGGGTCGTTAATTTCTTCAGTACCAAAGAAAATGAAATCAATTTAATATTAAACACACAGGCTAAATGGAAGATCTGCAATGCATAATACATAGTGATTCTCTAACACCAGAAATCCCTGGAGGACGTGACCAACTCATGACAGCACTTACACCATGGTTTCCTTGTAAATCTCTGAAATACATTATTCAGACATAATGTCATGGATGTGTCAGAGGCTGCAGACCGTTGCACTGCATCTGTCTGCAGAAGGTCTCAGCAGTTTGCTTTGCAGACTTCTGCCTGGTCCTTCTGACACTAGGACCCAGTGACCACCTCCCCTGGCTCTATTGGTCACACCTGGATCTGGGTGTTTATAAATCCCAACTTGCTGTTAGGAGTTGCAGGTGATATTTTCTATTTGCACTTCTCTGTTGAGGTTTGGAGCTGTAGCCATCTGTTAGCATCCTGTTTGGAGGGTGTCAGTGTTTCTCTCTGAGTCTACACAAGCTAAGTGTCTCCCTTGTTTCATTTATCCTAGCTATCTTAAGTGCTAGTGGGGTTCGACCAACATTTCCCCCTTCCTTCCCTAAGCAGGGTTCACCGCTAGGGTCTGACATGGGCTAGATATCCTGCTTGGCGATAGGTGCAGAACCTATTTAAGGTCTCTTAGGGCAGACAGGGTGATGTTAAATATGCCTAGGGGTCTCCACTCCCCGCTTCCCTAGTGTTTGGCCCCCTTACCCTTATCCCTGTGTGTTGCACTTAGTCTGTCCTACACTGTGCGTGACACATAACTCATAGCATAAAATTCTCTATAATAAGGCAAATGGATTCACTGTGGATTCTTTCTGGCAGATGATTCGGCCGTGTCCACCTTTTTAAACATGCTTCAAAGCACAGTCTGTGACAGTTTTCTGCAGCTTTGACAATAAGGACACCATTGATCAGATGCCAGGAGTAGTCCATAGTAACGCATTATGGTGAATGGATCTTTTGGGGGTTTCATCTGAGTCACATCATTTGGAGATTTAGATATAAACTGAGATGTAAGTGCTCAGAATAGAGCACAGGATAAATGTGATCCAAAATGTTATGTAAAATTTTCCCAATGATAGCTTTAACTCAACCCACAAAAATGTCAGGTCCATAATCTGTCACTTGAAGTATAGAAGGCATCCATGTTACTGGTAACAGAAAGGCTCTGAAAAAGCGCTCTGGCTGCTTTCCACCCAAAAGAAATCCGGTTAATTCTGCTTCTGCTCTCAAATCCAAATGCACCTTTTCTTTCTGACCACCCAGCCACATTTAGAGTTCACATGTCACCGGAAGCATCAGCTGGGCATAATGTAGAAGTGTTACAATGTACTGGGCATTACACTGGCAGTTTTGCAATTTTCACTCTGCAACATCTGCGGCTGCTTGTTCTGAAAAAAACCAATGGAATCATTACACCTGTAGACAAATTCCCAGAGGGGTGTAGTTTACAAAATGGGGTCACTTGAGAGGAGGTCCTGCTTTTTGGGCTTCTAAAGGCTCTGTATATTGAGTTTGCAAACTATTCTACTATAATTTGTTCTCCCAGAGTCAAATAGCGCTCCTTTCTGCCCAAGTCTTGCCGTGTGATTAAGCAGTACTGTACAAGCCCATATGGTGTATTGACACGTTAAGCAGAAATTGTGTCACAAATGGTAGTGCAATTTTTACCCATTTTCCAATGTAAAAATGTAAAATTTGGGTCTAAAACTAAATTTTTGTGGTAAAAATGTAATTATTTTTCTTCAATTCTCAATGGAATAAACTTCTGTGACACACTTTTGGTGTTCATAAGATCCCTGGACCCTTGGATGAAATCATTGAGAGGTATAGTTTGTAAAATAGGGTTACTTGTGGGGAATTCTGCTGTTATAGCACCTCACGGGCACCAGAAAACCGTAACAATCAAAATCTGCACTATAATAATGTACTTACAGTGGGGCAAAAAAGTATTCAGTCAGTCAGCAATAGTGCAAGTTCCACCACTTAAAAAGATGAGAGGCGTCTGTAATTTACATCATAGGTAGACCTCAACTATGGGAGACAAACTGAGAAAAAAAAATCCAGAAAATCACATTGTCTGTTTTTTTTTCATTTTATTTGCATATTATGGTGGAAAATAGGTATTTGGTCAGAAACAAGCAATCAAGATTTCTGGCTCTCACAGACCTGTAACTTCTTCTTTAAGAGTCTCCTCTTTCCTCCACTCATTACCTGTAGTAATGGCACCTGTTTAAACTTGTTATCAGTATAAAAAGACACCTGTGCACACCCTCAAACAGTCTGACTCCAAACTCCACTATGGTGAAGACCAAAGAGCTGTCAAAGGACACCAGAAACAAAATTGTAGCCCTGCACCAGGCTGGGAAGACTGAATCTGCAATAGCCAACCAGCTTGGAGTGAAGAAATCAACTGTGGGAGCAATAATTAGAAAATGGAAGACATACAAGACCACTGATAATCTCCCTCGATCTGGTGCTCCACGCAAAATCCCACCCCGTGGGGTCAGAATGATCACAAGAACGGTGAGCAAAAATCCCAGAACCACGCGGGGGGACCTAGTGAATGAACTGCAGAGAGCTGGGACCAATGTAACAAGGCCTACCATAAGTAACACACTACGCCACCATGGACTCAGATCCTGCAGTGCCAGACGTGTCCCACTGCTTAAGCCTGTACATGTCCGGGCCCATCTGAAGTTTGCTAGAGAGCATTTGGATGATCCAGAGGAGTTTTGGGAGAATGTCCTATGGTCTGATGAAACCAAACTGGAACTGTTTGGTAGAAACACAACTTGTCGTGTTTGGAGGAAAAAGAATACTGAGTTGCATCCATCAAACACCATACCTACTGTAAAGCATGGTGGTGGAAACATCATGCTTTGGGGCTGTTTCTCTGCAAAGGGGCCAGGACGACTGATCCGGGTACATGAAAGAATGAATGGGGCCATGTATCGTGAAATTTTGAGTGCAAACCTCCTTCCATCAGCAAGGGCATTGAAGATGAAACGTGGCTGGGTCTTTCAACATGACAATGATCCAAAGCACACCACCAGGGCAACGAAGGAGTGGCTTCGTAAGAAGCATTTCAAGGTCCTGGAGTGGCCTAGCCAGTCTCCAGATCTCAACCCTATAGAAAACCTTTGGAGGGAGTTGAAAGTCCGTGTTGCCAAGCGAAAAGCCAAAAACATCACTGCTCTAGAGGAGATCTGCATGGAGGAATGGGCCAACATACCAACAACAGTGTGTGGCAACCTTGTGAAGACTTACAGAAAACGTTTGACCTCTGTCATTGCCAACAAAGGATATATCACAAAGTATTGAGATGAAATTTTGTTTCTGACCAAATACTTATTTTCCACCATAATATGCAAATAAAATGAAAAAAAAACAGACAATGTGATTTTCTGGATTTTTTTTTCTCAGTTTGTCTCCCATAGTTGAGGTCTACCTATGATGTAAATTACAGACGCCTCTCATCTTTTTAAGGGGTGGAACTTGCACTATTGCTGACTGACTAAATACTTTTTTTCCCCACTGTATCTCCTTCTGAGCTTTCCACTGTGTCTCAAAAGTATTTCTTAATTACATATATTATAAATTACACAACAAACTGCGTGGTTCTTTTTTTTAATATATATTCGGGATCAAACAACATTTTAGTAGTAAAAATGCAATTATTCTTTCTTCACCGCAAAATGGTGTCACCATGCTCACTGCACCACTAGATGAATTCACTGGGAGTGTAGTTGTAAAATGGGGTCAGCAAAATCTGACCACATTCAGGGTATTGTACTCAGCAGAAATTGCACAACAAAATGTATGGACCATTTGTCCTGTTAACCTTTTGAAATTGAAAAATTTGGGGTAAAAATAATAATTTTGCCACGAAAATTTTTTTCATTTTCACGGCTAAACATTATAAAATTCTCTGAAGCACTTGTGGTTTTAAGGTGATCACCACTCCCATAGATAAATTATTTGAGGGCTGTAGTTTTCAAAATAGGGTCACTTGTGGGGGGTTTCCATTGTTTAGGCATATCGGGGGCTTTGAAAATATGTCATGGCGTTCGCTATCTATCTTAGCTAATTTTGCTCTCCAAAAGTCAAATGGTGCTCCTTGCCTTCTGAGCCTGCTGTGTGTCCAAACAGTAGTTTTCCATCATATATGGGCTTTAGGCATACTCAGGAGAAATTGCACAACAAATTGTATGGTCCATTTTTTCCTTTTACCCTTGTGAAATTTGGGGCTAAATCAACATTTTTCGGAGAAAAAGTAAAATTTTCATTTTTTTTCCATCCACATTGCTAGAATTCCTGTGGAGCTCCTGAAAGGTTAATAAACATTTTGACTGTAATCTTGAGAACTTTGAGGGGTGCAGTCTTTAATTTGTTGACACTTTTGAGTATTTTCTGTTTTATAGGCCCCTCAATGCCACTTCAAATGTCATGTGGTTGGAAAATTAAGAAATTGCTGATCATCTTTTAACCTTTTTACATTCTTAACAAACAAAACAATTAGGCTTAAAAAATGATGTTGATGAAAATTAGAAATATTAAACTATCTGGTTTAAGGGTATAAAGATTAAAAGTTTGAAAATTTAAAAAATTTCAACATTTTAGCCAAAATTCTGATATTTTCACAAATAAGCACATAAAATATTTGCAAAAATTTACCACTAACATAATACATTAAGTGTTCCAGATAAAATAAAGCTGATCAGAGTTGTAAAATTAGGCCTGGTCAGGAAGATGAAAACAGGCTCATGGGTGAAGGGGTTAAATAAATCTTTAAACAAATTTGTTGCACTTGCTTCTTTTAATTAAGTTGCTCTTTTTATTATTACATTGGCATAAATCAGTCCCATAGGTCTGCATAATTTACGGATTGAATACAGGCTAAAGAATAGTGGATCTAACACTATTGAATCACGCAGATTTTACTGGAAAATTCAAAGTGCAGCAAAGTTATTGCTTATGAACTGAATGAATCAGCATTGTAAATATATATTTCAAATGGAAAAAACCTAACCTCAATGAAAGTCCTAACCCAGAGTGAACACTGGGCCAGAGATGCTTTGTGACAAAGGTGCGAAAATCTGGACAGTGGACAGAGAGGAGGTGGCAAAATCAGAAAGGTGGGCTATGAGCTATGTGTTTTTTTTCCTTTTTAACATTTTCCTGGCCCTCTACTGTTTAGCAAATTGGTGGGAAGCAAATCGTAAAAAAAATCTGTATTCTTCAGATTGCAGACTTTTGTAAGACTCGAGTAGAATTCAATTCTACTCGAATAAATTCAACCATCTCTTATGAAGACCAATGTCTCTTTGTGTTAACAGGTTGCCATATAGACTACCCCTTTCCATCTATCCAAATCTCTTTTTACTAATTAGCAATGGTATTAATGTTATGGGGGTGGAGGTTGCAAAAAACATTTTGCAGCCAATTTTGACATAAAAAAAATTTCTGCAAAAACACAATTTTATATCACTACTTGGTTTACAAAAATGCAATCTTATAAAAAAAAGTTCCCTGTTTTAGAAGACAAGTTAAGAAAGTAAATGTGGAGGGGTTCAATTCCACGTTGGGCACCAAAGCAAAGCCTATTTCCAGGTATGGACTGGGGCTGAAATTCAACCCCGGCCCTTGAAATCACACAGGCCCATTCTGTTCCTGTCCCCAAGATGAGATATATTTCGAAGGCCGGGTTCATACTGCATTAAAGCAGTCCAGTCAATGCATAGCATTGACAGGCTGCGTTAACACTATAGCATAACGCGATTGCGTTATGCTATACCGCTAGCGCACATGCGTCATCTGCGCTAGCGGTGACGGACCCTCGGACGCTGCAGCCCGCATCTGAGGGTCCATCAAAGAATGACGGCTCATCACTAGTGCATGCCGATTATGGCAAGCGTTGGCAATGCACCCGATAATGAGGGTTAATGGCAGCGTTAATGGATTGACGGATTGCATTACATCGCGTTATGCTGCAGTGTAACGCAATCCGTTAAACAGACTGCATTAACACAGTGTGACCACAGCCTAATATTACCCTGGATGGTGGAAAGCAAGATTTAATACAAGACCAATATTTCTAATGATGCCCATGGCCTGCTGTGATACGTGACGGAGTCAGCAACTTTGTGCTCCATCACAACTCTTAACAATATGGGTGTCTTGAGAACACCGATTCTGTTAACAGCATAGCAGACAAGGCATCCCACAAACAAACAGGCCCTTCTGGTATTTGCCAGAATTGCCAGATGGCCAGTCTGGCCATGCCTATTTCTCATACAAGAAAACTCCTGTCCCACTCCTTTTCTACCTTTATTACTGCAATGCAGTCAGTGTATAATGCGTATCACGCAGTGTACAGGCTTGATTCACACTTTTTTCATGCTACATGTACAGACCGCAATTCCAGAACAGATCACAGGTCTCCTAATCTGAGAGTGTAAAGACATGCGAGTCCAGGACAATATAAAGAGTTATTCCTTTGTAAACTTGCATTGTCTTAGTTAGCTGAGATACAGTCCTGTTTCTTCAGGTATAATTAAGCATTGCATTATTCTGCACAATAAATTTAATTTGAAATATGTTAAAAGCCTTGTCTCATTGCTGTTGTAAATAAGAATATTGTTCCTATTATATTTGAAATGCCATTATCCCTCTTTTAGATTAACTGCATTTTTTGAATTAAATACAACTCATCTCTGACCCAACACTGAGAGCAACCTTGTGACTTTCACATCAGAGATTGATAAATTAACTTTCAACAGTAAAGCGGTGCATATTGTCCTTCATTACACACATTGTTGCAGAAAAGTTCTTCTTTTAACTTTCCCCAAAAAAAGTTAAATAAAAAAGACATCTTTCTGATTATTTGTCTCTTATCCTGACCTTGGGATTGTTTTGTGCATTCCACCTCTGTCTCACTCCTTGGATTAGACACCCAGCTCTGACCAATGGTTTGTCCTTTTAATACATCCGTGTCTCATCTTGACTGGTTTCTTTTGGGGTAAAAATAAAGAACAGGGAGATTTCATACACAGCACTTACAACTCCCCATCCCTTTTAGGTCAGTGCCAAACCAGTTTTGTACTGCAAAATCTGCTGGCAAATGCATTTTAAAGTAAAATAAGTAGCTGCCAGACACAGAGAAAACAAAACCTTACAAAAGTGAAGAGAGGGCGGTGGAAAATGAAAATAGCTTTCCATTAGAGAAGCTTCTACTGGGTCATGAACAGTGCACAAATAAAATGAAGCCTGACTCACCTGGTGTCCAAAGGAGGGCTTGTCTTGGCTCAGACAGAGAGCCTCACAGCATATGTTGTGCTCTCACAGGACTTGTAGTACTTCCCTGAACTCTAGAGAGGTGCTACTAAACAGCCAATCAGTAAATGCAAAATAATCACAAGTCCCTGAATTTAGTAGAACTAGAAATAAAGTTCTTTAAATTTGATTTCAACTTGCAATGACTCAGAAAAGATCATTCCGATAGCATGGAGGCGGTCAGAAATAGGAGCGCCAGCCGTGCGTTATTTAAAAATGCAGCTCCAGCCAGGTACCTCATGAGAGGAAGCGGTGACAGTTCTGAGTTGTATCCTGGTCACAACAGAGCGCAAGGAAGGGAGAGGGTGAATTAAAATCTTCTTTTTATTAGTGCATGATCCACAACGCGTTTCAACAGAAATATCTGTCTTCCTCAGGTGGCAGTACACAGATCACATGAGGGGGCAGGCATTTAAAGGGGTGGTGACCAATGGGGGAGAGACAGGTGATTAGTAGGTCAAGACAATTAAAACATGCTGTATCAAGAAAAACATGGTAAAAAGTTAAAAAATTATATATCAGATACAATAAACAATCAATATTACTGCAATCATTAAAAGTAAAGGTAAAAATATACTAAAATAAAATAACAAACTAGGTACGCTAGCACCAGAAGGGCTAAACCTAACGATTGAGAAACCCATTTGATAGTCAATGTGTATTTTATCATGCACTAATAAAAAGATTTTAATTCACCCTCTCCCTTCCTTGTGCTCCATTGTGACCAGGATACAACCCAGAACTGTCAGAAAAGATCATTGTTAGAGATTAAAGGCTCGTTTGAAAAATTGACTTTGCCAACTTTTCTAAATTTTTTCCTAAAAATTTGATTTACGGCAAATACATTTTAAAGAAACTCAATCCTAGAAACCTTCTAAGTACAAGTCGAAGAGAGAAGACAGAGAAAGATAGAGAAAAAGAGGGCCCCACTGACCATAAGAGCTTATACTCTACAGGAGAGAGAGACTTATCTAGTTACTCTGGAGTTGGAAAATGACTCAGTACAAATTGTGCTCCACTGGGAACCACTGATCTGTGATGGCTCCATTACCGACATCAGCTGTACAATGAATGATAATTTGTTAGATGTCATGCAGGTCATTATGGGGCAACGCACAAGGCCACGAATAAAGGCATTAGTCCGCTCTCTGATACTTCACCATTGTGGGAAAAAGTGTCTGGCACATTTTGCAAACTGTCAATCGAATCTCGAGGAGTTTGAATTTGCATGTAAGTGCAAATTTCAAGAAAATCAACTTGAACGCCATCTTTTGTGCATCAGTCCCTTTGTCTCTAATCATTGTAAGTTGAAAATGTGACCATTGTGACCTAAAAAGCAGCATTTTATAGGCTGAGTAACACAAAAAAGAATGTGCTATCCAAGTGAAAACCAATCTATACAAAGCTCTCTTCATGTAATACATTTATTAAAGAGCTTGTCTCAAGTTCTTAAATTGTTAAAATGGCAAAATGCTTGTTAAGACAACAACTTTACATTTTACTGCTTTTTAAAAATCCTCTCTGCTCTCTTGAATGTAGGAATTTTTTATTTGATATTTTACAGCTCATTGCCTATGTCATCAGCCGCCTTGGAGTCCTTGAAGGCATGGTTTCTGGGCAAAGAGCGTGCTTTTTGCTTTAGAGCCTGCAATCACTGTTCTGAAGCTGGCAGGATTGCCTGGTATCCCCTGAACTTCTATAATGCAGAGGAAAACTGACTATTTTAGCGGCATGGACCATCCACACATCCATGCCACTGGGTTCAACTGTCAATCCTAAGGAGTGCACTGCCCCAAGTAACCAGGAAGCCAAGATGCTCAAGAGCAGTGCACAACTGAAGGAAGAGGATCAAAAAACATTTTTTTTATAAAATGAATGCAAAACTATTTACAGCTTTCAGTTAATTACTTAGTTGAGGTTATTTTCAGCCTCATATTTGTAGATACATCTCTTGGAATTTTCCCACAGGGGTAGACGACAGTCATATTTACTTACATTACTTACACTATGGTTCAGTGGTTAACACACCTGCTGCACAGCACTGAAGCCATGATCCATGTTCACTCAAATGCAACATTTGTATGGAATTTGCATGTTTTCCCAATACTTCAATTTAGATAAGATAATTACGTATTTGTCAGGAGTCTCAATTTTGCTTTGACATTTCTGGGATATGGACAGCATTGAGGAAATTTTACACAAAGTTCAGGGTACTGCCTGGAGTTGGGGTTTAAATTTACAAATTTGGACATTAAAATATTGTTGGATGTAAGTAGAATCCTGTGAAATTGGCCTTAGTGTGCTGTGTCTCACAAGTTGATACCAGGGTACAGTGGATTTTTTATATCCAAGAGATCACAGGAAAAAGTGGCTTATTGTCAATATGTTTCAGAGTCCATCTGACTCCTTCCTTAGGACACCACAAATGACTCACATAATGACAAGAGATGGGCAAACTCGAAAAGTAAATTTTGGAGACCGTATCCAACAAAAATTTCAGCATGAGGAAGACCGGCAGTTCTGATTGGCAGTAAGATTATTATCACCCATCAGAGTGAGGTGGCTCCCATGCTGCTGCCCGTAGGTGTGACAGGAAGTAAATGTTTACCTCCAGTAACAAAAGCATCGTCTGATGGGAGTATTACTTTCATCAGCCTATGCCTGTTGTCGCTGATAACAGCAAGAGCAGGTAGCGGCTGATGGGAGTATTCTTCAGCCAGCACCTGCACTACAAGTAAATAAATTAAATATATTTTTGAAAACCAGCCAGACAAAACTGATAGTAATGGGCTGCAACCCTCATGGTTGGTTATCAAGAATCGAAGTGTCCTCACACTTTTTTTCTTTTCCAATATTTCTATTGCCCTCACACTTTTTTAATTATTTAAATAAATAATTAAAAAAACAGCATGGGGTCCCCCATTTTGACAACCAGCCAAGCTAATGCATTAAGCTGACTAGCAGTGACATCATCATGAGTTTGCCACAGGTCACTGAGGCTGCATTCTCAGCCAGGCCAATAACCTGTAGTGACCTCAGTGAGATCACTGCTAGCATCCTGAGAAAAGTCTCACAGTGCAGAGCTGAGCTTAGTGAGTTTGCTGCAGTTTGCTGTGAGAAATTTCTCACGGTGAACTGCTATTAACTCACTAAGCTCAAGGCTGCACCGTGAGACTTTTTCTCAGGATGCTAGCACCTGAGAAACACATAGCTGCATTTTTCAGCTTTTTTTTGGACTTTCTCATTGCTTTCTAAGGTGAAAACAATCTGAAAGCACTGACATGCTGCAGTTTTCAAAAACAGCAGATTTCCAATTTAGTCAGGAATAAAAAAAAATTGTATGATGAGATTTCTGGAGTTTGATAGCTTTTGCCAGTACTGTAAAAAACTGCTTTTTATTTACATAAAACATACTGCAGAAAAGCAACGTGTGAACTTAGCCTAACACTATAATTTTGTTCAAGCAGAAGAAATATTGCTCTTTTGTCTGGACAAAACTGAAAAGGCTGCAGCCGATCAGTGGTCACTGGCTTGCCGCAGTGGTCATGTGAGTCAAGCTGGAGATCCACAGCTGAAAGCAAACCAACAGCACCAGTATAGGAGGTAAGAATAGATTTTTTTAAACTTTATTCAGCCCCCTGATGCCATTGAAAGGAGTTTGACCAGTAGGGACAACCTAGACACAATATAAAATTTGAGATTTTTTTCTTTGTTGACAACAGACAATAATCTGTTCATTAACAAATGGTAGTCGAGTTATACGATATTTCTTACAACGGCTTTATGACTATATACAGTATATTACCGTGTTGTAACTTTTTCAACCTAATGATTTGGAAAAATAAAGGCTTAATATAAGAGGTTATTTTTCTAGATAAAGATATTGCAGGATTGTATCTCTTTCTTATGTAAGACACCATTCGCATAAAAGGATTAGGGAAAATCTACACATGCTTTGGTCAAATTGATTCACTGGTTGATCTTCATTTGTCAGGAGTATTAGAAAACTTACTATGACCTTTTACATCGATCCCCAGTGTCCTTCCTCATCTTCGTGAAGACGTGGAGTCTGCACTCGGAATTACTCTCTCAGGAGGGTTACGGAAAGTAGATTTATAGCCTAGTTTTGTGTGGTAAACTAAACAACTCCTCTGTTTAATTGTGCATCTTAATTATGAATACCACAAGGAATAGCATATCAATGGTGGTATTACAATTTCAGTACAGCATGAGATGCCTTCCCACAGATTACTCAGAACAACTAAGTGCCAACATATAATGTTTAATTGGCTGATTTACATTTATTAGAATTTTAAATAATAAAAACTGAGAAAAAGTCACTTATTATGCACGGTGCAGGATTATTTTTCCAGTGTGGAAAGTCATGTTTTCATAAACATGCTTGCTTGCAAATTTACGGTATATAAATGATATGATTGATGGAATACGGAAATGTGGCCGTGTAATGGTCACATATAGAATACTCTGGTTTCATTGATGAATGAATGAAAATGTACGATTACAGGTCGAAAATAAAAGGTCTACAATATCCAGAACTAAAACTGAAAACAGGCATTCTCTATGATTAAGGGCGAAGTTGACGCCAGAAATGCGTCACAGTGTGTTTTACTAACAACCTTGTGAAACTTTTGATCTTTATGGAAATTAAATAAAGCTTGAAGATTTTATTTGGATTTGCCTATCTTGCTTCATTATTTCTATAGATGAAAGCAGGCATTGTAGAAAAATCTATGTGCAATGTACAGACAAATGGAAATGAATGCATTTATGATGTATATGTATATATTTTCTTATTATTATTCTTATTCTTATGTCGCCCTTTATTCCAGTGTGCTGTACATATGAAAACAGGGCTTATAATGCACAAATAGTTAAAAATACATAGCAAGGTACAAAAATGATAACTAAGTGACAGACCAGAAGAATGCAAGAAATGTCCCTAGCTGTAACAGCTTACAATATTCAGAGTTAACTCGCACATACAGTATATATACAGTGGGGAAAAATTAGTATTTCATGCACCACCACCTTTGCAAGTTTTCCCACTTACAAGAATGGAGAAATCTGTAATTTTTCTCGCACATACACTTCAAATGTGAGAGACGGAATTTAAAATTAAAAAAACAAATTTTTTTTCCATAATTAAATTGCATTTTATTGCATGAAACAAGTATTTGATCACCTACCACCCAGCAAGAATTCTGGTTCTCAGACCTCTTAGTTTTTCTTTAAGAAGCCCTCCTATTTTGCACTCATTATCTGTATTACTTGCACTTTTTTAGCTTGTTACCTGTATAGAAGATACCTGTCCACACACTCAATCAATCTCACTCCAACCTCTCCACCATGGCCAAGACCAAAGAGCTGTCAAAGGACATCAGGGACAAAATTGCAGACCTGCACAAGCACCCATACTTCAGGGGTGCTTTTCAGCAAAGGTGACAGGACAACTGCACCATATTAAAGGGGGTTGGATGGGGTCATGAATCACAAGATTTTGGCTAACTGCCTCCTTCCCTCAGTAAGAGCATTGAAGATGGGTCAAGGATTGGACTTTCAATATGACAGTGACCCAAAACACACAGCCAGGGCAACTAGGGAGTTCAAGGTCCTGGAGTGACCTAGCCAGTCTCCAGACCCGAAACCAATAGAAAATCTTTGGAGGGAGCTGAAGCACAATGTTGTCTAGTGACAGCTTTGAACCCTGAAAGATCTGGAGAAGATCTGTACTGTATGGAGGAGTGGGTCAAAATCCCTGCTGCAGAGTGTGCAAACTTGATCAAGAACTACAGGACATGTCTAACCTCTGTAATTGCAAACAAAGGTTTCTGGACCAAATATTAAGTTTTGTTTTTCCATTGTATCAAATACTTATTTCATGCAATAAAATGCAATTTAATTATTTAAAACACAAGCAATATGATTTTCTGGATTTTTTTTAAAGATTCTGCCTCTCACTGTTGAAGTCTACCTATGATAAAAATGACAGACCTCTCCATTCTATGTAAAACTTGCAAAATCGTCAGTGTATCAAATACTTCAGCTCTAGACTTTAAATATAAACAGTGGCAGACACAGACAAAAAAGGATCCCTGTGCAAGAACAAAATAAAAAAAATGAAGGAACCATTTAATCATACAGTAAAACTGTTGTAAGCAGTATTAATGGTGCACAAAACTGCATGTGAACACTACCCAGACTGTTGATGCAATAAGCCCTAGGATCCTCCTGGTGCAAGACTATGGAGCAAGTGTGCACCCAATTCCTGGATGAGGAAGGTATTGATACTATTTACTCTACCTATTATTCTCCCATTGAGAACCTCTGGGATGTATCAGTGCACCCAATATCTCCAAGTAGCACTACAGACTGCTCAGGAACTTAGTGATGCCTTGATTCATGTTTGAGAGGATATGATTATTATCATTTATTTTAAAGCATGAATATTTCCAGGATATTGTACATGTGAAGAGGGTTTACATGCAAACAGCATAAATAAAATACAAGTAAAATCTACAAATCAGCAATTACAGACTAGCAAACAGGAAGAGCAGACCCTGACCTCATGAGCATATAATCTACACCTGCTATCACATAAGGTGTATGCCCAGACTTTGTACAGGTATATGAGAGTCATGTACACCACTGAGTGACTTTTTGAGTTGCTGTGATAAAATCTACAAAAATTGGATTCAGATGTGATTTCAATTTTTTACTTTAATTTTAGGAGGAATTTGGAATCCAGTCTTAATTTGACTGATGATTTTAGTTCCATTGATTGCTAATGCATCATTTGGGGGTTTTTTTAGATCCAATGTGTAGTTTAAGTGTTTCCTTAATTAATTTAATTTAATCATTTTAATTTAATTAATCAGAAAACTAATTTATTAAGGTGGATTTACACTACACGATCACAGGATCATTGGGAATGAGGGTTCCTAGGAACACTCTTTTGCCAATATTAGTGCAGTGTAAACAGGCTGCCAACCACCCGTTGAAGGCTGGAGTCACACTGCCGTATTTCTCCTGTGATAATCGTATCATAGAATCATAGAATCGTAGCGTTGGAAGGGACCTCCTGGGCCATCTGGTCCAACCCCCTGCTCAAAGCAGGACTCACTAAATCATTCCAGACAGATGTCTGTCCAGCCTCTGTTTGAAGACTTCCATTGAAGGAGAACTCACCACTTCTCGTGGCAGCCTGTTCCACTCATTGATCACTCTAACTGTCAAAAAGTTTTTTCTAATATCTAATCTGTGTCTCCTCTCATTCAGTTTCATCCCATTGCTTCTAGTCTTTCCTTGTGCAAATGAGAATAAAGATGATCCTTCTACAATGTGACATCCCTTGAGATATTTGTAGACAGCTATTAAGTCTCCTCTCAGTCTTCTCTTTTGCAAGCTAAACATTCCCAAATCCTGCAACCTTTCCTCATAAGACAGGGTTTGCAGACCGGTCACCATTCTGGTCGCTCTTTTCTGAACTTGCTCCAGTTTGTTGATGTCTTTTTTAAAATATGGTGCCCCAAACTGGACACTGTATTCCAGATGAGGTCTGACCAAAGAGGAGAAGAGGGCAATAATGACTTCATGTGATCTAGACTGTATGCTTCTGTTAATACATCCTAGAAGTCATGGTTTGATCAGAGTTCTTGCCCTGCACTCACAGGGTTAAATGTACGTGGCCTCTTTCTGGATCTGGGAGGGGTATTTATACTTACTCTTTACCTGGGTTCTCTGTCAGCTATGCTGTTATTCTGGCTGTGTGTCTGACACCCCTGGTGTGCTTATACATTGCAATGCTTGTTTCCTTCCCATGTGTGAGCCGGTCCATCCCCTCACTCTGTACTCTGTCTCTCGTTTTGGTATAATTGTCTTTTCCGGTTCTGACCTCCTGGCTTGGCTATTGTTACTCCATTACAGTTTGTCCCTATTGTAGCGTCTATTTCCTGTTCTGGTTTTCTGATCTATTGCTACGTCCCAACTATTCATTCTGTCTAACCCTTTGGTACTGTCATGTGATCTCGTGCTTTGACCTCGGCTTGATCTGGTTTCTGTCTCTGTCTATGCCCCTTAGTAACATTGTCAAGTAGTTACCTTTCTAGGAGTTTCCCTGCAGCTCCTTGCTCTGTGGAGCTTAGGCCATGCCCCCAGCAGTCACGTGCTTCAGGTCCTATGAACCTGGAGCATGCATCGCCACCACTGCTGTCCCGCACCGCAGGTATCTTTGTGCACAGTTTTTGCACTCAAGACACGTGCACTGGCTCAGTGAGCAAGTGAAGTGCGGTGTTCCTGACATTATAGCTGACCCTAAAACATTTAAACGAGGTTTGCACTTTTTTTTCCTTGAGTCATGGATCTGCTGCATGCTCTCTCTGAGCAAGTGAATAGCCTCACTCAAATGATGCAAAGCCTGTCTGTGGAGCAGCGAACCCTGGCTCAGTCACAGCAACAGGTTCAGAGGGAGGTAGCTAATGCCATGCAGGGTTCTTTTCTTTCTGGGGCCCGGGGTGAGGGTACCCCAGATGTTTCCTTAATCTCCCCAGAATCACCTGTTAAATTACCTGACTTTTTCTCTGGGGATAAAAAAACATTTAAGGTTTTTAAGGAGGGGTGCAAACTCTTCTTTTCGTTAAGGCCACCCACCTCTGGGGAGGAGAGTCAGAGGGTTGGGGTCATTATGTCTTTGTTAAGGGGCTCCCCTCAGGCTTGGGCTTTTTCCCTTCCCCCTACCTCCCCTGAGAGAATGTCAGTGAATGCATTCTTTGAGGCCCTCGGGCATATCTACGATGAACCCGATCATGTGAGTCGAGCCGAGGATATGGTGATGAGTGTGTGCCAGGGGAAGCACTCGGCCGAGTGGTTCTGCTCTGAGTTCAGACGCTGGGCAGCGGAGGTCTCCTGGAATGATGCTGCCATCCGGGTTTGTTCTGTAGAGGCCTGTCCGAATGTTTGAAAGATGCCCTAGCCCTTCATCCTCCACCAGATTCTTTGGAGGATGTTATGATCCAGGCTGTCCGCATGGACCATAGGCTGCGGGCGAGAGGGGTCATGCTGCAGGAGACCCCTTTATTCTCCAATCTGAGAGACTCTGCATCTAGTCCCGAGCCCATGGAGGTTGGTGCCACGTCATTGAAGGAAAAAGAGAGGAGACGCCTTTAAAACAACCAATTGTGCTTTTACTGTGGATCTGCTGGACATTGGAGAAGGAACTGTCCTTCTTGCCCTTCTTCAGTGAAGCCGTCAGGAAAACGACTGAGTCTGGGTAACAATCGAAGAGGTTGCCCAGACTCCCAGGTACCCTTTTCCTCACTTACTAAAATTCTGCTTCTGGTGGAACTAGAACTTACAGGCGGTCCGGTTGTGACTACCGCCTTTGTTGACTTTGGTTCTTCTATTAATCTGATCGACGCCAAAGTTGTGACTTTTCATAAGATAGGGACAGTCAGATCCTGTTAAAATCATGGCAATTGATTCTTATCCTATCACCCAGGAAGGAATTTGTTTCATGACTGATACCTTTTCTCTGAAAGTGGATTCCACTCACGTGGAAAAATTAAGGTGTTTTGTTCTAAATAATCTGCCGGCTGGACTGGTACTGGGTATGCCTTGGCTTCAACGCCACAATCCTACTATTGACTGGTTTACGGCGGAGATCATTCAGTGGGGTTGTATGGCTAACGGTCTATGTTGTAACTTGACAACTCTTGTCACCCCAGTGAAATCTGTGTCAGTGTCGTCTGTCGATCTGGAAGGTATTCTGGAGTACCTGAAAGATTTTGAAGACGTATTTTCTGAAAGTGAGGCTGAGGCGCTACCACCACATAGACCTTTTGATTGTGCCATTAATCTAGTCCCTGGAGCCAAGTTACCCAAGGCTCGTCTGTTCAATTCTGTCCGAGCCAGAACGTCTAGCCATGAAGGAGTACATTACCGAGAGTCTCCGCAAAGGGCATATTAGGCCTTCTGTTTCACCTGTGGCAGCAGGCTTCTTTTTTGTTAAGAAAAAAGAAGGTGGTTTGCGGCCATACCTCAACTTTCGGGAGTTAAACAAAATTACTGTGAAAAATACATACCCTCTCCCCCTAATTCCTGATCTATGTAACCAACTTACCGGGGCAAAGTGGTTCTCTAAACTGGATTTACGTGGGGCATATAACCTTATAAGAGTCCGGGAAGGGGACGAATGGAATACAGCATTCCTGACGACTGAAGGGCTGTTCAAAAACTTGGTTATGCCCTTTGGTCTCACCAACGCTCCTGCTGTTTTTCAGAATTTTATTAATGTAATTTTCTCTGATTTAATTGGTCATTTTGTGGTTATCTATTTGGATGACATTCTGGTGTACTCGGTGGACAGTCAATCTCACTTCACCATTTGCGGATGGTTCTCATGAGACTGAGGGAGAATCATTTGTATGCCCAGTTGGGAAAATGCTCATTTTTCATGCAAGAAGTATCTTTTCTGGGGTTGATTGTGTCAGGGGAGGGGTTCCACATGGATCCTAAGAAGGTCCAGGCTGTTACAGATTGGGTGCAGCCTCATGACTTGAAAGGGTTGCAGCGATTTTTGGGCTTTGCTAACTTTTATAGGAAATTTATTAAGGGCTTCTCACAGGTGGTAAAGCCTCTAACGCATCTCAATCTCAAGGGAGCGGATGTAAAAAATTGGTCTGTAGCTGCAAAAAATTCTTTCATGACATTAAAAAAGTGCTTTTCTTCAGCCCCTGTATTGGTACAACCCGACCCATCAAGACCTTTTGTCGTGGATGTTGACGCCTTGGAAGTAGGGGTGGGGGCAGTTTTGTCTCAGGGCCCTCCTACCCTTACTAATCTGAGGCCTTGCACATTCTTCTCTAAAAAATTTTCCTCTGCCGAGAGAAATTACGATGTCGGCAATAGAGAGTTGTTGGCGGTAAAGTTGGCTTTTGAAGATTGGAGGCATTTCCTGGAGGGGGCCGTTCATCCCATTACAGTCATCACTGATCACAAAAATTTTGCCTATATCGAGTCTGCCAAGAGATTGACCCCCAGACAGGCTCGGTGGGCACTTTTTTTTTCTCGATTTCAGTTTACCATCACATTCCGCCCGGGATCTAAAAACATCAAGGCTCATGCCTTAACCTGAAGCTTTGATTCGGTGTCCCCTCCAGAACCTCCCTCCTCCATTCTTTAGCCAGGAGTAGTGGTGGCCGAAATCTCATCAGAGTTACAGAGAGGGATTTTGGAGGCCCACGCTCGGGCTTCGGGTGGTCAACCCCAGGGTAAATTGTTTGTACCGGAACGTTTCCGTCTCGGACTTATGCAGAAATTTCACGATTCTATGTTGAGTGCTCATCCTGGGATTGCAGCTACCCGGGGGGCAATTGCGAGGGGTTTCTGGTGGCCCTCTATGGTAACAGACATTAAAAAGTTTGTGACTGCATGTGGGGTGTGCGCTCGTTCTAAAAGTTCTCAGGTCCAGCCGGTCGGGGAGTTGGTGCCTTTGCCTATTCCAGATAGACCATGGACGCATTCGTCCATGGATTTTAACACAAATCTTCCTCCTTCCAGGGGCAACTCGGTGATATGGGTGGTGGTGGATAGGTTTTAAAAACAAGACCACTTTGTACCTCTCCCCGCGCTACCATCTGCTGAAACCCTGGCCCGCTTATTTATGCAGCATATAATTCGGTTGCATGGAGTGCCTATGAATGTGGTGTCAGATAGAGGGGTACAGATTGTGGCCAGGTTCTGGAGGGCTTTTTGCAAAAAGCTGGGGAATTCATTGTCCTTCTCCTCTGCCTATCACCCAGAGTCTAATGGACAGATGGAACGCACGAACCAATCGTTGGAGCAGATTCTGAGATGCTTGGCCTCTTCCAGCAGGAGGACTGGTGTGAGGTATTGCCCATGGCAGAGTTTGCGTTCAACGGTCGTGTGAGTCAATCTACTGGGAAGTCTCCCTTCCAGATCACCTATGTGTTTAACCCACATTTTGGAGAGTTTTCCCGCATGGATTCAGGTTGTCCTGAGGGTGCGACACAGCGTCTTAGAATTCTTTGGAGGGAGGTTCAGAGGAATATTTCCAAGGCCCAGGAAAACTATAAGCGGTTTGCTGACAGGAGGAGGGGGCCAGGTCCAACATTTGCAGTAGGGGAGAAGGTGTGGCTATCCACCCACAATATCAAGCTTAAGATACCATCTATAAAGCTGGGCCCCAAGTTTATTGGCCCATACAAAGTTGTGGAGGTTGTTAACCCAGTAGCCTACCGACTGCAGCTGCCCATCTCCTTTAAAATTTCTGATGTCTTCCACAGGTCCCTGTTAAAGCCTGTGGGGATGGTGAGAGAGGATCCCTCATCAAATGCTCCACCAGTATTGTTGAGCGATACCTTCTGATATCGGGAAATATCGGATCGGATTGGATCGGACCGATACCCAAAAAGTATCGGATATCGCCGATTCTGATACCGGAAACCAATGCAAGTCAACGGGACAGAAATATCGGAATTAAAATAAACCCTTTCTTTCCTTGTAGGTTAATTCTACATGAAGGAAAACAACTAAGAATAATGTAGAATGTATTGGGGGAGGTGGAGGAGACATTAAAGGCATAGAGGTTTAGCCCAATCAAATGGAATAGCAGGAATAAATTTTTTTTTAAGACGTTCGGAGTTACAAAGATATTGACTATGTTAACCTTTTTTCTATTTTGTCAGATATGTATGTTTCACTACTTCCATGCTCTTCACCTTCTTTTTTACTTCTCCCACACTTTCTCCTTCATGATCCTCAGCAGCAGCAGCAGCATCTTTTTCATCAACTTCTTCACCTTATTCATCTTCTTCTTCTTCTTCACCTTCTTCCTATTATTCTTTTTTTACATTCTTCATATTCTTCTTATTCAACTATTATTCTTCTTCATAATCTACTTCTTCATCTTCTTCCTATTCTTCTTCTTCATCGTATTCTTATTTGTGACAGGCATTCCTGTAGTTGTTATCTATAAAAGTTTGAAGATTACACCTTCCGTTCTGCCTGTCACAAAAGATTTACAACAGGATTTGTCCGCATTCAGTTTGGCCTGCAGCAGCAGGCATTTTCCAGGGGCACTACGAGGAGGAACGGACTCACCCCCATACACTGCTTAGTCTTCTTCTGCTTATAATTTAGATAATATCTTTTGCTCTGATTTTTTTTAGTCATATGCTTAATGTTCTTCTGCTTTTGTTCTTCTGCTTTTTGTTCTTCTGCTTCTTGGTCTTCTGTCTCTTCTTGTTCTGCATCTTGGTGGTTGTCTTCATGTTTTTTGTCCTCTTGGTCATCTTCTTCAGGGTCATCATTTTGGTCTTCTTTGGGGTGGTCTTCAGGGTCGTCGTCTTCTGGGTCGTCGTCTTTGGGGTCATCGTCTTCTTCGGTGTGGTCTTCAGGGTCGTCGTCTTCAGGGTCATCGTCTTCGGGGTCGTCGTCTTCTTCGGGGTGGTCTTCAGGGTCGTCGTCTTCAGGGTCGTCATCAGGGAGATCCAGAGTGATTACCAAAAACCATTTCAAAAAGCTTGAACTTGGAAATGTAGCAGAAGGTACAAGAAGGCTGAGGAACTGCCGAGAACCAGCTGACGGTACTGGAACTCAGATGGGTATCAGAAGGAACAAGAGCCAATGGAACTACTGAGGACCAGCTGATGGTACTGGAACCCGGTTCCTAAGCAGGAGGTACCTGTGCCAGAAAGCACTACTAAGGACCAGCAGACGTTGCTGGAACTCGGATGCCAAGTAGGAGGCACCTTAGCCAAAGGCACTGCCGAGAACCAGCTGACAGTACTGGAACCTGGATGGGTAGCAGAAGCTACAAGAGCCAATGGAACTACCGAGGACCAGCTGACGGTGCTGGAACCAGGAGGGGTAGCAGAAGGAACAAGAGCCAATGGCACTACTGAGGAGCAGCTGATGGTACTGGAACCCGGTTACTAAGCAGGAGGTATGCTAGAAAGCACTACCAAGGACCAGCAGACATTGCTGAAACTCAGATACCGAGAAGGAGGCACCTAAGCCAAAGGCACTGCCGAGAACCAGCTGACGGTACAGGAACCTGGATGGGTAGCAGAAGGTTCCCAAGAAAAGCAAAGTTGCAAGGCCGCGAGCCGGCCGCAGTTACCGAAACCCACAGTCCTACAGGGGGTGTTTGTCCTATTGGTACTACGGAACAAGCCTTTATTGCCAGATCCCACAGTCCACATAGGAAGCACCTAAACTGCAGGCACCATAGAGTCGGCTAACCCGACCGCAACATGACAGGACAACATATTGGTGGCAAAGTGACGTTGACACTACCCGGAAAAAGCTGGCGTGCTGGAACCAGGCTGGGCAGGAGGGAATACCCTGCTAAAGACAATGCCGAGAACCAGCTGACGGTGCTGGAACCCGGAGGGGCAGCAGAAGGAACAAGAGCCAATGGCACTACCGAGGAGCAGCTGATGGTACTGGAACCTGGTTACTAAGCAGGAGGTACCTGTGCTAGAAAGCACTACCAAGGACCAGCAGACCTTGCTGAAACTCGGATACAGAGAAGGAGGCACCTAAGCCAAAGGCACTGCCGAGAGCCAGCTGACGGTACTGGAACCCGGATGGGTAGCAGAAGGTACCCATGAAAAACAAAGTTGCAAGGCCATGAGCCGGCCGCAGTTACCGAAACCCACAGTCCTACAGGGGGTGCTTGTCCTATTGGCACTACGGAACCAGCCTTTATTGCCAGATCCCGAAGCCCACATAGGAAGCACCTAAACTGCACCTAAACTGCGGCTAACCCGACCGCAACATGACAGGACAAAGTTTTGGAGGCAAAGTGACGTTGACACTACCCGGAAACAGCAGGCGTGCTGGAACCAGGCTGGGCAGGAGGTAGTACCCGTGCAAAAGACACTGCCGGGAACCAGCTGGCGGTGTTGGAGCCCAGGTTCAATAGTACAAACAGAGTGGCGGCAGAGGCCTAATTGGAGCAAGTTTAAAATCTGTAGTTGTGTGAATGTGGACAGAGCAGGAGACATTGCCGGACACACAGCAGGGGAGCAGCTGACATTACTGAACCCCACTAACACAGGAGCTACTGTTTTTCTCTGTGCAGACGGCACTTCTGAGCAACAACTGGCGCTGTTGGAGCCCAGGGTCAATCAGGGTGTAGGCTGAGGCCTAATTGGAGCAAGTTTAATATCTGATGTGTGACATCGGCGGCTGTGCCCGCCGATGCCCCTTCAGCGGCGGCGCCCGCCGCAGTCACCCCTCACCTGCGCGCCCCCGTCTGTCCACGCTCCCATCCTGTTTTCCCTCCTGCTGCTGGCACTCGCGCCGGTCTTAGGTCACGGGCGCGCCCGTCCCTTCTTTTCGGCTGTCTGTGGGCGTCACTGAGGGGCAGGGCTGGAGACGCACTTCCTGCTGCTAAAGTATTTCAGGCGTCTTCCCTATGAGGAAGACGCCTGGTGATTGTGTGGTATCCCGCACTACTCTGGCCTGCATTCCTATTCCTAATGCTAAGATCTGTTGTCTCCCTGTTCCTGTGCTGTTTCCTGCCCCTCCTGTCTGCCTCCATCCCTCCTGTCTGTACATTCCCCTCCATATTCTGCTAGCCTGCCATCAGTCTTACGTTCCCCTGTTTCCTTCCTTCTTGGTTCCCCTGTCTTATGCCTATATATATATATATATCTCCCTGGGGTCTCCCGTCTGCACTTCCTCGGCTTCTGTGCCTTCTCCTGCCGTCCCTACGGGTATAGCAGCCTGGTTCCTTCCCTCTCTGATACCCTCGGTTCAGGTACCCTAGCCTCTGTTCGTTATCTTGGTTCTGTCTCTTGCCTTGCTCGTCCTTCGAGCCGCCCCTCCTGATACCGGCTGTCGCAGCCCTAACCTCTGTGGTCTTGCCCCTAATGATCCCTGTACAGGGGTCGGTCATCACCTGGTGCGCTCGGCCCGGGGGCTCCAGAGCCGCGACCTAGAGGGTCCACTCTCAGACGTAGCTTGCTCCTGAGCATCACAGTATCACCAGGCCATGGATCCTGCCGGTGCCACGGCTGCTGCGCAGAAGGAACTGCTTTTTTTACGAGAAAATCAGACCCGGATCATGTCCTTCATGAAATCTATGGACACCCGGATCTCCGCCCTGCAGACTTCTGACCCAGGACATGCTCCCGTCTTAGCCAGCCTCCAGCAGGAGTTCGCGCAGCAGCGTGATGCTCAGTCCCACATCCTGGGTTACATGGCGTCCGTTGATGATCGACTGCTTACCTTGCAGTCCTCTGCGGCCGCCGCAACCTTACCTCGGGACACAGTTCCGTCCCCGCCTCCCCATCTGGGAAAGCCGCCCAGATATAGCGGGGATCCTAAGTTATGTCGGGGTTTTTTAAATCAGTGCAGATTGCACTTTGAGCTTGTACCCCAGCAGTACCCCACTGACGGCGCCAAGGTGGCGTTCATAGTGTCCTACCTCGAGAGCGAGGCGCTGGCCTGGGTGAATCCTTTGTGGGAGAGGGATGACCCCGTAGTCTCTAGTATCCAGAATTTTCTGGAGGTATTCCGCAAGGTGTTTGATGAACCCGAGCGCTTAGCGTCCACTACGGAGGCTCTTTTTAACCTCCGCCAGGGTTCCCTTACTGTGGGACAATACGCCATCCGCTTTCAGAGCTGGGATGGAACAATGAGGCACTTGTGGGTGCCTTTTGGAGGGGCCTCTCAAGTAAAATCAAGGACGAGCTTGCTGGGCGAGACACCCCCACCACCCTGGAGGATCTCATTTCCCTGGCCACTCATATTGATCTGCAGTTTCTGGAACGCGCTCGAGAGTCGGCTAGGGAGAGAAGGTCCTTTAGGCTGTATCAAGCTCCCATTCCGCGTTCCCCTGCTCCCCCAAGTAGCACCGCTCCCGAGCCCATGCTGATAGATCGTATCAGGCTGTCCGAGCAGCGGCGCCGGGAGATGATGACGAATGGACTCTGTCTGTACTGCGGTGGAGCCAACCACTTTGTGTGCAACTGCCCTGAGAAGTTGGGAAACGCCTCCACCTAGGGCAGGTAAGAGAGGACCCCCTAGGTGATCATAATTCCTCTCCGCCCCTTACCCTGTCAGGTTTAATTATTGCAGGTCGGGAGCGTGGATCAGTGGAGGCGTATGTGGACTCGGGTGCGGCTGGTAATTTCATTCGCCAAGAAGAGGTTGATAAACTCCAGATTCCGGTGGTCATCCTAAGAAACCCGAGTGCAATTTCCTCCGTCGATGGCAAACCACTACCCGAGCTCATCACCACAGTTACTGCCGAAGTAGACCTCCAAATTGGAGCTCTCCACCTCGAAAGGATAGCCTTTTACGTCCTGCCTCAATTGTCCCATGCTGTTCTCCTAGGATTGCCCAGGCTCTGGCTGCACGAGCCAGTTGTCGACTGGCGCTCTGGGGAGATTCTGCGTTGGGGTCACTCCTGCCATGAACGCTGTCTGCGGCCCCTCATTCGTCTTCATTCTCTGCCTATGCCAATTGATCTTCCGGGCCTTCCTGCGCCGTATCACGCATACGCTGATGTTTTCAGCAAGAAGGAAGCGGACTCTCTGCCACCGCATCGGTCTTATGACTGCCCTATTGACCTGATCCCTGGAGCCACCCCTCCCAGAGGGAGAACATATCCTCTATCCCCAGCAGAGACCACGGCGATGACAGAATACATACAGGAAAACCTGGCCAAGGGGTTCATTTGGAAATCCTCATCCCCTGCAGGCGCGGGTTTTTTCTTTGTTCGGAAGAAAGACGGATCACTGTGGCCATGTATTGACTACCGGGGCCTGAATAACATCACCGTTAAGAATCGGTATCCGCTTCCGCTGATTCCAGAACTCTTCGACCGGCTGAGGGGGGCCAGGATCTTCACGAAGTTGGATCTGCGGGGAGCTTAGAATCTAATCCGGATCCGCGCAGGGGATGAGTGGAAGACGGCCTTCAATACCTGTGATGGTCATTATGAATATTTAGTCATGCCGTTCGGTCTCTGCAACGCTCCGGCTGTGTTTCAGGAGTTCGTTAACGAGGTATTCCGGGATCTACTCTATTCTTGCGTGGTGGTGTACTTAGATGATATTCTCATCTTCTCGCCCGATCTGTCCTCTCATCGGAGAAGCGTACGTATGGTCCTGCATCGCCTGCGAGAAAATCATCTCTACGCCAAAATTGAAAAGTGCCTCTATGAGCAAACATCATTACCCTTCTTGGGATATATCATCACAGATTCCAGTCTGAAGATGGATCCAGAGAAACTTTCTGCGGTACTCAAGTGGCCCCGTCCCGTTGGTGTAAAAGCCATCCATCGCTTCCTCGGATTCGCTAACTACTACCGACAATTTGCGCCTCATTTTTCCACTCTTACCAAGCCCATCACGACCCTGACCAGTAAAGAAACTAAGACAAACAGCTGGTCTCCCGAAGCTGAAGACGCCTTCCTTTCTCTGAAACACTCTTTTGCCTCTGCTCCGATCTTACATCTCCCGGTGGTCAGTAGGCCTTTTGTCTTAGAGGTGGATGCCTCCTCCACCGGAGCCGGGGTGGTTCTTTCCCAGCAAGCCCCATCCAGACGTCTGGTTCCCTGTGGGTTTTTTTCTAAATCCTTCTCGCCTGCGGAGTGCAATTACTCCATTGGGGACCGGGAATTGCTGGCCATTAAGATGGCTCTGGAGGAGTGGCGATACCTGCTCGAAGGGGTAGTACACCCCTTTACTATCTTCACGGACCACAAGAATTTGGCCTATCTGCAGTCCGCTCAGAGACTCAATTCCAGACAAGCCAGATAGGCCCTGTATTTTTCTCGTTATGATTTTAAGCTCCACTTCTGACCTGGCAGTAAGAACATCAAGGCGGATGCCCTTTCCAGGTCTTTGCAGTCGCCTGAGGGGGAGGAGTATCCATCGTCTATTATCGAGCCTGCTAAGGTTATCACCGTAGCTCCTGTGAATTTCTCTACTCCTCCGCCAG
The DNA here is from genome assembly GCF_039654945.1 of Dendrobates tinctorius. Taxonomy (NCBI): domain Eukaryota; kingdom Metazoa; phylum Chordata; class Amphibia; order Anura; family Dendrobatidae; genus Dendrobates; species Dendrobates tinctorius. The sequence goes on along the minus strand of NW_027361752.1, from coordinate 14,924,940 downwards.
GCAAAACATTCGTCCCTCAGAATAAGCGCTCGGAGGTGCTGCGCTGGGGGCATTCCTCCAAGGTTGCAGGGCACGTTGGGATTAAGAAGACTTGTTTGCGCCTGATGCAGCTGGTACTCCATTTCTGCTGCTTGCTGCTCACACAACCGCTCCAACATATGTAACGTTGAATTCCACCTGGTGGGTAGGTCACATATGATGCGATGTTCCGGAAGGTGGAATCGGCGCTGCAGAGCTTCAATGCGTGATCTTGTCATGCTGGAACGCCGCAAGTGAGCGCACTCTATGCGGACCTTGTGCAGCAGTGCATCAAGATCCGGATAGTCCCTCAAAAAACTCTGCATGACCAAGTTGAGCACATGTGCCAGACATGGGATGTGAGTAAGGTTGCCTAGGTCCAGAGCTGCCACCAGATTTTGGCCATTGTCACACACTACCAAGCCTGGCTGGAGATTCGCTGGCACAAACCACACGTCGCTCTCCTGCTGGATGGCATTCCAGAGCTCCTGCGTTGTGTGGCTTCGATTCCACAAAGAAATTCATTTCAGTACGGCCTGTTGACGTTTGGCCACGGCTGTGCTCATATCAGTCGTAACAGGTAAGCGTTCATTGGTCCATGTGGAGGTAGACCGTGACGGCTCCTGCAGCGCTGATTCAGAGGAACTGGAGTATGAGGAGGAGTCAATGTGTACAGACTGGATTCCTCCAATCCTTGGAGTTGGCAGAACACGTACAGCGCCACTCTCAAGATCTGTACCTGGCTCCACAACATTTACCCAATGGGCAGTCCATGGTTACTGGTCCATGCATCGGTGGTCAGATAGACCTTGCTACTGACGGCGTTTAGTAGCGCATGTTTAATTTTTTTCCCTCCACATGCTTTTGCAGGGCAGGGACGGCTTGGCTGCTGAAATAAAAGTGGCTGGGCACGTTGTATTGTGGGACTGCCAATGCCATGAAGTTAAGGAAGGTGTCAGTCTCCACCAGCCTAAATGAGAGCATTTCAAGGGACAGTAGTTTTGCAATGCCAGCATTCAGAGCCTGTGCTTGGGGATGGTTTGCCAAGTATGGCCACCTTTTCTCCCATGCCTGTGCTACCGATGGCTGTAGAGTGGCCTGGGAGTGTGAGGATGACAGGGAACGTGGTGCTGTGGGTGGAATTACACTGGATCTCTGTATAACAGTGCCAGAGGTTCTTCCATGGCAATCCTGTGAGGAAGCCGAACCAGCTGTGTGTGAAGTGGAGGAAGAGGCTACAGCATCAGCTGAAGAGGTGGTATGTGGTGCTGTAGGTTGGCCTACGTCTTCAGTGTGTCTTTATAACTCCACCATGTGATTGGTCCGCACATGTTTCCACATATTTGTGATATTGAGGTTGCTGACACTTTTCCCTCTTTTGACTTTCTGATGACACATCTTGCATTTAAGAAAGCAAATGTCATCTGCAACTGTGTCAAAAAGGGACCATGCACTGCAAGTCCTGGGAGCGCCCATTTTGGGTTTTGGAAGAGGAATGCTCCTAATGGGTGCCGAAGTGGAGGCTACAGGCAACCAAGTCTGCCCCCTCCCTCTCCCTCCTGTTTTGGCCGTTCGGGGAATCTCTTCCTCAGAGCTGCTCCCACCACCTTCCTGTTCCTCACGCCATGATGGGTCAAGGACCTCATCATCTACACTACCCTCTTCAAACACCTGCTTCTCCTGGGTAGTCTTGCCAGCACAGTACGCATCAGAAAGTGGCACCTGAGTCTCATCATCAGATGCGTACTGAGGTGTGCTGACCATAGGCACTGGCGCACCCGCCTCTTCAGATTCAGAGAGACAAAGCAGTTGCGCATCGCTGCATACTCCCTCTTCTTCACATTCTAGAATGCTGCTTGGCTGGCCCCCTCTTTCCAAGTCAAGAGATTCTGAGAACAGAAGTAAAGATGGCTCCTGTCCAGGGCTCTCTGACTGCCTGGGCAATTTGGCAGGTGGTGAAGAGACAGATGGTTGCTCTTCAGTGCTCTGGACCTGAGAGGATGTGGAAGTAATTGAAGTCGATGGGTTAGCTTCCATCCATCCGACAACGGCTTCAATTTGTTCGTCCCACAGCAGTGGGGTACGGCGAGCTCCTACAAAGCTGCGCATAAAGGACTGTTCCCTGGTTAAACTGGGGGATGCTGAGTCACTGGTGCCCGCAGCATGCACAGAATCCCCACGTCCTCTCCCTGCTGAAATTCCACGCCCACGACCACATGCCTTACTCCCTGCCTTCTTCATCTTGGTAGACTGATAAAGATAGGCAGAAAAGTACTAAGGGCTTAGTATGCTTATTCCTGAACAGCTGCTAACAGGTATAAGAAATACTAATTTTATAAAGTGTGGACTACACTTTAATATGAGCTAATGTGGCCCACACAACTGTAAAGTGGAGTGTTTGGTGAACTTTATTTACGTGTTTTTTTTCACAAAAAAAAAGGATGTGACTAGAGATGAGTGAAACCAACCGGTCGAAAAAATTCAAAAGTCGCCCGCCTCTGTTATGATTGAGTCACCGTAGGAGGCAGACACAAAAATAGAAGCTACGTCCAGAAAACCAGAGAAGTTGGCAACTATCAGATTGCAGACCTCTGAACCTATCAACACAACTAGCAGTAGCCGTGGGGGGTTCCTACGTTGCCCTAGACCCCTCGATCACAGCCGGAGAGCTAAATAGCCTAAAGACAGAAAAGGAAATCTAAACTGCCCCAGAGCAGACCCCAAAGTAAAAGGCAGCCCCAAACATATAATGACGGTGAAGCAAGATGAAAAAACACTCACACAGATAGAAAGATAGGCTGAGCAAACAATGTGGGGCCCCAGCTAACTAAACAGAACAGGAAAGGAAGGTTGCTGTCTGCAATCTGCCAAAACCCTATCAAAGACATAAGCCAACAAGCTGATATGGAAAAAGACCCTGAAGCAGCTAGGCTTCAAAAACTAAATCAGCACTCAGGTATTTTCAGAAGACAGCGCTAAAGGAATTCAGCTCACCCCAGCAGGGAATGGCAGAAATCCAGAAAAACAAAGCAAAACAAAGTCAAACCACAAATGCAAAAAGCCGAGCAGAAAACTTAGCTTTAGAAGAGCAGGAATTCAGACTGGTCTCCAAGGATCCCACAGAGAAATCACCCGCAGGGCAGAAGGGCGTTGGCAGCCTTATATCCAGTCAGTAACTCCACTCAGCCAGTCATCATCATCAGGCTCAGGTGTTTGATAATCAGGCTCAGTAGTGAAGGGGAAAATGAACTCACAACACAGTACTGTGTACCGGCTGTTACCACGGCCACAGGGAAGCTATCTGTGTGTGACTCTGTAAGGAAAAGCCGAGGAGTTTGTCCGTTCTTACAGACCTATACTCTAGGGAGATTCCAATTCTGCCCAATTCTATAAACACCTTGTAGTTTGTCATACACTAGCCAATTTCTGCCTGTGACATAGCGGTGTAAAATACACTGGGCCTGAGAGAATCCTTCAGTGTCCTCAAGTCTGTACAGAGATTCCAATTCTCCCTTGTCCTCTATAGACATTTTTTTACACCAGCAAAATTCGGCCTGTGATATAGCGGTGTAATATACACTGGGCCTGACACAATACAACAGTGTCCAGAAGTGTGTAAGGAGATTCCAATTATCCCCTGTCCTATATAGACATTTTTTACACCAGCAAAATTTAGCCTGTGATATAGTGGTGGGCCTGACACAATACAACAGTGTCCAGAAGTGTGTAAGGAGATTCCAATTCTCCCCTGTCCTATATACACATTCTTTACACCATCAAAATTCACCCTGTGATATAGAGGTGTAATATACAGTGGGCCTGAGAAAATGCAGCAGTGTCTAGAAGTGTGTAAGGAGATTCCAATTCTCCCCAGGCCTATATACACATTCTTTACACCATCAAAATTTGGCCTGTTGTATAGAGGTGTAATATACACTGGGCCTGAGACAATGCAACAGTGTCCAGAAGTGTGTAAGGAGATTCAAATTCTCCACAGGCCTATATACACATTTTTTACACCATCCAAAATCAGCCTGTTATATAGAGGTGTAATATACACAGGGCCTGAGACAATACAGTGTCCAGAAGTGTGTAAGGAGATTCAAATTCTCCCCAATACTATATACACCTTGTACCTTGTTTTACAGTACGATGTAGTTGGTCGAATTTTGGGTACATTTTCCAAAAAAGTGAGGAAGTGTGGTGGAAGAGGCCGTGGAAGTGGGCGGGGGTTGCCAGCTGGTAATGATGGTGTTGGTGGTGGATCTGCTGGTAGTGGCAAAAGCAAAATAGCACCTAATGAGGAGGTGTTGAGCCTGCGTCATCGTCTGGCTCCACAAGGCCTCAAAGGCTTCCTTTTCTGGGAGTAGGTAAACCGCTTTTAAAGCCGGAGCTTCAGCAACAAGTTTTGGCTTACATTGCTGACTCAGCCTCCAGCTCTATCGCCTCCTCTTCTGAAGTTTTAAAAAATAAAAGCACTGAGTCCTCATTGGAGGCTCCTGATCATGAACCACACCTTTCCTTGTGTCCTTCACCCCAACCAAAATTGAAGGATGCGGCAGGCCACGCTACAGATTACTCCATGGAGCTGTTTTCATATACCATGCCTGGGTTATCAAGTCAAATGGTGAATTACCCAGGCCAAGATGAATCTGACATGGAGTGCACTGATGCACAGCCACTGATAGATGATTCTGCTGGTACATTCACTCAGAGCACTACATTGTCCTCGCAGTGTACTGAGGCAGAATCTGACCCTGATGAAACTCAGGTGCCCCTTCCCGCATACTATACCACCATACACAGTGACACAGAGGAAGGTGCACATGACATTGAAGAGGAGGTGATGAATGACCCAGTTGTTGACCCAGATTGGCATCCATTGGGGAAAGAGGGTGCCGCTGCCAATAGCTCAGAAGAGGAGGAGCATCCGCAGCGGGCATCGACATCACAACAGCTGTTATCTGACAGGCCCGGAGCAGTCCAAAAGTAGGTTACAAAAATCAAGAGTTGCAGGACAGCTTGGCCAGATGGTCAAAATAGGACAGTGTGCAAGGCCTCAAAATGTCTTCCATAGTAGGAAGAGTGCAGTGTGGCACTTTGTTGAACAAAATCCTAATGATCAGGCAAAGGTTATCTGTAAGAAGTGCGCAAAGACCTTTAGCCGAGGGAAAAATCTGAAAAATTTGAATACCAGTTGCATGCTAAGACATTTAACCACCATGCACTTGCAAGCATGGACGGACTACCAAAACTCATGTACCACATGTGCAACTGCTCCCAAAGAAGGTAGTCAGCAACACTACATTGTTTCCCTCACTGTAAGCCCACCAGTTAGCACACCACCAGCAGCAAATGTTGAGTTGTCGTTGCAAGGGCAAATCAGTCAGGAAATCACACTGTTATTGCAATGAAAGACTGAATCTAGGCCATCAGAAAGAACACCAACTCCATCACCATCATCAACACTCTCTCAGTCCGCCATGTCCACCGCTACTTCCACCATATGCAGCTCTCAAGTCCAGTTCACCCTACCAGAGACTATGAGTAGGACAAGAAAGTACTCATCCTCTCATCCGCGTACACTGGGTTTGAATGCCCACATTGCCAAACTAATCTCGTTAGAGATGATGCCCTATCGTTTGGTTGAAAGCGCGGCTTTCCGCGAACTCATGGCCTACGCAGTACCACGCTATGACCTACCCAGTCGCCACTTCTTTTCTCGCAAAGCCATACCAGCCCTCTACCTTCATGTGAAAGACCACATTGTACATGCACTCAAGCAATCAGTGAGTGGAAAGGTGCATCTCATAACTGATGCATGGTCCAGTAGGCATGGCCAGGGCCATTACGTGTCCATCACTGCGCACTGGGTTAATGTGGTGGATGCAGGGTCCACAGGGGACAGCGGTGGTGGGACAGTGCTGCCTAGCCCACGGTATAGGAAACAGTTGGCTGTAGGCGTTCGACCCTCCTCCTCCTCCAGAAGCAAAAGCTCGTCCACAGAGCGCAGTCGCACGAGCACTCCATCCGCAGCTGCCAGTGTTGCACACAAGGTGTCCCCCTATCGATCAGCTAGTAGAAAGCGTCAGCAGGCTGTGTTGAAGGTGATGTGTTTGGGCGACAGACACACCGCGGAGGTACTGGCCGACTACTTTCAGCGACAAACTGAGTCATGGCTGGGCAGTCTACATCTTGAGGCAGGCAAGGTAGTTAGTGATAACGGCCGGAATTTTGTGGCAGCCATAGCCCTTTCAAAACTCACACCTTGAACCTGGTGGTGAAGTGCTTCCTCAATAATTATCCGGAGTTAACAGCCCTGCTCCAGAAGGTGCGAAGACTGTGCTCGCACATCCGCCGGTCGCCTGTACACTCCAGTCGTATGCAGAAGCCGTAGCGATTGCTCCACCTTCCCAAGCACCGCCTAATTATCGATGTTGCAACAAGGTGGAACTCCACCCTGCACATGGTTGAGCGGCTGTGAGACCAGAGGCAGGCCGTAATGCATTTGTGGGAGGATACACGGGCAGGCACTTTGAGGGCAGACATGGAGTTGACAGGTGTGCAGTGGTCGAAGCTGAAAGACCTCTGTAAAGTCCTTCAGTGTTTTGAGGAATGCACACGGCTGGTAAGCGCAGATGATGCCATCATAAGCATGAGCATCCCACTTATGCGTCTTCTCATGCAAACTTTGACGCACATTAAGGAGCAGGCGTCTGCAGCCGAGGTAGATGAGGAGGAAGAGGAGGAGGGAAGCCTTGATGACATTCATCCACTGTCTGCTCCGGGACCTCTCATGGATGAGGTGGAGGAAGAAGAGGAAGAGGAGGAGGAGGATGATGATGATGGGGATGATTACTTAGGGGAGGAGGATGCTTCTCATGGGGCAAGAGAAAATGTTGGCGTGGCAAGGTCTGGTACAGGCTTTGTGCATGACTGGAGGGATGTGGATTTGCCAGAAAGTGCTCCTCCACCCAGCACTCGCAGTGCATCATTGACATCGGGAACATTGGCCCACATGTCAGATTATGCCTTGCAGATCCTAAAAAGGGACCCCCGCATTGCCAAAATGATGACGACTACTGGTTGGCCAGCATCTTGGATCCACGCTATAAAGGCAAATTCCAAAACATAATGCCACAGGAGAACCTTGACCTAATATTGGCTAACAAACAAGCAACTCTGGTAAATCGGTTGGTTGAGGTATTCCCAGCACACAGCAGCAGTGATGGATCTCACACGAGCCGTAGGGGCCAGGGGCAGCTTGGAATAGGTGTTCGTGGTGCACACATCAGAAGTGGCATTGGAGACAGGGGTTTCATGACAATGTTGTGGACTGATTTTTCAAGTCCCGCTCACACGACTGGTAATACTGCATCAATGGAAAGTGACAGGAGACAGCAGTTGTCAACTATGGTTACAAACTACTTTTCCTCCCATATTGATGCTCTCCCTCACAGGTCATTCCCCTTTGAATATTGGGCTGCTAAACTGGACACCTGGCCTGAATTGGCACAATATGCCTTACAGGAGCTCGCTTGCCCAGCCGTAAGTGTGCTATTGGAAAGAGTCTTCAGTGCAGCTGGATCAATCCTGACAGAAAAAAGGACCCGTCTGTCGACCAAAAATGTGTATGATCTAACCTTCATTAAAATGAACCATGCATGGGTTTCCAAGGATTTTGTCCCACCTTACCCTGATGACACATAGGTTGCCAGAAAAATGGCTTGCTTTGGTCCTCCTCTTCCTCGGACTTGACCAATTTCGCCTTTAGCATCAGCTGAATGTCCCACATCAACATATGCAATTTTGTAAACCTCCCTAACTGTGCTGCCTCCCCCCCCCCGTGGCCGGGGTCACCACCTAGCGCACGCAACCGTGCGAGTGCCGTTGCCCTGGGCAGGTGGGTAGGCCAACTCTTGGGCGCGGGCACTGGCACAGGGTCCCTCATAGTGCAATCAAGTGTCTCTGACGGTGGGGGTGCACACCCGCCGTCAGACACACCGCCGTACTATGAGGGGCCCAGTGCCAGTACCAATGCCCACAAGTGTGCCCCCCTTGCTTGAGCAGGGCCACAGCATTTGCAATGTTTACCTCTCCCTGCTCCTCCGCTGTGTAGTCTGGGCTGTCAAATCCTTCACTGGGACTGCCACTACAAATTGGTTGAACTGATAGATGATGGTTAAGACATAGCTATGCTTTGTCCCGCTGGCCGGGCTCTAGCGTCAGATGATCAATGGCTTCCATTTCTTATGGACGTCGACTCACAATGACATGCAGTGGTCGTTTATCATCAGTTTTCACAGTTTTCCTAATCACAGACGTGTGACATTCCGGCCCACATTTTTAAATGTGCCCTCTCATGCCAATCAAATAGAATCACCTACGGCCTGTGGCTTCTGTCTTTTGCACTCCAAAGTTACGTCACACATCATGATAGGCAGTGAGAACCATGTTTACATCGTTCCCTTTGATAAAAATTTGATGGAGATGAGTAACGGTGATGGGATCAACGGTACTGCCATACAGCAACACTTTATTCACAAACAAATGTTTTCGCTGTCTCAACACACAAATTAATTGAGGGTCAGCATCGCCTATGAGAACTGTGACGGAAGTTTTTCCCATGATTAGTAATTCCTAGATTTCTGCAATCACTAGACTTTATGTCAGTAATTGTATGCATCTCATTTCCTATTGCGGAGAGGCTGGACTGTGTTACTGAGACAGAAATATATATGAAGATTTAAAAATACCACCAAAAGTGTATACTGGTGTACACTTCAAATACATTTTATTTTTTCTACTATTTAGATTGTAATCTAATCCATACTGAGAACACGGAGATTTTAAATGTTTAAACTATGCTATATATACCTGCTATCCAGTGATAATGTACCCTTTCTCAACTTTGTACCATCTGGTCAAATCCATACTGGGCCTGAGAACATCTGAGTCTGCCTCCTGATCTATAGACATATATTTTCAATGTGTAAACTATGCTATACATACCTGTTATCCGGTGATATGTTACCCTTTCTCACCTTTGTCCAATCACGTCTAATCCATACTGGGCCTGAGACCATCTAAGCGTGCCTCCTGATCTATAGACATAGGTTTTTAATGTGTAAACTATGCTACATATATACGTGTTATCCGGTGAAACTGTACCCTTTATCAACTTTCTACAATGCTGTCGAATCCATACTGGGCCATAGAACGGCTGCCGAGCTGTTAAGCAAACTACAGCACCTGTGGTTTGGACACGTAAGTTTTTCATTTTTTCAGGAATGACGGTTAGGCCTAATTCCGGAATTGCGGTTGACCTGCACTTACTGGGAAATCATCGTTCGTGGGGAATAATTGGAATCCCAGATCCCCATCTCTAACGGTGTTCAGCGGGCTATCTGCACCTGTAAGCGACAAAAGCTGGTCCTTTCAGTGTAGCGCGCATGCAGCCCCGGACATGTAAGGGCATGATAGACCTGGTATTGCTCGATCTCGCGTGCCAGAGCCTCGCGCATCCCTCTAGTAAGCTTGACGCGTACTGCGGGGGCATGCCGGAGTCTCGGTCGTTAACGGAATAAAGCTGAGAAATCGCTAGCACAACTACAAATGGACATACCACACCACACACAGAAATCAACAAAGCTTTCAATGTGTGCATCTTTTCTTTAGGTGACATGGTTGTGGTTTCCCGGGTGGAGTCCAATTAAGCCACAGGCGCCACTCCTGGTGGTGACCTTTTGGACATTGGCTTTGCAATCATACTGCCCCCGGAAACCAAACACTTTGCCTTCATGGACGCTGTTTGGAGGTTCGTGGGAATAACACCGCCCGATCAGCAGTTGGCATAATTTATTGATTTGAAGTACGACGGTATATGATCGTGTTCGATTTCAGAATTTTTTTTTTTGTGTTTGTATTTTACATTTTTATTCCAGCCTTTCTTGACTTCATAAGGGCATGACAAGCCTATATCTGTGTCTCCTCCACCTCCTCCTTTTACTCCTCCACCTCTTTTCAAAATGTAGTTGCCCTTTTCCATAGGTTATTTTTGTCTTCTGAGCATTTTGTGTGCTTTGGGACACCTTTTAAGGTGTTTTGTTATTGTTTTCTATGTGTTTGTATGTGTTTGTGTTTGCCTCCCATTGTTTTCAATGGGGTTTGACGGTGTTTGTCGAACGTTCGACGAACATTCTACAAACTTGCCTCCTGTGCGATGAACCAAAACACTAGCGGGGTGGCTCAACACTACTTCTGATATATAGCCGTACATTGTTAATGTTTAAACTATGCTATATATACCTGGTATCTGGTGATACTGTACCCTTTCTGCCAGGAAGTCCTCCTCCAACCAACACTCTAAGTGTATCATTGACACCTGGAACATTGTCCCACAAGTACGCAAAAGTGTCTCTGCCGGTGGGAGGGCCCACCCGCCGTGGGAGGGCCCACCCGCCATCAGACACACCGCCACACTCTGCCGTACTATGAGGGGACCTGTGCCAGTGCCGTTGCCAACGAGTGGGCCCCCCTGCTTGCTCAGGATCACAGCACTTGCAAAGTTGAAATACTTACCTCTCCCTGCTCCACCACCATGACGTCTTTCGTATTTCCTGACAGTGATATTCTGATCAGAGAGCGCAATGACATCACGTCAGTGCTCCCCCTGCCTAAACAGCCAAGTGCAGTGAGATGGAAGATGGGGACGATGAGGAGTCCAGACTAGTACAGGGATTCCCTAGCAAGGAGACTTATTTAATTGTTTTCAATGTTGGGACAGCAATTTTTGGGGAGCACTATACTCTGGAGAATGATATATGGGGCCCACCATACACTGGAGCATTCCAAAGGTGGACATCAGACACTGGAGCAGCATTTACAGGGCCCATTATACACTACAGCATTAGAAATGGGGCCCATTATATATGGAGCATTATTTGGGCCAATAAGACAGTGGAGCTTCATCCATGGGGACCAACATATACTGTAGCATTATGTGGAGCTCATCATATACTGTTTCAAACATTATATGGGACCAATGATTCTGTATTGAGAAATATATGTGCCTCATTACTCTGTATAGCGCACTATGCGCTGGCCATAATACTGTATGGAGTAATATACTGTCCGTTTTTGTAGCTATTGGAGAATTTAAAATGAATATCAGTCATGAGATGTAAAAAGTGAAGTATTTTTCATTGTACTATACCGCTATTTCTCTGCCGTATCGGAGCATCATGAGTTGTCGTATGTATTAAAGGGGCGCTCTTTGGCCCAGGGCCCACGAAAACCTGGAGCCAGCCCTACCCCCCCACAACTTTAGCCAAATAACCCCCAGTTTTCAGTGCGTACCTAGTATTATGAAGTAAATTAAGGTTGACAAGCTTCAGTAATAAGAAGTTATGCTTTTGTCATTCAAATGGGCACTGTAGGTGTGTTTCCTGTCCTCCTCTCACTGCCGACTTTTATTCCCCATTGACTTACATTGGGTTTCGTGTTTCAGTCGGACCCCCGACTTTTCCCTATAGTCGGCCGATTTCGTTCGACCCGACTTTTGCGAAAGTCCGGTTTCGCGAAACCCGACTCGACCCGAAAAAGGCAAAGTCGCTCATCTCTAGATGTGACCAAAGATGTAAAAGCGATAGTATCACAAACGTTTTGTAGCTATTGCAATGCAGGAAGGTAACCTACAATGCAATAGATGAGGCTCCAAAAAATAGGCTAATACTAATCTGGCTGGGGCTGCAGGGCACAAGCCAGCAGAAAGGCTCCTCTATCTACTCCTATATAGTGTTTGCAACCAATCTAGCTGGATACGGATGGAAGCACACTAATAGGAGAAATTCAGGAAATATAAGCAGCACTACAGCAAAAAAGGACAATGTATGAGGCAGTGACACACGCTGAGCGGACTACAACCAGAGGTGGCTGCAGAACACACTACAGTGTGAGCTGCACTCACACACAGAGACCTCACAGACAGCCGTGAATAGTGCAGAGAACTGTGCACTAGCACTGAAAGGCTGCGCTATCTACTCCTATATAGTGTTTGCAACCAATGTAGATGGATACGGATGGAAGCACACTAATAGGAGAAATCAGGAAAAATGAGCAGCAATAAAGCAAAAAAAGGACTATGTATGAGGCAGTGACGCACGCTGAGTGGACTACAACCAGAGGTGGCTGCAGAACACACTACAGCGTGAGCTGCACTCACACACACAGACCTTGCAGACAGCTGTGAACAGCACTGCAAGGCAAAAGAAAGCTTCACACAGCGGTTGCTAAAGTAGCCTGGGTAAAGCACAATATAGAAAATCGCTATCTCTAACTGTCCCTCAGAGTCAGAAGGGCAGCGTCCTGTCCCTAACTGAATTCACAGCAGAGTGAACCCAAAATGGCGGCGACGGCTTTTATAGTGCATCATGACATCATTTCAGCAGCCAATCACAGCCATGCCATTAGTTAACATGCCTACATGCCTAACAGGATGTGCCCACACTTCTTAGGATTCCTCATTGGCTGAATCAAATCAAACTGGCTCATAGCATTATGGGAACTTCCGATTCCGATATGCAAAAAGTATCGGAACTCAGTATCGGAATTCCGATACCGCGAATATCGGCCGATACCCGATATTTGCAGTATCGGAATGCTCAACACTATCCGCCAGTGCTGGTAGAGTGGCAGCTGGAGTATGAAGTAGGGCGCATTGTTGACTCCCGGTGGGTGCGCCGGAGACTCCAGTATCTGATACACTGGAAGGGGTACTCTCTGGAGGATCGGTCATGGGTTCCGGCCAGTTCGGTGCATGCCGATCGTCTGATGCGGGATTTCCACGCCAGATACCCAGACAAGCCTGGGGGTCCAGTGGCCCCCCGTTAAGAGGGGGGTACTGTCATGGTTTGATCAGGGTTCTTGCCCTGCACTCACAGGGTTAAGTGTATGTGGCCTCTTTCTGGATCTGGGAGGGGTATTTATACTCACTCTTTACCTGGGTTCTCTGTCAGCTATACTGTTATTCTGTCTGTGTGTCTGACGCCCCTGGTGTGCTTATATATTGCATTGCTTGTTTGCTTCCCATGTATGACCCGGTCCGTCCCCTCACTCTGTACTCCATCTCTCCTTTTGGTACTATTGTCTTTTCCGGCTCTGACCTCCTGGCTTGGCTATCGTTACTCCGTTACAGTTTGTCCCTATTGTACCGTCTATTACCTGTTCTGGTTTTCTGATCTATTGCTACGCCCCCACTATCCATTCTGTCTAACCCTTTGGTACTGTCGTGCGATCTCGTGCTTTGACCTCGGCTTGATCTGGTTTCTGTCTCTGTCTATGCCCCTTGGTAACATTGTCCAGTAGTTACCTTTCTAGGAGTTTCCCTGCAGCTCCTAGCTCTGTGGAGCTTAGGCCATGCCCCCAGCAGTCACGTGCTTCAGGTTCTGTGAGCCTGGAGCATGCATCGTCACCACTGCTGTCCCGCACCGCAGGTATCTTTGTGCACAGTTTTTGTACTCAGGACATGCACACTGGCTCAGTGATCAAGTGCAGTGCGGTGTTCCTGACACTAGAATTGCATTTGCCTTTTTTGCTGCTGCATCACACTGTTGACTCATATTCAGTCTGTGATTTATTAGTATACCCAAGTCTATGTCACATGTGCTGTTGCTTAGCCCTATTCCTCCCATTCTGTATATGCTTTTTTCATTTTTATTGCCCAGATGTAGTACTTTGCATTTTTCCCTGTTAAAAACCATTCTGTTAGTTACTGCCCACTGCTCCAGTTTACTTATATCTTTTTGAATCCTCTCTCTTCTCTAGTATTAGCTATCCCTCCTAGCTTTGTGTCATCAGCAAATTTAATCAGTTTACCCTCAATTCCTTCATCTAAATCGTTGATAAAGATGTTGAACAATACAGGGCCCAGGACAGAGCCCTATGGTACCCCACTTCAGACATTCTTCCAACTGGATGTGCAGCCATTTACGACCACTCTTTGGGTCCGATCACTAAGCCAGTTAAGAATCTACCTAACAGTTGACTTGACCATTCCATAACTAGTCATTTTTTCAATAAGGATTGTGTGAGATACTTTGTCAAATGCTTTGCTGAAGTCAAGATATACTATGTCTACAGCATTTCCCTGATCCACCCAATCAGTGATTCCATCATAGAAGGAAATTAAGTTAGTCTGACATGACTTATTAGTTACAAACTCATGCTGACTCTATTTAATCACTTCATTCTTATCCAGGTACTGACATACATGTTGTTTAATAATTTGTTCAAAGATCTTTCCTGGTATAGAAGTCAGACTCATCGGCCTATAGTTGCCTGGGTCCACCTTCTTCCCCTTTTTGAAGATAGGAACAACATTTGCTCTTCTCCAGTCTTCTGGGACTTCTCCTGTTCTTCAAGAATTTTCAAAGATTATGGAGACTTTTCTTTTACTTTTGACATATCCCCAAAATCCTTTATTATTGCTTTTGACGTCTCTTGCAAGCCTCAACTCATTGTCAGCCTTTTGCTAATCTGATTTGTGCCCTGCAGGTTCTGCAGACAGCATTATATTCTACTTTAGATATGCCTCCCTCTTTCCATTTTATAAACATTTCTTCCTTTTTAGCATGTGCTTAAGTTCTGTGTTCATCCATTCTGGTTTCCTTAAATGCTTACTATTCTTCCCTCTTTTTGGAATTGTTAACAATTGTGCTTTGAGAATTTCACTTTTCAAGATTTCCCATCCTTCTTGGACATTTTTGTCTATAAGGATATCCAGCCATTGGATCCCTCCAATTCTCTTTCTGAGTCCCTTAAAATCTGCCTTTCTGAAATCTAACCTTGACGTCTGAGTCTTCACAGGTCTTCCGCCTCTAGTTATCCAAAATTCTAAAATAGCATGGTCGCTACCTCCTAGGGTCCCAGCCACTTTTACCTCCTCAACCATTTCCTCCCTGCTTATAAGGATTAGATCCAAGGTAGCAGTTCCCCTTGTTTTCTCCCTACCTTTTGGAAGATAAAGTTGTCAGCAAGAGAGGATAAGAATTTCCTTGACCTGTTAGTTTTGCCTGAGAGAGATTCCCAACAAATGTCTGGATAGTTGAAATCTCCCATGACAACTATGTCATATTTTTTGGAGAACTTGGCCATTTGATGCATAAAGAGTTCATCCATATCTTCAGCTTGCACAGGCGACCTGTATTAAATGCCTACAATGGTGGCTTTCCATTGTTCTGTCCTTGTATTCTTACACAAACAGTTTCCACAGAACTCCTGGTCTCTGAAGCTTCAATCTCTGTGCAGATATACGCGTTTCTAACATACAATGCGACACCACCTCCTCGTTTATCAAGTCTGTTTCTTGCAAATAAGTTGTATCCTTCTAGCCTTGTATTCCAATCATGTGTATCGTCCCATCAAGTTTCAGTGATTCCAATGACATCATATTTCTTTTCCTGTGTTAGTAGTTCCAGTTCTCCTTGTTTGTTGCCCATGCTTTGTGCATTAGTATAGAAACATTTTAGTTTGTGATTGGTATGTCTTTCTCAAATATTTTTATTACTTAGATTTTTTTGTCTTTGTTCTTTCCTCCCATTTCTAATAGCACTGCATGGACTGGCCGGGACCTCTCCTGACCTGAGCATGACAGCGTGATGGATTACTATGCAGCTGTCAAGCTCAGGTCAGGAGAGCAAGGTTTACGATGCAATTCTTGCATGAGAAATACGGCAGTGTGTCTTTGCCCGAAACAGCAAAATCATTAGTTGGGTGAATTAATCTTTGTCGACAGCACATCATTCTATGTAAACAGGACATGTGCGACAATGACGTCATATGCACACAGGACGATCATTACTGTTCGTTTTGGGCACATAGTAAGTCTGATTGGCTTACTGCAGATAACCAGACTTTGTTTTCAGCTGAAGATCATACATTGTACATCAGTCTTTAGAATGAGAGACAATGTAATGTTAGTGAAGATTTAACTTCTTGGACCAAAATGATTAGCAAAACTGATTGAGTTTGTGTTTAAATGAATTCCAATGCCCATTGATTGCACTGTATATCAGCTGCATCTGTGCATGTGTAAGGGGGGTGGTGCTTTTATGGACAGCCTGGGATGTATTGGACTTGTGAAATTGAGCAGACCCTTCGGGTGTAGCAAAGGTGACTGTCCTGTACTATTTTGGGAAGCCACAAAAAGACCGAGAAAGTGATTTACAGTTTCCAGGAGCACCTCCAGGACCCTGAAGCAAGTAGAAGACCACGTTTCTTGGATCTACCAGACAGCTGTGTGCACCACTGTACCGGACTATTGAGGGCCCCTGGGACTGGACCTAAGTCCCCAACGTTACCATGAGTTTGTTCCCGTTTGTGCATATGTCAGGGCCTAGTGTAGGCTTCAACAGACTGAACATGGCAGCCGTGTGGCCTGTTTAACAGAGGCCAAGGAGGCTATACGTAGAGTAGCATCATTCTTTGTTCATTGTTTGATTTGCCTGTGTGAAATATATTGATCCTGTAATAGTTGGAGCTCCGTGCTATTTGACGGCTCAGCTAAAGAATACAAACTCTTGTAAATTATCTTTTGCCACTGCATACCCCTGTTTGCACCTTCCTTATCCACTTCATTCCTTGCTTTGCAATAAATTTACCCTTTGTTGTTTGCATCTCGTCTTGTGTACCATAGTCTTCCTGCACCGTGGTGGTTCCCCGGCCATCGCTTCACATGTATTGGAGGGTATTGGAGATGAGGGACCAAGCGCAGTTATGTGTGGATGTATCGGCCCTTTGTTCTTTGGGAGTCGGACTATTACCAATCACAAATTAATGGTTTGTCCTTGGCTTGGTCAATAATGTATATTCCCTTTTACACAGGTCTAAAAGCTTATCTAATGTAATGATACTTAAATGTAACAGCTGAATGCCCATTTCAGCCAATATATAAGTGCACGTGAAGAGCATGACTTTGACATCCTAATAAATAATAGTTTCCAATCATATTAATTGTTCTCTGTGAGTTATTACTAGTGATTGTGCCCTTGGATCTGCTGCTGATTATTCACTAGAAGCTCTTGAAATACTTATCTATTAATATGACAACAATGGCTCCTTGTCCAGCATTCACTAAACCCCAACCTTGTACTCAAGCAACTTTACAATTTGTAACTGTTAGAAAAATAGGTGCCTTCTCGTAAAGAATGTCTAACCAGCAGACGTGACTAGATATTGTGCGTTATTGCCATTTTTCCATTTTATAGCAGGAATAGTTCATTATACAATTGACATCTCTGCAATAAGTGTTGAGAGCTGAACAGCGAGGAGCAGCATCAAATGGACGGTTGCTGTGGAAACTCTGGTAAAAAGGACTTCATACTAACCTGCGGAGTTCTGTTGCTCACAGCTAAAGTAGATGCAAAGCATTGATACACTTAAAACAAAAAGTTGCAAAGATAATTTATGAACTTTTTTTAAAAAGAATATGGCTATGAATACAACTTTTACAGCATCACATATTTGGATGTGACATGAAAAATCACAGATATAAAATTATACAATACTGACTGTCAGCAACTTCCATTAGGGGGAGCTGAATACAAATTCTATGATTATTAACTGCAGCCATTCGAAAGTTAATTAAAGGAGTCTGACACTGCCCCTTTTATATCAGATCAATGGAGGTCCATCACCCGGAACACTGTGATAAGCAGATTGAAAAAGTTATGGCACATTGGAACCTGCACAGCTCAGTACATAGTGTACTCACTAAATAGATCCCTTACAGTTTAAAAGGAATCTGTAAACTGATATTTGCCACGTAATCTGAAAACAGCATGAGGTAGAGGTTAAAACACTGAATTCAGTGATGTGTCACTTATTAGGCTGCAGGCTGTTGTTTATTTACAATGAAGGTTTTATCACTAGGACATTATCATTGCTGTAACTAACTGCCTTGTGCCAAGTTCACCGACTGCACCCCCTCCAGTGATAAGCAGCTGACTATCAATAGAAAATGTACACAGAAAGCTGTGGTGTGGGCGGTGTCAGCTTTCTGAGCACTACTACATGCTGCAACTAATAACCTCTGATTATGTCTTAAATGTCACACGCGTGTCGGGGATTCGGGCTTCAAATTCAAGCACCAGTCATTGCTCGTGGAGTGCCAAGCATATCAGAGCATCCAGACACCGAGCCTGTTCGCTCATCTTTACTGTGGAATTAAAGGTTCTAATAAGTTAGTAAAATAAATATTGCAGTGCACATTTTGCTGGAATGGTTTGAATGGTTTTATGGTGCCATGGCACCGATTTTATTCTAATGGATGATGAAAAAAAAAACATTTTTACCACAAAAGTTTTGTTTTAGCCTCAGATTTTACATTGTCAAGCAGGGAAATGGGTAAAAATTGCACCACAATTTTTCATACAATTTCTGCTGATCATAACCATACCCTGTATGTGTCTGTACAATACTGCTTAGCCATACGGCAACACTCGGGTGAGAAGGAGCGCTATTTGACTCTTGGAGAGCAAATTATAGTAGTATAGTTTGTGGACTTCATATACGGAGACACTAAGTGCCAGAAGAGCAGAATTCCCCCTCAAGTGACCCCATTTGGAAATTATACCTCTTTGAGAATTTATGTACTGACGATTTTGACAAAATCATTGTTTTTTCAGCAGATTATCACCTGGGGACTACTTGGCCTACTGCCAGGTAGTCCAACCACGCCACCCACCATTGACTGCCTATGCATAGTGTACTTTTAAGGCCGGGTTCACACTTGTGAGTGTGATGTGAGAAACTCGCGCGAGTCTCTCGCATCAATGCCTAGCACTGCCGCCCGCACTCGGGACTGGAGTGTGCGGTTACATGTCTTTGTATGCAGCTGAGCGCTCCGATCTGAACCGCTGGTAGCAGTGTTGGGTATTGAGGCGAGAGACTCGCGCGAGTTTCTCGCATTGCACTCGCAAGTGTGACCCCGGCCTAAAGCTGCTAATCAGTATTCTGACCGGAGATATGCAAAAATACCAACTCAGAGAACTGGTTGATCTGCAGCAGATAAAAGTTTTTTATTCAAAACTGCAGCAAGCAGCCTAGTAGGTGATAAATCTATGGAATCACAGTCTGCATTGCTGTATTTAACTCACGGATGAGTTAGCAAAAACAGGAAACAAATTCACTTCAATGATAATCTTTAAGATAAGGTTGTGATTCCCAGACTGATTACCAGTTAGGGCCTTGGAGCAATGTCATGGACAGATGTAGATCTGGGATTTGATACCAGAAAAATTAGGATGTGACTACACAGAGGAGAAATAGGAGACAGTACCCAGGAATTTGAGACAGTTCCTGATGTCAAACCAGCAGAGATCAGATAATATAATGCCAAAGGGAAAAGATCATACATAGAAATCACAGTCTGGAAATAAGCATGTATCAGTGTCTGATTCAAAGTCATTGGTACATAGCCAGATTCTTCTTTAAAAGGAATCTGTCACCCTTGTCAGGTTTTTGTCATGTAATCCGAGAGCAGCATTATGACGAGAACCTGATTCCAGCGATGTGCTTCCTGGTTTGCATGTGAGTATTTTAATAAAATCCCTGTTTTTTTCCCCTGGAGATCTAGCAGTTCTCTGAATGCTGAGCTCTCTAGAATCCCACCTACCCCACTGATTTGTGTGTATTCTGGTAATTGACAGAAAACTGCTGATCAGTGGTAGAGGTTGTGTAACATGGAGCAGGAGGACTACAAGGCAGAACACAACCAGTCCTCTGGTGAAAACTAGATCTACTGCTGATAAAACACTAATTTTATTGAAACTGCAACAATCAGCCAAGTAAGAAACACATCACTGCAAGTAACATTTCTACCCCTGCATCATATTGCCCCCAGATTACATAGAGAATCGGCTATCAAATTCCCTTTAAATCAGCCATTTGAACCAAAATCGTAGGAGTAGACCAATTACCAGAGTAAGTCAACTCGGTTTATGGCTTGAAAAATAATGAGAGAACCTTGTGAGTCGTAGCGGATCATGGGTCATAAATTCATGTGTTTTGGTTGAAAAAAAAGTCTTTTATTTTAAAACTAAAAATGTCCACAGGGGACCCATCCACAGAAGTGGGGCTGGGAGGGAGTGGTGGTTTTCATTTTAATTCTTCTTTAGTGCCGTCTCCTTTGCTGTATTGAACGTCGTTAACACACATGACTAAATGTTGGCATGTGGAATCAATACTCTCCTAAGTAGTTATGCACTCAAAAATATTTTTGTGAATTGCCCAAGTCACCTTGAATAGATGAAACAATTAGTTCAAATACAATTTTCAAGCACTTCTGGGTGTTGAAAAATAAAACGCATCGGTACTATTTCATGGAGAACATTTTGCGATGATCACAAGAACACAGGTGGCTTTCGGAAGCCATGGCTTAGAGAAAGAACAAAAGGTTGCCATTCTGGAATTTCAATGTACAATAAATCAAATTCTTTTTATTGTAATCTACTAAAGATCCTTATGTATTCTAATTAAACTTTGTTGGATAAGATTTTAACTTCTCATAATATTTGCATTCAGATAATTGAGAGAAATCTTCTTGCAAATAATGTCCTTTATCCAGGATAATTACGGGTGTAGCCTTGGTGTGAATATATAATTATCGCAGAGAAATATTGCTGTTTCCTTGCACTCATCTGACTACAGTATTTCAAAAGGGGTTGAGGGATAATTCTATTAACTATACTACTCAACAGCAAGAACAGATTTACTTTACATGCTTATATTATCCTTTTCATAATTATCAAAATTTCCATCGACTTAGCTACTTTATCTCTGGTGTCATTGAGCAGACATTTTTAGTTATCGTGAAGTTTTAATGAGATTTACCTAGGTCTATGTTTGCTTCGGTGTCTGAGACTATTACGAGCCGCCTTCACATATTTTGCTGTTTTGGTGGCAAAAATAGCACTTCAAAACAGCAAATATTTTGGTGCAACTCAACAGACCACATTTTTAGTTAATATGGTCCATTGGGTTCAGATGGTGTCCATCACTCAATGGATCCAGAGGAGCACAATAAGATCCATTATAGATAAAGTCCACAATTCAACTATGGACAGATCATAGTTTCAGCCTAAATGGATTTTCCAAGAGTATAAAAAACACCTGCAGAGACAGACATGAGTAACATCTCACCAGACTGTAGCATGTCAATTTCTTTTGCGGAGATGCTAGTATCCACTAGAGAAATTTCACCCATTCAATTTATTGGACACAGATTCACTTGTGTTCAATAAATGCAAGAGCTTTGGTCGCAGCGAACTTACGCTGAGTCCAAAGTGCTACCAATTCCGGATCATCTTTACATACCCTTAGAAAATGTTGTAGCCACTCCATCGGTGGATGCAGGCAGAAAAGGTCCCCTGTGCAATAACAATATATGGACAAGGTGCAGCCCATGATGTACAGTTATCTGCTTTGGAGCTAGAATAAGGCCACCTTTCCTCTCGGGCCCCGATGCCACCACACAGGTTGCACCAATGATATGTCTGCCTCTGAGTCACTCACTTTCTCCACAGATAACTCACAGGCATTGTTCAGTTACTGTCACTGCATTAGGTGAAGCCCAGCATGAAATTCCTCTCCATAGACAGAAAAGAGGAGTGGTGAGAAGGGATGTGTGGAGATAGCAAGCAGGTAGAGGATAAGACAAGATGCGTAAGACCATGTTCTACTGGGGGATAGTAGGGAGATAAGTGCATAGCTTAAAGGGGGTTTTACACATAGCGATATCGCTAGCAATTTCGCTAAAGCATCACCGATTTGGTGACGCAGCAGCGATATCGCTATGTGTGATACTTACCTCCGACCGGCTCCCCCGCTGTCTGTCGCTGATCGCGCGAGATCACGCAGCTCAATTTCTCGTCGGGCGCTTCCTGCTGGCGCCGACGAGCGACACGTGGACGCGGATGGGAGGACGTCAGGATCGCCATGTCTGAAAGGTATGTAACGACCGCTGTATCGCTGCTGCATCGCTGTGAGATCTGCCTGTGTGGCAGCTCACTAGCGACCATTTAGCGATGCACCAGCGATCCTGACCGGGTCGTATCATGGTCGGGATCGCTGGTGCATCGCTAAATGTAAAGGGGCCTTAACACAACAACATTGTCTGTGACAACTGAGCTATTAGTTAATTTGGTTAATTGGTTATTTTGTTTTTTACATTGTCAGTTTGCACATCTGTAATATGATTTAAGTTTTCTGATTAAGGCACAAAAGGTTTATCATTGTTAATTAGTTAATTACTGCGCTTGCAGCTTGTTAACTTATATAAGGGCCTGTCACACTAAGCGATATCGCTAGCAATATCGCTATAACGTGACTGGTTTTTGTGACGTAATAGCGATATCGCTATGTCTGATACTTACCTCCGACCAGCTCCCCCGCTGGTTATCGCTGATCACGCGAGAACGTCCTGGGCCGCTTCTCATCGTCTGCTTCCTGCTGTGACGACGAGTGACGCGTGGATGCGGGCGGGAGGACGTCAGGATCGCCTCGTCTGACAGGTAAGTAGCGACCCCCGACCCCTGCGATGTCGCTGGTGAGATCTGCCTGTGTGGCAGCTCACTAGCGACCACTTAGCAATGTACCAGCGATCCTGACGGTGTCATATCGCTGGTCGGGATCGCTGGTACATTGCTAAGTGTGACAGTACCTATAGGAACTATATGTTCCTAAAGAGGTTTGCGGAGTAGAGGAAAGACTGTGATCAAGTGCCAGGAGATATATTTCAACATCATATAGTTCAACTCAATAATAATATAGGAAACTAAAAAGTGATGTTTTTATTTATTTGCCATTTAAGGCTCAATATAATTTTGTTGGATGTCAGCGTGCTGTATGTTTGGAAGCGCAGTGTCACAAGGTCACTGTTCTTGGTCTCCTGGCAGCTCAAAAAAAAGTACCACAAACAGGGCAGGCATAAACTACATTTCCCAGAGCCAAGGGTTTGCCCTTTACCCCTGTTGAGGGATCTTGAATTAAACATGGGTCACTGGGTTAGGGCCCTGTAGTCAGCAGCTGTTTGATGGCTCAAATTGAGAAGGATAGCCAGGTAGCCTGTTAAACTCCAACAAGTACGGGAGGTACAAAATAGTTAGGCAGGAGTAATGACAATAAACTAGCCAATGTCAGGGAACAGGATATATCAGTAGTAAACACCAGAAGCACAGAACACAGATAAAGCCAGGAAGCACAAACACTGACCGGCAGTGGGAACTGACTCTCGGGTTTATATATTAGCTGCTCTACCCAGTGCTGATAGCAGGAAGAAACACAAACTAATAGGGCTAACCCCATAGGTTTTGGACTGGCCAGAGCCACAAGTCCCAGGAAAAAATAGGATTCATGCTGTCAAGCATCATCTGCAACAAAGGTGTGGCGTTACTTAGCAGTCAAAGCAGAAACTGGAACAAATGTTACTCTAAGGTAATGTATCTAAATATGCAACTTGCAATATTCATGAGTATTGCAAACCTGTAGAGGAGTTTAAAGCTCACTGAGCAGACTGTGGATGAGGTCAGTAATATGGAGGTGGGTGGAAGTGAGCAAGATCAGAACACAGAGGTAGTTAGCTGGGTAACACCTGTAACACAATCAAGGTTCGCTTGGTGACACTCCTGCACCAATCCGAGTATACTGCAACACACAAGCTACAAAAATCTGATGGGTTTGGACTTCTTGGGACTTGCTTTTGTCAGTCGCAGTACCCTTGCGGTTGAATGGCGACCTCATTCATTTGTATTGCACTGTAATGTAGCAGTGTCACTGAGTAAACTTTGGTCGTGCGGCAAGAGTTGTGGCCAAAGTCACCATGTTGTCCCAGCTTTACAACAGGAGGTAGGGAAGAAAAGAATGCGTCTTTGACTGATACTTGGGATTCAAGTCGAGGACACAACAGTTTGACATTGCTTCTCGCAACCAAGAAAATGATTGCTATAGGAAGGATGGAACTAGAACTGCAGCAAAGGCCAGACAGCTGTTTTAGCTAGAGTACTCTGTAATTAGGCAGAAAGGCATAATCATCTGCCACCAAGATTATGAACCCAGAACGCTTTATTCTCTACCAGGTGATCAGATTTGCATATATTCAGAAAGAAAGATTACTGGTTGGTGCTGATGAGAACCCAGCAGCTATAAATAACATTGGTTAACAAATTCAGAGAAATATAGAAGGCCCTTTAAAAATGGTTTCAGGGTTTTAGTAGAGAAGCTGAAGTCCAGGATCTCCAAAAGGTTGTTTTCACTTCTTATTGCCATGAGCTTACGAGAAAGGAAGCGGGATCTTAGTGGCTTAAATAGGTGGCTTAGAAATAGGTACAGAAAGGAATGGTTTGCATTCCTAGGGAACTAGATGGATGACTGGATGACTAATTCAATCTAGAAAAAATTTGAACTCCTTTTTGGAGAGTAATATGCTACATAAATGTAACAAAATCAGAGCGGCATGGTGGCTCAGTGGTTAGCACTGCAGCCTTGCAGCGCTGGGGTCAAATCCCACCACGGACAACATCTGCAAAGACAATACTGATAAGGAACTTAGATTGTGAGCCCCATTGGGTACAGTGCCAATAATGTCCGTAAAGAGCTGTGGAATTAATGGCGCTATACAAATTAATAAAATAAACAATACTCGATGGATCACTAATTGATTCCAGATGATTTTTTAACACTTTTTTAGAGTGTTATATACCACATAAATGTAACTTTTTGCTTGTGTCATGCTACAATGATTATGTTGCGCCAGACTGGCTAAGCAAAGGAAGAGCTGGGAATATCATGGGGTAAGAGGAGATTTGCAGGCCTCCCATGCAGATTACTGACCTACTGTAGCTGATTTACCAAAGACCTCTGAATCATTACTCAAAACTCTACTGGTAATGGCAGACACTACTGTATATCAGCATTTAAAAAAGGCTTAATGCTTTTTCATAACAAAACTTTGTGGGTTATATATATTCTTGAGACAGAGAATGTATAACTGGTGAAAGGGTGAACTTCATGGACTTTTGAGCTTTTGTGTCCTCTTGAGGACTGGAGTTGGGGAACACTGCTCTAGATGGATCTAATCTAACAACATAGAGTAAACAACAAGATACAAAGGAGAGAAATGCCTAATGGCAACACTGTTGGGCGTTTTTACAGTGGTAAAACAAAATTTTCTTCAAAAAATGTGCTGGCTATGAAATAAAGATAATTAAATTTAAACAGTTTTGACTATTTAAAGAATAACTAAACTTTGTTATTTGGTTGCAATATTCTTTATTACCTTATTATAATAATTATATTCCTTATTTCTCCAGTACTATCCTGTAGTGCTATTTCACTTGGACAGTTCATGTTCCTTTTGAAGCTGCTTTCAACTGCTGCTCAAAACAAGATCCTTACACTATTTATAAACCTATAAATGACTAGAGGTGTTCAAATTGCTCTGTTTGAACCTCTCTCCTCTCTTCTTCCATTATCTAACAGTGGAATTCCTTTCCTTTGAAAATAGAGACCGTAACTTGGCTGAGCAGCAGTTGAAAGCGTGAACTGACCATGCAAAACACAACTCCACAGTCGTGTTTGGAAGAGTAGAATGTAAAAATGGCAATTACGTTAATAAAAACATGGATAAAAGTTAAATAAAAAAAATTACTTAGTGATGAGCAAACTTGCTCTGGTGTTATCTGAGTATCTTGGACATGTATATATTATTTTTGCTTGCCTATGGCTGCACGATTTGCTGCTGTTAGACAGCCTGAATATATATGGGGATTGCCTGATTGTTAGGCAAACCCAACATGTGCTGTATCTGTCTAATAGCTACAAATCATGCAGCCACAGGGAAGCAAACATAATATATGAGCACACCCAAGATACTTGGATAACACCAGAGCATGCTCAGATAAGACATTATCTGAGAACTTTCAGTCATTACTATTAGTTACTCTTCAATTAAAAAAATTGCAAAATCTTATTCTAACTGCATATATTCAGTGGGTACAGAAAGTATTCAGACCCCTTTACATTTTTCACTCTTTGTTTCATTGCAGCCATTTGGTAACTTCAAAAAAGTTCATTTTTTTCTCATTAATGTTCACTCTGCACCCAATCTTGACTGAAAACCCCCCAGAAATTTTTGCAAATTTATTAAAAAAGAAAAACTGAAATATCACATGGTCATAAGTATTTAGACCCTTTGCTCTCTATTGAGTAGAAGCACCCTTTTGAGCTAGTACAGCTATGAGTCTTCTTGGGAATGATGCAACAAGTTTTTCACATCTGGATTTGGGGATCCTCTGCCATTCTTCCTTGCAGACCCTCTCCAGTTCCATAAGGTTGGATGGTAAACGTTGGTGGACAGCCATTTTCAGGTCTCTCTAGAGATGCTCAATTGGGTCTAGGTCAGGGCTCTGGCTGGGCCAGTCAAAAATGGTCACAGAGTTGTTCTGAAGCCACTCTTTTGTTATTTTAGCTGTGTGCTGTGGGTCATTGTCTTGTTGAAAGGTGAACGAACCTTTGACCAAGTCTGAGGTCCAGAGCCTTCTGGAAGAGGCTTTCATCCAGGATATCTCTGTACTTGGCCACATTCTTGTTTCCTTCACCAGTCGTCCTGTCCTTTCAGCTTAAAAACACCCCCATAGCATGATGCTGCCACCACCATGTTTCACTGTTGGGATTTTATTGGGCAGGTGATGAGCAGTGCCTGGTTTTCTCCACACATACAGCTTAGAATTATCACCAAAAAGTTCTAATCCTCGTGTAATCAGACCAGAGTATCTTATTTTTCATAGTCTGGGAGTCCTTCATGTGTTTTTTTTAGCAAACACTATGCAGGTTTTCATCTATCTTGCACTGAGGAGAGCTTCGGTTGGGCTACTCTGCCATAAAAAAATCATAGAATAGAATCGTAGAGTTGGAAGGGACCTCCTGGGCCATCTGGTCCAACCCCCTACTCAAAGCAGGATTCGCTAAATCATCCCAGTCAGATGGTGGATGCCTGCAGTGATAGTTGACTTTGTGGAACTTTCTTCCATCTCCCTACTGCATCTGTGGAGCTCAGCCACAGTGGTCTTGGAGTTCTTCTTCTTTACCTCTCTCACCAAGGCTCTTCTCCCACGATTCCTCAGTTTGGCTAGATGGCGAGGTCTAAGAACAATTTTGGTGGTCTCAAACGTCTTCCATTTAAGGATTATGGTGGCCACTGTGTTCTTGGGAACCTTGAGTACTGCAGAAATTCTATTGTAACCTTGGCCAGATCTGTGACTTGCCACAATTCTGTCTCTGAGCTCCTTGGCCAGTTCCTTTGACCTCATGATTCTCATTTGGTCTGACATGCACTGTGTGCTGTAAGATCTTATTATATAGACAGGTGTGTGCCTTTACAAATCACGTACTATGAGTTTAATTAAATACAGCTAGACTCCAATGAATGAGTAGAACCATCTCAACGAGGATCACAAGGAAATGGACAGCATGTGAGTTAAATAAGAGTGTCTGAGCAAAGGGTCTGAATACTTATGACCATCTGGTATTTCAAATTTTCTTTTTTAATAAATTTGCAAACATTTCTACATTTCTGTTTTTTACAGTCAAGATGGGGTGCAGAGTGAACAATAATGAGAAAAAAATGAACTTTTTTGAATTTACCAAATGGCTGCAATGAAAAAAAGAGAGGAAAATGTAAAGGGGTCTAAATACTTTCTGTACCCACTGTATATAACAACCATAATATCCTTAAAAATAGTCAGTGAATTTCTTTATCCTTCTCATTATATGTTTGTCTTGTTTCTTTCTTTTTTACAGGAAAATAAAAAAGCTTATAGACACAAATATTTTAACCTTAAAGCCCGCGTCACACATAACGATGTCCCAGCGATCCCACCAATGATCCGACATGGATGGGATCGCTGGGACATCGTTAGACTGATCACTGGTGAGCTGTCACATAGACAGCCCCAGCGATCAGGACCAGCGACGCTGGACGGTGGTTTCTAATGTAAACGTCGGGTATCCAAGAGCCGCGGCTCCTGGATACCCGCTGTTTACCTTGGAAACCGGCATACACGCTGGTTTCCAAGGTAAACACTGGGTATCTAGGAGGCGCACGACTCCTGGATACCCTACGTTTACATTAGAAACCAGCGTCCAGCGTCGCTGATCGCTGGTCTCTCGCTGCCACACGCAGCGATGTGTGCTGGGCAGCGGGAGACCAGCGATCGAAAAACGTCCCAGGCCCCTCGAGCACGATAACCGGCAGGGGGGGCGGTCGCTGATCCCCATCACACACAGCGATCTTGCTGGCGAGATCACTGATGTGTCACAAAATCAGCAATCTCACTAGCAAGATCGCTGTGTGTGACGGGGCCTTAAGGCTTATTACCCAAGTTGCAATGTTGTTATTATTCAAATAACACTGCCATTGATAGTAATCTTACTATTCTTCTATCTACTGGTGAACATGAAAGCCACTTCCTGACAAAAGTGCTATTATCACATCCTCAGATCGATACCTAAACAAATGATTTCAGCAACATACTGTGAATATACAGAAGAATAAAGACCAGGTGCAAGGTTGAATGATGTGTCATAAGCATATAATTCGGTCATTCCTGCCCTAACATTCAAGGTTTCTCCAAATCTATTATAGATTAGTTGTTACAGATCATTAATCAACTGGCAACATTGTAGAAGTTTGATGAATGTTGTTCCTCTACAGACTAGCAATATACATACACTGTTGCCGAACAGCATTGAGACACAAACAATTTAAGGGCACCAGGATCCACACTGTGGTTATTTGCTTTTATTCTTTCCTATAAAATTAGATATACAGTATATATTTTATTTACAATTTAAAAACAATGCTTATTTTGTAACTATTTTACTAAAAATAAATGTGATCATATGAAAAAAGTAGAAGTTTCATGCTTTTGTTAAAAATGAGCAGTTTTTTAAGGGTTTATTAAGTTACAATAAAACAAAACAATACACATGAAACATTTCACTAACTTGTAACTGTAGGGTGCACAGGGCGTTAGTTATGGACAAGAGGCTGCTGTATTTCCAAACACTGGCACCCTACAAACAAGCAGTGTCCCGATTACCATGTGCCATGCGTGTGGCGCAGTATACTCACGTTTTGGCCTCAAGCTTCTCAGTCTCCACGATTTTGGATCCAGGGACATCCACACACAAACTACAGGACACTCGCTTCTTAACGAACAGTTCAACTTTACTTAGCATTTTGAGTTCAATTGCAGTTACAAAACAGTATGTTTCCACATTCCCTGTTTGTTCTGCCTGATTTATCCCTTTGCTTAACCCCTTAAGCCTCAAGGGTGGTTTGCACATTCATGACCGGGCCAATTTTTACAATTCTGACTACTGTCCCTTTATGAGGTAATAACTCTGAAACACTTCCATGGATCCTGGTTATTCTGACATTGTTTTCTCGTGATATATTGTACTTCATGGTAGTGGTAAAATTTCATTTAAATAACTTGCGCTTATTTGTGAATAAAACGGAAATTTGGCAAAAATTTTGAAAATTTTGCAATTTTCCAACTTTGAATTTTTATGCCCTTAAATCACAGAGATACGGCACACAAAAAACTTGATAAGTAACATTTCCCACATGTTTACTTTATATCAGCACAATTTTGGAACCAAAATTTTTTTTTGTTAGGAAGTAATAAGGGTTAAAAATTGACCAGCGATTTCTCATTTTTGCAATACCATTTTATTTTTACGGACCACATCACATTTGAAGCCACTTTGAGGGGTCTATATGATAGAAAATACCCAAAAGTGACACCATTCTAAAAACTGCACCCCTTAAGGTGCTCAAAACCACATTCAAGAAGTTTATTAACCCTTTAGGTGCGTCACAGGAATTTTTTGAATATTTAAAAAAAATGAACATTTAACTTTTTTTCACAAAAAAAATATTTCAGGTTCAATTTTTTTTATTTTACCAAGGGTAACAGGAGAAATTGGACTGCAATATTTATTGAGCAATTTGTCCTGAGTATGCTGATACCTGATATGTGGGGGGAACCACTGTTTCGGCGCATGGCTGAGCTCAGAAGGGAAGGAGCGCCGTTTGACTTTTTCAATGCAAAATTGGCTGGAATTCAGATCAGACGCCATGTCACGTTTGGAGAGCCCCTGATGTACCTAAACAGTGGAAACCCCCCACAAGTGACCCCATTTTGGAACTAGACCCCTCCAAGGAACTTATCTAGATATGTGGTGAGAACTTTGAACCCACAAGGGCTTCACAGAAGTTTATAACGTACAGCGGTACAATTAAAAAATCATATTTTTTCCACAAAAATGATCTTTTCACCCCCAATTTTTATTTTTCCAAGGGTAACAGGACCCTAAAAGTTATTGTGCAATTTGTCCTGAGTACGCTGATACCCCACATGTGGGGGTAAACCACTATTTGGGCGCATGGCAGAGCTCAGAAGGGAAGCAGCGCCATTTGACGTTTTTGGCTGGAATTGAGATCGGACACCATGTCGCGATTGGAAAACCCCTGATGTACCAAAACAGTAGAAACCCCCCATAAATGACACCATTTTGGAAACTAGACCCCCCCAAGGAACTTATCTAGATGTGTGGTGAGCACTTTGACCCCTCCAGTGCTTCACAGAAGTTTATAAAGCCCGGGTGTGAAAATAAAAAAAATCGTATTTTTTCCACAAACATGATCTTTTAGTCACCAGTTTTTTATTTTCCCAAGGTTACCAGGAGAAATTGGACCCCAAAAGTTGTTGTCCAATTTGTCCTGAGTAGGCTGATACCCCATATGTGGGAGAAAACTACTGTATGGGCACACGTCGGGTCTCGGAAGGGAAGTAGTGACGTTTTGGAATGCAGACTTTGATGAAATGGTCTGCGGGTGTCATGTTGCTTTTGGAGAGTCCCTGATGACCTAAACAGTGGAAACCCCCCACAAGTGACCCCATTTTGGAAACTAGACCCCCCACGGAACTTATCTAGATGTGTGGTGAGCACTTTGAACCCCCAAGTGCTTCACAGAAGTTTATAACGCCCGGGCGTGAAAATAAAAAAATAATTTTTTTTCACAAGAATGATATTTTTGCCCCCCAATTTTTTATTTTCCTAAGGGTAACAGGAGAAATTGGACCTGAAAAGTTGTTTTGCAATGTCCTGAGTACGCTGATACCCCATATGTGGGGGTAAAACACTGTTTGGGCGCATGGCAGAGCTTCTAAGGGAAGGACCACCATTTGACTTTTTCAACGCAGAATTGGCTGGAATTGAGATCAGATGCCATGTTGCATTTGGAGAGCACCTGATGTGCCCAAACAGTGGAAACCCCCAATTGTAACTCCAACCCTAACCCCAACACACCCCTAACCCTAATCTCAGTCCTAACCCTAGCCCTAACCCTAACCCTAGCCCTAACCCTAGCCCTGGCCCTAACCCTAGCCCTGGCCCTAACCCTAACCTTAATGGGAAAATGGAAATAAATACATTTTCTTTTAATTTTATTTTTTTTCCCTAACTAAGGGGGTGATAACGGGGGTTTGATTTACTATTTATGGTGGGTTTTTATGTTTGGCAGCTGTCACACGCTAAAAGACGCTTTTTATTGTAAAAATAGTTTTTGCATCACCAGATTTTGAGAGCTATAATTTTTCCGTATTTTGACCCACTGAGTCATGTGAGATCTTACTTTTTGCGGGACGAGTTGACGTTTTTATTGGTACCATTTTCGGGCATATTACATTTTTTGATCACTTTTTATTCCGATTTTTGGGACGCAGAATGAACAATAAACAGCGTTTCATGAAATTCTTTTGGGGGGTGCGCTTACACCCTTCCGCGTGCGATAAAATTGATAAAGCCCTTTTATTCTTCGGGTCAGTACGGTTACAGCAATACCTCATTTAGGTTTTTTTATGTTTTGTCGCTTTTATGCAATGAAAACTATTTTATATAAAAAATAATTATTTTTGCATCGCTTTATTATGCGAGCTATAACTTTTTCATTTTTTTGCTGATGATGCTGTATTGTGGCTCGTTTTTTGCGGGACAAGATGACCTTTTCATCGGTACCATGGATATTTATATGCATCTTTTTGATCGCGCGTTATTGCACTTTTTGTTCGGTGGTATGATAATAAATCATTATTTTTTGCTTTGTTTTTTATTTTTATTTTTTAAGGGGTTCACTAAAGGGGTTAACTAATGGGACAGTTTTATAGGGCAGGTATTTACGGACGCGGCAATACCAAATATGTGTACTTTTATTGTTTTTTTTTATTTTCAAAAAATGAATTTATTGGGGGAATATGTTTTTTTTCTAATTTATTTGGCGATTTTTTTAAAATTATTTTAACACTTTTTTTTATTTTTTTAACTTTATTACATTGTCCCAGGTGGGACATCACTGTCCTTTGACAGATCGCTGATCTGTCACATCACAGATCACTGTGACAGATCAGCGATCTGTCACAGGCAGTGCAGCAGGCTTCCTCGTGCCTGCGCTTTGCAGGCACTGAGGAAGCCGGCTCCTTGCAGGCCCCCGAAGGTCCCCGTCGCCATCTTGGATTTGGGGGCCTGCAGGGAAGGAACACCCCTCAGCAGTGCTGCACATTGCGCTGCCGTGGGGGGCTCAGGGAAGCACGGAGGGAGCCCCCTCCCTGCCGATGCTTCCCTTTAACCCCCGGTACACCGCGATCATGTTTGATCTCGGTGTGCAAGGGATTAACGTGTCGGGGGCAGTCCGTGACCGTCCCTGACATATTGTGCCGGGTGTCAGCTGTGATAATCAGCTGACACCCGGCCGCGATCAGGGGCGCTCACCACGTGGGCGCCCCTGATCACTATGACGTACTATCCCGTCCCTGGGAATTAAGTCCCAGGGCACATGGATGGGATAGTACGTCATATGGGATTAAGGGGTTAATGGCTCCTTCTGCACTTGGGATACTCCATCTGGCTACATAGTTTCCATGAGTCCCATGCTGTCTCCCTCAAGCGTTTTCCCATCTGGCTTCTACTTGTTGGAAGGGAATAATGCACACTGCCCAGTGCGTAGTTGGGGCCATAGGTCCAACACATTACAGGAATGTCCACTGAAGACAGTTGCCAACATTCTTATAGTCATGATTCAGCGTGGATCTGACAGTTTAAATGGATAAGTGAACTTTTTTTCCTTTGGCTAGGTGCCAAAGTGATGTGATTGCCCCCGGTGGCCATTAGAATTATTACACATGGTGTCATTCATTCTAAGTTGCCCCGGTGGTGGTGAGTGGTAGTGCACTTTAGTTTCTTTGGTTTAGTGCACGCAATTATAATTCAGGTGTGAGGCTCTATAAAAGAGAGCCAGGTGTGTTCAATCACTGTTGGTGATATTATGTTCGTCATTTGGGAAGCAAGCCTGGGTGAGGAAGGAGCAGAACATGAGGCCTGCGCAGTCCAGCTGGAGGGGATGAGTGGCAGCTATGTGGTCTGCAAGAAGGGCTGGCATGGCGTGGTGGAGTCACAGTTTATGTGTCGGCAGGAAGTGCTTGCATGGCTTGGTGGAGTGACGACTATGGAGAGAGTTGCACTCAGCATGTGGGACTTGGTTGCTGAGAGCTGGATTCAAGCAAGCTGGACTCATCTTTGGGACTCTGTTTACTGGGCAGCTGCAAATGGTGTTGGACTCTGCTCCAAGGCTGCACTATGGTGTAGGATCCAGTTATGGTGATGGATCCGGGTGGAGGAGAAGATGCACACAGGTGGTGGGCTCTGTTGCTAGGAGCATACGCAACAGAGCAAAGCTAAGTGGTGTTTCTCCTGTATTGTCATTTTCCCTCATGTGTGTTTAGTGCAGTGGTGGGATTAGTTTCCGCACCGACCAATTCCCTAGTGAGGGTTTAGGTTCAGGGCGAGCTAGGGTTTTTAGGTTCCTGTGCGTCGCCAGGTGCAGAATGGGCATAGGGAACGTTAGGAGTGCAGGGACACTGGCTCAGGGGAGTACAGGAGGTCTCCACTTCCCTATTCCCTATTGCAGGGCCCACCATTGTTAATGTTACCCAGGATCCCCTTTATTATTTTAATTCACCTTACTGGAGGCGGGGTTTCCAGACTACTTTATATTTACGTGTAATATCTAAATTCGCCAGTTGAAGGCTGTGTATCCAGCTGCACGTCCTATTATTTAAAATCGCCCAACTGGAGGCGGTGTATCCAGGGTCACGTGTGTCATATGGGTTCGCCTTGCGGTACTCGCTGCGTCCAGACACACGTGACCGTGACATTATCACAAACCTTACATTTTTTTTTCTGGTGAGCTTTGGCCATGTGGAGACCTGTGAGTAATTGCTGCCGGGCCTCACTGAGGTGAGTGGGGAGCGGCAAGGTGTGTTAGAGCCGCTGCAGCAGCAGTTATCAGGGTCTGGGGCCTCTGCTCAGGCAATCAGGAAATCAAAATGGCGGCTTTGGCAAATTGCGGGTCTGGCAAAAGCCCCTCGAGTCGCTGCTGGGAGCAGGACTTGTTCATACAGGTGGACGTAACCAGACAGGTGGGTGGAGTTGGTGATCCCCATGGTTCTGTCTGGGGTTCCCCGAGGTGAAGGGGTACGTCCCTGTAGTGAGCAGACTGGTGTTATAGTCCGCGGGGCTGACGGCAAATCTTCTATTCCACCGAAGAGGCCGCCCCCTCCTGGTCGTTTGGAGGAAGGCGATCAGCGAGTGTATATTTCCTCCATATTCCTGTCCCCTTCTCCTCCAGGTGTGAGCGGCAGGTGTGCTGCGGGGGAGTAGGGACAAATCTCACCCCTCGCCATTAACCAACCCTGGGAGGCGCTGACCTCATGGTGAAAGGGTTGGAGGGTTGTGTCCCTTGGTGAATAGTGGGGGGTGTGAGTGTGGTGACACAGGGGGATGCCTCTGTTGTCGAGTCCAGAATGAGTTCACAAAATTTATGACTAACAAATGTGTGCAAAAAACATTCAGGTCCAGACCTGCGTGTGAACGAGCGTGTATGGATGGCAACCAAAAAAAAAAAAAATCAGTGGAAGTGTGTTGCAAAGTGTTACCAGCGCATACTAAACTTTCACATACATAACCTCGTTCCCCAGGTCGGCACTGTGGAGATGAGTGGTTCCTCCAAAACGAACATTATTGTCAATACCAGCGGTGCGTTTGTCATTAACCTGAATATCAGGTAGTGGTGGGGTGAACTCAGGATCTGGGCGTCCCCACTGTTGGTGTTTCCCTAATGGGGAGTGGTCTTGATGGTCCAGAGGCCCCTCATTAAGGAGGGGGTACTGTCATGATCCAGCGTGGATCTGACAGTTTAAATGGATAAGTGAACTTTTTTTCCTTTGGCTAGGTGCCAAAGTAATGTGATTGCCCCTGGTGGCCATTAGAATTATTACACGTGGTGTCGTTCATTCTAAGTTGCCCCGGTGGTGGTGAGTGGTAGTGCACTTTAGTTTCTTTGGTTTAGTGCACGTAATTATAATTCAGGTGTGAGGCTCTATAAAAGAGAGCCAGGTGTGTTCAATCACTGTTGGTGATATTGTGTTCATCATTTGGGAAGCAAGCCTGGGTGAGCAAGGAGCTGAACATGAGTCCTGTGCAGCCCAGCTGGAGGGGATGAGTGGCAGCTATGTGGTCTGCAAGAAGGGCTGGCATGGCGTGGTGGAGTCACAGTTTATGATGTCGGCAGGAAGTGCTTGCATGGCTTGGTGGAGTGACGACTATAGAGAGAGTTGCACTCAGCATGTGGGACTTGGTTGCTGAGAGCTGGACTCAAGCATGCTGGACTTTTTGAGCTGAATCTGGGCTCATCTTTGGGACTCTGTTTACTGGGCAGCTGCAACTGGTGGTGGACTTTGCTCCAAGGCTGCACTATGGTGAAGGATCCAGTTATGTGATGGATCCAGGTGGAGGATATGATGCATACAGGTGCTGGGCTCTGTTGCTAGGAGCATACGCAACAGAGAAAAGCTAAGTGGTGTTTCCCCTGTACTGTCATTTTCCCTCATGTGTGTTTAGTGCAGTGGTGGGATTAGTTTCCGCACCGACTAATTCCCTAGTGAGGGTTTAGGATCAGGGCGAGCTAGGGTTTTTAGGTTCCTGTGCATCGCCCGATGCGGAACCGGCATAGGGAACGTTAGGAGTGCAGGGACACTGGCTCAGGGTCAGGGAAGTACAGGAGGTCTCCACTTCCCTATTCCCTATTGCAGGGCCCACCATTGTTAATGTTACCCAGGATCCCCTTTATTATTTAAATTCGCCTTACTGGAGGCGGGGTTTCCAGACTATTGTATAATAACGTGTAGTACCTAAATTCGCCAGTTGGAGGCAGCGTATCCAGCTGCATGTCCTATTATTTAAATTCGCCCAACTGGAGGCGGTGTATCCAGGGTCACGTGTGTCATATGGGTTTGCCTTGCGGTACTCGCTGCGTCCAGACACACGTGACCGTGACACTTATACTACCAAACTGTTCATAATTCTTGTGACCTTCAGTCCTCTGGCCTTGAATTCCTGCTAACACTTTATCTAACTCAGATCTAATCTCTAAATCTCATCTGTCTAACTAAAACATTAATTGTTCCATTTATTAACGGTCCTTGACCCCTCCCTTGGCTGGGCTGGTCCCAACCATTTAACTGTTCCTAAACCTGTGCAACTTACTTCCTGTATTTAATGTGACCAAAACTGCACTTTTCCTTCTCTAACTTAATCGCTATGCCCTATGCTATACCTATGTCCTATATTTAACTCTGTACTTATCCATATATACTATACATAATTCACATTGTACATTTATCACAGTACATTTCATTAACCACGCACATTAGTGCCTATAAAGCTCTACACAGTTCCACATGATAATACAGTCACAAAAATGCAATAAAATCACACACTTTGTACAAACACTGTTTAGAGAGGGAGAGGCATATGTCAGCCCTGTGACACCCTTCCATAACCAGCATGGGGAATTGGCCTAAAGGAAGAGCAAAACTAAACTGATACAAGTTAAATGATTAAAAACTTGGCAACAGTATTTTTGTAATTTCTGTAGCTCCTGAAATAGTATTTAGAAATCTTCAAGATTCTTGCTAAGGGTACACCTTAGTGACAAACATCTTTACCATCTTCCTTCAGACAGAGCAGTGGGGAAAGACTCCAGATCCAGCCAGCTGCTTTACACCTAAAATATGCTAGTGAGAAGAGGATGTGCTGTTTTCCTGGAACACAAACGGAACATATTTTATTTTGTTTTTATCACATTTTTCATCGTAAAATGAGATAAAATAAACTAAGAAAAAAGAGCGCTTTACGTGAGGCAATACTAAGATCTATTTAGATTTTTTTTTCCGGGTGGGGGTGCAGTATATTCTACATCTAATATTCTAGTAATAAATTAAATGGGTTGTCTCTAAAGCTATATATACACATCACAAACTGCATCAACATGGAACACATAGCAAATATATAATCAGAAAAGGATATACTAAGTAATTAAGCTTTAAAATATGAATAGTGGTGTTGTTATGAGATTCCTCAAGTCTGCAACTGTTTCCTGCAGCTCAATCATCAGCTCTACAGTATATACCAGCACTGGGATAGGAGAGTGACAAGTAGTGGATTATGCAACATGTTTCATGTAGTTTTGTAGAGTCATAGCCAAAAGTTTTGAGACTGACAAAAATTTGGGTTTTCACAGAGTTCTCTTCATCTCTGTTTTTATATATTGTTGTCTAGAGTTGAGCGATACCGTCCGATACTTCAAAGTATCGGATCGGAATGGATCGGCCGATCTTAAAAAAAAGTATCGGTATCGCCGATTCCGATACCGGAAGTCCCATTCAAGTATATGGGACTTCCGGTATCGGAATAAGAAAAATCCTGTTTTTCCCTTGTACAGCGTCTCTGGGGTCTGTACGGGCCTTTCGGGGGGCTGTGCCGGCCTGCCAGGGGGTCTGTGCAGGCTCCGGTGGTCTGTGCCGGCCTGCCGGGGGGCTGTGCCGGCCTGCCAGGGGGGCTGTGCAGGCTCCGGTGGGCTGTGCCGGCCTGCCGGGGGGCTGTGCCGGCCTGCCGGTGGTCTGTGCACCCTGTGGGGGGCTGTGCCGGCCTGCCGGGGGGCTGTGCCGGCCTGCCGGGGGGCTGTGCTGATGTCCGGGGGTCTGTGCAAGCATCGTCCGATGGGACTACAAGTCCCATCTGGCGATGCCTGCTACCATGACAGTGATTGACACATTAGCCAATGATGGGACAGTAGTAGTCCCATCATCCGGCTAATGTGTTAAATGTTAAAAAAAAACAAAAACAAAAAAAACTACATACATACTACATGCATGCTACATACATACTACATGCTACATACATACTACATACATACTACATACATACTACATACATACTACATACATAACACATATATACTACATACATACTACATACATACTACATACATACTACATATATACTACATGCATGCTACATACATACTACATGCTACATACATACTACATATATACTACATACATACTACATACATACTACATACATACTA
The DNA here is from genome assembly GCF_039654945.1 of Dendrobates tinctorius. Lineage (NCBI taxonomy): Eukaryota > Metazoa > Chordata > Amphibia > Anura > Dendrobatidae > Dendrobates > Dendrobates tinctorius. Next base: position 14,886,317 of record NW_027361752.1, on the reverse strand, counting down.
CATGCATGCTACATACATACTACATATATACTACATGCATGCTACATACATACTACATGCTACATATATACTACATATATGCTACATACATACTACATATATACTACATGCATGCTACATACATACTGCATGCTACATACATACTACATGCTACATACATACCACATATATACTACATACATACTACATGCATGCTACATGCTACATACATACCACATACATACTACATACATACTACATACATACTACATACATACTACATATATACTACATGCATGCTACATACATACTACATGCTACATACATACTACATATATACTACATACATACTACATACATACTACATGCATGCTACATACATACTACATATATACTACATGCATGCTACATACATACTACATGCTACATACATACTACATATATGCTACATACATACTACATATATACTACATGCATGCTACATACATACTGCATGCTACATACATACTACATGCTACATACATACCACATATATACTACATACATACTACATGCATGCTACATGCTACATGCATACCACATACATACTACATACATACTACATACATACTACATGCTACATACATACTACATATATACTACATGCATGCTACATACATACTGCATGCTACATACATACTACATGCTACATACATACCACATATATACTACATACATACTACATGCATGCTACATGCTACATACATACCACATACATACTACATACATACTACATACATACTACATGCTACATACATACTACATATATACTACATGCATGCTACATACATACTACATGATACATACATACTACATATATACTACATGCATGCTACATACATACTACATACATACTACATGCTACATACATACCACATATATACTACATACATACTACATACAATACATTCATACAATACATACATAGACATACAGTACATATAACATAGAGTAACATACTTACCAATACTTGTCACATTGTTCCCCGAAGCCATTGTCTTTTACGGAATAAATATTAACATAACAAACCACAAAAATACTCACCCACGATCCGAAGCAGTCCACGAGTGTGTCCCACGACGATCTTGGGTAGAGAACTGCAGCATCAGCTGTTGCTGCCGTTCTCTACGGGCTGCAGGAATCCAATGACGGAAGGTAGGTATCCTTCCGCACTGTATTCCTCCGCCACTTAAAAAAAAAAAAGTCCCTAGTCTCACTTTATGCCATTGCTGTGTGGGAAATTCCCACGCAGCAATGGCATAAAGTGAGACTAGGGACTTTTTTTTTTTAAGTGGCGGAGGAATACAGTGCGGAAGGATACCTACCTTCCGTCATTGGATTCCTGCAGCCCGTAGAGAACGGCAGCAACAGCTGATGCTGCAGTTCTCTACCCAAGATCGTCGTGGGACACACTCGTGGACTGCTTCGGATCGTGGGTGAGTATTTTTGTGGTTTGTTATGTTAATATTTATTCCGTAAAAGACAATGGCTTCGGGGAACAATGTGACAAGTATTGGTAAGTATGTTACTCTATGTTATATGTACTGTATGTCTATGTATGTATTGTATGAATGTATTGTATGTAGTATGTATGTAGTATATATGTGGTATGTATGTAGCATGTAGTATGTATGTAGTATGTATGTAGCATGCATGTAGCATGCAGTATGTATGTAGCATGCATGTAGTATATATGTAGTATGTATGTAGCATGTAGTATGTATGTAGCATGCATGTAGTATATATGTAGTATGTATGTAGCATGTAGTATGTATGTAGCATGCATGTAGTATGTATGTAGTATGTATGTAGTATATATGTAGTATGTATGTAGCATGTAGTATGTATGTAGCATGCATGTAGTATATATGTAGTATGTATGTAGTATGTACTGTATGTAGTATGTATGTAGTATGTATGTAGCATGCATGTAGCATGCAGTATGTATGTAGCATGCATGTAGTATATATGTAGTATGTATGTAGCATGTAGTATGTATGTAGCATGCATGTAGTATATATGTAGTATGTATGTAGCATGTAGTATGTATGTAGCATGCATGTAGTATGTATGTAGTATGTATGTAGTATATATGTAGTATGTATGTAGCATGTAGTATGTATGTAGCATGCATGTAGTATATATGTAGTATGTATGTAGTATGTATGTAGTATGTATGTAGTATGTATGTAGTATATATGTGTTATGTATGTAGTATGTATGTAGTATGTATGTAGTATGTATGTAGCATGTAGTATGTATGTAGCATGCATGTAGTATGTATGTAGTATTTTTTTTTTTTTTTTTTTAACATTTAACACATTAGCCGGATGATGGGACTACTACTGTCCCATCATTGGCTAATGTGTCAATCACTGTCATGGTAGCAGGCATCGCCAGATGGGACTTGTAGTCCCATCGGATGATGCTTGCACAGACCCCCGGACATCAGCACAGCCCCCCGGCAGGCCGGCACAGCCCCCCGGCAGGCCGGCACAGCCCCCCACAGGGTGCACAGCCCCCCGGCAGGCCGGTACAGACCCCCACAGGGTGCACAGACCACCGGCAGGCCGGCACAGCCCCCCGGCAGGCCGGTACAGACCCCCACAGGGTGCACAGACCACCGGCAGGCCGGCACAGCCCCCCGGCAGGCCGGTACAGACCCCGGGCAGTCCACACAGCCCCCTGGCAGGCCGGCACAGCCCCCCGGCAGGCCGGCAGAGACCCCCGGAAGGCCCGAAATGACGGCGCATCATGATGCGCACACACCGCGCATCATGATGACGTCAGGCTGTCAATCAACTTTGAACTTCCGATTCCGATGCTGACTTCCGATATTGAAAAAATATCAGAAGTCGGTATCGGAATTCCGATACAGCAAGTATCGGCCGATACCCGATACTTGCGGTATCGGAATGCTCAACACTATTGTTGTCACTAAAGTACAATTATCACATTTCATTAAATGTCTCTTGACAAATACATTAAGTTTATGTAAAGACTCAACATGTACTGTGTTGACCCTTATTTTCAAGACTTTGGAAATTCGCTTTGATATGCATGATATCAGTTTCTGAGCAAAATCCTGACTGATGAATACCCATAATTAGTGATTGGAATTTATTATAAATTTTGTTTTTGATAGTCCACTTATTTTTGAGGCTTGACCACAGATTCTCAATGGGATTGTTTCCTGGCCATGGATTCAATGTGTAAATATTTTGATCACTGAGTCAATTAGTTGTCACTTTTGAATTGTGAGATGATGCTCAATCTTGCTGAAAAAGCATTGCTCATCAAAAAATTACTCCTGGATGAGAAGTTGCCTTTGGGAGATATTCAGATAGAATTGTTTATTCATGGCAGTGTTCTTAGGCAAAATTATGAGTGAGTCCACTCTCTTGGATGAAAAGCAATTTCACCATTGAAATGGCTCAAGATATATTAATGTTGACATGATTCTTCCTCATGTCCCAAGCAATCTTAAGGGGGCTCCATCATCTAAAATAACTTTATTCACCTGCCTGTAATTTTTGAGGATGCTCTTGCTCTTGTACCCGATGTGTACCTTGGTTACCAGCTCCCTGCACCAGCACACTGGTAACTAACGTACACTGCGGGTAACTAAGCGACGTGCGTCGCTTGTTACCCACGTGTCACTGTCCTGATCGCTGGTGAGATCTGCCTGTTTGACAGCTCACCAGCGATCATGTAGCGACACACCAGCGATCTTGACAAGGTCATATCGTTGTCGGGATCGCTGATGAGTCGCTATGTGTGACAGGGCCCTTAATGCAAATTAACTCTATAAAATCAAAGCAACAAATTATTTGAAAATCAAAATTTGTGTCAGTCTCAAAACTTCTCTCCTGGTCCCCAGAATAAGTGAGGTTGTACTAGGAGAGAAACTAACTACCACTTATGTAAGTTGTCATAAATCGGACGTATACACTACTGCCGTGTCAACACAAGCAAGTAGAAAATGTAAGTCACCAATTTGGCCACCCTTGGAGAAACTTTTAAAATAGGTAAAACATGTTACATTTTTAAAGATCATATAAATATTATTTCTCATTTATTTTTTTTACCTTCAGTTAGTAAAATAAATAATAAGATCTGTCACTTTTTAAAGTTACAAATACTGTTCTGATATAAGACCAGCATGCACTCCACTCCAACTCTACTTCAACTCACGGTTACCTGAGCGCGTTATGTGCACTGCATGTAAAGTGCTGAAATCGGCTTTTCTCTTTCAAGATAACTGTTGTAACTGTAAAATGAGTATAAAGCTTGGCTTATTTTCACGGATCATCTTTCTTGGTGCATATGCAAAAATAAGTAAAAATTTACTCAGTAAAAGATGTTTAACTTTACTCAAAGCAAGCTCCCACTATCACATGAAAGGTAGTAAAGAACAAAGTGAATAGTTCTATTACTAGTCTTGGAGCTAGTGAGCTAGTGTTGGCTAGGGTAATAGTCAGTAGATAGCCATAGTCTATGTCCCACAGCAGAAGTCTTTGTTTTCACTACAAGGATGTTCTCATCACTTGTTGTCAAGAACAAATTGTTTTACCTATCACCAGGTATCTTCATCTCTCCACATTATTTTAGATTGAAAATAATATTTCCTTCCCTCTTAGTCTAACTCAGCAGCATCGTATGAACACATGCCTGCTTCCAATTCATTTTTTTGAGTCTCCCCTGTTTCAAAGAGGTCAAATCTCACAGCTGCAATTAACACTCGCCAAAGCACTGAAGTGGTCTTATTTTGAATGACTGTGGTTTATAAAGACATCATAATGGGTATACTCTGTAGATCAGGATTCAAAGTTACTTCTGCATGCTTTAATTTTATACTTACAGGATATATAATTAATAATAGCTCTTCAAAAAAAGTCAGTAGCACAAAAGCTGACTGGTTTCGCCACATTAGACTTTCTCCAGGGTCCCTTGATGAAGCATCCGCTAGTGCGCAATAGGCGCCAATAGATGAGGAGAGGTAGTCTCTCTGTTTACATTTTCTTTACTTACATTCTAATTTTCCATTACGCTAATGATTTACCAAGATACAACTTTCATATGGATATGTTTTATGAAGTCTGTGATTTACCTTCTACCTTTTCAAACCACTTTTGCCAAATGATGCTTTCTTTCTCAAGGGTCCCTTGATGTAGCAACGCTGAAACATGCGACAGGCATCAGCCAAACGCACGATTAGTGTGAGTAGAGGTAATGTTTATTTACATTTCTTTACTTACATTCTAAAGCCCCCGTTACACATAGCGATATCGCTAGCAATATCGCTGTAACGATTTTGTGACGTAGCAGCGATATTGCTAGCGATATCGCTATGTCTGATACTTACCTCCGACCGGCTCCCCCACTGCTCATTGCTGGTCGCGTGAGAACGTCCTGGACCATTTCTCGTCGGGCGCTTCCTGCTGGGCTTCCTGTGGCGCCGACGAGCGACGCGTGGACGCGGGCGGGAGGACGTCAGTATCGCCGCGTCTGACTGGTAAGTAGCGACCCCCGACCTCTGCGATGTCGCTGGTGAGATATGCCTGTGTGGCAGCTCACTAGCGACCACTTAGCGATGCACCAGCGATCCATATCGTTGTCGGGATCGCTGGTGCATCGCTAAGTGTAACGGTACCCTAAGATTGTGCATCTTTTATGCTCTTGATTTACCAACAATAGGACTTTCATATGGATGTGTCTCATTAACTCTGTGGTAGTGATTTATCTTCTACCTTTTCCATTTGTGAATTTACATGATAAGGTTTTCAATTACTTGTTTATGCACTAAGCACTTCTATTTTGTAAATCATCATACCTTATAGCACTCTACAAGCATTTTACATTTTTGTCCAGAGAGATATACTGTATATTTAAGCACTTGACACTTTTACTGTAGCTATTTATTCATCTTTCTGCATTACATATTGACTAGAGTTGAGCGATACCGTCCGATACTTCAAAGTATCGGATCGGAATGGATCGGCCGATCTTTAAAAAAAGTATCGGTATCGCCGATTCCGATACCGGAAGTCCCATTCAAGTCTATGGGACTTCCGGTATCGGAATAAGAAAAACCCTGTTTTTGCCTTGTACAGCCTCTCTGGGGTCTGTACGGGCCTTTCGGGGGGCTGTGCCGGCCTGCCAGGGGGTCTGTGCAGGCTCCGGTGGTCTGTGCCGGCCTGCCGGGGGGCTGTGCCGGCCTGCCGGGGGGCTGTGCAGGCTCCGGGGGGCTGTGCCGGCCTGCCGGGGGGCTGTGCCGGCCTGCCGGTGGGCTGTGCAGGCTCCGGGGGGCCTGTGGGCTGTGCAGGCTTCGGGGGTCTGTGCAGGCATCGTCCGATGGGACTACAAATCCCATCGGGCGATGCCTGCTACCATGACAGTGATTGACACATTAGCCAATGATGGGACAGTAGTAGTCCCATCATCCGGCTAATGTGTTGAATGTAAAAAAAAAAAAAAAAAAAAAAAATTACATGCTACATACATGCTACATACATACAACATGCATACTACATACATGCTACATTCATACTACATAAATACTACATGCAACATACATACTACATATATACTACATACATACTACATGCATGCTACATACATACTGCATGCTACATACATACTACATGCTACATACATACCACATATATACTACATACATACTACATGCATGCTACATACATACCACATACATACTACATACATACTACATACATACTACATGCATGCTACATGCATGCTACATGCTACATACATAACACATATATACTACATGCATGCTACATACATACTACATGCTACATACATACCACATACATACTACATGCATGCTACATACATACTACATGCTACATACTACATATATACTACATGCATGCTACATACATACTACATGCTACATACATACTACATATATACTACATGCATGCTACATACATACTACATGCTACATACATACTACATATATACTACATGCATGCTACATACATACTACATGCTACATACATACTACATATATACTACATGCATGCTACATACATACTACATGCTACATACATACTACATATATACTACATGCATGCTACATACATACTACATGCTACATACATACTACATATATACTACATGCATGCTACATACATACTACATGCTACATACATACTACATATATACTACATGCATGCTACATACATACTACATGCTACATACATACTACATATATACTACATGCTACATACATACTACATGCTACATACATACTACATATATACTACATGCATGCTACATACATACTACATGCTACATACATACTACATATATACTACATGCATGCTACATACATACTACATGCTACATACATACTACATATATACTACATGCATGCTACATACATACTACATGCTACATACATACTACATATATACTACATGCATGCTACATACATACTACATGCTACATACATACTACATATATACTACATGCATGCTACATACATACTACATGCTACATACATACTACATATATACTACATGCATGCTACATACTACATGCTACATACATACTACATATATACTACATGCATGCTACATACATACTACATACATACTACATGCATGCTACATACATACTACATGCTACATACATACCACATACATACTACATATATACTACATGCATGCTACATACATACTACATACATACTACATGCTACATACATACCACATATATTCTACATACATACAATACATTCATACAATACATACATAGACATACAGTACATATAACATAGAGTAACATACTTACCAATACTTGTCACATTGTTCCCCGAAGCCATTGTCTTTTCCGGAATAAATATTAACATAACAAACCACAAAAATACTCACCCACGATCCGAAGCAGTCCACGAGTGTGTCCCACGACGATCTTGGGTAGAGAACTGCAGCATCAGCTGATGCTGCCGTTCTCTACGGGCTGTAGGAATCCAATGATGGAAGGTAGGTATCCTTCCGCACTGTATTCCTCCGCCACTTAAAAAAAAAAAAAAGTCCCTAGTCTCACTTTATGCCATTGCTGTGTGGGAATTTCCCACGCAGCAATGGCATAAAGTGAGACTAGGGACTTTTTTTTTTTTTAAGTGGCGGAGGAATACAGTGCGGAAGGATACCTACCTTCCGTCATTGGATTCCTGCAGCCCGTAGAGAACGGCAGCATCATCTGATGCTGCAGTTCTCTACCCAAGATCGTCGTGGGACACACTTGTGGACTGCTTCGGATCGTGGGTGAGTATTTTTGTGGTTTGTTATGTTAATATTTATTCCGGAAAAGACAATGGCTTCGGGGAACAATGTAACAAGTATTGGTAAGTATGTTACTCTATGTTATATGTACTGTATGTCTATGTATGTATTGTATGAATGTATTGTATGTATGTAGTATATATGTGGTATGTATGTAGCATGTAGTATGTATGTAGCATGCATGTAGTATATATGTAGTATGTATGTAGCATGCATGTAGTATATATGTAGTATGTATGTAGCATGTAGCATGTATGTAGTATGTATGTAGTATGTATGTAGCATGTAGCATGTATGTAGTATATATGTGGTATGTATGTAGCATGTAGTATGTATGTAGTATGTATGTAGTATGCATGTAGCATGCAGTATGTATGTAGCATGCATGTAGTATGTATGTAGCATGCATGTAGTATATATGTAGTATGTATGTAGCATGTAGCATGTATGTAGTATATATGTAGTATGTATGTAGCATGTAGTATGTATGTAGCATGCATGTAGCATGCATGTAGTATGTATGTAGTATGTATGTAGTATGTATGTAGCATGCAGTATGTAGCATGTATGTAGCATGTATGTAGTATGTATGTAGTATATATGTAGTATGTATGTAGCATGTAGTATGTATGTAGCATGTAGTATGTATGTAGCATGTAGTATGTATGTAGCATGCATGTAGTATATATGTAGTATGTATGTAGCATGTAGTATGTATGTAGCATGCATGTAGTATGTATGTAGTATGTATGTAGTATTTTTTTTTTTTTTTTTAACATTTAACACATTAGCCGGATGATGGGACTACTACTGTCCCATCATTGGCTAATGTGTCAATCACTGTCATGGTAGCAGGCATTGCCAGATGGGACTTGTAGTCCCATCGGACGATGCTTGCACAAACCCCCGGACATCAGCACAGCCCCCCGGCAGGCCGGCACAGCCCCCCGGCAGGCCGGTACAGACCCCCACAGGGTGCACATACCACCGGCAGGCCGGCACAGCCCCCCGGCAGGCCGGTACAGACCCCCACAGGGTGCACAGACCACCGGCAGGCCGGCACAGCCCCCCGGCAGGCCGGTACAGACCCCCACAGGGTGCACAGACCACCGGCAGGCCGGCACAGCCCCCCGGCAGGCCGGTACAGACCCCGGGCAGTCCACACAGCCCCCCGGCAGGCCGGCAGAGACCCCCGGAAGGCCCGAAATGACGGCGCATCATGATGCGCACACACCGCGCATCATGATGACGTCAGGCTGTCAATCAACTTTGAACTTCCGATTCCGATGCCGAATTCCGATATTGAAAAAATATCGGAAGTCGGTATCGGAATTCCGATACAGCAAGTATCGGCCGATACCCGATACTTGCGGTATCGGAATGCTCAACACTAATATTGACACTACCATTCATACTATTTTAGAGTCTCATGTACATCTTGGAATTTTTGGAAGCCTTTATATATACATGAAATTGTATGTTACTTTTAGACTAGTATATCATGCCCTCTTTACTGATATTTACATGATCCCTTTTGATTTTGGAACTGTTTTATTGTTTTATGTGCATATTGTAATTAAGAATTATGTACTTATTTTACCAAGTATCTGGTGTATGTAATCATTATTGTAGGTTTAGTAGTTTGATTTATAGCCACCCCCCCAACACTTTGGTTATGTAAGGCTTTGTGGCTTTTGACATTATTGTAGGTATTTATTTCTTCATCACATCTGTTTTATTTGCTTATTTTGTGCCAATAAATTGGGGCAAAATTTTTAATCAATTTTGGATCACAGTGTTGCATGTTCGTCATTCCTCTTTGCCTTAAACCATGTTCTTTCATATGAACCACAAGAGTCAGGGGTAAAAAGTTTTAATAAATGTAGTGCAAGGCATGTATGCCAGTTTTTTGGGGACACATTCATGGTACTCTGTTTGCTACATTTGCTACAGCCTTAAATATATTATACATATTAATAAAATTAGAAAAATTATAATGCATTTACTTAGCCATCAATATTTAAATTCCTATTTACATAATTTGCATATTTTAGATGCATGAAAGTATTGAGTCGCCAAATAAAACTGACTCAACCTTGGTTTACATAGTCTGTCTGTGATAAAATATTTAGAATGGATGCTTCATGTGCACATTAAATATTTTATATCAGGACTAACAGAAGAAATATTTCTTGCAAATGCTTACAGGGGGAGACTGATCTGTAATAAAAGACAAATAAATCCAATTGTCAGATAATGGTTCAGCAGTGTCATTACATTTCTTCTCACAAGGTCTTGTAAAGCTTGCACGTGGAAAACTAATTTGGCATTTTTTATATGTGCAAGTAAGAAATCTGACTTTCAAAATGTATGACCAGTATGCATACAAAGCATTCTCAAGGTGTAAAGATGCCTGGTATTTGATCGATAAGCAATGTTACAGTATATACAGTCATAGCTGAAAGTCTTGGCACCCTTGACATTGTTCCAAAAAATGAAGTTTTCTCCCAGAAAATTATTGTAATTACACGTTTTATTATACCCATGTTTATTTCCTTTGTGTGTATTGGAACAACGTGAAAAAAACAGAAAAAAGGCAAACTGGACATAATTTCACACAAAGCCCCACAAATTATTAGGACAAAATTGTTGGCACCCTCAACTTAATATCACGTTGCACAAACTTTGGAATAAATAACTGCAATCAATTACTGCCTATAGCCATCATCAAGCTTCTTGCACCTCTCAACTGGAATTTTGGACAGCTCTTCTTTTGCAAACTGCTCCAGGTATCTCATAATTGAAGGGTGCCTTCTCTCAACAGCAATTTTAACATTTCTCCACAGGTGTTCAATACGACAATAGGATTTTGATCGGGACTCATTGTTGACCACTCTCTAGCACTTTGTTTTCATCCATTTCTGGTTGCCACTTAAAGTATGTTTGGGATCATTGCTTTCTGACACTGGCATTACATTGTCACCCAAAATCTTTGGTAATCTTCAGATTACATGATTTTAATTAATTCAAATGTTGACAGATAGTTCGCACTGACCCTGAGCCTGTAGGACAGCTTGAATTTCTTTTGTGTGTATTGAAACAACACAAAAAAAGCGACTTGGACATAATTTTAAGCAAAACTCCAAAAATGAGTCAGACAAAATTGTTGGCACCCTGTGGAGTTCTCCTTGGTCTCCTGCCATAGCGTTTCATTTCATTCAAATGTCTATAGATAGTTCACACTGACACTGAAGCCTGTGCACAGCTTGATTTTCTTTGGAACGTGATTGGGTCTGCTTACCCACCATATGGACTATCCTGTGTTGCAACCATTCATCAAGTTTTCTCTGCTGTACACGTCCAGGGAAATTAGCTACAGTGCCATGGGTTGTAAACTACTTGATTATGTTGCGTAGCATGACCAAAGGATCATCATGATCTCTGAAGATGGACTTGTAATCTTGAGATTGTTGATATTGTTCAACAATTTTGGCTCTCAAGTCCTCAGATAGTTCTCTTTCCACTTTCTGTTCTCCATGCTTAGTGTGGCACACACAGACGTAAAATGCAAAGACTGAGTCAAATGCTCCCTTTTTTATCTGGTTTCAGGTGTCATTTTCATATTGCCCACTCCTGTTACTTGTCAGAGGTGAGTTTGAACAAGCATTACATGCTTGAAGCAAAGTTGTTTACCCACAATTTTGTTAAGTTAACAACAATTTTGTTGTGCCCATTTTAGCTATTTAGTGTAATATTGTGTTCAATTTGCATTTTTTTCTGTTTTTTTGTGTTGTTCCAATACACACAAATGAAATAAACATGTGTATAACAAAACGTGCAATTGAAATAATTCTGGGAGAAATATTTAATTTTCTAGGACAATTTGAAGGGTTCCAACACTTTTGGCCATGACTGTATTTTATTATTATTTGCAAAAAGAGAGCACAGCAGCACTCTATAAAGGCTATAGTTTATGCAAACACTGAATACATGATCTGAAATGTATTGCTGCTAAATTAAATGTATTTACAAAACTGAATTTGCAAAAATGAAGGTTCTTTTCTCATAAATTGGCCAATTCATGTGTGCCCATCAACTATGGCAAGGTGACACTTCACTGTTGGGTACCTACTCTGATACTTATTAAACTTGCCTCTCCTGGGTTATAAGACTTTATTTTAAATGGGCAGCTAGGAACAAGAACTAATTAAAAACATTCTTGGGCTGTTGGGTGGAGTGCAGAGTCAGAAAAGGATGCAGTCACAATCTCTAATAGTAAACTACAGAAAACAAAAACCTGACCAGCACCTCCATATAATGTGAATAGGTGCAAGCTGCAATGCCTGCACAATATGCAAAAAAGAGAGCACAGCAGCACTCTATAAGGGTCAAAGTATATACAAACAATGTATTTTATTGTTTGACATAAACACTGTATACAGTAGTAACAGAAATTTATAAATATGTTTTAAATTGCTTAACTCTTTCCCGATATGTGCCATATATATATGGAGCTGCAAAGTATATATATGGTGCAATGATCGTGTAGGCTGACGCTGAGCACTGTAGTGATCAAATGCAGGTGTCAGCTCTACATGAGAGATGATACCCTGCAGTAACGCCCATAATTGGTGATAGCACTGTTCACATGCGTTTAACCCCTGTGATGCCACTGTCAATATTGACCATGACATCTCGGTGCATTGCAGAGGGAGGGAGCTCCGTCTGTTTTCCTATAGGAAAAATGTGATGCAATCGTGTTGTGCTGATGGTCTCAGTGGTGATCCTGGGCTGAACATTGGCTGTGGGATTACCCAGGGACAAAAAAAGAAAAGAGAAGCCAGCGTTGCCAAGGTCTGAACGCATAACATAAAGTGCATTTGCACATAACATCTAACTGTATTCAAAATGAGATATTTAGCAAAAAAATTGATCAATTCAATTGAGCCACCCCGCCGCGCCAAGGCAATCTCATGTGGGGGGTCCTACTCTACGTTTTTAATAAACACTGTGCCATTACGGCCTCCTAGATACATTAAAAGCAAGACCACTTTAAATGCAATCCGTACCTGAGCATTTCTGGATCGCTCCCATGATGCCAGAAAAGGCAAGTGCGGATGAAGGCCAACCAGGTCTGAATGCAGACGTGTCAGGTTTAGCCTCCACACATTGCCTGACCAGCAAGCATAGATGAAGGGCAATGCAGGTTCAGATACAGGTGCACAATTAAATAAAGCTTGGGGCAGGGTGGGGCTGCTGTGTATGTGTGCACAGCAGCCTAGATCCATCACAGTGAACACAGAAAAAATGGCGAACACAACCCAGCGCGCACGGCAACAGTGGTGGTCAGCCACATACCAATGTACAAAAAAAAGAAAAGAGAAGCCAGCGTTGCCAAGGTCTGAACGCATAACATAAAGTGCATTTGCACATAACATCTAACTGTATTCAAAATGAGATATTTAGCAAAAAAATTGATCAATTCAATTGAGCCACCCTGCCGCGCAAAGGCAATCTCATGTGGGGGGTCCTACTCTACGTTTTTAATAAATACTGTGCCATTACGGCCTCCTAGATACATTAAAAGCAAGACCACTTTAAATGCAATCCATACCTGAGCATTTCTGGATCGCTCCCATGATGCCAGAAAAGGCAAGCGCGGATGAAGGCCAACCAGGTCTGAATGCAGACGTGTCAGGTTTAGCCTCCACACATTGCCTGACCAGCAAGCATAGATGAAGGGCAATGCAGGTTCAGATACAGGGCGTTTAACCCCTGTGATGCAACTGTCAATATTGACCATGACATCTCGGTGCATTGCAGAGGGAGGGAGCTCCGTCTGTTTTCCTATAGGAAAAAAGTGATGCAATCGTGTTGTGCTGATGGTCTCAGTGGTGATCCTGGGCTGAAAATTGGCTGTGGGATTACCCAGGGACAGTGGCCTTTCAGCTTATGCTCAGAGCATGGGGTGACATGCGTCCGCCTTGCATGTCAGATGCTCATCTATTGCTCTACAATGCAGAAGCATTGCAGAGTATTAGGTCAGTGATCTGTCAGTGTGAAATTGATATACCATTCTGGGACAATGTAAAAAAGTGAAAAAAAAGGTAATAAAATTGTAAAAATGTAAAAAATGTAAAGAAAACTCAAAACATAAAAAACAAAATAAAGAACAACAAAAAGAAAAATATTAATCCAATAAATACATTTATTTATGTAAAAATAAAAGTGCACATATTTGGTACTGCCGCTTCTGGAACATAAAACTGTCCTACTATTTCATCCAATCAGTGAACACAATTAAAATATAAATAAAAAACCATACTTTATCATCATACTGCCGAACAAAAAGTGGAATAAAACCAGATCAAAAAGACGAAAGTAAATTAAAATGGAATCGTTGAAAACAATCTTATCCCCGCAATAAAACAAACCGCCATGCAGCTTGATAAGCAAAAAATGTAAAAAGTTATAGATCTCGGAATAAAGTGATGGAAAAATAATTATTTTTTCTACAAAATAGTTTTTATTGTGTGAAAGTGCCAAAACATAAAAGAACTATATAAATGTGTTATTGCTGTAGTCGTATTGACTCGAAGAATAAAGCTGCCCTATCAATTTTACCACATGCAAAATGGCATAACTCCCCAAAAAAACATTTCCTGAATTGCTTGTCTTTGTTCATTCTGCCACCCAAAAATCGAAACAGAAAGTGATAAAAAAATGTCACGTGCTGAAAATAGTACCAATAAAAAAGTAATCTTGTCCCACAAAAATGAGTCACATCGTTTTGTCAGCAGAAATATGGAAAATTATAGCTATCAAAATAGCTATAAAAAGCATTTTTTAGTGTGTGACAGCAGCCAAACAGAAAAATCCCGATATAAATCTGATATCGCTGGAATCACAATGACCAGGAGAATAAAGTCTTCTAATCAATTACAACTAATGAACAGAGCCATAAAAAATAAATAAAACCAATTCTTCACCTGCTGTTGATGTGTTCATTCTGCCTCCCAAAAATCACAGTACGTTTCAGCTCCCATTTATCCTGCGCTCTTGTCATGCACAGTGTGACAACATGAGGGAAAGAGGAGATGAAGCCCAAACACTAGGGAAAAGGGAAATGGAGACCCCTAGGCAGTTCTGATAGCACCTTGCCTCCCCTACCTTCCCTAAATTGGTTCCACACCAATCGCCGAGCAGGAACTTAAGCAATGTACCCCTAGAGCTAGGCCCTGAATAGGGAAAGGCAGATGAGCACTGGTCAGTCCCCAATGTTCACTAAAGAGGAGACAAAAGAGGGGGAAGGAACTTATTTTGAGCAGACTCAGAGAGGTAACACCAAATGTCCTCCAACAGCACCAGAGAGGAAGTAAGCCAATTGTTATACCTCCAAGCCTTCACAGGTAAAAATGTGAATATCACAGGCGACTCCCTGAAGCAGACTAGAAGTCTATAAACATCCAGGTGTGTCAATTAGAGCCGAAGGGAGGTTGCCACTGGGTCCAAAAGTCAGAAGGAGTAATAAGGCATCGGCAGTGCCAAACGCAGAGACCTTCTACAGCCATATGCAGAGCGACTGTCTGTAGCATCTGACACACCCGGGACAGTTCTATGCTGAGTCATTACACACGGGTTTCCTTTTAAATCTCTGAAATGATTCAGATGGAACCCCTGGTGGAAAATTCCCTATAATAAAGCAGATGGAGGCACAGTGGACGCCGTCTAGCAACCTATGATTTGGCGGTCTTTTAAGGTATGCATAAGAGCATGGTCCGCCACAGTTTTCGGCACCTCTGAAAATGAAAATGCTCAACAGAGGCCAGACACAGTTCAGAATAACTCTGCTGTCTCATTATAATGAATAAGAGTCACCTGATGAAGACGGATCCTCCGTCGAAATGCGTTGTGGTTTAACCCCGTCTCTTGTCTGAGTCTCTTTTCTGCGCTCCTAAGACTGTTTCAATTTTCTCATCATTATAATGAATGGCTCTATCAGGGGTTTCATCTGAAATATGACACTCGGAGATTTAGATGTAAACCCCAGATGTAAGTGCTCATCTCTGTCATCTGTTGAAGGAAATATAGGGGGCTTCCACATTACTGGTAGTACAAATGGCTCTGAAAGCACTATAGCACCTCACCCCCAAAAGAATTGCAGAGAAATCTGCACTCCCAAATCCAAATGCCCCTCTCCCTTCTGAGTCCCAGTGTGCCTAAGCCACATTTAGTGTTCACATGTTTGGCATTTCTGTAGTGATGACAGTCCGCCTAATTTACAGGTGCGTGTCTCCAGAAGCATGACGTGGGCACCACAATGTACTGGGCACTACAATGTGCTGGTGACTACAACGTACTGGGCACTACAATGGCAGTTTGCAGATTTCACTAAGCAACATCCACTGCTGATTATTTCTGGAAAACACCTATGGAGTCAAAATCATCACTACACCTGTAGATAAATTTCCAAAATGGGGTCATTTGAGGGGGGATTCTGCTCTTCTAGCCCTTAGGGGCTCTGTATATGGATTCTGCAAACTATTCTAGCAAAATCCACACTCCAGGAGGAAAATAGTGCTCCGGCCTTCCAGAGTCTCTCAGTATAGCTAAAGCCTCTTTCACACTTCAGTTTTTTGTGTCAGTTAAAATCCACCAAAAAGGCGGACAAGCGGATCCGTTTCTAACTGATGTGAACAGATGGCATAGGATCCGTTTGTTGACGGATCCGCAGAATGAGGAAATTTAAAGGAACCGCTGGCCGGGAAGAGGAGAGAGAGAGAGAGAATTTTTTTTTTTGTCCGGCACCCAGACAGAATTTCGGGTTAAATCTCTGTCTGGAGGATCCGCCACCCAAAAAAACGTTGCAAGCTCCGTTTGGAAATCTTTGAGGATGTTGACGGACACCAACATTTTGGTGGATCCTCACAAAAACGGATGCAACGGACGGCAATCCGTCAAGATCCGCCAATAATGAAAGTCAATGGGGAAAAAAATGGATCCGCAAAGAAAAATGGAGGATCTGTTTTTTTTCCAAATCGGCGGATCTTGACTGATTGTCAAAAACGGAAGTGTGAAAGAGGCCTAAGCAGTATTTCCACATTCAGCAGAAATCTGGGGCCAAAACAATATTTTGGTGTTAAAAATGTAATTATTTTGTCTCCACTGCTCAATGGTATAAAATTCTGTGACACACCTGTGGTGTCAATATAATCACTGCACCCTTAGATGAAATCATTGAGAGGTGTATTTTGTAAAATGAGGTCTCTTAAGGAGGTTCTGCTATTTTGGCACCTCAGTGGCTCTACCAATGTGACATAGCACCCTCAAACCAGTCCAGTACAATCTGAATTCCAATATGGCGCTTTTTCCCTTCTGAGCTTTGTACTGTGCCTCAAAAGTAGTTTTCTACCACATATGGGGTATTGGTATACTCAGGAAAAGTTGCACATCAAACTTAGATGTCCATTTTCCCCTGTTAACCTTGTAAAAATAAATACTTTTGTGCTAAAAGAAAATGTGGGAAAAAATATGATTTTTTTATTTTCATGGCTCAATGTTATAAACTTCTTTAAAGCCCTTAGGGGTTCAAGGTGCTCACATCACATCAAGTTAAATTCTTTGAGTGGTCTAGTTTCCAAAATAGTGTCACATGTGAGGGGTTTCCACTGTTTAGGCAAATCAGGGGTTCTACAAACGCGACATGACACCCTCAGAACATTCCATCAAAATCTGAGTTCCAAAATGATATTGCATCCTTTCTGAGCCCTGCTGTGCACAAATAGTTTTTCACCACATATGGGGTATTTGCATACTCAGGAGAAATTGCACAACAAATGTTGGGGTCTATTTTTTCCTGTTGTCCTTGTGAAAATAAAAAATTTGGGGTTAAAAACATTTTTGTGAAAATGTGATGTTTTTAATTTTACCTCTCAACGTTATAAACTTCTATGAAGCAACTTAGATTTCAAAGTATTCAAGGTTCCTTGAGCGGTCTAGTTTCTAAAATGAGGTCTGTTGTGAGTTCATTTTCCCCTTCACTACTGAGGCCCGAGGAACTCCCTCTTCTGGTAAAGAAAGGTAGTGAGCCTGATTATCAAACACCTGAGGCTGATGATGATGACTGGCTGAGTGGAGTTACTGACTGGATATAAGGCTGCCGACGCCCTTCTGCCCTGCGGGTGATTTCTCTGTGGGATCCTTGGAGACCAGTCTGAATTCCTGCTCCTCTAAAGCTGTTTGCTGCCCTGCCTTTTGCATTTGTGCTTTGACTTTGTTTTGCTTTGTTTTTCTGGATTTCTGCCATTCCCTGCTGGGTGTGCTGAATTCCTTTAGCTCTGTCTCCTGAAAATACCTGAGTGCTGATTTAGTTTTTGAAGCCTAGCTGCTTCTTGCCCTTTTTCATATCAGCTTGTTGGCTTATGTCTTTGATAGGGTTTTGGCAGATTGCAGACAGCAGCCTTCCTGTCCTTTCCTATCTAGGTAGTTTTGGGCCCCGGCTTTGCTCAGTCTATCTTTCTGTCTGTGTTAGTGTTTTCATCTTGCTTCACCGTCATTATATGTTGGGGGCTGCCTTTTGCTTTGGGGTCTGCTCTGGGGCAGTTTAGATTTCCCCTTTCTTTCTTTAGGCCTATTTAATTCTCCGGCTGTGATCGAGGGGTCTAGGGCATCGTAGGAACCCCCCACGGCTACTGCTAGTTGTGTTGGTAGGTTCAGGGGTCTGCAATCTGATAGTTGCCAACTTCTCTGGTTTTCTGGACTTAGCTTGTATTTCTGTTTTTGCCTCCTACGGTGACTCATTCATAACAGAATCACCCGCCATACCGCAGATTCTAGGGTACTCGATAGCAGGAAAGAATTGTAAAAAAAAAAAAAAAAGGTGTGTATATTTTTTCCTCTATATCTCTGAGGCCGTAGGGGGAATTTTTTTTTCTCTCAATGGAGATAAAGCAATTGTCTGATCGTGTGGAGCAGCTCGCTGCGGAAGTGCGGGGAATTTCCGCCTACCTTGCTCATTCACATGCTGCTGAACCAAAGATTCCTACACCTGATGTATTTTTTGGGGATCGGTCTAAATTTTTGAATTTCAAAAATAATTGTAAATTATTTTTTGCCTTGAAGCCTAACTCGTCAGGGAGCTCCGCGCAGCAGGTTAAAATTGTCATCTCTTTGCTGCGTGGCGATCCCCAGGATTGGGCGTTTTCTTTGAAACCAGATGATCCTATTCTGACTAATGTGAACGCATTTTTTCAGGCCTTGGGGTTGTTGTATGAAGAACCTAATGCCATTGATCAGGCTGAAAAGACCCTGCTGGCATTGAACCAGGGTCGTGATTCTGCAGAATTGTACTGTCAAAAATTCCGAAAGTGGGCAGTACTTACTACCTGGAATGATAATGCCTTGGCTGCTCTCTTTCGGAAGGGGTTGTCAGAAGCCGTAAAAGATACTATGGTGGGATTTCCTGTTCCCTCTGGTCTTGACGATTCTATGTCATTAGCCATTCAGGTTGATCGGCGTTTGCGCGAACGCAAAGCTGCATGAGAGGTGTTGCCACCTGTTGAACAAATGTCTGAACCTATGCAATGTGATAGAGTTTTTTCCAGAGAACAGCGTCAGGAGTTCAGAAGGCGTACTAAGTTGTGTTTTTTCTGTGGAGATGCCTCGCATATTATTTCTGTCTGTCCTAAACGAGAGAAACGCTTTGCACACACGTTTTCTGTTGGGGGTGTTCAACCTAAGTTTCTTCTGGCTATTACTCTGATCTGCTCCCTGTCCACATTTTCCGCCATGGCTTTTGTGGATTCGGGAACAGCCCTAAACCTAATGGACTTGGATTTTGCTAAACATTGTGGATTTCCGATGACACCTCTACAGACGCCTATCCCTTTGAGGGGGATTGATGCTACTCCTTTGGCTAAAAATAAACCTCAGTTTTGGACCCAGGTGGTAATGCGGGTCGCCCCAGACCATCAAGAAAATTGCAGATTTTTGGTGTTGCATAATCTGCATGATACTATTGTTCTGGGGTTTCCCTGGTTACAAATTCATAATCCAGTTTTGGATTGGAAATCTGTGTCTGTGGTGAGTTGGGGTTGTCGGTGTGCCCTTAGTGAGGCTCCGGTGTTTTCCACCTCTCCTCAGTCGCATGATGTTCCTGATTATTTGGCGGACTTTTATGATGTATTTAGTGAGAATGAGTCTGCGTCTCTGCCTCCTCATAGGAGTTATGACTGTGCAATTGAACTGAGCCCGGGGTGTAAATTTCCCAAGGGTCGGCTCTTCAATTTATCTGTACCCGAGCACGAGGCTATGCGATCCTATATTAAGGAGTCGTTGGAGAATGGTCATATTAGACCATCCTCGTCACCCTTAGGTGCCGGGTTTTTTTTCTGCAGCCAAAAAGGATGGATCATTAAGACCTTGTATTGATTATCGTGCCCTCAACAAAATTACTGTTAAATATCAGTATCCGATACCCCTGATTTCTGATCTATTCTCCAGAGTTAAAGGTGCTTGCTGGTTTACCGAGCTTGACCTCAGGGGGGCGTATAATCTTATTCGCATTAAGCATGGGGATGAATGGAAGACGGCGTTTAATACTCCGGAGGGACATTTTGAGTACCTGGTGATGCCTTTTGGGCTCACTAATGCCCCTTCTGTCTTCCAGTGCTTCATGAACGATATTTTCCGAGATTTTGTCGATAAATTTTTGATTATCTATCTGGATGATATTTTGATCTTCTCCAAGGATTGGGATTCTCATGTGGAACATATTCGGACTGTGTTCCAGATCTTGAGGGAGAATTCCCTGTATGTCAAAGGATCTAAATGCCTTTTTGGAGTACAGAGGATTTCTTTTTTGGGATTTATTTTGTCCCCGTCAACTATTGAAATGGACCCGGCCAAGGTACAGGCCATTTACGATTGGGTTCAGCCCACTTCTTTGAAGGCCCTCCAGAAGTTTTTGGGTTTTGCTAATTTTTATCGGAAATTTATAGCAAAATTTTCTAGTATTGCCAAGCCATTGACTGATTTGACTAAGAAGGGTGCTGATGTGTTAAATTGGTCTCCGGAGGCTGTTTCTTCCTTTCAGGAGCTGAAGCGAAGATTCACCGCCGCCGCGGTTTTGCGGCAACCTGATGTCTCACTTCCATTCCAGGTAGAGGTGGATGCTTCTGAGATTGGTGCAGGAGCTGTTCTGTCCCAAAAGGATCCTGTAACATCTAAAATGAATCCCTGTGCTTTCTTTTCCCGAAAGTTCTCTACATCTGAACGTAACTATGATGTGGGGAATAGGGAACTGTTGGCCATGAAATGGGCATTTGAGGAGTGGAGACATTGGTTGGAGGGAGCTAAGCATCAAGTCGTGGTCCTCACTGACCACAAGAATTTGATTTACCTAGAGTCGGCTAAGCGCTTGAACCCTAGACAGGCTAGGTGGGCCTTGTTTTTTACACGTTTTGATTTTGTGGTTTCTTTTCTTCCTGGAACAAAGAATATCAAGGCAGACGCCCTCTCGAGGAGCTTCTTTGCTGATTCTCCTGTGGTGACCAAGCCTGCTACCATCTTAGGCGAAGGGGTAGTTCTTTCTGCCATCTCGCCCGATTTGAGACGTGCTCTGGAAGAGTTCAAGGAGGACAAACCTGAGCGTTGTCCCAGTGGAAAGTTGTATGTTCCTGACCAATGGAAGAAGAGAGTGATGTCTGAAGTTCATTGCTCTGCTTTGGCTGGTCATCCAGGTATTTTTGGTACTAGAGATCTGGTGAGTCAGTTTTTTTTGGTGGCCCTCCTTGTCTCGTGATGTCAGGAATTTTGTGCAGTCCTGTGGGACGTTCTCCCGGTCTAAATCGTGTTCTCGCTCTAGTGGGTTGTTAATGCCTTTGCCTGTCCCCAAGAGGCCATGGACCCATATTTCAATGGATTTCATCTCTGATATGCCTGTCTCTCAAAGGATGACTGTTATTTGGGTGATTTGTGATAGGTTCTCTAAGATGGTTCATCTTGTACCACTCCCTAAGTTGCCGTCTTCCTCTGAGTTGGTGCCCCTGTTTTTACAACAGGTGGTTCGTTTGCACGGGATTCCTGAGAACATTGTATCTGACAGAGGAGTCCAGTTTGTGTCTAGATTTTGGAGAACTTTCTGTTCCAGGCTGGGAATTCAGTTGTCCTTCTCCTCTGCTTTTCACCCTCAGACCAATGGGCAGACAGAGAGAACAAACCAGACCTTGGAGTCATATTTGAGATGTTTTATTTCTGCTGATCAGGATGATTGGGTTTCATTTTTGCCCTTGGCCGAATTTGCTTTAAATAATAGAGCTAGTTCTGCCACTTTGATGTCTCCTTTTTTTTGTAACTTTGGGTTTTATCCTCGATTTTCTTCAGGGCAGGTGGAGCCCTCTGCCTGCCCAGGTGTTGACACTGTGGTGGAGAGAATGCACCAGATCTGGGACCAAGTGGTGGATAAGTTATCTCTCTCCCAGGAAAAGGCCCAGCGGTTTTCCAACCGACATAGGACCATTGGTCCCCAGTTTAAGGTTGGTGATATGGTGTGGTTATCATCAAAAAATATTGCTATGAAGGTGGCTTCTCCTAAGTTTAAGCCTAGATTTATTGGACCTTACAAGATTGTGGAGATTATTAATCCGGTCTCTTTTCGTTTGGCTCTTCCTGTCACATTTAAAATCCATAATGTGTTCCATAAATCTTTGTTGAAGAGGTTTGTTGAACCTGTTGTTCCGGGGATGGCACCTCCAGTCCCTGTATTGGTGGAAGGTAACATGGAATATGAGGTAGAGAAAGTACTGGATTCCCGTCTGGCTAGACGGAGACTCCAGTATTTGGTTAAGTGGAAGGGTTATGGTCAGGAGGATAATTCCTGGGTCTCTGCCTCTGATATTCATGCCAAAAGATTGGTGCGTGCCTTTCATCGGGCTCACCCTGATCGCCCTGGTGGCGTGGTTGAGGGTTCGGTGACCCCTCCTCAAGGGGGAGGTACTGTTGTGAGTTCATTTTCCCCTTCACTACTGAGGCCCGAGGAACTCCCTCTTCTGGTAAAGAAAAGTAGTGAGCCTGATTATCAAACACCTGAGACTGATGATGATGACTGGCTGAGTGGAGTTACTGACTGGATATAAGGCTGCCGACGCCCTTCTGCCCTGCGGGTGATTTCTCTGTGGGATCCTTGGAGACCAGTCTGAATTCCTGCTCCTCTAAAGCTAAGTTTGCTGCTCTGCCTTTTGCATTTGTGCTTTGACTTTGTTTTGCTTTGTTTTTCTGGATTTCTGCCATTCCCTGCTGGGTGTGCTGAATTCCTTTAGCTCTGTCTCCTGAAAATACCTGAGTGCTGATTTAGTTTTTGAAGCCTAGCTGCTTCAGGGCCTTTTTCATATCAGCTTGTTGGCTTATGTCTTTGATAGGGTTTTGGCAGATTGCAGACAGCAGCCTTCCTGTCCTTTCCTATCTAGGTAGTTTTGGGCCCCGGCTTTGCTCAGTCTATCTTTCTGTCTGTGTTAGTGTTTTCATCTTGCTTCACCGTCATTATATGTTGGGGGCTGCCTTTTGCTTTGGGGTCTGCTCTGGGGCAGTTTAGATTTCCCCTTTCTTTCTTTAGGCCTATTTAATTCTCCGGCTGTGATCGAGGGGTCTAGGGCATCGTAGGAACCCCCCACGGCTACTGCTAGTTGTGTTGGTAGGTTCAGGGGTCTGCAATCTGATAGTTGCCAACTTCTCTGGTTTTCTGGACTTAGCTTGTATTTCTGTTTTTGCCTCCTATGGTGACTCATTCATAACAGAGGTCACTTGTGTGGGGGTTTCCATTCTTTAGGCACATCAGGTGCTCTTCAAATACGACATGGCATCCGCTAAATATTCCAGCCAATTTTGAATTCAAAAAGTCAAATGGCACTCCTTCCCTTCCGAGCTTTGCCGTGTGCCCAAACAGTAGTTTTCCCTCACATATGGGGTGTTGGAATACTCAGGAGAAATTGCACTACAAATTTTGCAGTCCAATTTTTTCTGTTACCGTTGCAAAAATAAAATATTGGTGTAAATTAGAATTTTAGTGAAAAAAAGGTAAATATAATTTTTTTCCTTCCATATGCCTTTAATTTTTGTGAAGCACCTGATGGGTTAATAAACTTCTTGATTCTGGTTTTGAACACCTTGAAGGGTGCAATCTTTACAATGATGTCATTTTTGGGCATTTTCTGTCATATTGGCCCCTTAAAGTCAATTTAAATGTGATGTGGTCCTTAAAAAAATGGTTTTGTAAAATTTGTTGGTAAAATGAGAAATCAGTGGTCAACTATTAACCCTTAACTTCCTAACAAAAAAATTATGTTTCAAATATTGTGCTGATGTAAAGTAGAAAAGTGGGCAATTTCCAATATTTTCACATATAAGTGCAAGTCATGTCGAGCAAATTTACCGCTGTCATGAAGTACAAAAGGTCATGAGAAAAAAATATCAGAATCAGTGGGATCCATTGAAGCATTCCAGAGTTATTATGAACTGGTCCAATGTTTATATTTATGTTTCTCCCTCTCCCATATTGATAGTTCTGCTTCACGTCACTTGTCTTATCTATTGCATTTTTTCTAGGCTGTATTGTGCATAAATATGTGACTTCAGATTTTGTATAAGTCTAGCCTGATGAAGAGACCTGAGTAGTCTCGAAAGCTTGCAATGTGTTACCATCTTTTCAGTTAGCCATTAAAAGGGATCAACTACTGAGGACTCTCAATCATGAATATTTTTCTATCTACTGGCTAACACGGTACAAAGATATACATCTTTCCTGTACCACGTAAAATGACACTGGTCAGAATTGGAAAATTTGACCTGGTCAGGAAGGTGAAAACAAGCTTCTGGGTAAAGGGGTTAATTAGAGGTAATTATGATAACTCTAGATGTGACTTAAAGGCATAATGAAAATGTTGCATCGGCATGGTATAACTGTAAGAGGTTAAGGAGCATGAGATCGCATTCTCATGAGAAGAGACCAGTGCTGTAAATAACACATAACAGTTGGTGACCTTGGAACAAATTTTGCATTGGGGCCTAGAAGCTTCAGAAGTTATCCCTTTGATATTTAACATAAAAATTCTATAATTTATTCAGAAAATTGCAAGGTGCTAAAAAACAGAAATTTCACATTAGTTAAATATTTTAAACTAGAAACCAATGTCAACAACTACAAGTTGCAATAAAATCTGTAACAGCTCCACCCCTCAGGGTGTCTGTGATGCACTTACTGGCAGCATGGCCATCCAGTCTGATTCAGGGGTGTGCTGAGCTGTCGGTGTGTTTATTGACAGTTCAGCTAGCCAATCTGTGACTGCAGGGCATCAGCTGTCTCATGTGTTCATTATTCCAATTAATGGCCATGCTTCTTAACTGAGCTGAGTTTCTCAGAACACTGCTGGATGTACATTCATCTTGTGAGGTTTGTGCTTCGTGCTCTTCTGCACCTTGAGTTCTATAGGCTTGATCCGTTGCCTGACTGTTGCCTTTCTTCTGACAATCCACCTGTTCAACCCCTTCAGCTCTGATCCGTGATCCTCACGGTACTCTGACCTCAGAACGTTACCTGACTACACTTTTGTCTCTTCCTTCTGTTTATGACGTACCTTCCTGGCTTCCGACCTTGGACTCCTTCACCACTCTGACTCACGGCTTGGCCATGAGAAGTGACTAGCCTCTCAAAATCATGGAATTATAATTTCTACTCTGCAACCTTTGTGGCCTATTTTTCCACACCGACACTCTTCATATACTTGGTGGGCTTCTTCTATAAAGTCTGAACCTTAGTTGCTTCCATACATTTTCAACTGGATTCTGGGAAAGTGATTGGCTGGGCCATTCTAACAGCTTTATTTTCTTTCTCTGAAACCAATTGAAAATTTCCTTGGCTATGTCATTGAGATCTTTGTCTTGCTGAAATGTCCACCCTTGTTTCACCTTGATCATCATGGTAGATGGCAGCAGATTTTTATCAAGAATATCTCGGTACTTTTGTCCATTCATCCTTCCCTCAATTATATGAAGTTTGCTAGTGCCACATGCTGAAAAACAGCCCCACACCATGATGTCCTCAATAGAAAAATCACTGTTGATATGGTATTTTTCTTAAGTGATATGGAGTGTCTTTTGGCCTCCAAACATGGTGTGACTTTGGTCTCCTCTGACCAGACTATATTTTTCCAGTATTTCAAAGGCTTGTCTATATGTTGTTGAGAAAACTGCACTCAAAATGCATGTTTGGGTACTGGGCAGTGTGGTCCTTTGCATCATATGGCCACTTGGTGGGCATGGTGGATAATAAATTTCCTACTTTACTCTATGGGCACCAATATAGGGGTTTTCTCTTATTGCCTTAAGTCATATGCTTCTATGTTGTGATTGATTTTCTAATTGGTGCCACATATACTCAGGGACAGTACTGTACTGACATTACAGTATAACAATTAATATATATAGTGGGGAAAATAAGTATTTGATATACTTCCAATTTTGCATGTTTTTCCACCTACAAAGAATGCCAGGGCAACTAAGGAGTGGCTTCATAAGAAGCATTTCAAGGTCCTGGAGTGGCCTTGCCAGTATTCAGACCTGAACCCAATAGAAAATCTTTGGAGGGAGCTGGAACTCA
Organism: Dendrobates tinctorius; assembly: GCF_039654945.1. NCBI lineage: Eukaryota > Metazoa > Chordata > Amphibia > Anura > Dendrobatidae > Dendrobates > Dendrobates tinctorius. The sequence goes on along the minus strand of NW_027361752.1, from coordinate 14,859,335 downwards.
ATGTTGCCCAGCGAGAGCCCCAAAACTTGAAAGATCTGGAGAAAAACTGTATGGAGAACTGGATCCAAATCAAAGCTGCAGTGTTTGCAAGCTTGGTCAAGAACTACAGGAAATGTCTGACCTCTGTAATTGCAAACAAAGGTTTCTGTACCAAATATTAATTATGTTTTTCTGTTGTATCAAATATTCAATTAATGCAATAAAATGAAATTTAATTATGTAAAAATCATACCAAGTGATTTTCTGGATTTTTTTAGATTCTGTCTCTCACAGTTGACATGTACCTACAATAAAAATTGAAGACCTCTCCATTCTTTGTAGATGGGAAAGCTTGCAAAATTGACAGTGTGTCAAATACTTATTTTCCACACTGTAGATTGTATGTTCCTGGTATTTGTGATAATTATAGCTCCATGCCCTTACCAATTTACATAATTTCCTGACATTTTTTGCAATGCCATGCTTTTTATGACCACATTGTCCACATTTCTTTTTCTTTTTCTTCCAATTTTAAGGTATTTTTAAGGGATATTGTTTTTTTGTGGTTGTGTTCAAATTGTTTACTGATAAAGTTGTTATATTAATCATAAAACAATTTAATTGTACTTCATTACCTGCATTTTAGTTGTACTGTAATTATAGAAATATATACAATTTGTTGAAAACCCAAAAAGAATATGAGACTTGGTTTATTCAAATATGAGAATAAACATCCAGTTTTTTCTAATGAGTGCATTACTTACAGTTTTCTTTGAAACAATTGAATCTGCTAATTCCTGGACTTTTTATAGCTCTCCACAGGTCGTCTTTGGCTCTTGGACAACTCATCTAATAATTATTTTCACTCCTCTTCTTATGTCTTGAAGGGAGCACTTGGTCATGGCTGATTTATGGTGAAATGATGTTCTTTCCTTGCAGATTATGGTTCCAAAGCAAAACCAAGAAACAATAAAGCTGGATCCTAGAAAGTCAAAAAAACAAAAAACAAGGATCATTAAGATTTAATTTTTAATGAAAACAAGTTAAGAACATGTTCAAATTTAAATAGGACATAAATAATAGGGAATACAGTGTATACCTAGTGAACCCTACAGGGTCATTATGCTGAGCCCTGCCTGTCAGTGGAGGTTGGCACCCTAAGTTTCTGTGGTAGGCAGGTCCCTAGGGAGTTCTAGGGACACTAGGGTGAGTCGCCGAGGAGTGGGGGCACCTACCTCAGAAACTTAGGGTGCCAACCTCCACTGCCAGTCAGGGCTCAGCATAGTGACCCTGTAGGATTCACTAGGTACACACTGTATTCCATATTATTTATGTCCTATTTAAATTTGAACATGTTCTTAACTTGTTTATATTGTGGCTCCAACAGTGCTCACTGGAACCTTCAGCAGTTTAGAAATTCTTCTGTATCCAATGCCATTAGTATGGTTAGCAACAATAAGGTTTCGAAGGTTTGAAGACAGCTCACTGGTTTTAATTATTATGAGATGTTTGTTGTTTGGTATCTTGGTGATCAGACACCTTGTTATAGGTCATCAGTTTAACCATCTCATGTTATTTTCATTAACTGGCAGGATTTCTTTCTAATTACTGATAGATTTCATCTGGTATGCTTTTATGGGTTAAATACTTTCTCCCAGTGCCATTTATCATAATTATTTATTACTGAATTTACGAACATCTATAGTTTGATTTATTTGCCTGTTGTTATCAACAGGTGAGAATTTCATGCTAATAAGAAATGTACACACCAGCACAACCAAATTAAAAAGGTTTTGTACTATGCACCTGATTACAAGAGTGGGAAGGGGGGACAAATTGTGTATGAGAATCACCAGTAATAAAAAAGAATAATTAAAATAAACAAAAGCCTTGCTTCTATGGTAAACAAAATATATTTATCGGAAAATCAAGGTGAACACGCAATATTAAAACATTTTAAAAGGCAAGAAAAATCTGAACAAGGTTTTTTGCTTATGACAAAATGCATTAAATAGAATACAATAAGAGGATTAATAAAATCTCGCTATAAGCCAAAATAACACTAGACGAATATGCTAAGTATATGGGTATAATTACGGATAACCTCAAGATACAATACAGAAAAACAGTGAAGTAAAAATTATAAAAACAATACCAATGAATCACATAGAAAATAATTAAGTATGAAAACTAAGTAAAAAAATGAAATATAGTAAAAAGAGAATAAATGAGCATGTGACCACAGTAAGATGGAATCTTTGAATGGGGAAGGGAGAGAGAAAATGCCCCAGACATTATGTCATCCTTTATGGCTTCCTCAGGGGTAAAGAAATGATGCACCATGATGTATTTATATAGGAATACAAAATTAGTCTGCAGGTTTATATAAGTAAGTACATTGGATGAAAGAGAATGATGAGCCAGATGAAACCTAAGGGCATGTCACACTAAGCGATATCGCTAGCAATATCGCTATAACTTGTGATGTTATAGCGATATTGCTAGCGATATGACTGTGTGTGATACTTACCTACGACCCGCTCCCCCGCAGGTTATCGCTGATCGCGCGAGAACGTCCAGGATTGTTTCTCGTCGTCAGCTTCCTGCAGCGCTTCCTGTGGAGAGACGAGTGACGAGCGTGGAGCCGGGCTACTACTACTAGTAATGGGAATGTGGACAGAGCAGGAGACATTGCCGGACACACATCAGGGGATCAAATGACGTGACTGAGCCCCAGTAACACAGGAACAAGTGTGGATTGTGCAGACGCCACTTCTGAGCAACAACTGTCGGTGTTGGAGGCCAGGGGAAATACTAGAGACAGTGGAGCCAGAGGCCTAAGTGGATCACGGTTAAAAATCAGTAGTAGTGTGAATGTGGAGGCAGCAGAAGACATTGCCGTCCACACAGCAGGGGAGCAGCTGACGTTACTGAACCCCACTAACACAGGAGCTAGTGTTTTTCTCTGTGCATACGGCACTTCCGAGCGACAACTGGCTGTGTTGAAGCCCAAGATCAATCATGCAGCAGGCTGAGGCCTACTTGGAGCAAGTTGAAAATATGATCTAGTTTGAATGTGGAGGCAGCAGGAGATATTGCCGTCCACACAGCAGGGGAGCAGCTGACGTTACTGAACCCCACTAACACAGGAGCTGGTGTTTTTCTCTGTGTGGATAGCACTTCCGAGCGACAACTGGCTGTGTTGAAGCCCAAGATCAATCATGCGGCAGGCTGAGGCCTACTTGGAGCAAGTAGAAAATCGGATGTAGTGTCAATGTGGAGGCAGCAGGAGACTTTGCCGTCCACACAGCAGGGTAGCAGCTGACGTTACTGAACCCCACTAACACAGGAGCTTGTGTTTTTATCTGTGCGGACAGCACTTCCGAGCGACAACTGGCTGTGTTGAAGCCCAGGATCAATCATGCGGCAGGCTGAGGCCTACTTGGTGCAAGTAGAAAATCGGATGTAGTGTCAATGTGGAGGCAGCAGGAGACTTTGCCGTCCACACAGAAGGGGAGCAGCTGACGTTACTGAACCCCACTAACACAGGACCTAGTGTTTTTCTCTGTGCGGACAGCACTTCCGAGCGACAACTGGCTGTGTTGAAGCCCAGGATCAATCATGCAGCAGGCTGAGTCCTAATTGCAGCAAGTTTTATATAGGTTGTAGACTACTACTGATTGTAACCGTGCTCCATTTAGGCCTCTGGCTCTACTGTCTCTAGTATTTCCCCTGGCCTCCAACCCCACCAGTTGCTGCTCAGAAGTGGCGTCTGGACAATCCACACTGGCTCCTGTGTTACTGGGGCTCAGTCATGTCAGTTGATCCCCTGATGTGTGTCCGGCAATGTCTCCTGCTCTGTCCACATTCCCACTACTAGTAATGGGAATGATTGGCAGAGCAGGAGACATTGCCGGACACACATCAGGGGATCAACTGACATGACTGAGGCCCAGTAACACAGGAACAAGTGTGGATTGTGCAGACGCCACTTCTGAGCAGCAACTGGCGGGGTTGGAGGCGAGGGGAAATACTAGAGACAGAGTGGAGCAAGAGGCCTAGTTGGAGCAAGTTTGAAATCAGTAGTAGTGTGAATGTGGAGGCAGCAGAAGACATTGCCGTCCACACAGCAGGGGAGCATCTGGCATTACTGAACCCCACTAGCACAGGAGCTAGTGTTTTTCTCTGTGCAGACGGCACTTCTGAGCAACAACAGGCTATGTTGAAGCCCAGGGAATACAGTTCAGGTGGTAGAAATATGTACACAACAGGAGACCTGGATACTGTTGCCAACCAATTATTTATTCTGGAAGAGGACTGGCAAATTCTGGCGAGATCCAGGCATTGTTTATTTTCAGAAAAGTAAGCCGGTCAACATTATCGGAGGATAGTCGCGTGCGACGGTCTGTTAGTACACCACCTGCGGCACTAAAGACGTGTTCCGATAATACACTGGCAGCAAGGCAAGCCAGCACCTTCAATGCATACTGGCTAAGCTCTGGCCATGTATCGAGCTTAGAGACCCAAAACTTGAAGGTGAAGAGCCGTCTAGGAGTACACTGAGAGGGCAAGACATGTAGTCTGTCACCATCTGACGGAGACGTTGCCTCCTGCTGACTGGAGCCCTCTGTGATAGTGTAGACATTTGAGGCAGGCACACAAAACTTTGCGACATTTGGGCCATACTGGTCTTGCCTTGTGCTGAGGCGCTGCCTCTGCTCCCTCTTTGTGCAGAGCTTCCTTCACTGCCTCGACGCACAGAGCTGCTTTGTAAAGCACTAGCAGCACTGCTCTCGGGTGGAATGGAGAACATGATGGACTGCACCAGTGTGTCTTAGTACTCCCGCATTTTACGCTCCTGGTTCAAAGGTGTTATGAGGCTTTGTAAGTTGTCCCGGTAGCGAGGATCTAGGAGGGTGTACACCCAATATCAGCTGTGTTGAGAATGTGGGCAATGCGGCGGTCGTTTCTCAGGCACTGCAGCATGAAATCAACCATGTGCTCAAGACTCCCAACTACCCAAAAACTCTGTCCCCTGCTTGAGGCGTCATCTCTGCCTGCTCTGCATCACCCCACCCTCGCTGTACATACTGACTAGAGCATTGTGTACCTCCCTCCTCTGGAGAGATGTCTTCCTCCTCCATTGACTCCTCCTCGTCCTTCTCACAAAGTGTCCCCTGCCTAGGCCTTTGTGAGGAACCACGTAGTGCAGACTATACAGAAGCAGATGGCATTTGTGACTCCTCATCCTCCACCTCTTCCAAAGCCTCCTCCCTTAGTGCTTGCAACGTTTTTTGAAGCAGGCAGATAAGGGGGACAGTCATGCTGACTAGTGCATCATCTGCACTCACCATCCGCGTGGAATCATCAAAGGCACGCAAAACGAAGCAGATGTCCTTCATAGAGGCCTACTCAGTGGTGCTGAAGTGTGACCGACGCACAGTGCGACTTGTTTGCGCCTGATGCAGCTGGTACTCCATTACTGCTGCCTGCTGCTCACACAACCGCTCCAACATATGTAACATTGAATTCCACCTGGTGGGTAGGTCACATATAATGTGATGTTCCGGAAGGCGTAATCGGCGCTGAAGAGCTGCAATGCGCGATCTTGACATGCTGGAACGCCGCAAGTGAGCGCACTCTATGTGGACCTTGTGCAGCAGTGCATTAAGATCTGGATAGTCCCTCAGAAAGCTCTGCATGACCAAGTTCAGCACATGTGCCAGACATGGGATGTGAGTGAGGTTGCCTAGGCCCAGAGCTGCCACCAGATTTCGGCCATTGTCACACACTACCAAGTCTGGCTGGAGATTCACTGGCACAAACCACACATTGCTCTCCTGCTTGATGGCATTCCAGAGCTCCTGCGCTGTGTGGCTTCGATTCCCCAAAGAAATTAATTTCAGTACGGCCTGTTCATGTTTGGCCACGGCTGTGCTCATATCGGTCGTAACAGGCACCTGTAGCGCTGATTCTGAGGAACTGGAGTATGAGGAGGAGTCAATGTGTACAGACTGAATTCCTGCAATCCTTGGAGTTGGCAGAACATGTACAGCGCCACTCTCAAGATCTGTACTCGGCTCCACAACATTAACCCAATGGGCAGTGAGGGAAAGGTATCGTCCCTGTCCATGGTTACTGGTCTACGCATCGGTGGTCAGGTGGACCTTGCTACTGACGGCGTTTAGTAGCACATGTTTAATTTTTCCCTCCACATGCTTTTGCAGGGCAGGGACGGCTTGCCTGCTGAAATAAAAGCGTCTGGGCACGGTGTATTGTGGGACTGCCAATGCCATGAAGTTCTGGAAGGTGTCAGTCTCCACCAGCCTGAATGAGAGCATTTCAAGGGCCAGTAATTTGGCAATGCCAGCATTCAGAGCCTGTGCTCGGGGATGGTTTGCCTAATATGGCCGCCTTTTCTCCCATGCCTGTGCTACCGATGGCTGTAGAGTGGCCTGGGAGTGTGATGATGAATGGGAACGTGGTGCTAAGGGTGGAATGTCACTGGGTCTCTGGACAACAGTGCCAGAGGTTCTTCCATGGCGATCATGTGAGGAAGCCGAACCAGCTGTGTGTGAGCTGGAGGAAGAAGCTACAACACGAGTTGAAGAGTTGGTAGGTGGTGCTGTAGATTGGCCTACGTCTTCAGTTTGTCTCTGTAACTCCACCATGTGCTTGGTCCGCACATGTTTCCACATATTTGTGGTATTGAGGTTGCTGACATTTTTCCCTCTTTTGACTTTCTGATGACACAGCTTGCATTTGACAAAGCAAATGTCATCTGCAACTGTGTCAAAAAAGGACCACGCACTGCAAGTCTTGGGAGCGCCCGTTTTGGCTTTTGGAAGAGGAATGCTCCTAACGGGTGCCGAAGTGGAGACTACAGGCAACCAAGTCTGCCCCCTCCCTCTCCCTCCTGTTTTGGCCGTTCGGGGAATCTCTTCCTCAGAGCTGCTCCCACCACCTTCCTGTTCCTCACACAATGATGGGTCAAGGACTTCATCATCTACACTCCACTCTTCAAACACCTGCTTCTCCTGGGTAGTCTCGCCAGCACTGTACGCACCAGAAAGTGGCACCTGAGTCTCGTCATCATCTGATGTGTACTGAGATGTGCTGACCATAGGCACTGGCCCACCCGCCTCTTCAGATTCAGAGGGACAAAGCAGTTGCGTATCACTGCATACTCCCTCTTCTTCACATTCTGGAATGCTGCTTGGCTGGCCCCCTCTTTCCAAGCCAAGAGATTCAGAGAACAGAAGTAGAGACTGTGATGGCTCCTGTCCAGGGCTCTCTGACTGCCTGGGCAATTTGGCAGGTGGTGAAGAGACGAATGGTTGCTCTTCAGTGCTCTGGCCCTGAGAGGATGTGGAAGTCATTGAAGTCGATGCGTTAGCTGCCATCCATCCGACAACGGCTTCAATTTGTTCCTCCTGCTGCAGTGGGGTACAGCGAGGTCCTACAAAGCTGCGCATAAAGGACTGTTGCCTGCTAAAACTGGGGGATGCTGACTCACTGGTGCCAACAGCAGGCACAGAATCCCCATGTCCTCTCCCTGCTGAAACTCCACGCCCACCCCCACGTGCCTTACACCCTGCCTTCTTCATCTTGGTAGACTGATAAAGATAGGCAGAAAAGTACAAAGGGGGGGCTTAGTGTGCTTATTCCTGAACAGCTGCTAACAGGTATAAGAAACACTAATTTTATAGTGTGTGTGTGTGTGTGTGGACTACACTTTAATATGAGCTAATGTGGCCTACACAACTGTCAAATGGAGTGTTTGGTGAACTTTATTTATTTTTTTTTTTCAAAAAAACAAAAAGGATGTGACCAAAGATTTGAAAGCGATAGTATCACAAACTTTTTAGAGCTATTACAATGCAGGAAGGTAACCTACAATGCAAAAGATGAGTCTCCAAAAAATAGGGTAATACTAATCTGGCTGCAGCTGAAGGACACAAGCCAGAAAAAAGGCTCCTCTATCTACTCCTATATAGTGTTTGCAACAAACCAATGTAGATGGATACGGATGGATGCACACTAATAGGAGAATGAAAAATGAGCTGCAATAAAACAAAAATTTGTGTGAGGCAGTGACGCACGCTGAGTGGCCTACAACCAGACGTAGCTGCAGGACACACTACAGCGTGAGCTGCACTCACACACAGAGACCTCTCAGACAGCTGTGAACAGGGCAGAAAACTGGGCACTAGCACTGAAAGGCTGCAGAGAGGCTCCGCTGTCTACTCCTATAGTGTTTGCAAACAACCAATGTAGATGGATACGGATGGATGCAGACTAATAGGAGAATGAAAAATGAGCAGCAAAAAAAGAAAAATATGTATGAGGCAGTGACACATGCTGAGCGGCCTACAACCAGACGTGGCTGCAGGACACACTACACAGCGTGAGCTGCACTCACACAGACCTTGCAGACAGCTGTGAACACTGCTGCAAGGTAAAAGAAAGCTACAGTGGTTTATTATGTAGCCTGGGTAAAGCACAACATGATTTGGAAAATCGCTATCTCTAACTGTCCCTCACAGTCTTGAACAGCAGCCTGTCCCTAACTGAATTCACAGCAGAGTGAACCAGAAATGGCAGCGGCGGCACCTTTTATAGTGCATCATGACATCATTTCAGCAGCCAATCACAGCCATGCCATTAGTTAATATTCCTACATGCCTAGCAGGATGTGCCCTCACTTCTGAGGATTGTCATTGGCTGAATCAAATCAAACTGGCTCATAGCATTATGGGAACTTCTGATTCCGGTATTCGATATGCTAAAAGTATTGGAACTCAGTATCGGAATTCCGATACCGTGAATATCGGTCGATACCCGATACTTGTGGTATCGGAATGCTCAACACTAGTGAACAGCTGTAGAGTGGGTGGAGTCCAGAGGACATAGCCTTTTGGCTGATTCAGTGTCGGATGGATCTGGAGGTACAAGCTGATTTTAAAAGACGTAGCAGAATGAATCTCCCATATGTGATGTAACAGGAGCCTAATCACTACACTGTACATAAAGTATTTGCATACAGAGAAATAAAATTGTCTCACTTTTTTATATTTTATAATAGTCTGCAATTATAATTATTGATTTTTTTCTCTTAACTCAAAGAAATCAGATAAAAGATTAAAGTGTTTTTAATTTTTAATTTAATCACTTTAGGGATATATGGAATTAATTTCATGGAAATGCTTTTATTTTTGCAGAAATCTGTGCAGGGTCACACTTTCTTAAATGCAACTGATTGAATATTGAATTCCAATAATAGTAGTAAAGCTTGATTGCTATTTCTTGTATTAAACTTTGAAACATCAATGAGTGTTTGCTCATCACTAGTCTATATCCACAGTTGCGGTCCTTTTTTCATCTGCAAAAATAGAGAGTAATCCAGATTATAATGAATGTACTTCTTGAATCTTCAAATACAAAATTACTTTCTAAGCTGAAAATAATTTTATTAGTGAAAATTAATCAGACTATGTCATTAATCTAATTATAAAGATTGCATTTAAATTAAATGGGTATTCCCATCTCCAAGATCCTATCTTAATATGTAGTAGGTATAATAATAATAATAATAATAATAATAATAATAATAATAATAATAGCAAATACCACCAATGAGAAATGTAGGATAGTTTTTCTGAGTCATTATGTCTCTTTCCTCATGTGCAGGCATTACAGGACCTTAAGAATCCTTGGTTACGTCCCCACTGATAAAGTGACAGCCAGTTGCTAGTGGTCGTAACCGTAGGATACCTTAGGTCCTGCAATCCCTTCACATGAGGAAAGAGACATAGCGACTCAGAAAAATTGGACAACAAAGTTAAGGGTTCGATTTCTCCTGCTTTTATTGAGAAAATGAGAACATTATGTGGGGAAAAAATCAACATTGCAAAATTCTATAAAGCATCTGTGGGCTCAATATGCTCACCGAAAAATTTGATAAATTCCTTTGTGGGTGTAGTTTCCAAAATGAGGTCACTTGTGGGTGGTTTCCACTGTTTAGGCAAATCAAGGACTCTCAAAACTCAACATGACACCAGAAAACAATGCCATCAAAGTGTTATGGACTGACTTGGGATGGAGAAGTGGTATTGCAACCACTAGGGGCAGCACTGGCAGGTAGTATTGTCCGGGATAGCGAAGATGGTACACAGGAGCAACAATGTAGTTTAAAAGAGAAGCATGTAGCATACTCAGGGATAGCCAGGAAGTCGGTACACAGGAGTAGTAATGTAGTTTAATGGAGCAAAATGTAGCATAGTCAGGGATAGCCAGGGAGTCAGTACACAGGAGCATTAATGTAGTTTAAGGGACCAGCACATAGTCAGGGATAGCCAGGAGTTGGTACACGAAGCAGCAGTAGAATCTTGAGGATAAGCAGCAGGTGAAAGGAAGCTTGACTAGAGACTGGAAGCTCAATAATCTCACAAGGAAGGGAGTGCAATGTCAGGTTTAAATAGGGTGTTCAATCAGGGTAGAGCCAATCATGAACTCAGGGTGGAGCCAGTCAGAAACAACACAGGTACAAGTATTTGACCTAACATAAAGCTGTCCAGCAAGGTGAATAGCTCAGAGGGAAGAGTTGCCATCTGGTGCACAAGAGGTGCTGGGTTTGCATCCTGACACAAAGCCTGCATTCCAAAACATCACTCCTTCCTCCTTCCTTTCTGAGCCCTGCCGTGTGCCCAAACAGTAGTTTTACCCCACATATAGGGTATCAGAGTACTCAGGAGAAATTGCATGTTGCAATTTCACCTGTTAACCTTGCGAAGATAAAAAAAATTAAAGAACATTTTTGTGGGAAAAAATATATTTTTTATTTTCACGGCTCAATGTTGTAAGCTTCTGTAAAGCACCTGCGGGTTCTAGGTGCTCACAATATACATTCCTTCAAGGGTCTATTTTCCAAAATGCCATCACTTGTTGGGGGGTTTCCACTGCTTAGGCACATCAAGGGCTCTCCAAACGCGACATGGCAACCGCTAATGATTCCATCCATTTTTGCGCTCAAAAAGTCAAACGGTGCTCCTTCCATTTCAAGTCCCTATACAGTATATGGGTATCGGCATGATCAATACAAGTTGCACAGCAAATTTTGGGGTCCATTTTCTCCCGTTAACCTGTTTTCTCCAGATTTTGGGATTCCATTCTTAGGCCCGGTGAGTTTCCCAGCTATCATACATTTTTCACTTATCCTTTCCAACAGCTCCAGAAAAACAATAGCAGTTGCATTAGTAAGTATACCTCATTGCCCTATGCACAAATAACCTTACAATGCTCTTATAAAGCAGAGCTATCCAGACGACACATTTCAACAACTAGCAATAGTTGATGACATGCATGGCTGTTGGATTATATTTTTAAAATGCAAATCTTCAGAACAGCTTTTCATAATTTCTTTCAACTTGTATCTAATCAAGTCCCTCCATCAGACATGTTTAGAATATTTATGAAAACAAATACATTTTAATTGCCTAGTCGTGCTTTATTTTCCTTTAATTGAACCAGTGTGTCCCAAATGCTTCGTTCCAACACTGCCAGAGAACAAGATAAGTCATTAGCAGGAGAAATTGGAAATTACAATAGCAGTTCTGCATGCAGAGTAAACTTATCAACACTTTTAATGCATTTTTTGTGTGTAGTAATCAACGTATTACTGTTTGGCAACATGATCTTTACCACAGGGTACTGGAGTTCATTAAAAGTGATTTAGCGCCACTGAAACATAAAAACACAGAACTATAAGGGGGGTTTTACACATAGCGATATCGCTAACAATATCGCTAAAGCATCACCGATTTGGTGACGCAGCAGCGATATCGCTATGTGTGATAGTTACCTCCGACCGGCTCCCCCGCTGTCCATCGCTGATCGCGCGAGATCGCGCAACTCCATTTCTCGTCGGGCGCTTCCTGCTCGGCTTCCTGCTGGCGCCGATGAGCGACGCATGGACGCGGACGGGAGGACGGTAAGTAACGACTGCTGTATCGCTGCTGCATCGCTGTGAGATCTTCCTGTGTGGAAGCTCACTTGCGATCATTTAGCGATGCACCAGCAATCCTGACCGGGTCATATCGCTGGTCGGGATCGCTGCTGCATCACTATTTATGACATAGTTTACAATATAGAATTTTGAAAATTGTTAAGGCTATGTGTCATGGACAGAATACTGTGCAGAAAGTTGCATGGAAGCATGTTAGCCCTCAACTGGTGAGGTGGGTTTTTTGTCACGCAACTGGTGTTGTGGGGTTTCCTATACTCCAGTGTTTAGAAATTTCTTATTTTTACAGAAAATGCAAAGATCACGTTTGTTTTAATTGTTTTATTATTGACGATTGATTACACATGAGTATAACAAATTTTTGACACCCACAAGTATCTGGAAATGTAATACTTTGATGATTCAATCCGAGGGCATTATGAAACATGACTTTTAGGATAATGTAAATAAAAATCAAAAAAAAAATTTCAAAAACAAGTTAATCTAAGTATTAACATGAAAATTGAAACTCAGTTATAAATTTGTGCAAAAATAAAGAAGTTTTCAAAATTTTAAAAAAGAATTACATGAGTGGTGATGTGTGGTTCAGCAAGGCCAAAACAGCACTTAGCGACAGCTATCTCTGTTATGCGTGGCCAGAAGAGAGAGGCCTTGGCAACATCCTGTTGACAAGGAAATGGATGAAAGCTAGTGAGACACGTATCCTCATACCAGCATTTTTCAATGAATGGCAGCCAAACAAAAATTCCCTGGGTTGTGGCATATCCCACCTCACCAGTTGAGGGTTAAGCCCACATGGCTCTGTACTATGAAGCAATAAGCAATCCATATGCAAAAATTAGGTGCAATACTTAGGAGATATTTTATGCTGCAAAAATACCTATTAAGAACAAATCCCTGATTAAACTTGCTAGATTTGTTTGGTATTAATTGCATTGAAAATAAATAAAAGCTTACATGTGAGTATTATTTTCAAAATCGATCAGCACATTGATTGACTTCAAGCTGAATTTCCTGAAATTTGCAGATTCAAACAGTCTAAGATTCGAAATGCATTCAGTCATTTCACAGACTGTTGAAGGCTCAGACAACGGGCTAATGACTAGAGATGAGCTAATCTTCCAAGGCTCAGTTCGCTTAGGCGAAAGTCACGACGTTTGATGAACATTTTGTCGAAAGTATTCGAACTCCATTGAATTCCGATGCAAAACCTTCGGGGAGGGGGAGCTGCCAAAACAGCTCAAACTAGGAGCAGACGCCATGAAAGGTGGTATCAATTGACACAGAGTACAAATAGCATAATTGTGCAGCATGGATGCATGGGACAGTGCCTGGGACAAGTCTTGGACCAGCATTTCTAGCTTAACCCCTTTATGACAGCCAATACATTTTTTTACTGACCTGACATATAAGAGACTAGCATCCCCATACATGTGAAAATCCAGCAGCTGTCAGCTGTACACTATAGCTGACAACTTGCTGTATCAGCTACGATCAGTGTTGGCACCGTCCATATCTGTTTAACCCTTTAAATGCTGCCGTCAATAGTGACTACATCATATAAATGGGTACCTCATTGTGGGGGCTCCCTCTTTATCCCCATCAGCATCCTGAGATCATGACTGTGTGGTCCTGATGTCTGCCATGGCAAATCATGACCAAATAGCGGTCTCAGAGTCTGCCGGCTATAGCGGCCAGTTCAGAAGTTAGCGACATTCAGGTGGTAAAAATAAACTTTTTCATTCCTGTTAAGTCACTTGTCATTAATTCCTGAAAATCACCTTAAGGGTTAATAAACTAAATAATCTACCTGACATCAGTTTTCAATATATCAAAGGGTGATGTTTTTAAAATGGTATCACTTTTGGGGGTTTCCAATATATAGGATCTCCAGGTCCCTAACAAAAAAACAATTTTGTAAGTTTCCTTGGAAGAAGGAAAAATTGCTGCTACATTTTTAAACCTTCTAAAATGCTAACAAAATAAAATAACATATTAACATAACATAATGGTACTGATGTAAAGCAGACATGAGGGAAGTGTTATTTATTAATAGTTTTTATGTGATATGACTATCTGGATTAAAGAGATAATCATTCAGAGTTTGGAAATTGCTAATTTTTTACATTTTTGTAAAACTTTTGATACTTTTCATAAATAAGCACAAAACATATCGACCTAAATTTACCATTATCATAAACTATAATGTGTAATGAAAAAATAGTCTCCAAATCAATGGGATATGTTGAAGCGTTTCAGAGTTATTACTACATAAAGTTAAGCTGGAGTCACACATAGCGACTTACCAGCGATCCCGACAATGATATCAACGTGTCAGGATCGCTGGTAAGTCACTATGTGATCGCTGGTGAGCTGTCAAGCAGACAGCTTCACCAGCGATCAGCACAGTGATGCCGAATGCCCGGCATCGCTGTGTACGTTAGCGCTGATGCCATATCCCTGTAAAAAAATAGAATTACAATAAAAAATATTGTTATTCTCACCTTCAGACGTCCCGCGCAGCCATCCCGCCTCTCTCCACGCTCTGGCCCCAGTAATCCTTTGTGAGAATGACAGCGAGAATGTCACAGTCTTGCGGCAGCGCGACGTCTCGCGGTCATTCATGCAAAGGATCACTGGGACCGGGAGCGTGGAGAGAGGCGGGATGGCTGCACGGGACGTGGGAAGGTGAGAATAACAATGTTTTTTATTATTTTTTTATTTTTTACAGCTGATCGCTGGTCTCCCGCCTGTCACACGCAGCGATGCGTGCTGGCCAGCGGGAGACCAGCGACGAAAAATATGTCCAGAGGTTTCTTGCAGCGATCAGCGATACCGGCAAGGGGGCCGGTCGCTGATCGCTGTCACACACACAGCGATCTCGCTGGTGAGATCGCTGTTGTGTCACAAAAGTTGTGACTCAGCAGCGATCTTGCTAGCGAGATCGCTATGTGTGACTCCCGCTTTACACTGGTCAGATTTAAAAAATTTGGCCCAATCAGTAAGGGGAATTGATCAGTAACAGGTGGATGAGTAACAGGAAGGTCTGGTGCTCTGAAAGGCCTGCCAAATTCAAGCAACACATATGAAGGAGAGCCAACTTGGAGTGCAAACATTTCCAAAAATTAGGTTTAGACACCAGGAAAAGTGTCACCAACTGACCCACAGTAGAAATTTGATAATGGCACAGCAGCAGTCAGCCATGGGCAATGCATGAGGTTTCAGGGTCTGAGTCAGCATTTAGAGCTTTAATTGATGTCTCAATTAAGATAAGGTGAGTGAGGGATCGATGGAGGCCTACTGTGCTAGAAGCCCTGATACCTCAAATTATTTTTTTGCTCTGTCACATTCAGGTGCCACAAACTTCACTTTTGTAGACTACTTTTGGTAGGATAGTAACACATGCTGTTGACTGAACGATTAACTCACAATAGAAATTTGCTAATAACACAGCAGCAGTCAGTCATGGAGCATACAGAGCTGTATATAAAACTGAGTGTATGTAAGTGTGTGTATCAAGCCACACCCACTCTACATAGCCCCACCAACTCCACATAGCCACACTCACTGCTCATGCAAAGCCCCATATAATAAATATCTAACATATACATATATATAATAAACTAGATGGAGGCACGATGCTATTGCATCAGCAGGGCGGTAATGTCACATTGGGGGCAGGCTTTGCAGCATTGAGAATCTCTTCCCCCATCTGCTCACCCACCTATCCACTCTCTCTTCCCCAAGTGCTGACTTCTCCCATCTGTGCTCTCTTCTTTGACCTGTCTACCCCATGTGCTATCCCCCTTGTCATGCTTCTGCGGTAACTTGGATAGCCGTCCTTTTCTTTGATGGTATATTCTTGTTTTTTTTTTGTTGCTGGCATTGATATTTGTTTTTTAAAAGGGGTTTTTCCACGAATGAAAGTTCATTTTGAAAATTGTCTGTGTCTGACTGTGTACAGAACATACCACAGCTCCTGGGCAGGGGAGGAAGCAAAAGACAATACTGACATTACAGCAGGAGAGGATACATTTTGTGAGGTGAAATATTGTTTAAAACCAGTCAGTGAAATATTTTACCTCACAAAATAAATCCTCTGTGATCCCCTGCTGTAATGTCAATATTGTCTATTTCTTCCACTCCTGCCCAGGAGATGTGGTATACTTTGTACACGGCCAAACACAGACTATTTTTAAAATGAACTTTAATTTGTGGGAAAACCCCTATAATGTGACTGGCTTCCTCTGCCTGTACACACATCGCTCATCTGTGGCTGGGATCAGCCGAATGATTCACTGTACCTACATGGAATTCGTGCAGGTGCAGTAAATCAGACTCAGACCGCCGCCATCTATGCACAGACAGATAGCGGCAGTCACATTCAAACTGCGCATGCACTGCTCCTGTTCAAAGATGGGACCGGGGAGTAAATCATTTGGCTGATCCTGGTGGCGGCGTGTTCAAGACGGTGTTCTGCTGGTGGTATCACACAAGAGGCTGCATACTGTGAATACAGTGTGTGTGTATGTGGTGCGTATGGCATATACAGTGTGTGTTTGTGTGTGTACTGCATACGGTGTATACAGTGTGTGTATGGTACAATGGTGATCCACTAGTGGTACCGCGCAAGAGGCTGATACCACCAGCAGTTTCCATATTGAGACACCCATCGCTTGGGTGTCCCAATATGGCAGTCGGTGAACTTCTGCTGCTTGGAATTCTGGGATCTTGACACATCTGGACAGAACAGGAAGTGAAGACATTCATTATATATTAGATATCTAATCTAATATACAGCTCTGGCAAAAATTAAGAGACCACCACATCAAAACCCTGTCATGGGCAGCCCATTCTCCAGACCTGAACCCCATTGAAAACCTCTGGAATGTAATCAAGAGGATGATGGATAGTCACAAGCCATCAAACAAAGAAGAACTGCTTAAATTTTAGCCCCAGAAGCAGTGTGAAAGATGGGTGGAAAGCATGCCAATACACATGAAAGCTGTTTTTAAAAATTATGGTTATTCCACAAAATATTGATTTCAGAACTTTTCCTGAGTTAAAACATTAGTATTGTTGTTTCTAAATGATTATGAACTTGCTTTCTTTGCATTATTTGAGGTCTGAAAGCACAGTTTTTTTCAATTTTGACCATTTTTGACCATTTTTCTTTGTCAGAAAGAAAATACTAAATTTATTGTTTGGAAATTCGAAGACATGTTGTCAGAAGTTTATAGACTAAAAGAACAATTTTACATTTTATATATATATATATATATATATATATATATATATATATATACTGCTCAAAAACATAAAGGGAACACTCAAATAACACATCCTAGATCTGAATGAAATATTCTCATTGAATACTTTGATCTGTACAAAGTTGAATGCTCTGAGAACAAGATCACACAAAAATCATCAATGGAAATCAAATTTAATAACCAATGGAGGCCTGGATTTGGGGTCGCACACAAAATTAAAGTGGAATGTAATGTCCTTAAAACAAGTCAAAATGAGGCTCAGTATTGTGTGTGGCCTCCACATGCCTGTATGATCTCCCTACTGTACAATGCCTGGGCATGCTCCTGGTGAGGCGGCGGATGGTCTCCTGAAGGATCTCCTCCCAGACCTGGACTAAAGCATCTGCCAACTCCTGGACAGTCTGTGGTGCAACGTGATGTTGGTGGATGGAGCGAGACATGATGTCCCAGATGTGCTCAATCGGATTCAGGTCTGGGGAACGGGCAGGCCAGTCCATAGCTTCAATGCCTTTATCTTGCAGGAACTGCTGACACACTCTAGCCACATGATGTCTGGCATTGTACTGCATTAGAAGGAACCCAGGGATAACTGCACCAGCATATGGTCTCGCAAGGGGTCTGAGGATCTCATCTTGGTATCTAATGGCAGTCAGGCTACCTCTGGCGAACACATGGAGGGCTGTGCGGCCCTCCAAAGAAATGCCACCCCACACCATTACTGAGCCACTGCCAAACCAGTCATGTTGAAGGATGTTGCAGGCAGCAGATCGCTCTCCACGGCGTCTCCAGACTCTGTCACATGTGCTCAGTTTGAACCTGCTTTCATCTGTAAAGAGCACAGGGCACCAGTGGTGAATTTGCCAATCCTGGTATTCTGTATCAAATGCCAAGCATCCTGCACGGTGTTGGGTTGTGAGCACAACCCCCATCTGTGGACGTTGGGCCCTCAGACCATCCTCATGGAGTCGGTTTCTAACCATTTGTGGAGTCACATGCACATTTGTGGCCTGCTGGAGGTAATTTTGCAGGGCTCTGGAAGTGCTCCTCCTGTTTCTCCTTGCACAAAGGTGGAGGTAGCGGTCCTGCTGCTGGGTTGTTGCTCTCCTACAGCCCCCTCCACATATCCTGGTGTACTGGCTTGTCTCCTGGTAGTGCCTCCAGCCTCTGGTCACTACGTTGACAGACACAGCAAACCTTCTTGCCACAGCTCACATTGATGTGCCATCCTGGATGAGCTGCACTACCTGAGTCACTAGTGTGGGTTGTAGAGTCTGTCTCATGCTACCACGAGTGTGAAAGCACAACCAACATTCAAAAGTGACCAAAACATCAGCCAGAAAGCATTGGTACTGAAATGTGGTCTGTGGTCCCACCTGCAGAACCACCACTATATTGAGTGTGCCTTGATAATTGCCAAAAATTTCCATCTGTTGTCTATTCCATTTGCACAACAGCATGTGAAATTGATAGACAATCAGTGTTGCTTCTTAAGTGGACAGTTTGATTTCACAGAATTTTGATTTACTTGGAGTTACAGTGATTTGCAAAGGTATTCGGCTCCCTGGAACCTTTCAACCTTTTCCCACATATCATGCTTCAAACATAAAGATTCCAAATGTAAATTTTTGGTATAGAATCAGCAACAAGTGGAACACAATTGTGAATTTGAAAGAAATTTATTGGTTATTTTAAATTTTTGTGGAAATTCAAAAACTGAAAAGTGGGGCGTGCAATATTATTCGGCCCCTTTATCTTAATACTTTGTTGCGCCACCTTTTGCTGCGATTACAGCTGCAAGTCACTTGGTGTATATCTCTATCAGTTTTGTACATTGAGAGACTGAAATTCTTACCCATTCTTCCTTGGCAAACAGCTCGAGCTCAGCGAAGTTTGATGGAGATCGTTTGTGAACAGCAGTTTTCAGCTCTTTCCACAGATTCTCGATTGGATTCAGGTCTGGACTTTGACTTGGTCATTCTAACACCTGGATACGTTTATTTGTGAACCATTCCATTGTAGATTTTTCTTTATGTTTGGGATCATTTTCATGTTGGAAGTCAAATCTCCATCCCAGTCTTATTTCGGGCTAAAAAAAACATTTTTGTGGGGAAAAATGTGATTTTATTACGTTATAAACATCTGTGAAGCACCATGGGGTTAAAGTTCACCACACATCTGGATACATTCCGTGAGGAGTTTACTTTCTAAAATGGAAAGGACCATAAAACATCCAGACTCCTTATCTATGAACTGGTCCAATGTTTATATTTATGTTTCTCCCTCTCCCATATTGATAGTTCTGCTTCACGTCACTTGTCTTATCTATTGCATTTTTTCTAGGCTGTATTGTGCATAAATATGTGACTTCAGATTTTGTATTAGTCTAGCCTGATGAAGAGACCTGAGTAGTCTCGAAAGCTTGCAATGTATTACCATCTTTTCAGTTAGCCATTAAAAGGTATCAACTACTGAGGACTCTCAATCCTGAATATTTTTCTTTCTAAAATGGTATCACTTGTGGATAATTTCCACTGTTTAGGAACATCAAGGGCTCTCCAGATTCGACATGGTTTCCTGCAATGATTTGCAGGATAGTAAATGAAGGGTGCTTCTCTGTGGACACTGATTGGTAAAAAAAAACTTCTTTATTAATTGCACAAAAAATGTAGGAGGAGAGCAATTTTTTTGCAACTAATATAGATGTATTTTTCACTGCTCAGTGTCCACGGAGTGCTACCCTTCGTCTTCTATCCTGTATATTTGAATAAGCTCATCTGCTGTGTAAGAAGCAATCTGTCCACGAGCTGAATCCTTTGCTCACGTGGAGGTTATAGCGAGTTTGTTTAATGCCAGCTTTTCTTCTCCTTTCAAGTCCTCTGATTCCAGACAATTTTGTGTTCAAAAAGTCAAACAGTGCTTCTTCCTTTCAGAGCCCTGCCGTGCATCCAAACAGTAATTTTCACTTATAATCTACTTCACATTGGCCTCATACTCCATTATAGTCACCAGTCACTGATTTAAAGCAAAATACAATACTTACTTTTTCTCTCTCCACCCAGTGCTCAGGTCTCTGGAGCATGTGTTATGAAGTGCCGCCCATCTCAGCTGAGGAAGACTGATGGAGTAAGCATCATCTGACGCTCCCTCCTCCATCACCATTGCTCGTGGAGGAGGATCTGGGTGGGGGTGCTGGCATCGAGCCACTCAGCTCGCGGGCCCCGTAGCAGTCATGTGGCATGCCATAATTTGCGGTATGCCGCTGGTGGGGTGGGGACTCAAGCATGGTGCTCGAGCTACCGCAATACTCGATTGAGTACCCCGATGTTCGATCAGCAGTGGCAAGCATGCTTGCTCATCACTGATAAGAATCAATTCTTGATACGCTTTGAAAATTCCCATCATGCATGCAATATTATGAGGTTAAAGAACTAATTAATACTTTGTACATGTACAACTGGTCTAATTTGATAATAGAAGGCTGAAGGTTTTGGAAAAGAAAATCTCGCAAACACTTTAAAAGAGTACATTCTCACAAAACTTTGACAGCAACAATTATTAGCGGTGAATGACGCAAAATAAATAAGTTGCACCTATAGAAAAAAGTTGAGTGTTTTAGACCATGCAGGTATAAAAAAAAAATATACATTTTTCATAAAATCTGAAAAACTTTCTACACCTTCAAGAAGAAATTGTCAGCCATTGGAGGCAGAAGGAAAAAAAATGCTGGCTAGATTATAAAAAAACTGACCCTTTTGCTGCACCATATACTGCAAAAAACAGGAATTGTGATAATGAAATTAATTACTAAAATAATTACTAGATAATTAAGGCATAAGAGATATAGATAAACATAAAGGTAAGACAACATTTATGAATAGAAGTAAACATTTGCTTACAGTGAGGATAAACACGAATGCTGTATGTTTGTTGAAAAAACTGGGTCAAGAGGGTCAAGAATGCCATAGAGGTGGGATGGTAAAGAATCTAGAATGAATAGCAGTTCATCAACATGTCAAGAAGAACACCCAGGTGAATAATTAATTGCTGCAGACTTAGCAGAAATGCCCATTCATAGCAATGTATGTAAAGTAAATCTTTTAAATAAAAGAATGATGGAGTAGAATTAAGAGGGAAGATAAGGAAAATCCATAGTTAAGCAGAAAATAACATACATATACAGTAGTCACACATGTATATAAGACAGAAATTTAAGTATTATCTCCTCTAGTTATAACCAATAATTATCTATACCAGAAAAACCTCTAGTTCTAGCAAAAAAAACATCACTCAGAGACAACATCACTGGCATTGTCTCAACTCCTTCTTGTCAGATCTGTGCTATGTGCCAATTAGATGTCACAGAGATACTGTAATGTGACCTCCTTTACAAAGAGTGCACTGAAGTCAATACACTGCTGCAGTATCCCCCCAACTCCCTCTTATCTGAACTATACTGTTTCCAACCAGTCAGATATTTTGTTTTGGAATTTGAATATTTTGAAGATGTATTTACATGAAAATCAACATCAGTAAGTAAAAGGAGCCATATATAAGGGACCAAAAAGCACCAATAAATTCAGGAATACCTATATAGAAATGTGCTAATTCACAGCTAGAAAAGATTACTGTTGGGAGTGCTCCATTTAATCACACTCACAGAAAAGACTCCTATTAGTTCACTATATTTACTAGAGATGATCAACTTTGCCTTTTTAGGGTCAAGTCGGGTTTCATGAAACCCGACTTTTGCAAAAGTCGGGTCGAACGAAATCGGCCGACTATAGGGAAAAGTCGGAGGCCGACTGAAACACGAAACCCAATGCAAGTCAATGGGGAAGCAAAGTCGGCAGGGAGTGGAGGACAGTAAACACACTTACAGTGCCCATTTCAATTCCAAAAACATCAATTCTTATTACTGAAGCTTGTCAATCTTAATTTACTTCATAATAATAGTTACATTTTGAAAACTGGGGTTATTTGGCTAAAGTTGTGGGGGGGTAGGGCTGGCTCCAGGTTTTCATGCGCCCTGGGCCAAAGAGTGTCAGTGCGCCCCTTTAACACATACCACTACTCATGATGCTCCGATACGGCACAGAAATATAAGTATAGTACAATGACAAATGCATCACTGCCTACATGACATGACTGATCTATTTTAAATTGTACAATAGCTCAAAAAAAGGACAGTATATTACTCCATACAGTATTATGGCCACCACATTGTGCGCCATACAGAATAATGAGCCCCATATATTTCTCCATACAGAATAATTGGTCACATATAATGTTCCATACAGTATATGAGAAGCTCCACATAATGCTCCAGTATATTATGGACCTCATGGATGATGCTCCAGTGTATGATGGGCCCTAATAATGCTCCATATATAATGGGCCCCAATTCTAGTGCTCCAGTGTATAATGGGCCCCGTAAATGCTGCTCCAGTGTCTGATGTCCCCCATTTGGAATGCTCCAGTAAATGATGGGCCTCATGGATGATGCTCCAGTGTATGATGGGCCCAAATAATGCTCCATATATAATGGGCCCCATTTCTAATGCTCCAGTGTATAATGTGCCCCATAGAAGCTGCACCAGTATCTGATCTGCCCCATTTATAATGCTCCAGTATATGATGGGCCTCATGGATGATGCTCCAGTGTATGATGGGCCCAAATAATGCTCCATATATAATGGGCCCCATTTCTAATGCTCCAGTGTATAATGAGCCCCATAGATGCTGCTCCAGTGTCTGATCTGCCCCATTTATAATGCTTCAGTATATGATGGGCCTCATGGATGATGCTCCAGTGTATGATGGGCCCTAATAATGCTCCCTATATAATGGGCCCCATTTCTAATGCTCCAGTGTATAATGGGCCCCATAAATGCTGCTCAAGTGTCTGATGTTCCCAATCTGGAATGCTCCAGTATATGATGGGCCTCATGGATGATGCTCCAGTGTATGATGGGCCCTAATTATGCTCCCTATATAATGGGCCCCATTTCTAATGCTCCAGTGTATAATGGGCCCCGTAAATGCTGCTCCAGTGTCTGATGTCCCCCATTTGGAATGCTCCAGTATATGATGGGCCCCATTTTCAATTAACCCAGGCATGGCATGTGAAAAGCGCTCCATGGAGTAATCTGAAGTGTGTGCTGCCACATCCTTGACTTTTGGTGTGGGTGAAGACACAAGGAAAGGGGTTGCTCCTGACCAGAAGCCTGCACTGACGACTCAGTGATTGCATTTTTTTAAACTTCAGAAGAGGATGTGATAGAGCTGGAGGCTGTTTCAGCAATGTAAGCCAAAAACAGTTCCTGATGCCCCGGCTTTAAAAGCAGTCTACCTACTCCAAGAAAAGGGAGCCTTACTGGCCTTACAGAGCTACACCATGACGCAGGCTCAATACCTCCTGCCTTAGTCTCTATTGTGTTTTTGGCACTACCAGCAGATGCACCACCACCACCATCAGTACCAGGTGGCCCCCCACGTCCACGTCCTCTTCCATCATACTTCCTCATGTTTTGGAAAATGGACCCAAAATACCAGCAGACATATGGTACTGTATCAGAAGGATACAGCTCTATACAGTATAGGGATAACAGTAAATCTCCGCATATATTTAATGAATCATACACCGATGCTCACAGGCTCAGTATGGATTACACAATAAAATAAAAAGTTTAAAAAGGGTACAGTATCACCAGATACAAGGTATATACAGTATAGTAGATTGTAAACATTGTGAATCTCCGTATATATTTCAGGAGGTATACACAAACGCTCTCAGGCCCAATATGGATTACACAAGAATATGAAAAGCGGTAAATGGGTAATGTAACACAAGCATACAGCTGTATACAGTACTGGGGTAATCTTAAAGCTCCAAATATATTTCCGGAGTAGCAGACAGATGTTCACAGGCTCATTATGGATTACACCAGAATCTAAATAGCAAAAAAGGTTACTGTATCAAAAGCGTACGGCTGTATACATTGTTGGCCAAATTTGAAACCTCGGTATATATTTCCGGAGTCACCCTCAGACACTCAGTCTGGGTTTGACCATAATAAAAAATGTTGTAAAAAAGGTACTGGATAACAAGATAGCAAGTATATATATTATAGGGTACAATTGAAATCTTCGTATACATAGTCCCATAATCACTCTCAGACGCTTACTCAGTATGGATTTGACCGTAATACTAAATGTCAAACAAAGGTAGTATAGGGTAAAAATTGGTATCCCCGATTCATCGTAAATATAGAAGGCATAAACCACACATGCTCACTAACTATGGATGATATCATAATAAAAAATTTTGAACAAAGGAACTGCATCAGCACATACCAGGTGTATCCAGTCTAGGGGTAATTGTAAATTTCCTTCTATACTTCTGGAGTTAGACATAGACAGTCACAGACTCACTATGTATTACAACAGAAATTAAAAAGTAGAAAAAGGGAAAGGTATTCGAAGCGTACAACAGTATACAGTGTTGTGGTACTTTTAAATCTTCGTATATATTTCAATCTCAGTAAGCCAGTCCAGATTCTCCGCTACTGGAAACTACATGGATACAAATAAAGACGGAAAGTCGAGTGTTAGCCGAAATTTGGAAATTACTCATCGCGGGAAAACCTCCGGGTAGATTTTGCAGAGGCGATGCAGACCCTCAATTACTGTGTCTGTGGAGACAGCGAAAATGGTTCTTTGTGAAGAAAGGATTGCTTTATCACAGTAGCGTGGATCACATCACCGTAACTTGTCTCCATCAAATTGTGATCACAGAGAGAGATGTAGACATGGTCCTCACTGCCTATCATGATGTGTCTGGTCATTTTGGAGTGCCAAAGACAGAAGCCACAGGCTGTAGGCGATTATATTGGATTGGCATGAGAGGAGACATTGAAAAATGGTGGCAGGAATGTCACATGTCTATGGCTATCACAACTGAGAAAGGTGATCATAAAGCACCACTGCATCTGCTTGTAAGTTGACGTCCATTACAAATGGTAGCCATTGATCATCTGAAGGTAGAGGCCAGCAGGACAGGCCATAGCTGCATCTTAACCATCATCGATAGAGTTGAGCGAAACGGGTCGAAAAATTTCAAAAGTCGCCGACTTTTGGCAAAGTCGGGTTTCATGAAACGAAACCCGACCCTAGGATGAGGTCGGCCACTAGGTCGGTGACTTACGCGCCAAAGTCGCGTTTCAAAAGTTTGTTTTGCGCTCTTTTTCAGCCAATCAGGATCCACGGACACTGTGGGCAACGTGATGACATAGGCAGGGGTCACCACCATCTTTCAGAAGGGCATGCAAGTGATTGGCTTGCTTTGGTGGGCATCACAGGGGGTATAAAAGGGCGTGCACGCCGACCGCCATCTTACTTCTGCCGATCTCAGTATAGGGAGAGGTTGCTGCTGATTCTGTAGGGAGAGCGTTAGGCAGGGAAGAAGACAAAAAAACTGCTTCTGCTGCTAGCGATTTGGCCTGCTCAGCACACCAGTCACTGTGTGTGCAGTGCAAGGGGAGGCTATATAGTGGTGTATCAGTGGTGTTGGTTGTTGGGCTGCCTTCTAAGGCTTCCTGACATCCCTGCATTGCTGTTTACCCACTGCCCTGCAAACTGCTTTTTTAAAAGCAATCCCAATTTTTTTTTTTGTCCTGCTGAGAAGAAAAAAAAACTGCTTCTGATGCTAGCGATTTGGCCTGCACAACACACCAGTCACTGTGTGTGCAGTGCAAGGGGAGGCTATATTGTGGTGTATCAGTGGTGTTGGTTGTTGGGCTGCCTTTTAAGGCTTCCTGACAGGCTGGCATTGCTGTTTACCTACTGCTCTGCAAACTGCTTTTTTAAAAGCAATCCAATCTCCCTTATCCTCTTGTCACTTTTGTCACAGCTGTGCCATCGAGCCTGTGACATAGCGCTCAGATATCAGTGGGCCTCACACAATCCAAAAGTGTCCAGTGTCCACAAGTGTCTGCAGAAATTCAAAATCTCCCTTATCCTCTCGTCACTTTTGTCACAGTTGTGCCATCGAGCCTGTGACATAGCGCTCAGATATCACTGGCCCTCACACAATCCAAAAGTGTCCAGTGTCCACAAGTGTCTGCAGAAATTCAAAATCTCCCTTATCCTCTAGTCACTTTGGTCACAGCTGTGCCATCGAGCCTGTCACATAGCGCTCAGATATTCATTGGGCCTCACACAATCCAAAAGTGTCCAGTGTCCACAAGTGTGTGCAGAAATTCAAAATCTCCCTTATCCTCTAGTCACTTTGGTCACAGCTGTGCCATCGAGCCTGTCACATAGCGCTCAGATATTCATTGGGCCTCACAAACAATCCAAAAGTGTCCAGTGTCCACAAGTGTCTGCAGAAATTCAAAATCTCCCTTATCCTCTAGTCACTTTGGTCACAGCTGTGCCATCGAGCCTGTCACATAGCACTCAGATATTCATTGGGTCTCACACAATCCAAAAGTGTCCAGTGTCCACAAGTGTGTGCAGAAATTCAAAATCTCCCTTATCCTCTCGTCACTTTTGTCACAGCTGTGCCATCGAGCCTGTGACATAGCGCTCAGATATCAGTGGGCCTCACACAATCCAAAAGTGTCCAGTGTCCACAAGTGTCTGCAGAAATTCAAAATCTCCCTTATCCTCTCGTCACTTTTGTCACAGCTGTGCCATCGAGCCTGTGACATAGCGCTCAGATATCAGTGGGCCTCACACAATCCAAAAGTGTCCAGTGTCCACAAGTGTCTGCAGAAATTCAAAATCTCCCTTATCCTCTAGTCACTTTGGTCACAGCTGTGCCATCGAGCCTGTCACATAGTGCTCAGATATTCATTGGGCCTCACACAATCCAAAAGTGTCCAGTGTCCACAAGTGTGTGCAGAAATTCAAAATCTCCCTTATCCTCTAGTCACTTTGGTCACAGCTGTGCCATCGAGCCTGTCACATAGCGCTCAGATATTCATTGGGCCTCACAAACAATCCAAAAGTGTCCAGTGTCCACAAGTGTGTGCAGAAATTCAAAATCTCCCTTATCCTCTAGTCACTTTGGTCACAGCTGTGCCATCGAGCCTGTTACATAGCGCTCAGATATTCATTGGGTCTCACACAATCCAAAAGTGTCCAGTGTCCACAAGTGTGTGCAGAAATTCAAAATCTCCCTTATCCTCTCGTCACTTTTGTCACAGCTGTGCCATCGAGCCTGTGACATAGCGCTCAGATATCAGTGGGCCTCACACAATCCAAAAGTGTCCAGTGTCCACAAGTGTCTGCAGAAATTCAAAATCTCCCCTGTCCTATAGACACCTTGTACCTTGTTTTACATTACTATATAGTTTGTTGGATTTTGTCTACATTTCTACCAAAAATGAGGAAGGCTGGAGGAAGAGGCCGTGGAATTGGGCGGGGGTTGGCAGCTGGTAATGATGGTGTTGGTGGTGGATCTGATGGTAGTGGCAAGAGCAAAATAGGACCAAATGCAGGAGGTGTTGAGCCTGCGTCAACGTCTGGCTACATAAGGCCTCGAAAGCTTAGTTTTCTAGGAGTTGGCAAACCGCTTTTAAAGCCAGAGCATCAGGAAAAAGTTTTGTCTTACATTGCTGACTCAGCCTCCAGCTCTATCGCCTCCTCTTCTTCAGTTGTAAAAAGTAAAAGCACTGAGTCATCATTGGAGGCTCATGTTCATGAACCACACCTTTCCTTGTGTCCTTCACCCCAACCAAGATTGAAGGATGACGCAGGCCATACTACTGATTACTCCATGGAGCTGTTTTCACATACCATGCCTGGATTATCAAGTCAAATGGTGAATTACCCAGGCCAAGATGAATCTGACATGGAGTGCACTGATGCACAGCCGCTGATGGATGATTCTGCTGGTACATTCACTCAGAGCACTACATTGTCCTCGCAGTGTACAGAGCCAGATTCTGACCCTGATGAGACTCAGGTGCCCCTTCCCGCACACTATACCACCATACACGGTGACACAGAGGAAGGTGCACATGACATAGAAGAGGAGGTGATGGATGACCCAGTTGTTGACCCAGATTGGCATCCATTGGGGGAAGAGGGTGCTGCTTCCAATAGCTCAGATGAGGAGCATCCACAGCAGACATCGACATCGCAACAGCTGTTATCTGGCAGGCCCGTAGCACTCCAAAGACAGGTTCCAAACATCAAAAGAGTTGCTGGACAGCTTGTCCAGAGGGTCAAAAGATCACAACTTGCTAGGCCGCAAAATGTCTGCCAAAGTAGGTAGAGTGCAGTGTGGCACTTTTTTGACCAAAATCCTCATAATCAGGCCAAGGTTATCTGTAAGAAGTGCGCAAAGACCTTTAGCCGAGGGAAAAATCTGAAAAATTTGAATACCAGTTGCATGCTTAGACATTTAACCAGCATGCACTTGCAAGCGTGGACACAACACCAAACCTCAAGTGCCACATGTGCAACTGATCACAACGAAGGTATTCAGCAACGCTACATTGTTTCCCCCACTGTAAGTGCACCGGTTAGCACAGCAGCAAATGTTGAGGTGTCGTTGCAAGGCCACAGCAGTCAGGGAATCCCACTGTTATATCAACGAAAGACTGATTCTAGGCCATCAGAAAGAACACCAACTCCATCACCATCATCAACCCTCTCTCAGTCCGCCCTGTCCACCGCTACTTCCACCATATGCAGCTCTCAAGTCCAGCTCACCCTCCCAGACACTATGAGTAGGTCAAGAAAGTACTCAGTCTCTCATCTGCGTACACTGGGTTTGAACACCCACATTGCCAAACTAATCTCGTTTGAGATGATGCCCTTTCGGTTGGTGGAAAGCACAGCTTTCCGCGAACTCATGGCCTATGCAGTACCACGCTATGACCTACCCAGTCGCCACTTCTTCTCTCACAAAGCCATCCCAGCCCTCCACCATCATGTGAAAGACCGCATTGTCCATGCACTCAAGCAGTCAGTGAGCGGAAAGGTGCACCTCACAACTGATGCATGGTCCAGTCGGCATGGCCAGGGCCGTTACGTGTCCATCACTGTGCACTGGGTTAATGTGGTGGATGCAGGGTCCACAGGGGACAGCGGTGGTGGGACAGTGCTGCCTAGCCCACGGTATAGGAAACAGTTGGCTGTAGGCGTTCGACCCTCCTCCTCCTCCTCCTCCAGAAGCGAAAGCTCGTCCACAGAGCGCAGTCGTACGAGCACTCCATCTGCAGCTGCCACTGTTGCACACGATGTGTCCCCCTATCGAGCAGCTAGTGGAAAGCGTCAGCAGGCTGTGTTGCAGATGATGTGTTTGGGCAACAGACACACCGCCGAGGTGCTGGCCGAGTACTTGAAGCGACAAACTGAGTCATGGCTGGGCAGTGTACATCTTGAGGCAGGCAAGGTAGTTAGTGATAACGGCCGTAATTTTGTGGCAGCCATATCCCTTTCAAAACTCAGCCATATACCTTGCTTGGCTCACACCTTGAACCTGGTGGTGCAGTGCTTCCTCAAAAATTATCCGGAGTTAACAGCCCTGCTCCAGAAGGTGCGAAGACTGTGCGCGCACATCCGCCGGTCGCCTGTACACTCCGTTCGTATGCAGAAGCTGCAGCGATTGCTCCACCTTCCCAACCACCGCCTCATTATCGACATTGCAACAAGGTGGAACTCCACCCTGCACATGGTGGAGCGGCTGTGCGAGCAGAGGCAGGCCATAATGCATTTGTGGGAGGATACACGGCCAGGCACTTTGAGAGCAGACATGGAGTTGACAGGTGTGCTGTGGTCAAAGCTGAAAGACCTCTGTAAAGTCCTTCAGTGTTTTGAGGAATGCACACGGCTGGTAAGCGCAGACGACGCCATCCTAAGCATGAGCATCCCACTTATGCGTCTGCTCATGCAAACTTTGACGCACATTAAGGAGCAGGCGTCTGCAGCCAATGTTGATGAGGAGGAAGAGGAGGAGGGAATCCTTGATGACATTCAGCCATTGTCTGCTCAGGGACCTCTCCTGGACGAGGTGGAGGAAGAAGAGGAGGAGGATGATGGGGATGATTACTTAGGGGAGGAGGATGCATCTCGTGGGGCAAGTGAAAATGTTGGCATGGCAAGGTCTGGTACAGGGTTTGTGCGTGACTGGAGGGATGTGGATTTGCCACAAAGTGCTCCTCCAACCAGTACTCGCAGTGCATCATTGACACCGGGAACATTGGCCCACATGTCAGATTATGCCTTGCAGATCCTAAAAAGGGACCCACGCATTGCCAAAATGATGAACGATGACGACTACTGGTTGGCCAGCATCCTGGATCCACGCTATAAAGGCAAATTATAAAACATCATGCCACAGGAGAACCTTGACCTAATATTGGCTAATAAACAAGCAACTCTGGTAAATCGGTTGCTTGAGGCATTCCCAGCACACAGCAGCGGTGATGGTTCTCACACGAGCCGTACGGGCCGGGGGCAGCTTGGCAGAGGTGTTCGTGGTGCACACAGCAGAAGTGGCATTGGAGACAGGGGTTTCATGACAATGTTGTGGACTGATTTTTCAAGTACCGCTCACACAACTGGTAATACTGCATCGATGGAAAGTGACAGGAGACAGCAGTTGTCAACTATGGTTACAAACTACTTTTCCTCCCATATCGATGTTCTCCCACACAGGTCATTCCCCTTTGACTATTGGGCCGCTAAACTGGACACCTGGCCTGAATTGGCACAATATGCCTTACTGGAGCTCGCTTGCCCAGCTGCAAGTGTGCTATCGGAAAGAGTCTTCAGTGCAGCTGGATCAATCCTGACAGAAAAAAGGACCCGTCTGTCAACCCAAAATGTGGATGATCTAACCTTCATTAAAATGAACCACGCATGGGTTTCCAAGGATTTTGTCCCAACTTCCCCTGATGACACATAGGGTGACAGAAAAATGGCTTGCTTTGGTCCACCTCTTCCTGGGACTTGACCTATTTCACCTTTTGCATCAGCTGAATGTCCAACATCAACATATGCCACTTTCTAAAACTCCCTAACTGTGCTGCCTCCCCCCCATGGCCGGGGTCACCACCTAGCGCACGACACCGTGCGAGTGCCGTTGCCCTGGACAGGTGGGTAGGCCGACTCTTGGGCGCGGGCACTGGCACAGGGTCCTTCATAGTGCAATCAATTGTCTCTGACGGTGGTGGTGCACACCCGCCGTCAGACACACCGCCGTACTATGAGGGGCCCAGTGCCAGTACCGACGCCCACGAGTGGGCCCCCCTTGTTTGGGCAGGGCCCCAGCATTTGCAATCTTTACCTCTCCCTGCTTCTCCGCTGTGTAGTCTGGGCCGTCAAATCCATACTGTGCCTGACACCGTCTGAGCCTGCCTCCTGATGTATAGACATATATTTTGAATGTGTACGCTATCCATACATGTTATCTGGGGATACGGTACCCTTTCTAACCTTTGTGCAATCACGTGCAATCCATACTGGGCCTAACACCGTCTGAGCCTGCCTCCTGATGTATAGACATATATTTTGAATGTGTACGCTATCCATACATGTTATCCGGGGAAACGGTACCCTTTCTAACCTTTGTGCAATCACGTGCAATCCATACTGGGCCTAACACCGTCTGAGCCTGCCTCCTGATGTATAGACATATATTTTGAATGTGTATGCTATCCATACATGTTATCTGGGGATACGGTACCCTTTCTAACCTTTGTGCAATCACGTGCAATCCATACTGGGCCTAACACCGTCTGAGCCTGCCTCCTGATGTATAGACATATATTTTGAATGTGTACGCTATCCATACATGTTATCCGGGGAAACGGTACCCTTTCTAACCTTTGTGCAATCACGTGCAATCCATACTGGGCCTAACACCGTCTGAGCCTGCCTCCTGATGTATAGACATATATTTTGAATGTGTACGCTATCCATACATGTTATCCGGGGAAACGGTACCCTTTCTAACCTTTGTGCAATCACGTGCAATCCATACTGGGCCTAACACCATCTGAGCCTGCCTCCTGATGTATAGACATATATTTTGAATGTGTACGCTATCCATACATGTTATCTGGGGATACGGTACCCTTTCTCACCTTTGTGCAATCACGTGTAATCCATACTGGGCGTGAGAACGGCTGGCGAGCTGTTAAGCAAGCTACAGCACCTGTGGTTTGCACACGTAAGTGTTTCATTTTTTCAGGAATGACGGTTAGGCCTAATTCCGGAACTGCGGTTGACCTGCACTTACTGGGAAATCATTGTTCGCGGGTAATAATTGTAATCAGTGATCCCCATCACTAACGTTGTTCAGCGGGTTATCTGCACCTGTAAGCGACAAACGTTGGCCTTTTCAGTGTAGCGCACATGCAGCCACGGACATGTAAGGGCATGACACACCAGTTATTGGCCAATCTCATGTGCCAGAGCCTCACGTGTCCCTCTAGTAAGTCGGACTCGGACCGCGGTGCATGAGTCTCGTTCGTTAAAGGAATTAAGCTTGCTATTTCTCTGCCGTATCGGAGCATGATGAGTTGTGGTATGTGTTAAAGGGGCGCTCTTTCGCCCAGGGCACATGAAAACCTGCAGCCAGCCCTCCCCCCCACAACTTTAGCCAAATAACCCCCATTTTTCAGTGCGTAACTTGTATTATGAAGTTAATTAAGGTTGACAAGCTTAAGTAAGAAGAATTGATGCTTTTAACATTCAAATGGGCACTGTAGGTGTGTTTCCTGTCCTCCTCTCACTGCCGACTTTTATTCCCCATTGACTTACATTGGGTTTCGTGTTTCGGGACGACCCCGACTTTTCCCTATAATCGGACGATCTTGCTCGACCCGACTTTTGGAAAAGTCGGGTTTCACGAAACGAAACTCGACCCTAAAAAACCAAAAGTCGCTCAACTCTAATCATCGTTCAATGCACCAAATTTCTAGTGGCCGTTCCTGTGAAGGATTTAACTGGCCAGACTACACAGCGGTGGAGCAGGGAGAGGTAAGTATTGCAACTTGCAAGTGCTGTGGCCATGACCAAGCGGGGGGCACACTCATGGGCGACGGTACTGGCACAGGGCCCCTCATAGTATGCTGGTGTGTCTGACGGCAAGTGGGCCCCCCCACCGCCAGAGACATTGTATTGCACTATGAGGGGCCCTGTGTCAGTGCTGTCAGAAATCAGTGGGCCCATCCACCTGTTCAGAGCAACCGCACTTGTTATGGATGAGTCACCGAAGGAGGAAAAAACCAAAATAATAGCTAAGTCCAGAAAACCAGAGAAGTTGGCAGCTATCGGATTGCAGACCCCTGAACCTATCCACAACAACTAGCAGTAGCCGTGGGGGGTTCCTACGGTGCCCTAGACCCCTCGATCACAGTCGGAGAACTAAATTAGCCTAAAGACAGAAAGGGGAAATCTAAACTGCCCCAGAGGAGACCCCAAAGCAATAGGCAGCCCCCAACATATAATGACTGTGAAGCAAGATGAAAAATACTAACACAGATAGAAAGATAGGTTGAGCAAATGATGGGGCCCAAGCTAACTAGATAGGACAGGATAGGAAAGATGCTATCTGCAATCCGCAAAAACCCTATCCAAAAATGTACCAACAGACTGATAGGAAAAACAGGCCCTGAAGTCACTAGGCTTCAAAAAGACTATATCTTCACTCAGGTATATTCTGAAGACAGAGCCAGACATCAACAGATCAGAGACAAAAATGGAATTCAGCTCACTCCCGGCCGGGGATGGCTGAACTCCAAAAAAACAAGGCAAACAAAACCAGAACTAAAGTGTACAAAAGGCAGAGCAAAACTTAGCTTTGAGAAGCAGGAATCAGACTGGTCTCCATGAATCCAGCAGGAAATCACCAGCAAGGCAGCAGGGCGTCGGCTGCCTTATATCCAGTCATCAGTTCCTGTGACCCAGTCATCATCTACCGGCTCAGCTGTTTGGTAAGCAGCCTCACTACCTTCCTTCGCCAGAAGAGGGAGTTCATCAGACCTCACTGGTGAAGGGAAAAATGAACTCACAACAGTACCTCCCCCTTGAGGAGGGGTCACCGAACCCTCATCCATGCCACCAGGGCGATCAGGGTGAGCCCGATGACAGGCACGCACCAATCTTTCGGCATGAACATCAGAGGCAGAGACCCAGGAATTATCCTCCTGACCATAACCCTTCCACTTAACCAAATACTGGAGTCTCCGTCTAGCCAGACGGGAATCCAGTATCTTCTCTACCTCATACTCCATGTTACCTTCAACCAATACAGGGTCAGGAGGTGCCACCCCAGGAACTGCTGGTTCAACAAACCTCTTCAACAAGGACTTATGGAACACATTATGAATCTTAAGCGTGACAGGAAGAACCAACCGAAATGAGACCGGATTAATAATCTCCGAAATCTTGTAAGGTCCAATAAATCTAGGCTTAAACTTAGGAGAAGCCACCTTCATAGCGATATTTTTTTATGACAACCAAACCATATCACCCACCTTAAACTGGGGACCAATGGTCCTATGCCGGTTGGAAAACCGCTGGGCCTTTTCCTGGGAGAGAGACAACTTATCCACCACTTGTTCCCAGATCTGGTGCATTCTCTTCACCACAGTGTCAACACCTGGGCAGGCAGAAGACTCCACCTGCCCTGAAGAAAATCAAGGCTGAAACCCAAAGTTACAAAAAAAAGTTGACATCAAAGTGGCAGAACTAGCTCTATTATTTAAAGCAAATTCGGCCAAGGGCAAAAATGAAACCCAATCATCCTGATCAGCCAAATTAAAACATCTCAAATATGACTCCAAAGTCTGGTTTGTTCTCTCCATCTGCCCATTGGTCTGAGGGTGAAATGCAGAGGAGAAGGACAACTGAATGAATTCCCAGCTTGGAACAGAAAGTCCTCCAAAATCTAGACACAAACTGAACTCCTCTGTCAGACACAATGTTCTCAGGAATCCTGTGCAAGCAAACTACCTTTTGCAAAAACAAGGGCACCAACTCAGAGGAAGATGGCAACTTAGGGAGTGGTTCAAGATGGACCATCTTAGAGAATCTATCACAAATCACCCAAATCACGGTCATTCTCTGAGAGACAGGCATATCAGAGATAAAATCCATTGAAATATGGGTCCATGGCCTCTTGGGCACCGGCAAAGGCATCAACAACCCACTAGAGCGAGAACAAGGTTTAGACCGGGAGCAAGTCCCAGAGGACTGCACAAAATTCCTGACATCACGAGACA
Source organism: Dendrobates tinctorius (assembly GCF_039654945.1). NCBI lineage: Eukaryota > Metazoa > Chordata > Amphibia > Anura > Dendrobatidae > Dendrobates > Dendrobates tinctorius. The sequence continues at coordinate 14,823,819 of NW_027361752.1, read as the reverse complement.
AGGCGGGCCACCAAAAAGACTGACTCACCAGATCTCTAGTATCTAAAATACCTGGATGACCAGCCAATGCAGAGCAATGAACTTCAGACATCACTCTCTTCCTCCACTGGTCAGGAACATACAACTTTCCACTGGGACAACGCTCAGGTTTGTCCTCCTGAAACTCTTCCAGAGCACGTCTCAAATCGGGCGAGATGGCAGAAAGAACTACCCCCTCGCCTAAGATGGTAGCAGGCTTGGTCACAACAGGAGAATCAGCAAAGAAACTCCTAGAGAGGGCATCTGCCTTGACATTCTTAGTGCCAGGAAGAAAAGAGACCACAAAATCAAAACGTGTGAAAAACAAAGCCCACCTAGCCTGTCTAGGATTCAAGTGTTTGGCCGACTCCAGGTAAATCAAATTCTTGTGGTCAGTAAGGACCACGACATGGTGTTTAGCTCCCTCCAACCAATGTCTCCACTCCTCAAATGCCCATTTCATGGCCAACAGTTCCCGATTTCCCACATCATAGTTACGTTCGGATGGGGAGAGCTTTCGGGAAAAGAAAGCACAGGGATTCATTTTAGATGTCACAGGATCTTTTTGGGACAAAACAGCTCCTGCACCAATCTCAGAGGCGTCCACCTCTGCCTGAAACGGGAGTGAGACATGAGGTTGCCGCAGAACTGGAGCAGAAGTGAATCTTCGCTTCAGCTCCTGAAAGGAAGAAACAGCCTCTGGAGACCAATTCAGCACATCAGCACCCTTCTTAGTCAAATCAGTCAATGGCTTGGCAATACTAGAAAAATTAGCTATAAATTTCTGATAAAAATTAGCAAAACCCAAAAACTTCTGGAGGGCCTTCAAAGAAGTGGCTGAACCCAATCATAAATGGCCTGTACCTTGGCCGGGTCCATTTCAATAGTTGACGGAGACAAAATGAATCCCAAAAATGAAATCCTCTGTACCCCAAAAAGGCATTTCGATCCCTTGACATACAGGGAATTCTCCCTCAAAATCCGGAACACAGTCCGAACATGTTCCACATGAGAGTCCCAATCCTTGGAAAAGATCAAAATATCATCCAGATAGATAATCAAAAATTTATCCACAAAGTCTTGGAAAATATCGTTCATGAAGGATTGGAAGACAGAAGGGGCATTAGTGAGCCCAAAAGGCATCACCAGGTACTCAAAATGTCCCTCCGGAGTATTAAACGCCATCTTCAATTCATCCCCATGCTTAATGCGAATAAGATTATACGCCCCCTGAGGTCAAGCTTGGTAAACCAGCAAGCACCTTTAACTCTGGAGAATAGATCAGAAATCAGGGGTAACGGATACTGATATTTAACAGTAATTTTGTTGAGGGCACGATAGTCAATACAAGGCCTTAATGAACCATCTTTTTTAGCCACGAAAAAAACCCCAGCACATAAGGGTGAAGAGGATGGTCTAATGTGACCCTTCTCCAACGACTCCTTAATATAGGATCGCATAGCCTCGTGCTCGGGTACAGATAACTTGAAAAGCCGACCCTTGGGAAATTTACACCCCGGGCTCAGCTCAATTGCACAGTCATAACTAGAGTTGAGCGATACCGTCCGATACTTCAAAGTATCGTATCGGATGGTATCGGCCGATCTTTAAAAAAAGTATCGGTATCGCCGATTCCGATACCGGAAGTCCCATTCAAGTCTATGGGACTTCCGGTATCGGAATAAGAAAAACCCTTTCCTGCCCTTGTACAGCCTCTCTGGGTCTGTACGGGCCTTTCGGGGGGCTGTGCCGGCCTGCCAGGGGGTCTGTGCAGGCTCCGGTGGTCTGTGCCGGCCTGCCGGTGGTCTGTGCAGGCTCCAGGGGGCTGTGCCGGCCTGCCGGGGGGCTGTGCCGGCCTGCCGGGGGGCTGTGCAGGCTCCGGGGGGCTGTGCCGGCCTGCCGGGGGGCTGTGCCGGCCTGCCGGGGGGCTGTGCCGGCCTGCCGGTGGTCTGTGCAGGCTCCGGGGGTCTGTGCAGGCATCGTCCGATGGGACTACAAGTTCCATCGGGCGATGCTTGCTACCATGACAGTGATTGACACATTAGCCAATGATGGGACAGTAGTAGTCCCATCATCCGGCTAATGTGTTAAATGTAAAAAAAAAAAAAAAAAAAAAAAAAAAATTACATGCTACATACATACAACATGCATACTACATACATGCTACATTCATACTACATACTACATACATGCTACATTCATACTACATACTACATACATGCTACATTCATACTACATAAATACTACATGCAACATACATACTACATATATACTACATGCATGCTACATACATACTGCATGCTACATACATACCACATATATACTACATACATACTACATGCATGCTACATGCATGCTACATGCTACATACATAACACATATATACTACATGCATGCTACATACATACTACATGCTACATACTACATATATACTACATGCATGCTACATACTACATGCTACATACATACTACATATATACTACATGCATGCTACATACATACTGCATGCTACATGCATGCTACATACATACTACATACATACTACATGCTACATACATACTACATATATACTACATACATACTACATACATACTACATGCATGCTACATGCATGCTACATACATACCACATACATAACACATATATACTACATGCATGCTACATACATACTACATGCTACATACATACCATATACATACTACATGCATGCTACATACATACTACATGCATGCTACATACATACTACATGCTACATACATACTACATATATACTACATGCATGCTACATACATACTACATGCTACATACATACTACATATATACTACATGCATGCTACATACTACATGCTACATACATACTACATATATACTACATGCATGCTACATACATACTACATGCATGCTACATACATAATACATGCTACATACATACCACATACACACTACATATATACTACATGCATGCTACATACATACTGCATGCTACATGCATGCTACATACATACTACATACATACTACATGCTACATACATACCACATATATACTACATACATACAATACATTCATACAATACATACATAGACATACAGTACATATAACATAGAGTAACATACTTACCAATACTTGTCACATTGTTCCCCGAAGCCATTGTCTTTTCCGGAATAAATATTAACATAACAAACCACAAAAATACTCACCCACGATCCGAAGCAGTCCACGAGTGTGTCCCACGACGATCTTGGGTAGAGAACTGCAGCATCAGCTGTTGCTGCCGTTCTCTACGGGCTGCAGGAATCCAATGACGGAAGGTAGGTATCCTTCCGCACTGTATTCCTCCGCCACTTAAAAAAAAAAAAAGTCCCTAGTCTCACTTTATGCCATTGCTGTGTGGGAAATTCCCACGCAGCAATGGCATAAAGTGAGACTAGGGACTTTTTTTTTTTAAGTGGCGGAGGAATACAGTGCGGAAGGATACCTACCTTCCGTCATTGGATTCCTGCAGCCCGTAGAGAAAGGCAGCATCATCTGATGCTGCAGTTCTCTACCCAAGATCGTCGTGGGACACACTCGTGGACTGCTTCGGATCGTGGGTGAGTATTTTTGTGGTTTGTTATGTTAATATTTATTCCGGAAAAGACAATGGCTTCGGGGAACAATGTGACAAGTATTGGTAAGTATGTTACTCTATGTTATATGTACTGTATGTCTATGTATGTATTGTATGAATGTATTGTATGTATGTAGTATATATGTGGTATGTATGTAGCATGTAGTATGTATGTAGTATGTATGTAGCATGCATGTAGCATGTAGTATGTATGTAGCATGCATGTAGTATATATGTAGTATGTATGTAGCATGCATGTAGTATATATGTAGCATGTATGTAGTATGTATGTGGTATGTATGTAGCATGTAGTATGTATGTAGCATGCATGTAGTATATATGTAGTATGTATGTAGCATGTAGTATGTATGTAGTATGTATGTAGTATGTATGTGGTATTTATGTAGCATGTAGTATGTATGTAGCATGCATGTAGTATATATGTAGTATGTATGTAGCATGTAGTATGTATGTAGTATGTATGTAGTATGTATGTGGTATGTATGTAGCATGTAGTATGTATGTAGCATGCATGTAGTATATATGTAGTATGTAGTATGTATGTAGTATGTATGTGGTATGTATGTAGCATGCAGTATGTATGTAGCATGCATGTAGCATGCATGTAGTATGTATGTAGCATGCATGTAGTATGTATGTAGCATGCATGTAGTATGTATGTAGTATGTATGTAGTATGTATGTAGCATGCAGTATGTATGTAGCATGTATGTAGTATGTATGTAGTATATATGTAGTATGTATGTAGCATGTAGTATGTATGTAGCATGCATGTAGTATATATGTAGTATGTATGTAGCATGCATGTAGTATGTATGTAGTATGTATGTAGCATGCAGTATGTATGTAGCATGTATGTAGTATGTATGTAGTATATATGTAGTATGTATGTAGCATGCATGTAGTATGTATGTAGCATGTAGTATGTATGTAGCATGCATGTAGTATGTATGTAGCATGTATGTAGTATGTATGTAGTATATATGTAGTATGTATGTAGCATGTAGTATGTATGTAGCATGCATGTAGTATGTATGTAGTATTTTTTTTTTTTTTTTTTAACATTTAACACATTAGCCGGATGATGGGACTACTACTGTCCCATCATTGGCTAATGTGTCAATCACTGTCATGGTAGCAGGCATCGCCCGATGGGACTTGTAGTCCCATCGGACGATGCTTGCACAGACCCCCGGACATCAGCACAGCCCCCCGGCAGGCCGGCACAGCCCCCCGGCAGGCCGGTACAGACCCCCACAGGGTGCACAGACCACCGGCAGGCCGGCACAGCCCCCCGGCAGGCCGGCACAGCCCCCCGGCAGGCCGGTACAGACCCCGGGCAGTCCACACAGCCCCCCGGCAGGCCGGCACAGCCCCCCGGCAGGCCGGCAGAGACCCCCGGAAGGCCCGAATTGACGGCGCATCATGATGCGCACACACCGCGCATCATGATGACGTCAGGCCGTCAATCAACTGAACTTCCGATTCCGATGCCGAATTCCGATATTGAAAAAATATCGGAAGTCGGTATCGGAATTCCGATACAGCAAGTATCGGCCGATACCCGATACTTGCGGTATCGGAATGCTCAACACTAGTCATAACTCCTATGAGGAGGCAAAGACGCAGACTCATTCTCACTAAATATATCATAAAAGTCAGCCAAATAGTCAGGACCATCATGCGACTGGGGAGAGGTGGAGAAAACAGGAGCATCACTAAGGGCACACCGACAACCCCAATTCACCACAGACACAGATTTCCAATCCAAAACTGGATTATGGATTTGCAACCAGGGAAACCCCAGAACAATGGTATCATGCAAATTATGCAACACCAAAAATCTGTAATTTTCTTGATGGTCTGGGGCGACCCGCATTACCACTTGGGTCCAAAACTGAGGTTTATTTTTCGCCAAAGGAGTCGCATCAATACCCCTCAAAGGGATAGGCGTCCGCAAAGGCGTCATAGGAAATCCACAACGTTTAGCAAAATCAAAGTCCATCAGGTTGAGAGCTGCTCCCGAATCCACAAAAGCCTTGGCGGAAAATGTGGACAGGGAGCAGATCAGAGTAATTGCCAGAAGAAACTTAGGTTGAACACCACCCACAGAAAACGTGTGAGCACAACGTTTCTCTCGTTTAGGGCAGACAGAAATAATATGCGAGACATCTCCACAAAAAAACACAGCTTATTATGCCTTCTGAACTCCTGACGTTGCGCCCTGGACAAAACTCTATCACATTGCATAGGTTCAGACATTTGTTCAACAGGTGGCAACACCTCTCGTGCGGTTTTGCGTTCACGCAAACGCCGATCAACCTGAATGGCTAATGACATAGAATCGTCAAGACCAGAGGGAACAGGAAATCCCACCATAGTATCTTTTACGGTTTCTGACAAACCATTCCGGAAGAGAGCTGCCAAGGCATCATCATTCCAGGTAGTAAGGACCGCCCACTTTCGGAATTTTTGACAGTACAACTCTGAAGAATCCTGACCTTGGCTCAATGCCAACAGGGCCTTTTCAGCCTGATCAATAGCATTAGGTTCATCATACAACAACCCCAAGGCTTGAAAAAATGCATCCACATTATTTAGAATAGGATCATCAGGTTTCAAAGAAAATGCCCAATCCTGGGGATCGCCGCGCAGCAAAGAGATGACAATTTTAACCCGCTGCGCGGAGCTCCCCGACGAGTTAGGCTTCAAGGCAAAAAATAATTTACAATTATTCTTGAAACTGAAAAATTTAGACCGATCCCCAAAAAACACATCAGGAGTAGGGATCTTTGGTTCAGCAGCATGTGAATGAGCGAGATAGGCAGAAATTCCCCGCACTTCCACAGCGAGCTCCTCCACACGATCAGACAATTGCTTAATCTCCATTAAGGAAAAAATCCTCCTACGGCCCCAGAGAAAGAGAGGAAAAAATACATACAAAAAAAAAAATTCTGACACTTTTTTTTTTACAATTCCTTCTTCCTGCTTTTGAGTACCCTAGAATCTGTGGTATGGCTGGTGATTCTGTTATGAATGAGTCACAGAGGAGGAAAAACTAAAGCAAGCTAAGCCACAGAAAACCAGAGAGGTTGGTAACTAAGCGGATTGCAAACCCCTGATCCTATCCACACAACTAGCAGTAGCCGTGGAGCATACCTACGATGATCCTAGATGCCTCGTCACAGCCGGAAAACTAAATAAGCCTAAAGCAAGAAAAGGGGAAATCTAAACTGCCTCAGAGCAGACCCCAAAGCAATAGACAGCCCCCAAACATGTATTGTCGGTGAGACAAGATGAAAACACAAACACAGATAGAAAAATAGGCTGAGCAAATGATGGCGCCCACACTAACTAGAAAGGACAGGAAAGGAAAGATGCTGTCTGCAATCACGCACAAAACCCTGCCAAAAAATGACCACACTTTCTGATAGCAAAAACCCTGAAGTCGCTTGACTTCAATTCCCTATATCAGCACTCTGGTATATTCTGAAGACAGAGCAAAAAGAGACCAATCTGATCAGGGACAAAAAGCAAACTGTCATAAACAGAGACATAAGAAAGGAAATTTAGCACAGCCTCAGCAGGGGCTGGCTGACCACAAAAACTGAGTAAACCAGACCAAATCTCATGTGAAAAAATAGCAGAGCACACTTAGCTTGAGAAGGCAGGAACAGAACTGGAAACCAGAACCTCAGGGCAGGAAAAATCACCAGCACAAAATTAGGGAGTCGGCTGTCTTAAATCCAGTCAGAGACTCCTGATGTCCACTCACAGTCCTCCTCCTCAGGTGGCAGGTCTCTGCCATTTAGATCAGCTTCACTACCTACTGTCACCACTAGAGGGAGCCCGGATGGAGAACTCATGACTCCTCTATCAACACAGCCATCTCCACCACCCTCATCAGAAGCCAGAGGTAAACCAGAAAATGAGTTCACAACAGGACAGTATCACGTGCCGCATCTTGTTGTATTAGTTACCGGCCTGCGGGTCATGTCACATAGGACAGGGTACATGACAATGTTGATGTGTTGGCTGGACATTCAGCTGCTGCAAATGGCAGAATTGGGCAAGTCCGAGGAAGAGGAGGACAAAAGCGAGGCAGTTTTCTGGCAATCTATGTGTCAGCAGGGGATGGTTCATTTTAATGAAGGTTAGATCATCAACATTTTGGGTCGACAGACTGGTCCTTTTTTCTGTCAGGATTGATCCAGCAGCACTGAAGACTCTTTCAGATAACACACTAGCAGCAGGGCAAGCGAGCGCCTGTAAGGCATAGTGTGCCAATTCAGGCCAGGTGTCCAGTTTAGAGGTCGATTAGTCAAAGGGGAATGACCTGTGAGGGAGAACATCGATATTGGAGAAGTAGTTTGTAACCATAGTTGACAACTGCTGTCTCCTGTCAGTTGTAATCGATGCAGTATTAGCAGTCGTGTGAGCGGTACTGGAGAAATCATTCCACAACATGGTCATTTAACCCCTGTCTCCAACACCACTTCAGGTGTGTGCACCACGAACACCTCTTCCATTGTGCCCACTATGGCTAGTGGGAGAACCAGCACCACTGCTGTGTGCTGGGAAAACCTCATACAAACGGTTTACCAGAGTTGCTTGTTTGTTAGCCTATATTATCTCTAGGTTCTCCTGTGGCATGATGTTGTGTAATTTGCCTTTGTAGCGTGGATCGAGGATGCTGGCCAGCCAGTAGTCGTCATCCTTCATCATTTTGGCAATGCGGGGCTCCCTTTTTAGGATCCGCAAGGCATAATCGCACATGTGGGCCAATGTTAAAGGTGTCAATAATGCACTGCCACTGCTGGGTGGAGGAGCACTTTCTGGCAAATCCACATCCCTACAGTCACACACAAACCCTGTACCTGACCTTGGAATGCCTACATTTTCTCTTGCCTCCTGAGAAGCACATCATCCAGTACAGTTCCCTGACCAGACAATGGCTGACTGTCAGAAAGGCTTCCCTCCTCCTCCTCCTGTTCCTCCTCCGCTGCAGACGCCAGATCCTTAATGTGCGTCAAACTTTGCATGAGCAGACGCATAAGTGGGATGCTTATGATGGCGTCATCTGCGCTTACCAGCCGTGTGCATTCCTCAAAACACTGAAGGACTTTACAGAGGTCTTTCAGCTTTGAGCACTGCACACCCGACAATTCCATGTCTTCCCTCAAACTGCCTGCCCGTGTATCCTCCCACAAATGCATTACAGCCTGCCTCTGTTCGCACAGCCTCTCAACCATGTGCAGGGTGGTCTATGATTAGGCGGTGCTGGGGAGGTGGAGCAATCGCTGCAGCTTCTGCATACGACTGGAATGGATGTTTGAGCAACGGATGTGTGAGCACAGTCTTCGCACCTTATGGAGCAGGGATGTTAACTCTGGATAATTATTAAGGACGCACTGCACCACCAGGTTCAAAGTGTGAGCCAGGCAAGGTATGTGTGTGAGTTTTGCACGGGCTATGGCTGCCACAAAATTACAGCCGCTATCACTGACTACTTTACCTGGCTCAAGATGTAGACTGCCCAGCCATGACTCAGTTTGTTGCTGCAAGTAGTCGGCCAGTACCTCTGCGGGGTGTCTGTTGTCGCCCAAAGACATCATCTTTAACACAGCCTGCTGATGCTTACTTCTAGCTGTTCGATAGTGGGACACCTTGTGTGCAACACTGCCAGCTGCGGATGGAGTGCTCATGTGACTGCGCTCTGTGGACGAGCTTTAGCTTCTGGAGGAGGAGGAGGGTCGAAAGCCTACAGCCAACTGTTTCCTATACCGTGGGCTAGGCAGCACTGTTCCACCGCCGCTGTCCCCTAGTGACCCTGCATCCATCACATTAACCCAGTGCGCAGTGATGGACACGTAACGGACTGGGTCATCCATCACCTCCTCTTCAAAGTCATCTGCACCTTCCTCTTTACCTTCCTCTGTGTCACCGTGTAAGGTGGTATAATATGTGGGAAGGGGCACATGAGTTTCATCAGGGTCAGATTCTGGCTCAGTAGACTGCGAGGGCAATGTAGTGCTCTGGGTCAATGTACCAACAGAATCATTTAGCAGTGGCTGTGCATCAGTGCACTCCATGTCAGATTCATCTTGGACTGTGGAATTCAGGATTTGACTGGATAACCCAGGCATGGTATGTGAAAAGAGCTCCATAGATCTGAAGTGTGGGCTGCCGCATCCTTAATTTTTGGCGGGGGTGAAGGACACAAGGAAAGGTGTTTTTCCTGACCAGAACCCTGCAATGACGACTGCGTGCTTGCAGCTTTTGAACATTCAGAAGAGGAGGCAATAGAGCTTGTGGCTGTTTCGGCAATGTACGCCAAAACCTGTTCCTGATGCTCCGGCTATAAAAGCGGTTTTCCTGCTCCAAGAAAAGGGAACCTTACTGGCCTTCTTGGGCCAGACAATGATGCAGGCTCAACACCTCCTGCCTTAGCTGCTATTGTGCTTTTTCCAGAACCAGCCGATGCACCACCACCATCAGTACCAGCTGCGCCCCCCTGCCCACGTACGCGGCCTCTTCCACCATACTTCCTCAAGTTTGGGAAAATGTACCAAAAATACCAGCACTGTATGAGGACCGTCCAGCTGTGTAAGGTGTATTAAAAAAATTAAATCTACATATATAGTTTGTTAGTCAGTGATGCTCTCCCAGTATGTATTTGACCGTAATCCAACAAGCAGATATACAGAACTGTATCAGAAGTGTACAGCTGTATACGTTTTTTGTGTAACTAACAATCTCCGTATATGTATTTATGGAGTGTCACACACACACGCTGACTCTGTATAGATGTGACTGTAATGCGAACGGCAGACATACAATACTGTTTGAGAATCGGACAGCTCTATACGGTGTCTGTATGGAAAATTGTCAATCTCTGTCTATTTTTATACAGAGTGACACACGCTGTCTCTGTATAGTTTTGAGCGTAATCAAACGGCAGATATACGAAACTGTTTGGAAAGCAGACAGCTCGAGAAAGTGTAGGTCTGGAAAAATGGAAACTCTCCTCGGTTTGTTTTTCCAGAGTCACCCACAGATAGCTTGTATTTGTCCGTGATACCAGCCGGTACACGGTAGTGTGTGAGGAGCATACACCGCTATACGGTGTCTGTATGGAAAATTGTCAATCTCCGTCTATTTTTATACAGAGTGACACACGCTGTCTCTGTATAGTTTTGGCCATGATCAAACAGCAGATATACGAAACTGTTTGAAAAGCGGACAGCTCTATAAGGTGTAGGTCTGGAAAAATGGAAAATCTCCTTGGCTTGTTTTTCCAGAGTCACACACAGATAGCTTGTATTTGTCCGTGATACCAGCCAGTACACGGTAGTGTGTGAGGAGCGTACACTGCTATACGGTGTGTGAAAAAATGAATGCTCGATAACTCACCAGAACAAAATAATAAAAGTTGGAGTGCTTTGAAAAAAGCAGTTTGAACAGCAGTGTGCACACAGCAATGCAGCTATCAGGTAGCCTTAAAAGGCAGCCTAATAACCACCAGCGCTGCTGCACACAACAAAAATCCTCCCCTTTCACTGCACACTAACTGTACAGTGAAAAGCGCTATCAGCAGAAACAATTTTTTTCTTCTTCCCTGCCTAACGCTCTGCCTATTCAGAATAAGCAGCAGCATCTCTCCCTATTCTAAGATCGGCAGATGTAAGATGGCGGTCGGCGGTCATGGCCTTTTATAGCCACTGTGACGCCACACAAAGCCAGCCAATCACTTCAATGCCCTTCTCTAAAGTGGTGGTGGCCACTGCCCATGTCATCGCGTTGCCCACAGTGGGCGTCCTCCATCATTGGCTGAGAAAAGGCGCTGGAAGCATTATTTGAAACGCGACTTTGGCACTCGGCGACCTCATGGCCGACCTCACGCTATGGTCGGGTTTCGATCAGCGAAACCCTACTTTAGCTAAAGTCGGTGATTTTTTAATTTGACTGACCCGTTTTGCTCACCTCTAATATTTACCCCTTTACACCCAAGGGTGGTTTACACATTAATGACCGGGCCAATTTTTACAATTGTGACCACTGTCCATTTATGGATAATAACTCTGGAACGCTTCAATGCATCCCAGTGATTTTGAGAAAGTTCTTTCGTGACATATTGTACATCATGTTAGTGGTGAAATTTATTTGGTATGACTTGTGTTTATTTGTGAAAAAAACGGAAATTTGATGATAATTTGGAAAATTTTACAATTCTTCAACTTTGAATTTCCATGCCCTTAAATCACTGAGATATGTCACACAAAATAGTTAATAAATAACATCAGCACAATTTTAGAATCAAATTTTTTTTCGTTAGGAAGTTGTAAGGGTTAAAAGTTGATCAGCGATTTTTCATTTTTCCAGCAAACTGTACAAAACCATTTTTTTTAGAGACCACATCACATTTAAACTCACTTTGAGGGGTCTGTATGATAGAAGATACCCAAAAGTGATGCCATTCTGAAAACTTCACCCTTCAAGGATCTGTTTATACCAAGGAAGGTGACGGTCACAAGGGGGCATTCTCTGCGTCTGGAGGAGAAAAGGTTTTTCCACCAACATAGAAGAGGATTCTTTACAGTTAGGGCAGTGAGAATCTTGAATTCCCTGCCTGAGGAGGTGGTGATGGCGAATTCAGTCGAAGGGTTCAAGAGAGGCCTGGATGTCTTCCTGGAGCGTAACAATATTGTATGTTACAGTTATTGTTAGGTTCTTTAGAAGGACGTAGATCTGGGGATTTATTCTGACAGAATTTTATAGGCTGAACTGGATGGACTAATGTCTTTTTTCGGCCTTACTAACTATGTTACTATGTTACTATGTAAGGTGCTCAAAACCACATTCAATAAGTTTATTAACCCTTTAGGTGCTTCACAGGAAGTTTTTGAAAAAAAATAAACATTTTACTTTATAAAAAAAAAATTAATTCAGATCCAAAATTTATTTGGAAAAGAGTACCAGGAAAAAACGGACCCCAAAATTGGTTGTGAAATTGCTGCTGAGCATGCCAATACCCTAAATGAGGGAGAAAACCACTGTTTGGGAGCGCGGCAGAGCTCGGAAAGGAAGAAGCACCATTTGACTTTCTGAATACTGGAAAGCTAGCATTAAACGAATTTTCATATCTCCACATGAGCAAAGGATTCATCTTGTGAACAGATTGCTTCTTACACTGAAGACTCACATGTGAATGTGAACACCCCAGCAGATGAGCTCATTCAGATATGCAGGATATAAGATGAAGGGTGGCACTCCTTGGACACTGATCAGTGAGTGAAAAATACTTCTATATTAGTTGCATAAAAAATGCTCCCTGCTTCTCTTTTTTTGTGCAATTAATAAAAAAGGATTTTTTTTAATTAATCACTGTCCTCTGAGTGCCACCCTTCAACTACTATCCTGCAAATCATTACAAGAAACCATGTCACGTTTAGAAAGCCCCTGATGTGCCTAAACAATGAAAGTCCCCCATGAGTGACATTTTGGAAACTAGACCCCACAGGGAACTGATGTAGATGTGTGGTGAGAACACTGAACCCTCAGGTGCTTCACAAAAGTTTATAACTTTGAACCGTAAAATTAAAAAAATCTATTTTTCCCCACAAATATGTTTTTAGCACAAAATATTGCATTTTCATAAAGGTAACAGGAGAATTTGCACCATACAATTTGTAGTGAAATTTCTCTTGAGTACGCCGATACCCCATATGAGGGAGAAATCTACTGTTTGGGCACATGGCAGGGCTCAGAAGGGAAGGAGCATCATTTGACTTTTTGAATTTAAAATTTCTTGAATCATTAGGGGATGTCATGTGGAAAACCCCAACATGTGACCCCATTTTGGAAACTAGACCCCTAAAGGAATGTACTTAGATGCATGGTGAGCAACTTGAACCCCCATGTGCTTCACAGATTTTTATAACATTGAGCCGTGAAAATAAAAAACATCACATTTTCCCCACAAAAATTTTATTTTAGCCCCAAATTTTACATTTTCATAAGGGTAAGAGGAGAAATTGCACCATACAGTTATTTTGTGAAATTTCTCCTGAGTACGTCAATACCCCATATGTGGGGGAATGCTACTTTTGAGGCACAGTGCAAAGCTGATAAGGGAAGAGGTGCCATATTGTAGTTCAGATTTTACTGAAATGGTTTGTAGGTGCCTTGTCAAATTGGCAGAACCCCTGAACAACAGAAACCTCCTATATGTGAACTCATTTTACAAAATACACTGCCCAATTAATTCATCTAGTTGTGCAGTGATCATATTGACATCACATGTGCCTCACAGAATTTTATGCCACTGAGCAGTGAAGAAAGAATAAATTACATTTTTGACACTAAAATATTGTTTTGGCCCCAAGTTTTTAATGTTTCTAACAAAAAACTTAGGTCATTTTTTCCTGACTGCACCAATACCCTACATGTAATCGGGAAACTTTTTCAGGCACAGTGCAAAGCTCAGAAGTCAAGAAGCGCCCGATTTTACTTTTATGGTTTGCAGGTGACAGGACCAACTGTGAGAACCCATGAGGTGCAGAACAGCAGAGCTCCCCATAAGTGACCCAAGTTTACAAACTCCGACTCTCAATGAATTCTTCTAGGGATGCAGTGATCATATTAATACCATGAGTGTGTCTCAGAATTTTATACCATTGGGCAGTGAAGAAAAAATAATTCCATTTTTTAAAACAAAATTTTGCTTTAGCCCCAGATTTTACATTTTCTCACAAGAAGTGGGTAAAAATTACACCAAAATTTGTCCCACAATTTCTACTGAGCGTGGCAATACCCCATATGTGGCTGTACAGTACTACTTAGCCATGCGGAGAGACTCAGAAGGAATGGAGCGCTATTTACATCCTGGAGCACAGATTTTCCAAGAACAGTTTACAGACTCCATATATAGAGCCACTAATTGCTAGAAGAGCAGAATCCCCTCTCAAGTGACACTATTTTTGAAACTATACTCCTTGGGGAATTTATCTACAGGTGTAGTGACGATTTTGACTCTATGGGTATTTTCCAGAAACAAGCAGCAATGAATGCTGAGTGAAAATTGCAAGCTGCTGTTGTAGTGACCAGTATGCTGTAGTGACCAGCATGTTGTAGTCACCAGTACATTATGCCCAACCTGTGCTTCTGGAGGCATGTACCCCAGTAAGTTAGATGGGCTCTCATCACCTAAGAAATGCCAAACGTGGACACGTTATGTGGTTTAGGTACACTGTGGGGCTCAGAAGGGAGGGGGCATTTATGTTTGAGAGTGCAGAATTTGCTGAATTTCTTTTGGCAGGTGAGGAGCCATTTCACTTTTCCAGAGCCTTTATACTACCAGTAACATAGAAGCCCCTTATATTTCTTTTAACAGATGACAGACCTAAGTGGGGACTTGCTTTTTTTTGCAGCTTGAGTTGAAGCTTTTATTGGGAACATTTTACATAATGTTTGGGATCACATTTATCCAGTGCTCTAAGCTGACCACTTTTTTGGCAGCAGAGTTACTCTGGATTCTGTCTGGCCTCTGTTCGGTGGTGTCTTCTTTTTAGAAGTGTGCAAAACTGTGGCCAACAGCATTTTCATGCAATCCTAAAAATATAGATACCGCCGGATCACAATTCAGACAGCGTCTACAGTGCCTCCATCTGCCTCATTATAGGGAATCTTCTGCCAGAGGTTCCATCTGAATTGCGATATTCAGAGATTTACACAGAAACCCAGGTGTTAGTGCTCAGCGCAAAGCACAGAATAAATGTGCGCTGAACATTGCTGCGATCTTTGGATGCAGAAAGAAAAAATCAATAGCAGGTGAAGAATTGATTTTGTTTACACTACAGTTTAAAAGTTTAGGGTCACTTAGAAATGTCCTTATTTTTTAAAGAAAAGCACAGTTTTTTCCAATGAAGCTAACATTAAATGATTCAGAACGGACAGACGAATTCAAGTTTGAGGTGTTTGGATCACACAGAAGAACATTTTGAGATGCAGAACAACTGAAAAGATGCTGGAAGAGTGCCTGATGCCATCTGTCAAGCATGGTGGAGGTAATGTGATGGCCTGGGGTTGCTTTGGTGCTCGTAAAGTGGGAGATTTGTATAAGGTAAAAGTGATTTTGAATAAGGAAGGCTATCACTCTATTTTGCAACGCCATGCCATACCATGTGGACAGCGCTTGATTGGAGCCAATTTCATCCTACATCAGGACAATAACCCAAAGCACACCTCTAAATTATGCAAGAACTATTTAGGGAAGAAGCAGGCAGCTGGTATTCTATCTGTAATGGAGTGGCCAGCGAAGTCATCAGATCTCAACCCCATTGAGCTGTTGTGGGAGCAGCTTGACCGTATGGTACGCAAAAAGTGCCCTTCAAGCCAATCCAACTTGTGGGAGGGGCTTCTGGAAGCATGGGGTGAAATTTCTCCATATTACCTCAGCAAATTAACTGCTAGAATGCCAAAGGTCTGCAATGCTCTAATTGATGCAAAGGGAGCATTCTTTGACAAAAGCAAAGTTTGAAGGAGAAAATTATTATTTCAAATAAAAATCTTTTTTTTCGGGGGGCGTGGCCTGGATCGCTTGTGGGGAGGACGTGTGTTGCTGTTGCTCCCGCTACCAGCCACAAAGTGAGCCCTATTTTGACCCTAACGGGGGTGTCTGTGTGCCCCCCGGAGAGAGCTGGACCAGGAGAGAGTGGTGGAGGACTGTGTGGAGGAAACCGCGGTTCTCTGGGAGGAGAGCGGCCGCGGGGAACGGGTCTTGGCGCCGGAGGTGGACAGGCGCCATCTTGGCCGCGTCTTCCTGCTCCTTCCTGAGCGGCGTGGGCCAGAAGACTGCGGAGAGCCATTGGAGGAGGTGGAGGGCCGCGGTTTATGCGGGAGGGGAGACCGCTGACCGCTACAGGAAGGAAGGAGAAGGTCTGCTTACCGGAGGAGAGGGAGGTGAGCTGGACACAGAAGCCTGGCTGGTGATCAGAGGGTGGCCGCAGTGCTGGGTGCTCCTGGTGGCTGGGTCGGGCGCTCCTGCTGTATATAGTGACTGGGGGTTTGGAGATACTGCTCCCCCTTTGCAAAGACGCCAAGACCGACCTGATCACATACCATAGCAGTGAGAAACACTCTATATAGGGCACCATATCAGGGCCTTATTTACTAATGCCAGCTCTCTACCTTTCAAGACGCATGAGGTCATCTCCACCTATGAATATGCATTAATAGACTTTCCATAAATGCACGAGGAGTGATTTTAAATGCACGCTTTAATTCAACATTATGGTCAAATCTAATAAAGAGCGTGCAAAACCGCTGGATACTGGGGTGCACCAGGGCAGGCAAGGCGAAATGGAGAAATTTTTGAAAAATACACCTGGGTCGGCTAGGCCCACACCAAAAAAGCTACATACAAATGCTGAGGTAGAGGAACGGGTCGAGGACTCGGACTCAAGTGAAGATGCCTCAGGCAGTGACATTACCCACTCAGACTCTGGGAAGTTCTCTAGATCAGTATTTAAAAAACTTCTGACCCAAGCATTAAAACCTTTGGTTACAGAGATATCTGGTATGAGAGCTGATCTGTCACATATTGGTAACAGAGTGGAGTCCCTTGAAGCATCTCAGTCCTCTCTCATTAGCCACTCGAATGCCATGAGGGACCATTTGGATTACCACAGCTTAATAACTCTCTTCTGGCCTTGGAAGATCAAGAGAACAGAAGCCGCAGAAAAAATATAAGGATTAAAGGATTGCCTGAAAGTGTTTCTGCAGAAATATTGGAAAAATCCACGAAATAAATTTTTGCCCTCCTAATTCCGCAAGAAAAATGCGACCAAATTGTAATTGAGAGGGTTCATAGATCGCTCAGACCCAGGCCTAAACCTTCTGAACCCCCGAGGGATGTGATCTGTGGCTTGTTGAGTTATGTGGACACCAATGTTATTTTGTCTGCTTCAAGGGATGTTAAAAATCTCGCTTACGAAGGATCTGCCATACAACTCTACCAGGACATTGCGCCGTCGACCCTTGCAAAGAGAAGAATCCTGAGGCCCTTATTGGAAATACTACGCTCGCGTAAAATCCTCTATAAATGGCTGTTTCCGTTTGGAATATCGGTAAATGGAGACGGCAAACAAGTAACAGTGAGAAGTCCCGAAGACTTAAGCAAAATATGGGACACTTTTGACATTGCTTCTATTGATATCCCTTCATGGCTACCTTTGGATATGGATCTTCGCACGCCTCCTCCTATCAACGCTTATACAGGAGGTCAGGGGGAATGGGCTTCAGTGAAGAGACGCATGCCCCCTAAGCGAGGGAAATCTGGGGCAAGAAAAGAGATGCCCCCCTGAATATTGTTTTATTGGGTCTAGTCATATTTTTTCACGTTTGGACCCAGTAGTTTTTGGTTTAACTTTGCAATGTCTTGGATCGCTTTGGTTTGCCTTGATTGGCACCTGCCTAGGTGTTGACGCTTTCATTTAACTGCCGTACATGCTAACATGTACTACTCGTGTGTTGGGGATGTGATTCTCTGATCTGTCATGGGGGGCATGTTGGTCCCCTGCTCCTGCCACAGGCAGGCAGTTGGTTATTGTTATCTATTGGTTACTGTTATTTTACCTTGCATTTTGTATTTTTTGTGGTCTGTCGGCATGGGACACTTTATTATTTATTATTTATTTATTTTTTCTTTTGCTACATCTAATTTACTATGGGTGACAAGGAAAAATTTGCCACTATAGTAGTGGCTTCGTATAATGTAAAGGGGCTACGCTCCCCGTGTAAGAGAAATCAGGTATTGAACCTTTTGCATGCAAAAAAGGCTAGTGTGATCTTTCTACAGGAGACACATTTTAAAGCGGGGAGAGTACCAGACATGTCCAGATCTCGTTATCCGACCTGGTATCATAGTACAGGTGGGTTGGCATCTAGAGGAGTGAGTATTGCTATTAAAAAAAATGTTCCTTTTGTCTTACATGATTGCCTTTCAGATTCTGAAGGAAGGTATATTATACTGAAGGGCCTTATTGCTAACACCAAAGTTACCTTATGTAACTTATATGCCCCAAACAAGAATCAGATTGGATGGCTATGTAGGACAATGAATACCTTAAAACTATTTACTGAAGGTTTATTGCTGATGGGGGGAGATTTTAATGTACCATTCAATCCATCTTTGGATACTTCCACGGCCAAGTCTTCCCTTTCCCAAAAGGCACTGAGAAAATTACACCTTTCTTTCCAAGAATTACACTTGATAGACCCCTGGAGGACACTCTCTCCTTCGGGCAGAGACTACACTTTTTATTCCCATCCGTTTGGCAGCTATCATAGAATTGACTATATATTGACACAGACAACCAACCTCTCATTAGTCAAAAATGCGACCATAGACGCTATCACACTATCGGACCATGCTCCTATTTTTCTCGATATGGGCATAGAAACCCTTCCGCGACCAGCCAGGTCTTGGTCACTTAATGAGACATTATTAGATTCAGATTCCCACATTACGAGACTGACCGACACTCTGGAATTCTTTTTTCAGACAAATCTGCACTCTGGCCCATCCATACCTGTGGTGTGGGAGTCACATAAAGCGGTAATGAGGGGAGAACTTATAGCTTTGAGTTCCCATCTCAAAAAAGAAAGGACAAAACAGGTTGTGTCTATTTTGCACCAAATTAATTCCTTGGAAAGATTGCATAAGAGATCTCAAGTAACTAAGACATTAACTGAACTGACTGACCTAAGAAATTCGCTAAAAAATCTCTTAAATATCCAATCGGCCAAAACCTATATGAGATGTAAACAGAGGTTCTATCTCCATGGCAATAAAAGTAGCAAGCTTATGTCTTCATTGCTTAAAAAGCAGCAAGAAAGGACGTTTGTTAGGCAGCTCAAAACTCTGGATGGCTCCTCAATTTTCGAGACAGCTGATATTGCTGAGGAGTTTAGATCCTTTTATGACAGCTTATATAATCTAAACATACCAGATAGCATGCAAGACCCAATAAAAGCTATAGAAAAAATTAGAGAGTTCCTGACTCCATTAGCTTTACCTAAAATAACCCCGGAGGGCCAAACTTTGTTAACCGCTCCGGTTACCCCTAAAGAAATTTTGGATACTCTTTCCACCATTCCAAATGGAAAGGCCCCGGGCCCGGATAGTCTCCCTATTATATATTATAAAAAGTTTATAAAACCACTCTTACCTCAATTGGTGACCTTGTTTAATTCCTATTTGAAGGGCCAGCTTCCCCCTAAGCAATCATTAGAGGCATATATTACGGTTCTCCCGAAGGAGGGTAAGGACCCAAAATTGTGCGCCAGCTATAGACCAATTTCATTACTTAATACGGACATAAAGTTGTGGGCTAAAATACTAGCGGGTAGAATAAGCAATCTTTTACCCAAATTGATTCATGCGGATCAGGCGGGCTTTGTGAGGGGTAGGGAAGGGAAAGATAACTCCACTAGGGTTATACAGTCTATAATGTTTGCCAAAACCCGGCAGGTCCCCTTGGTACTCTTGTCAATGGATGCCGAGAAGGCTTTTGACAGAGTGTGTTGGAGATTCATGGAGCAGGTGTTAATTAAATTCGGTTTTCCCCCTCAATATATAACAGCGGTCCTCTCTCTCTACTCCCAAACGACGGCCAGGGTCAGGATAAATGGCACCCTATCAAAAAGTCTGGAGATTCACAATGGGACTAGACAGGGATGCCCTCTGTCTCCATCTTTGTTCATTTTGGTTATAGAAACTTTGATACAAAGCATCAGACAAGAACAACGCATAAAGGGGTTGACGGTGGGACCGGGGACATTTAAAACGCTAGCTTTCGCAGATGATTTGCTTTTTCTCATATCCAATCCATCTCAGGCATTCCCGATCATCCTCCGAATTTTTCAAAAGTTTGGTTCCCTCTCCAATTTTAAAATTAACCTAGCCAAATCTGAAGCGTTAAATATCACTCTCCCCCACTCCCAACTTTCCATTCTTCGTACGCAGACTCCCTTCTCTTGGGCTAATGGCTCTATCAAATACTTAGGTATATTCATAACTAGGGACCACACTAACTTATTTCAAAGTAATTTCATACCCTTATTGAAGAAAGTTACTAATCTGATGCATAAATATAACCTTCCCACTTTATCTTGGTTGGGTCGCATAAACGTGTTTAAGGCATATATTATGCCTATTATTTTGTATGCCATGAATATGGTACCGATTCAGATACCCCTGACCTTTTTTGGGTCATTAAAGTCACTAATAGGAAAATTCATCTGGAAATCTAAACCGGCTAGGTTGCCTTATAGGCTTCTTACTTACCCAGTCGCCTCTGGTGGATTGGGAGTTCCAGACCCCCTGGTGTATTATAGGGCAATCCACCTTGGCAGATGGTTAAAGGTAGTGTCTTGCACTGAGGGAGGGGAGGGAGCTTGTGTCGACCTGGCTTTGCTGGGTCCGAGGGGTTTGCCTTATCTATGGACTAGGACCAAACCACCGGTTACTCTTAGACTGGATGAGATAACATCTACTACATTACGTACCAAAAGATTGATGTTGGGGGAATTACCGGAGGACACTTTTCCTTCGACATTAACGCCGATTAGTTCAATACCGTTTTTATTGGATTCTGATTTTCAGGATCCTTATAATCTGTGGTTAACCCTCCCTAGAGATACATTGAATAGCTTTTATGGTAATAAAATATTACAGGGAGGAGTTTGGCCATCAAATGCAATGAATCAACCAACTAATTTTCTTCAGTGCCAACACATTCGACGTACGCTTCTACAGTTTAGGAAGAAATTCCCGACCAGGTCGAACTGGTCCTGGTTAGATATCATGATCAAACTCCCGCTTCCACGGCTAAAAATCCTGTCCCGTATTTACTCACATCTGATCTCTCCGGGAATACATTTTAAGCCCTCATTTATTTACTCCTGGGAAATGGAACTTAATACTACGTTCACAGAGAAACAAATATCTAGAATGCTATCTAGTGCACGGGGATTCTCCAGGTGTGTTCTTTTGCAAGAAAATTCTTATAAAATTTTGACCAGGTGGCATTGGACTCCCGCGAAGCTCTTTCAGAGGGGTCTTGCTGATGCTTGTTGGAGATGCCTCAACCCTGGAGGACATCACACACACATATTTTGGGATTGTCCCAAATTGAGACATTTTTGGGACGGTGTCGAGCTAGTTCTCAAGAATTTACAGCTAATAAAGACCAATCTCAGGGCTACGGAGGTTCTTCTTTCGTGCCCATCAAAAGATTTCTTACCAAGAAAACATGGCCTACTCCCATTGATGATAAGTGCTGCAAAACAACTGATAGCTGTTCATTGGAAAGATGTCACTCCTCCCACATTGGAGGAGTGGCGTGACAAGATAAATCAGATTTCTCGTCTGGAGGAGCTGTCTAGCTGGGAGGTATTCAGCCACAAATCTTATGTGTTGACCTGGGCCCCGTGGACTAGATATTTGGGGGATAATCCTCGAGGAGAGAGATCAGATAATGCATGAATCTCACTTAGACTTGATGGCCTTGATTTTGGGGTAGCGGGTTCCAAGGTTACTTATAAAACTGTTCACCTACTCTATTTTTATAATACACTCATTTATTGCTAATGTCGATGCCGATGACTGCTTTGTTTTGATGTTATTGTGATTGTTTGCTATTATGCATCCCTCTTTTCCCTTCCCTTCTTCTTTTTCCTTTTTCCCGCCCACTTTCCCCCCCCCTTGTTTTTCCCCCCTTTATTATTCTTTACCACCTTGGATGGACGTCTAAGCAATCTTTAACCATCTGTATTTGTAATACGATGTTCTGTCTTATGGTGTGGTTGAAACTTGAAAATAAAGAATTTAAAAAAAAAAATCTTTTTTTTCGAACCTTAGCAATGTCTGGACTAGATTTTAAATTCATTTGGCAACTCACTTGATTAGTAAAAGTATGGGTTTTCATGGAAAACACAAAATTGTCTGGGTAACTCCAAACTTTTGAACGGTAGTGTATATTTTACACCATTCCTCATGCAGCGTAAGTGATTAGGTGATTTTATTCTTTGGGTCAGTGCGATTACAGCTATGTCAGAATTATAGCGGGTTTTAATGTTTAGCTGCTGTCACACACTAAAAGATGCTTTTTATCACGAAAAAGTTTTTGCATCACCATATTTTGAGAGCTATAATTTTTCCATATATTGGCCCACAGAGTCATGTGATGGCTCCTTTCAGAGGGACGAGTTAACTTTTTTTATTGGTACCATTTTTGGGCACATGACTTTTTTTTATCACTTTCTAATGCGATTTTTGGGAGGCAGAATGAACAAAAAACATCAATTCAGGAATTTTTTTTGGTTGGGAGGTTTATGTTGTTCCGTGTGTGATAAAATTGATAAGGCATTTTTATTATTCGGGTAAGTACGATTACAGCGATACCCCAATTATCTTTTGGTGCTTTTACACAATAAGAACTATTTTACAGACAAAATAATTATTTTTACATCGCTTTATTCTGAGAGCTATAACTTTTTTAATTTTTTGCTGATGGATCTGTATGGCAGCTTGTTTTTTGTGGGACAAGATTACATTTTCAGCAGTATTATGTGGCCTTTATACAAGGGCACAGTGCTATAATTGACCCCTTCCCGACATGCGCCATACATATAATGCTCTATGGGAGCAGCGTTTCCATAAAGAGCAGTATATATACGGTGACACGTTCATGCGGCCTCACGCTGAGCGCCACGGTGATCGTGTGTGGGTTTCAGCTCTGTGGGAGAGCTGACACCAATCAGCAATGCCCAAGATTGGTGCTAGCACCGATCGTGGACATTTAACCCCTCTTGTGCCACTGTTAGAGGAAGAGGAGCATCGCTCTGGGAATCAGTTCCCTGCACGCTTACATCAGGACAACGCGATGCAATTGCATTGGAAGGTGGCTTCTGAGTGCCTGCTGGGAGCAGGCATTGGCATGCCTCCTTCCCTACCTGTCAGATCCTGATGTGATGCTCTGCAATGCAGAGTATCAGATCAGCGTTCTGATGTAGTACAGTGAAGTCTCATCCTGGGACAATGTAAAAAAGTTAAAAAAAAATGAGAAAGTTTAAAAATATTTTTTAAAAATCTCCAAATAAAGAAAAAAAAGAAATAAATATTTTTCCCAGAAATGCATTTATGTAAATAAAAAAGCAATAAAAGTACACATATTTGCTGTCGCCGCATCTGTAACATCCAGCTCTATAATGTGTCCCACTAGTGACTGGATCTCTCTTTGGTTTCATCTGAATCATGTCACTCAGAGATTTAGATGGAAATCCCAAAGTAAGTGGTCAGCGTAGGGCACCGAATAAATGTGATCCCAAAAAATTATGTAAAATGTTCCCAATAAAAGCTTTAGCTCAATCCACAAAAAAAGCAAGTACCCACTTAGATCTGTCATCTGTTAGCGGAAATATAGGGGGTAGAGTTGAGCGACTTTTGTTTTTTTATGGTCGAGTTTCGTTTCGTGAAACCCGACTTTTCCAAAAGTCAGGTCGCGCAAGATCGGCCGATTATAGGGAAAAGTCGGGGTCGTCCCGAAACACGAAACCCAATGTAAGTCAATGGGGAATAAAAGTCGGCAGTGAGAGGAGGACAGGAAACACACCTACAGTGCTCATTTGAATGCCAAAAGCATCAATTCTTCTTACTTAAGCTGGTCAACCTTAATTAACTTCATAATACAAGTTACGCACTGAAAAATGGGGGTTATTTGGCTAAAGTTGTGGGGGGGTAGGGCTGGCTCCAGGTTTTCATGTGCCCTGGGCGAAAGAGCGCCCCTTTAACACATACCACAACTCATCATGCTCCAATACGGCAGAGAAATAGTGGTATAGTACAATGAAAAATACTTCACTTTTTACATCTCCTGACGAGGCCCATCTATTTCTCCATACAGAATCATTGGTCCCATATAATGTTTGAAACAGTATATGATGCGCTCCACATAATGCTACAGTATATGTTGGTCCCCATGGATGAAGCTCCACTGTCTTATGGGCCCAAATAATGCTCCAAACATAATGGGCCCCATTTCTAATGCTCTAGTGTATAATGGGCCCTGTAAATGCTGCTCCAGTGTCTGATGTCCACCTTTGGAATGTTCCAGTGTATGGTGGGCCCCATCTATCATTCTCCAGAGTATAGTGCTCCCCAAAAATTGCTGTCCCAACATTGAAAACAATCAAATAAGTCTCCTCGCTAGGGAATCCCTGTACTAGTCTGGACTCCTCGTCGTCCCCATCTTCCATCTCACTGCACAGTATTTCAACCTTGCAAGTGCTGTGATCCTGAGCAAGCAGGGGGGGCCCACTCGTTGGCGACGGCACTGGCACAGGGCCCATGATAGTACGGTGGTGTGTCTGATGGCGGGTGGGCCGAACCTGCACTTTCATCTGCAGCTTCCTCTTTGTCACCGTGTAAGATGGAACTGTATATGGGAAGGGTAACCTGAGTTTCATCAGGGTCAGATTCAGGCCGTGTAGCGTGCGAGGGGAATGTAGTGGTCTGGGTCAATGTACCAGCAGATTCATCGAGCAGTGGCTGGGCATCAGTGCACTTGTGTCGCCCCCAGGAGTACGGTCGCCACAGTGGCATTACCTTCCTCCTAGAGAGTGTGATGTCATGCTTGGGAGCAACAAAGGATCTCTCTAGCAGGTTAACTGATTGGGCGGCGTTATTCCCACGAGTCATGACCCTCCAAACAGCGTTCATGAAGGCAAAGTGTTTGTTTTACGTGGGCAGTATGGTTGCAAAGCTGAACCTTAAAGGAATGTCCAGAAGGGCACCACCAGGAGTGGAGCCTACGGCGTAATTTGACTCAACACGGGCAACCTCAACCATGCCAGCTACAGAACAGATCCACACATTGCAAGCTTAATTCCGTTAACGAACGAGACTCCGTCATGCCCCGCGGTCCGAGTCCGGCTTACTAGAGGGACATGTGAGGCTCTGGCACATGAGATTGGCCAATAACTGGTGTGTCATGCCCTTACATGTCCGTGGCTGCATGTGCGCTACACTGAAAAGGCCAGCGTTTGCCGCTTACAGGTGCAGATAACCCACTGAACAACGATAGTGATGGGGATCACTGATTACAATTATTACTCGCGAACGATGATTTCCCAGTAAGTGCAGGTCAACCGCAGTTCCGGAATTAGGCCTAACCGACATTCCTGAAAAAATGAAAAACTTACGTGTGCAAACCACAGGTGCTGTAGCTTGCTTAACAGCTTGCCAGCCGTTCTCAGGCCCAGTATGGATTACACGTGATTGCACAAAGGTGAGAAAGGGTACCGTATCCCCAGATAACATGTATGGATAGCGTACACATTCAAAATATATGTCTATACATCAGGAGGCAGGCTCAGACGGTGTTAGGCCCAGTATGGCTTGCACGTGATTGCACAAAGGTGAGAAAGGGTACCGTATCCCCGGATTACATGTATGGATAGCGTACACATTCAAAAGATATGTCTATACATCAGGAGGCAGGCTCAGACGGTGTTAGGCCCAGTATGGATTTGACGGCCCAGACTACACAGCGGAGGAGCAGGGAGAGGTAAAGATTGCAAATGCTGGGGCCCTGCCCAAGCAAGGGGGGCCCACTCGTGGGCGTCGGTACTGGCACTGGGCCCCTCATAGTACGGCGGTGTGTCTGACAGCGGGTGTGCACCACCACCGTCAGAGACACTTGATTGCACTATGAGGGACCCTGTGCCAGTGCCCACGCCCAAGAGTCGGCCTACCCACCTGTCCAGGGCAACGGCACT
This sequence comes from Dendrobates tinctorius, assembly GCF_039654945.1. NCBI lineage: Eukaryota > Metazoa > Chordata > Amphibia > Anura > Dendrobatidae > Dendrobates > Dendrobates tinctorius. The sequence continues at coordinate 14,797,334 of NW_027361752.1, read as the reverse complement.
CGCACAGTGTCGTGCGCTAGGTGGTGACCCCGGCCATGGGGGGGAGGCTGCACAGTTAGGGAGTTTTAGAAAGTGGCATATGTTGATGTTGGACATTCAGCTGATGCAAAAGGCGAAATAGGTCAAGTCCCAGGAAGAGGTGGACCAAAGCAAGCCATTTTTCTGTCACCCTATGTGTCATCAGGGGAAGGTGGGACAAAATCCTTGGAAACCCACTGTTACACCGCTCCGCCATACTCACCCGGCCTCCGCTCCCACGCCGCAGTCGCCCTCGTCGGGTTCGCCAACTATTACCGGCAATTTGTCTCCCATTTCTCCACGATCACAAGACCCATTTCTGTGCTCACCTGTAAAGGGTCTACTTCCAAGGATTGGTCTCCAGAGGCAGAGGAGGCCTTTCTGACCCTAAAACGGGCTTTCTCCACGGCTCCGGTCCTGCATCGCCCTGAGAGCGATCGACCTTTTGTACTCGAGGTGGACGCCTCCTCGACTGGTGCCGGGTTGGTGCTGTCCAGAGAACCGCCTCCGGTTGCCTGCACCCTTGTGGCTTCTTCTCGAAGGCCTTTTCTCCATCCGAGTGTAACTACTCGATCGGTGACCGGGAACTTTTGGCCATCAAGTTGGCCTTGGAGGAATGGCGCCACCTCCTGGAAGGAGCTGTCCATCCTTTTGTCATCTTCTCGGACCACAAGAATCTGGCCTATCTCCAGTCTGCCCAGAGACTAAACCCTCGCCAGGCCAGATGGTCTTTATTTTTTGCCCGATTTGATTTTGAGCTCCGATTTCGTCCCGGCAACAAGAATTCCAAAGCCGACGCCCTGTCCAGGGTCTTCCAACCACACGAATCCATGGAGGAACCGTCACATATCATTGATCCCACTAGGATCATCACCGTGGCTCCAGTGAACTGGCTTACTCCTCCGCCTGGCAAGACGCTTGTGCCAGAGAATCTCAAGCAAAAGGTTCTTCTATGGGGGCACTCCTCCAAACTGGCCGGCCATGACGGAACTAAGAAGACCCTTGACCTTATCAAACGTCACTACTGGTGGCCCTCACTTCGCCAAGATGTACTCAACTTTGTGGCTTCTTGTCCATCCTGTGCAAAAAACAAGGTGCCATGGAGATCTCCGTCCGGCTTGTTGCTTCCGTTGCCTGTCCCTACGGTTCCTTGGGAGAACATCGCCATGGATTTCATCACCGACCTACCCTGCTCTGCGGGCTGCACAGTCATCCTGGTGGTGGTGGATCGTTTTTCCAAGATGGCTCACTTCATCCCTCTGCCCGGTCTTCCCTCAGCGCCAGAGCTGGCCGAAATCTTCATTCATCAAGTCTTCAGGCTTCATGGACTACCTCGACGCATTGTGTCTGACCGAGGGGTTCAGTTTACCTCCAAGTTCTGGCGTTCGCTTTGTAAGCTCATGAACGTTTCCCTCGACTTCTCCTCGGCCTACCATCCACAGTCCAACGGACAAGTAGAGCGTACCAACCAGACGCTTACGGGATACTTACGCCACTTCTCTAACGCCCACCAGAACGATTGGGTCAACTTACTCCCCTGGGCAGAGTTCGCTTATAACAACCATGCTGGTGAGTCTTCGGCCAAGTCTCTGTTTTTCATTGTTTTTGGCAGACATCCTGGTGTTCCTCTTCCGATAACCCCTGCCTCTGAGGTACCCGCGGCCAATGCCTTGTCCTCGGAATTTTCTAAGATTTGGGCTGAGACCAACACATCACTCAAGAGATCCGCTGATCAGATGAAGAACTATGCAGACAAAAAGAGGTTGGATTCTCCTCCGTATCGTGTTGGCGACAAGGTCTGGCTCTCCTCCAAATTCGTCCGACTAAAACTGCCCTCCTACAAGTTGGGTCCACGCTACATCGGTCCGTTTGAAATTCTGGGACGTATTAACGAAGTTGCCTACAAATTGAGGTTGCCTGCTTCGCTCCGGATCCCGAACACCTTTCACGTCTCTCTCCAGAAGCCTGTGGTGCTGAATCGTTTCCATTCCTCGCTTGATCTTGGTCCTCAGCCGGTGGGTGCCGACAACGTTTTTGAAGTGCAGGACATCCTCGCTGTGAAAAGGGTTAGAGGTAGGACTTTCTTTCTCGTTGATTGGAAGGGCTTTGGTCCTGAGGAGAGATCCTGGGAGCCTCGGGAGAATATTAATGCTCCCCGTATCCTCAAGAGGTTTCTTGTTAACCTCCGGGGGGGACGGCTTAGGGGAGGGGGTACTGTTACACCGCTCCGCCATACTCACCCGGCCTCCGCTCCCACGCCGCAGACGCCCTCCGCACCCACACCACAGCCTCTCTCCACCCGACGGCCGCGGCGGTCACCTGAGACAGGTCCGCGACCGATGCCTTCCCTGCATGCTATGCGCATGCGCCATAGGCCGCGGCCGCGCCTCCTTCCTGCTTCTTATGCTCCGGCTGTGCCCTGACCCGGAAGCACCTTTGGACCAATGGCTGACCAGACGGGGCCATATCAGGCCGCTTCCCCCTGAGGTAGGCGCCTGATCGTTGTGTTTCCTGACACTCTGGCCTCGCTCCATCGTGCACACTCTGCTCCTGCAGTTCCTGTCTCGGCTGCTCCTCACAGCAGCTTCTCAGTCCTGCTACCCGTGTTCCTGGTTACCTACTCCAGTCCTGCCTTCAGTGTTCCTGCCGTCCTACTCCAGTCCTGCCTTGTGTTCCTGCCGTCCTACTCCAGTCCTGCCTTCAGTGTTCCTGCCGTCCTACTCCAGTCCTGCCTTCAGTGTTCCTGTCGTCCTACTCCAGTCCTGTCTTCAGTGCTCCTGCCGTCCTACTCCAGTCTCAGTCTTACTCCGGTCCATCCTGAGCCGCCCCTCTCGGTACCGGCTACCGTGGTACTCGAACCCCTGGGCCTGCTCCTAACGGTCTCTGTATAGGGGTCGGTTCCACCTGGCAGCTCGCCCGGGGTCCCTCGGTGCCACGGTCCAGAGGGTCCACTCTCGGAGTTCCCGCTCCTGACCACCCGTGCTAACACCCATGCATGGTTCATTTTAATGAAGGTTAGATCATCCACATTTTGGGTTGACAGACAGGTCCTTTTTTCTGTCAGGATTGATCCAGCTGCACTGAAGACTCTTTCCGATAGCACACTTGCAGCTGGGCAAGCGAGCTCCTGTAAGGCATATTGTGCCAATTCAGGCCAGGTGTCCAGTTTAGCGGCCCAATAGTCAAAGGGGAATGACCTGTGTGGGAGAACATCGATATGGGAGGAAAAGTAGTTTGTAACCATAGTTGACAACTGCTGTCTCCTGTCACTTTCCATCGATGCTGTATTACCAGTTGTGTGAGCGGTACTTGAAAAATCAGTCCACAACATTGTCATGAAACCTCTGTCTCCAACACCACTTCTGCTGTGTACACCATGAACACAGGTCCCTGAGGTCCCTGAGCAGACAATGGCTGAATGTCATCAAGGATTCCCTCCACCTCTTCCTCCTCGGCAACATTGGCTGCAGACTCCTGCTCCTTAAGGTGCGTCAAAGTTTGCATGAGCAGACTCATAAGTGGGATGCTCATGCTTAGGATGGCGTCGTCTGCGCTTACCAGCCGTGTGCATTCCTCAAAACACTGAAGGACTTTACAGAGGTCTTTCAGCTTCGACCACTGCACACCTGTCAACTCCATGTCTGCTCTCAAAGTGCCTGGCCGTGTATCCTCCCACAAATGCATTATGGCCTGCCTCTGCTCGCACAGCCTCTCCACCATGTGCAGGGTGGAGTTCCACCTTGTTGCAATGTCGATAATGAGGCGGTGGTTGGGAAGGTGGAGCAATCGCTGCAGCTTCTGCATACGAACGGAGTGTACAGGTGACCGGCGGATGTGCGCGCACAGTCTTCGCACCTTATGGAGCAGGGCCGTTAACTCCGGATAATTTTTGAGGAAGCACTGCACCACCAGGTTCAAGGTGTGAGCCAAGCAAGGTATGTGGCTGAGTTTTGAAAGGGCTATGGCTGCCACAAAATTACGGCCGTTATCACTAACTACCTTGCCTGCCTAAAGATGTACACTGCCCAGCCATGACTCAGTTTGTCGCTTCAAGTACTCGGCCAGCACCTCGGCGGTGTGTCTGTCGCCCAAACACATCATCTGCAACACAGCCTGCTGACGCTTTCCACTAGCTGCTCGATAGGGGGACACCTCGTGTGCAACAGTGGCAACTGCAGATGGAGTGCTCGTACGACTGCGCTCTGTGGACGAGCTTTCGCTTCTGGAGGAGGAGGAGGGTGGAACGCCTACAGCCAACTGTTTCCTATACCGTGGGCTAGGCAGCACTGTCCCACCACCGCTGTCCCCTGTGGACCCTGCATCCACCACATTAACCGAGTGCGCAGTGATGGACACGTAACGGCCCTGGCCATGCCGACTGGACCATGCATCAGTTGTGAGGTGCACCTTTCCACTCACTGACTGCTTGAGTGCATGGACAATGTGGTCTTTCACATGATGGTGGAGGGCTGGGATGGCTTTGCGAGAGAAGAAGTGGCGACTGGGTAGGTCATAGCGTGGTACTGCATAGGCCATGAGTTCGCGGAAAACTGCGCTTTCCACCAACCGATAGGGCATCATCTCAAATGAGATTAGTTTGGCAATGTGGGCGTTCAAACCCAGTGTACACGGATGAGAGACTGAGTACTTTCTTGACCTACTCATAGTGTCTGGGAGGGTGAGCTGGACTTGAGAGCTGCATATGGTGGAAGTAGCGGTGGACAGGGCGGACTGAGAGAGGGTTGATGATGGTGATGGAGTTGGTGTTCTTTCTGATGGCCTAGATTCAGTATTTCGTTGATATAACAGTGGGATTCCCTGACTGCTGTGGCCTTGCAACGACACCTCAACATTTGCTGCTGTGCTAACCGGTGGGCTTACAGTGGGGGAAACAATGTAGCGTTGCTGACTACCTTCTTTGTGATCAGTTGCACATGTGGCACTTGAGGTTTGGTGTTGTGTCCACGCTTGCAAGTGCATGCTGGTTAAATGTCTAAGCATGCAACTGGTATTCAAATTTTTCAGATTTTTCCCTCGGCTAAAGGTCTTTGCACACTTCTTACAGATAACCTTGGCCTGATCATGAGGATTTTGTTAAAAAAAGTGCCACACTGCACTCTTCCTACTTTGGCAGACATTTTGCGGCCTAGCACGCTGTGATGTTTTGACCCTCTGGACAAGCTGTCCAGCAACTCTCTTGATTTTTGGAACCTGTCTTTGGAGTGCTCCGGGCCTGCCAGATAACAGCTGTTGCAATGTCGATGTCTGCTGTGGATGCTCCTCCTCCTCATCTGAGCTATTGGAAGCAGCACCCTCTTCCCCCAATGGATGCCAATCTGGGTCAACAACTGGGTCATCCATCACCTCCTCTTCAATGTCATGTGCACCTTCCTCTGTGTCACCGTGTATGGTGGTATAGTGTGCGGGAAGGGGCACCTGAGTCTCATCAGGGTCAGAATCTGGCTCTGTACACTGCGAGGACAATGTAGTGCTCTGAGTGAATGTACCAGCAGAATCATCTATCAGCGGCTGTGCATCAGTGCACTCCATGTCAGATTCATCTTGGCCTGGGTAATTCACCATTTCACTTGATAATCCAGGCATGGTATGTGAAAACAGCTCCATGGAGTAATCAGTAGTATGGCCTGCGTCATCCTTCAATCTTGGTTGGGGTGAAAGACACAAGGAAAGGTGTGGTTCATGAACATGAGCCTCCAATGACGACTCAGTGCTTTTACTTTTTACAACTTCAGAAGAGGAGGCGATAGAGCTGGAGGCTGAGTAAGCAATGTAAGACAAAACTTTTTCCTGATGCTCTGGCGTTAAAAGCGGTTTGCCAACTTCTAGAAAACTAAGCATTCGAAGTCTTATGGAGCAAGACGATGACGCAGGCTCAACACCTCCTGCATTCGGTCCTATTTTGCTTTTGCCACTACCATCAGATCCACCACCAACACCATCATTACCAGCTACCAACCCCCGCCCAATTCCATGGCCTCTTCCACAGCCTTCCTCATTTTTGGCAGAAATGTAGACAAAATCCAACAAACTATATAGTAATGTAAAACAAGGTACAAGGTGTCTATAGGACAGGGGAGATTTAGATTTTCTGCAGACACTTGTGGACACTGGACACTTGGATTGTGTGAGGCCCACTGAATATCACAGCGCTATGTCACAGGCTCGATGGCACAGGTGTGAAAAAAGTGACTACAGGATAAGGGAGAATTTGAATTTCTGCAGACACTTGTGGACACTGGACACTTGGATTGTGTGAGGCCCACTGAATATCAGAGCGCTATGTCACAGGCTCGATGGCACAGGTGTGAAAAAAGTGACTACAGGATAAGGGAGATTTTGAATTTCTGCAGACACTTGAGGACACTGGACACTTTTGGATTGTGTGAGGCCCACTGAATATCACAGCGCTATGTCACAGGCTCGATGGCACAGGTGTGAAAAAAGTGACTACAGGATAAGGGAGATTTTGAATTTCTGCAGACACTTGTGGACACTGGACACTTTTGGATTGTGTGAGGCCCACTGAATATCACAACGCTATGTCACAGGCTCGATGGCACAGGTGTGAAAAAAGTGACTACAGGATAAGGGAGATTTTGAATTTCTGCAGACACTTGTGGACACTGGACACTTGGATTGTGTGAGGCCCACTGAATATCACAGCGCTATGTCACAGGCTCGATGGCACAGGTGTGAAAAAAGTGACTACAGGATAAGGGAGATTTTGAATTTCTGCAGACACTTGTGGACACTGGACACTTTTGGATTGTGTGAGGCCCACTGAATATCACAGCGCTATGTCACAGGCTCGATGGCACAGGTGTGAAAAAAGTGACTACAGGATAAGGGAGATTTTGAATTTCTGCAGACACTTGTGTACACTGGACACTTGGATTGTGTGAGGCCCACTGAATATCACAGCGCTATGTAACAGGCTCGATGGCACAGGTGTGAATAAAGTGACTACAGGATAAGGGAGATTTTGAATTTCTGCAGACACTTGTGGACACTGGACACTTGGATTGTGTGAGGCCCACTGAATATCAGAGCGCTATGTCACAGGCTCGATGGCACAGGTGTGAAAAAAGTGACTAAAGGATAAGGGAGATTTTGAATTTCTGCAGACACTTGTGGACACTGGACACTTTTGGATTGTGTGAGGCCCACTGAATATCAGAGCGCTATGTCACAGGCTCGATGGCACAGGTGTGAAAAAAGTGACTACAGGATAAGGGAGATTTTGAATTTCTGCAGACACTTGTGGACACTGGACACTTGGATTGTGTGAGGCCCACTGAATATCAAAGCGCTATGTCACAGGCTCGATGGCACAGGTGTGAAAAAAGTGACTACAGGATAAGGGAGATTTTGAATTTCTGCAGACACTTGTGGACACTGGACACTTTTGGATTGTGTGAGGCCCACTGAATATCACAGCGCTATGTCACAGGCTCGATGGCACAGGTGTGAAAAAAGTGACTACAGGATAAGGGAGATTTTGAATTTCTGCAGACACTTGTGGACCCTGGACACTTGGATTGTGTGAGGCCCACTGAATATCACAGCGCTATGTCACAGGCTCGATGGCACAGGTGTGAAAAAAGTGACTACAGGATAAGGAAGATTTTGAATTTCTGCAAACACTTGTGGACACTGGACACTTTTGGATTGTGTGAGGCCCACTGAATATCACAGCGCTATGTCACAGGCTCGATGGCACAGGTGTGAAAAAAGTGACTACAGGATAAGGGAGATTTTGAATTTCTGCAGACACTTGTGGACACTGGACACTTGGATTGTGTGAGGCCCACTGAATATCACAGCGCTATGTCACAGGCTCGATGGCACAGGTGTGAAAAAAGTGACTACAGGATAAGGGAGATTTTGAGTTTCTGCAGACACTTGTGGACACTGGACACTTTTGGATTGTGTGAGGCCCACTGAATATCAGAGCGCTATGTCACAGGCTCGATGGCACAGGTGTGAAAAAAGTGACTACAGGATAAGGGAGATTTTGAATTTCTGCAGACACTTGTGGACACTGGACACTTGGATTGTGTGAGGCCCACTGAATATCACAGCGCTATGTCACAGGCTCGATGGCACATGTGTGAAAAAAGTGACTACAGGATAAGGGAGATTTTGAATTTCTGCAGACACTTGTGGACACTGGACACTTTTGGATTGTGTGAGGCCCACTGAATATCACAGCGCTATGTCACAGGCTCGATGGCACAGGTGTGAAAAAAGTGACTACAGGATAAGGGAGATTTTGAATTTCTGCAGACACTTGTGCACACTGGACACTTGGATTGTGTGAGGCCCACTGAATATCAGAGCGCTATGTCACAGGCTCGATGGCACAGGTGTGAAAAAAGTGACTACAGGATAAGGGAGATTTTGAATTTCTGCAGACACTTGTGCACACTGGACACTTGGATTGTGTGAGGCCCACTGAATATCACAGCGCTATGTCACAGGCTCGATGGCAAAGGTGTGAAAAAAGTGACTACAGGATAAGGGAGATTTTGAATTTCTGCAGACACTTGTGGACACTGGACACTTGGATTGTGTGAGGCCCACTGAATATCACAGCGCTATGTCACAGGCTCGATGGCACAGGTGTGACAAAAGTGACTACAGGATAAGGGAGATTTTGAATTTCTGCAGACACTTGTGGACACTGGACACTTGGATTGTGTGAGGCCCACTGAATATCACAGCGCAATGTCACAGGCTCGATGGCACAGGTGTGAAAAAAGTGACTACAGGATAAGGGAGATTTTGAATTTCTGCAGACACTTGTGGACACTGGACACTTTTGGATTGTGTGAGGCCCACTGAATATCAGAGCGCTATGTCACAGGCTCGATGGCACAGGTGTGAAAAAAGTGACTACAGGATAAGGGAGATTTTGAATTTCTGCAGACACTTGTGGACACTGGACACTTGGATTGTGTGAGGCCCACTGAATATCACAGCGCTATGTCACAGGCTCGATGGCACAGGTGTGAAAAAAGTGACTACAGGATAAGGGAGATTTTGAATTTCTGCAGACACTTGTGGACACTGGACACTTTTGGATTGTGTGAGGCCCACTGAATATCACAGCGCTATGTCACAGGCTCGATGGCACAGGTGTGAAAAAAGTGACTACAGGATAAGGGAGATTTTTAATTTCTGCAGACACTTGTGGACACTGGACACTTTTGGATTGTGTGAGGCCCACTGAATATCACAGCGCTATTTCACAGGCTCGATGGCACAGGTGTGAAAAAAGTGACTACAGGATAAGGGAGATTTTGAATTTCTGCAGACACTTGTGGACACTGGACACTTGGATTGTGTGAGGCCCACTGAATATCACAGCGCTATGTCACAGGCTCGATGGCACAGGTGTGAAAAAAGTGACTACAGGATAAGGGAGATTTTGAATTTCTGCAGACACTTGTGGACACTGGACACTTGGATTGTGTGAGGCCCACTGAATATCACAGCGCTATGTCACAGGCTCGATGGCACAGGTGTGAAAAAAGTGACTACAGGATAAGGGAGATTTTGAATTTCTGCAGACACTTGTGGACACTGGACACTTTTGGATTGTGTGAGGCCCACTGAATATCACAGCGCTATGTCACAGGCTCGATGGCACAGGTGTGAAAAAAGTGACTACAGGATAAGGGAGATTTTGAATTTCTGCAGACACTTGTGGACACTGGACACTTGGATTGTGTGAGGCCCACTGAATATCACAGCGCTATGTCACAGGCTCGATGGCACAGGTGTGAAAAAAGTGACTACAGGATAAGGGAGATTTTGAATTTCTGCAGACACTTGTAGACACTGGACACTTGGATTGTGTGAGGCCCACTGAATATCACAGCGCTATGTCACACGCTTGATGGCACAGGTGTGAAAAAAGTGACTACAGGATAAGGGAGATTTTGAATTTCTGCAGACACTTGTGGACACTGGACACTTTTGGATTGTGTGAGGCCCACTGAATATCAGAGCGCTATGTCACAGGCTCGATGGCACAGGTGTGAAAAAAGTGACTACAGGATAAGGGAGATTTTGAATTTCTGCAGACACTTGTGGACACTGGACTCTTGGATTGTGTGAGGCCCACTGAATATCACAGCGCTATGTCACAGGCTCGATGGCACAGGTGTGAAAAAAGTGACTACAGGATAAGGGAGATTTTGAATTTCTGCAGACACTTGTGGACACTGGACACTTGGATTGTGTGAGGCCCACTGAATATCAGAGCGCTATGTCACAGGCTCGATGGCACAGGTGTGAAAAAAGTGACTACAGGATAAGGGAGATTTTGAATTTCTGCAGACACTTGTGGACACTGGACACTTGGATTGTGTGAGGCCCACTGAATATCAGAGCGCTATGTCACAGGCTCGATGGCACAGGTGTGAAAAAAGTGACTACAGGATAAGGGAGATTTTGAATTTCTGCAGACAATTGTGGACACTGGACACTTTTGGATTGTGTGAGGCCCACTGAATATCACAGCGCTATGTCACAGGCTCGATGGCACAGGTGTGAAAAAAGTGACTACAGGATAAGGGAGATTTTGAATTTCTGCAGACACTTGTGGACACTGGACACTTGGATTGTGTGAGGCCCACTGAATATCACAGCGCTATGTCACAGGCTCGATGGCACAGGTGTGAAAAAAGTGACTACAGGATAAGGGAGATTTTGAATTTCTGCAGACACTTGTGGACACTGGACACTTTTGGATTGTGTGAGGCCCACTGAATATCAGAGCGCTATGTCACAGGCTCGATGGCACAGGTGTGAAAAAAGTGACTACAGGATAAGGGAGATTTTGAATTTCTGCAGACACTTGTGGACACTGGACACTTGGATTGTGTGAGGCCCACTGAATATCACAGCGCAATGTCACAGGCTCGATGGCACAGGTGTGAAAAAAGTGACTACAGGATAAGGGAGATTTTGAATTTCTGCAGACACTTGTGGACACTGGACACTTTTGGATTGTGTGAGGCCCACTGAATATCAGAGCGCTATGTCACAGGCTCGATGGCACAGGTGTGAAAAAAGTGACTACAGGATAAGGGAGATTTTGAATTTCTGCAGACACTTGTGGACACTGGACACTTGGATTGTGTGAGGCCCACTGAATATCACAGCGCTATGTCACAGGCTCGATTGCACAGGTGTGAAAAAAGTGACTACAGGATAAGGGAGATTTTTAATTTCTGCAGACACTTGTGGACACTGGACACTTTTGGATTGTGTGAGGCCCACTGAATATCACAGCGCTAGGACACAGGCTCGATGGCACAGGTGTGAAAAAAGTGACTACAGGATAATGGAGATTTTGAATTTCTGCAGACACTTGTGGACACTGGAGACTTGGATTGTGTGAGGCCCACTGGATATCACAGCACTATGTCACAGGCTCGATGGCACAGGTGTGAAAAAAGTGACTACAGGATAAGGGAGATTTTGAATTTCTGCAGACACTTGTGGACCCTGGACACTTGGATTGTGTGAGGCCCACTGAATATCACAGCGCTATGTCACAGGCTCGATGGCACAGGTGTGAAAAAAGTGACTACAGGATAAGGGAGATTTTTAATTTCTGCAGACACTTGTGGACACTGGACACTTTTGGATTGTGTGAGGCCCACTGAATATCAGAGCGCTATGTCACAGGCTCGATGGCACAGGTGTGAAAAAAGTGACTACAGGATAAGGGAGATTTTGAATTTCTGCAGACACTTGTGGACACTGGACACTTGGATTGTGTGAGGCCCACTGAATATCACAACGCTATGTCACAGGCTCGATGGCACAGGTGTGAAAAAAGTGACTACAGGATAAGGGAGATTTTGAATTTCTGCAGACACTTGTGGACACTGGACACTTGGATTGTGTGAGGCCCACTGAATATCAGAGCGCTATGTCAAAGGCTCGATGGCACAGGTGTGACAAAAGTGACTACAGGATAAGGGAGATTTTGAATTTCTGCAGACACTTGTGGACACTGGACACTTGGATTGTGTGAGGCCCACTGAATATCACAGCGCTATGTCACAGGCTCGATGGCACAGGTGTGAAAAAAGTGACTACAGGATAAGGGAGATTTTGAATTTCTGCAGACACTTGTGGACACTGGACACTTTTGGATTGTGTGAGGCCCACTGAATATCAGAGCGCTATGTCACAGGCTCGATGGCACAGGTGTGAAAAAAGTGACTACAGGATAAGGGAGATTTTGAATTTCTGCAGACACTTGTGGACACTGGACACTTGGATTGTGTGAGGCCCACTGAATATCACAGCGCTATGTCACAGGCTCGATGGCACAGGTGTGAAAAAAGTGACTACAGGATAAGGGAGATTTTGAATTTCTGCAGACACTTGTGGACACTGGACACTTTTGGATTGTGTGAGGCCCACTGAATATCACAGCGCTATGTCACAGGCTCGATGGCACAGGTGTGAAAAAAGTGACTACAGGATAAGGGAGATTTTGAATTTCTGCAGACACTTGTGGACACTGGACACTTTTGGATTGTGTGAGGCCCACTGAATATCACAGCGCTATTTCACAGGCTCGATGGCACAGGTGTGAAAAAAGTGACTACAGGATAAGGGAGATTTTGAATTTCTGCAGACATTTGTGGACACTGGACACTTGGATTGTGTGAGGCCCACTGAATATCACAGCGCTATGTCACAGGCTCGATGGCACAGGTGTGAAAAAAGTGACTACAGGATAAGGGAGATTTTGAATTTCTGCAGACACTTGTGGACACTGGACACTTGGATTGTGTGAGGCCCACTGAATATCACAGCGCTATGTCACAGGCTCGATGGCACAGGTGTGAAAAAAGTGACTACAGGATAAGGGAGATTTTGAATTTCTGCAGACACTTGTGGACACTGGACACTTGGATCGTGTGAGGCCCACTGAATATCACAGCGCTATGTCACAGGCTCGATGGCACCGGTGTGAAAAAAGTGACTACAGGATAAGGGAGATTTTTAATTTCTGCAGACACTTGTGGACACTGGACACTTTTGGATTGTGTGAGGCCCACTGAATATCAGAGCGCTATGTCACAGGCTCGATGGCACAGGCGTGAAAAAAGTGACTACAGGATAAGGGAGATTTTGAATTTCTGCAGACACTTGTGGACACTGGACACTTGGATTGTGTGAGGCCCACTGAATATCAGAGCGCTATGTCACAGGCTTGATGGCACAGGTGTGAAAAAAGTGACTACAGGATAAGGGAGATTTTGAATTTCTGCAGACACTTGTGGACACTGGACACTTGGATTGTGTGAGGCCCACTGAATATCAGAGCGCTATGTCACAGGCTCGATGGCACAGGTGTGAAAAAAGTGACTACAGGATAAGGGAGATTTTGAATTTCTGCAGACACTTGTGGACACTGGACACTTGGATTGTGTGAGGCCCACTGAATATCAGAGCGCTATGTCACAGGCTCGATGGCACAGGTGTGAAAAAAGTGACTACAGGATAAGGGAGATTTTTAATTTCTGCAGACACTTGTGGACACTGGACACTTTTGGATTGTGTGAGGCCCACTGAATATCAGAGCGCTATGTCACAGGCTCGATGGCACAGGTGTGAAAAAAGTGACTACAGGATAAGGGAGATTTTGAATTTCTGCAGACACTTGTGGACACTGGACACTTGGATTGTGTGAGGCCCACTGAATATCACAGCGCTATGTCACAGGCTCGATGGCACAGGTGTGAAAAAAGTGACTACAGGATAAGGGAGATTTTGAATTTCTGCAGACACTTGTGGACACTGGACACTTTTGGATTGTGTGAGGCCTACTGAATATCGCAGCGCTATGTCACAGGCTCGATGGCACAGGTGTGAAAAAAGTGACTACAGGATAAGGGAGATTTTGAATTTCTGCAGACACTTGTGAACACTGGACACTTTTGGATTGTGTGAGGCCCACTGAATATCACAGCGCTATGTCACAGGCTCGATGGCACAGGTGTGAAAAAAGTGATTACAGGATAAGGGAGATTTTGAATTTCTGCAGACACTTGTGGACACTGGACACTTGGATTGTTTGAGGCCCACTGAATATCACAGCGCTATGTCACAGGCTCGATGGCACAGGTGTGAAAAAAGTGACTACAGGATAAGGGAGATTTTGAATTTCTGCAGACACTTGTGGACCCTGGACACTTTTGGATTGTGTGAGGCCCACTGAATATCACAGCGCTATGTCACAGGCTCGATGGCACAGGTGTGAAAAAAGTGAATTGTAGAATTGGGCAGAATAGGAATCTCCCTAGAGTGTAGGTCTGTAAGAACGGAACAAGTCCTCCACTTATCCTTCCACAGTGTCACACAGATAGCTTCACTGTGGCTGTGATAACAGCCGTTACACGGTACTGTGTGAGGAGCGTACACCGCTGTATGGTGTGAATAAATGCACGCTCAGTACCTCAGCAGGACAAAAAAAAAATTGTGATTGCTTTTAAAAAAGCAGTTTGCAGAGCAGTGGGGAAACAGCAATGCAGCTGTCAGGAAGCCTTATAAGGCAGCCTAACAACCATCACCGCTGATCCACCACAATATAGCCTCCCCTTGCACTGCACACACAGTGACTGGTGTGTTGTACACGTAAAATCGCTAGCAGCAGAAGCAGTTTTTTTGTCTTCTTCCCTTCCTAACGCTCTCCCTACAGAATCAGCAACCTCTCCCTATGCTAAGGTCGGCAGTAGTAAGATGGCGGTCGGCGTGCACGCCCTTTTATAACCCCTGTGACGCCCACCAAAGCAAGCCAATCACTTGCATGCCCTTCTGAAAGATGGTGGTGACCCCTGCCTATGTCATCACGTTGCCCACAGTGTCCGTGGATCCTGATTGGCTGAAAAAGAGCGCTAAACAAACTTTTGAAACGCGACTTTGGCGCGTACGTCGCCGACCTCGTGGCCGACCTCATCCTAGGGTCGGGTTTCGTTTCATGAAACCCGACTTTGCCAAAAGTCGGCGACTTTTGAAATTGTTCGACCCGTTTTGCTCAACTCTAATAGGGGGCTTTCATGTTACTTGTAGCACAAAGGATCTGGAAAAGCTAAATGGCTCCTTGCTCCCCAAAAGAAATTCAGCAAATTCTCTGCTCCCAAATCCAAAATGCCCCCTCCCTTCTGAGCCCTAGTGTGCATAAACCATATTTAGCATCCACATGTTTGGCATTTCTGTAGTGACGAGAGCCTGCCTAATTTACAGGTGTGTGTCTTCAGAAGCATGAGCTGGGCATAATGTTCTGGTCACTACAGCGTACAGGTCACTACAATGGCAGTTTGAAATTTTCACTCAGCAACCTCCACCATTGCTTGTTTCTGGAAAACAACATTTGTAGATAAATTTCTAAAGGGTTATAATTTCCAAAATGTGGTTACTTGAGGAGGGATTCTGCTTTTCTAGCACTTTAGCCATTAGGGCTCTTTATATGAAATCTGCAAACTAGTCTAGGAAATTTTGCGCTCGCGGAGGCAAATAGAGCTCCGTCTCTCCTGAGTCACTCCATAGTAGTACTGTACAGCCACATATGGGGTATTTCAACATTCAGCAGATACGAAGGCAGCATGCCAAAATGCGCGCTGGGGAGGACGCCAGCTGGGTGCCAGGAATTCACACTGCCATTGTAAGTCATTTTTCACTTTGGATACAATTTATCATTATTATTCCAGTGTGCACTTATACACATTTTATTTTGTGTTACACCATGTATGTGAATTTTTCACCTTCACAATAAGTACTCTATATTTTATGACCCACACTTTGATATTTATCATGTACTTGCATTGATTGTGATTTCACTTTCCCTTTGCTTGCACAAGCACTTTTTCGATTTTTGCACATTTTGTTTTTCTTTAGCACTTTATACCTGCTTTTGTATATCCCCCCTGGCTTTTCCATTCAATACCTTTCTTTCTAGGTGCTTCCTTATCTGTATGGTATTTTTATGTAACTTTTTTTTAAAAACTTTGCCTGTTATTGTACTTGTTTAAATAATAAATTGTTGAATTTTTATACTTCAATATATGGGCCTTTATGGTCGGTTTTTCTGTGGCTCTCGCTTTTTGCTCGTTTCAATTCCCGACTGTTCACTTGTCACTACTTCGGTCCGGCTTCTTGGTCGCAGGGTTATTACTTTACTTACCTTTACTTACTCACTTATTTCATAATTTGGTATACATTTTCCCAGCCTCCTTCAAGCTTCTCCTTTGTCATTTTATAATTCAGCAGATACATTTTGGCTCTATTTTTACCCATTTCCCAGTATGAAAATGGAAAACTTGGGGCTAATACAATCTTGGTGGTAAAATGTAAATTATTTTTTATTCACTGCCCAGTGGTATAAAAGTCTGTGACACACCTGTGGTGTCAATATAATCACTGCACCCCTAGATGAATTCATTGAGAGGTTTAATTGGTAAAATGGGGTCACTTATGGGGGGATTCTGCTGTTCTGGCACCTCATGGGCTTTTCCAATGTAATATGGCATTCTCAAACAAGTGCTGCAAAATCTGAACTGTAATATGGCGCTGCTTCCCTTCTGAGCTTTGCACTGTGCCTCAAAATTAGTTTTCAGCCTGGGGTATCAATGATATCAGGAGAAATTGCACAACAAATTTTATGGAACAATTTCTCCTGTTACCCTTATGAAAATTCAAAATTTGGAACTAAAAACAGTTTATCTAAAAAAAATGTGATTTTTTTAATTTTCAAGGCTTAACATTATAAACTTCTGTGAAGCACCTATATACTTTCCCTAAGGGGTCTAGTTTCCAAAGTTGTATCACTTTTTGGGGGTTTCCACTGCTCATACACATCAGAGGCTCTCCAAACATGACATGGCAACCGCTAATTATTCCATCCAAATTTTACATTCAAAAAGTCAAATGGTGCTCCATCTCTTCCGAGCCCTGCCGTGTGCCCAAACAGTAGATTTCTCCCACATATGGTGTATCAGCATACTCAGGAGAACTTGCACAATTAATTGTATGGTCTATTTTCTCCAGTTATCTTTGCAAAAGTAAAATAAATTAGGGCTAAAGGAAAAGTTTTGTGAAAGAAAAGTAAATGTTTATTTTTTTCCTTCCACATTCCAAAAATTCCTGTGAAGCATATAGGCCCCTCAAAGTCACGTCAAATGTGAGGTGGTTCCTAAAAAATTGTTTTGCAAATTTTGGTTGTAAAAATGAGAAATCGCTGGTCAACTTTTAACCCTTTTAACTTATTAACAAAAAATTATGTTTCAAAATTTGTGCTGATGTAAAGTAGACATGCGTGAAATGTTTTTTATTAACTATTTTGTGCGATATGACTCTCTGATTTAATGAAATAAAAATTAAAAGTTTGAAAATTGCAAAATATTCAAAATTTGCGCTAAATTTCCTTTTGTTCACAAATAAATGCAATTCATGTAAAATAAATTTTACCACTATCATAAAGTACAATATGTCCCAAGAAAACAGTCTCAGAATCAGTGGGATCCATTGATATGCAAATTGCCTCTTCCGAGAGGAAGAGGACTTGAACTCTATAGCGCCACCTGTTGGTAGTATCGATCCTACAAGTCACAACCCTTTAACGAGTCTTGCCATATTACTTAGGATAAAAGCCAAATCAGAATCTCAATTTGCAGACACGGTGTTTTGGGCTATTGGCTCTTGTCAGTGCAAAGTATGAGAACTGATTTGGCTAGGTGAGAGGCTCTGGACTGAGGTCTAAGGGGTAAGGTTTCTCCTTGTGGAGAGTGACATACCAGCTATGGATTGTCAAGATAAGACACCGTGTCTGCAAATTGAGATTCTGATTTGGCTTTTATCCTAAGTCATATTACAAGACTCGTTAAAGGGTTGATCGTGACTTGTAGGATTGCTACTACCAACAGGTGGCACTATAGAGTTCAAGTCCTCTTCCTCTCTGAAGAGGCAATTTGCATATTATTTTCCCAGAGGAGCATTGCACGGCGAATAAGCATCCTTACCTTGACAAGCCAGAGCTGGTATGTCACTCTCCACAAGGAGAAACCTTTCCCCTGGGATCCATTGAAGCATTCCAGAGCTATCACCTCATAAACTGACACTGGTCAGAATTGAAAAAATTGGCTTGGTCAGGAAAGTGAAAAGAGGATTCGGGGTGAAGGGGTGAAGGGGTTAAAAGGCTAATGGATGTTCCATGGGTAACTGTACAGCAACCCAGACCTAAGAATACCCTCGACACAAAGTTCATATGCTTAACTGCTTTGTAAGGAAATATTACTTTTGGTTGTTGTTGTTAAATAATTTGAACAGATGTCTTCTTGGCTCAAATATCTGTGGTTAAGCCAAGTATTAATGTCACTGAATCATGCTGTGATTTGAAAAAAGCCAAAATATTGTAGTAAAGGGAAAATCTTATATCTCAAAATATATTGTCACAAAATTTTCTTTAAAAAATTTATCAATTAAAAAAGATGAGCACATGAAGCTTCAAGTTATCTTCAGGATTCTTGTTAAAAGATTTCCAGGGTTATGATAATGATGACGTATTGTAAAGATAGGAAGCAAGCAATAGGGTGGACACCACCAATTCCTTTAGACATTGAATAAAAGATGGAAAATACCAAACATAAAACAGACATCATACGATGTCCACAGAAATTAGATAATGTGTCTCAAACACCCTATATCCATGGTGTCAAAATGTTAATAGTAGAAAAAGTCATAAGCTCATCAACCCACCCATACACCGTAGTCTTATTAAACTCATACATATAGACAATGATGAACATACGCCAAGGATGCCATCACATCAATATGGCTGTAACTCATCTCAGCACCAACCCAGCACACTCAACTCCCTCTGACTGTAGAAAATCCCAGCAAATGAACCCATGTCACATAGGTATATTTTATTGCACCTATATCTCTTTTTCTGTGTTCAAAAAATGGGCAAAAAAAAGAAACAACAAAAATATATCATGTAAATAATTATACAGCCAAATAAAAATTAAAAATTAATAAATTAATAATTAACCAATGTGTTTCTTCCAAAGAATGGATGGCAGACCATCCGGTATGTATGAAAAAACCAACTGCTGATGTAACAAAGAGAACCAGAATAATGGGAATGTACATATAAACACTAAAATAGAGGCAAAATGTATATAAAATAAGCCTTTATTAAAATTATGGCCAGACAACAACAACGGCAATATATGAAAAAACGTATAAAAAATGGCAAAAAAAACGCATAATACATAAATGGTTAAGTATCTGCACTAATGATAATATCACCACTATAGAATAGAAAATGTTAAATGAGTCATATATAATAATCCCTATATGTAGCAACCAAGAAACATAGTAGGCACAATAAAACCAAAAATAAAATATAAAGGTCTATAGTGAAAAATAATATATACTCAGTATTAGTGAGAAACTAATATATATACGTGTATACATATATAAAAGTGATTAATGTGCACCAAAAAATTTTTTTTATATATGTGTGTATAAACAAATGATGGTAAAAAGAAAAAGGAAAAGAAATAATGTGTGCCAAACGGTAGCTATATAAAAGCCTATCATGAAAAAGCGCTATATGGCAGAAATAAACCAGGAGCAGAAGCCAGACAGCACATGCGCTAAACAATGGTAAAAAGACCACAAAAAACCCCATGAAAAGCACTATATGGCAGAAATGGGCCAAAACCATAAACCAGACAGCACATGTGCTAAATAATGTCGCATAAGTAAAATGGGCCAAATAAAGTAAGACCTAATATACCTGGCAGTGGCTAATGAAGCGCTTGCACAGAGGATATGTGCCCAAACTATGCAGCACTATAAAGCACAATGCAATGCTTGGAGGACAAATGCTGTGGCAATAATCAGAATAATGAGCTACAAGGGCACACCGCAATGGGACGCCCATGCAACAAAAACTGTCCTGAAAATATAATGCAATATAGCACGATAGGTTACCTAGAGAGTGAATGACCAGAGAGTGGTGAAGGTGGTGTGCCAAAAAGAACGCGCCCCGACGCTCCTTCGTCAGGGGGATGGTTCTCTTTGTTACATCAGCAGTTGGTTTTTTCATGTGTTCAAAAAATGGCATAAAAATGGGGAAAAAAGGGAATCTGTTGGTATGTTTTTGCAGTATAATCTAAGCACATCATGAGGTCGGGGCCTAAGACACAGATCTCATACCCATGTACCTGATGCAAACTGGAGTAGCAAGCACTTGCGCGCAACACTAATGACGACATATTCAATATGACGACCTAATGATATCTAGTTCTGTGTCATATTTGTGGGTTCAAAATGCTCACTATACCCCTGGATAAAACCCTTGAGGTGTGGTTTCCAAAATGGGGTCACTTGTGGGTGGTTTCTACTGTTTAGGCACATCAGGGGCTTTCTAAATGTGACATGGCGTCAGCTCTTGATTCCAGCCAATTTTGTGTTCAAAAAGTCAAATGGTGCCCAGATCAAAGACCCATCCCAAAGCACGAGAATCTTATAAACTGAAAACTACAAATACAGATTAAAGAACAACCACAAGATGAATTTCATCAACCTAGTTATCATTTTAATCGGTATAACGATGCCAGTCTGATAGTATCTGTAGTTTACTAAGCAAAAATCTGCCAACAGGCTCACTTTAGGAGAAAAAGACTACGGTAAGTAACTGAATGGATTTATACCCCTCTAAATTGACCATAGTCCTATTATCCAAACTGTATGGTTATATGAGTTGAATATTGAATACATGGCATTAAAGTAATTGTCCTATTGCTTTAATTTTCTGCTCTGTTGGATAATATTAATAACCAAAAACAAACACGTTTAGGAGGCACACTTATGTTATTGGCAGAGAAGAGTGAATACATTCACAGGATCCTTATCCAGCAGCCAAATCATTATTGTGTGCTTTTTGGATGGGTTCCCAGTGAATCACTTTCCTGCTGGAATTAGTGGCTACTTGTCTGATTAGCTGGCCTGGCATTACATCATCATTGCATGATGATGACGCAAGCTTGACGTCGCACAAGGCTAGTTAATCAAAAGAGGATCCGCAGATGGTGGTACGTAGGGGGAAATTCACAGTGCTCTTGTTTGTCAGCAACAGAATACAGACATGGCCACTAAATCAGGGTCTAGAGAATCAATTCCCTCATCTCTAGCTATTTGCCCATCTCAGACCTCTGTCGTAATAGAAAAATGGATTTTCTCTTTCTCAAGTGCCGCTTGAATGACCTACTTTTATATCAAGAATATATGTAGTATTAAGAACAAGGTTATATTTACCATTTGATTTTTTCTCTATTGCATTCTTTACATTTTGTGCACTTAACTATATTTTGTGTAGAGAGCCATAGTGATTACTCTTTACCCAGGTTCTGTTGCAGAAATGTGAGCAATAACTTTATTGGAATGTACTTCAAAGTGACATTTGAACTTTCCAATGTTGAATTACAAGTCACCAGAAAAAGGTCCAGCAAGTGGCATCATGAAAATTGGACTCTATCTATCCAATATCCATCTATCACATTTTTTTCCAATGAGTCAATATACTTACAAAATCCTTCCATAGATCTAATGATGAATCCATTACTTAAAGCATTTTATTATTTTATAAAGGTTTTCATCTCTATCCCACTGAATGAAAGTTTTTTTAAACCATAAAACACAAAACTAATATTCTTGAATGGATTCAGCAACTCCCATTGGAGTCTGTGCAAAATTAATATAAAAAAATATTGATGTAATATAAATTTTAAACATTTACATTTCAAGTACTCTACTCTGAAGTTAAAATGTTCCCTCTCCAATTCTACCTGTCATTTAAATATAACTTCTCTAAAGCCATGTTCACATAGGGTTTGGCCATACGTTCAATGGGTCTGTCAGGGCATACATTCAAATCTCAAAAAACAGGATTCGGGTGAATGCGGGGACTATAATGATGCAATGTCACAGTGTGGTCTACCAAACATAATTTTCAGCCATATATTACGAATTGAGGCAAGCAACAAGATGTAGCCATTATTATGGTGAATATTTGCATCAGAGCAAATGCACAAATAACAGATTTTCCCCGATTGAACCACTAAGTCTAGAGGAAAATGCTATGTGAACGCTATGTGCACATGATGACTTTTTCAGGTGGCTAGCCCTATAATTCACCTAAAAAATAACTTAATAGACATTTAAAAGAATGAACAAATGCAGTACAATGGGAAAATGACTGAATGTAAATATACTATCCATATATCAGTCATTGAAATTCCTTTTACAGCTTCAATTTTGTAAAACTGTGAAGCTGTTAATAGACATGACCTGACCATTTTTCAAGTGACTTCACCTTGGAAGCTGCTTAGTACTTAATGTAGAAAAGTAAAAATATTCTGGTGGCAAATCCGTTGTATTAAATTAAAGAAAGGCTCCAAAAAAAACTCTTCGGCAAAATGCCACTGGCATAGTCTATAGGCTCAGAGGTGCATCCATACATGCAGCTGTACAAGGTACTGCAGCTTAGCCACATTCAGGCCCCTTCAAGTATTGATTGGTAGACTTTTGAGCTTCCACAGATTAAAAATTGATGTTAGCATTATTGCATTGCATAAAATAATAGCAGTAATACACTAATAATCACCTTGTAGGTCTCTAAAAATTGCATTATCATGCACTCTTTGTTTCATTCACTCGACACTCTTTGTTTCATTGCAGCCATTTGGAAAAAAAAGTTCATTTTTTCTCATTAATGTACACTCTGCACCCCATCTTGACTGAAAAAACAGAAATGAAGAATTCTTTGCAAATTTATTAAAAAACAAAAACTGAAATAACACATGGTCATATGTATTCAGACTCTTTGCTCAGTAT
The DNA here is from genome assembly GCF_039654945.1 of Dendrobates tinctorius. NCBI lineage: Eukaryota > Metazoa > Chordata > Amphibia > Anura > Dendrobatidae > Dendrobates > Dendrobates tinctorius. The sequence continues at coordinate 14,774,360 of NW_027361752.1, read as the reverse complement.
TGAGTAGAAGCACCCTTTTGAGCTAGTACAGCCATGAGTCTTCTTGGGAATGATGCAACAAGTTTTTCATACCTGGATTTGGGGATCCTCTGCCATTCTTCCTTGCAGATCATCTCCAGTTCCATCAGGTTAGATGGTGAACATTGGTGGACAGGCATTTTCAGATCTCTCCAGAGATTATCAGGGCTCTGGCTGGGCCAGTCATGAATGGTCACAGAGTTGTTCTGAAGCAACTCCTTTGTTATTTTAGCTGTGTGCTTAGGGTTATTGTCTTGTTGAAAGGTGAACCTTTGGCCAAGTCTGAAGTTTTCATGCAAGATATCTCTTTACTTGGCCGCATTCATGTTTTCTTCAATTGCAACCAGTCGTCCTGTCCTTGCAGCTGAAAAAACACCCCATAGCATGATGCTGCCACCAACATGTTTCACTGTTGGGATTGTATTGGGCAGGTGATGAGCAGTGCCTGGTTTTCTCCACACATAGCGCTCCACACATAGCTAGTTCCATCTTCATCTCATCAGACTGGAGAATCTTATTTCTCATAGTCTTGGAGTCCTTCATGTGCTTTTTAGCAAACTCTATGCAGGCATTCACATGTCTTGCACTGAGGAGAGACTTCTGTCGGGCCACTCTGCCATAAAGGCCCGACTGGTGGATAAATATAATATATATATATACTGTGGTAGAGCGGCTCACTCGGCTGGACACAGAGGTTTAAATGGGCAACTGTTTCTTTAAGAACATGCTTGGTTTATTGAAGGCAGCATAAACCAAGCTTGGGAAAATAAACAAGGCACTCTGGGCCAAACAGCAAAGCTAAGAAACAAAAAGAAGCACAGTCCTTTTCCCTAGCGGGGATCAGGCCGCTCACAGTTAGCAATGTCCACGGTTCAGGCTTTAGCACACACTTTCCTGGAGTGCTCCCTCTCCAGGCACCACTGCACACTGGAAGCTTTGGCAGTCCGTCATTTAAGCCCAGACCATGTGACTCATCCAACATGTGGCTGATCACATGATCTTGACATCACATAGATCCTGTCAGGTGAAGATACGGTGGACATTCTCCTACCCGCTCTTTGAATGTCCCCTAAAAGCACCACATAATATAACTTTCATTTAACCCTCCCAACATGTAGTGTGCTGGAGGAAACTTCCGGTTTTACATCACTGATGCCATTATGCTCAGTGACACATATCTCCCCTCTATCTCTTCACCATGCTTAGTGGGGCACATACAGACACACAATGCAAAGATTGAGTCAACTCCCCTTTTTATCTGGTTTCAGGTGTGATTGTCATGTTGCATACACCTGTTACTTGCCACAGGAAAGTTGGAGCGAGCAGCATGTGCTTGAAACAGAGTTGTTTACCCACATTTTTGGAAAGGTGCCAACAATTTTGTCAGGCTCATTTTTGAGTTTTGTGTGAAATTATGTCCAATTTGCCTTTTTTCCTCTTTTTTGGTGTTTTTCTAACACATGCAAAGGATATAACAAAACATGTGTAATTGAAATAATATTCTATGCAATGACTGTATATAATATACAAGCATAACACTTAGAAGCAATGGCCAAAATAAATGGTGCTAAACTGCACCATATAAAATTTACATGTGTCACATATCCATCTTACTTATATAAATCTTCACATCCACTGCCAAGATGATGGATGATTCTCGATTCAAACCTTGAACAAGTGTTGACAATTTTGTCCAACGACATGAATTTGGATTAATAGCTAAGTCGTTTTATTTTTACTCAAAGAATAGACTAGCTAGTTCTATGTATCTTGGAGATAAAATTGGAGAATAACTTCTTTAACCCCTTAACCCCAGAGGTATTTTCGTTTTTGCATTTTTGTTTTTTGCTCCCCTTCTTCCCAGAGCCATAACTTTTTTATTTTTCCATCAATATGGCCATGTGAGGGCTTGTTTTTTGCAGGGCAAGTTGTACTTTTGAACAACACCATTGGTTTTACCAAGTCATGTACCTGAAAACAGGAAATAAATTCCAAGTGTGGTGAACTTGCAAAACAAGTGCAATCTCACGCTTGATTGTTGTTTGGCTTTTTTACTAGGTTCAATAAATGCTAAAACTGACCTGCCACTATGATTCTCCAGGTCATTATGAGTTCATAGACACAAAACATGTCTAGGTCACCGGATCAAGACCCAAAATGGAGCTATGACAGTAGCCCTCAAAAGCCACCAGTGTCTGACTTCATTGATGGAAATCTCTCTCCAGATGATCTGCATGTAGAAACTCTGAATTGTCTTCAGTACCATAACCCTTCCAGTAAACCAGATACTGCAACAATCTGATGACCAGATTGTAACGAAGAACTCGCTCTACCTCATATTTCCTATCTCCTTCCAAATCCACCTCAATTATGTCTTGAGGACTGGTTGTCCCTTCAAATCTTTGTAAAAGGGAAGAATTGTAAGAGTCAGTTATCTGCCAAGTCACAGGGAGTTGCAGTTTAACCGTTACAGGATTCAAAACTTTAATAATCTTATAAAGAAACAAATTTAGGATCAAACTTCTTAGCGGTAACCTATAAATGTAGATTTTTTAAGGACAACAACACTAACTCCCCCACCCTAAAGACAGCGGCCTTCTTATGTCTATAGCTGGCAACTCTTTTTGCCACGTCAGTGGTTACCATGGCCAAGGACAAATAGTTGCAATGCTGTGATGGAAACTTGTTAGACAAGACATAACCCACTGGGGCCTGATGAGAGTCATTTGCTGTGACACAGACTCTACATTTATGGACATACTCATCAACATCCTTATGAACATTCTGCCATCAAAAGAACCTAGAAAGAGATTTCTAAGTAGCAGAAGAATCCAAATCCCCAGCCAAAACAGGTTCATGTACTTCATAAAGAAAATCTACATGTAAAGAGGGAGGTAAATTTGTTTAAAGGCAAGCCTTCCGACACACTCTCCTGAGCATCCTGAATCCGCTGCCTGAGATCTATCTCCAGAGCACCCACCCCCTCACTAAAAAATTTTAACAGGATTTTCAAAGCTAGGAACATAGCATCAGCCATAACATTCTTATATGCAGGAAGATAAGTAAAATGAAACAGTGCAAAAAAAAGGGCCCACAGATGTTTACACACTTAACAGCATCAATACACAATAAATTCTTATCGGTAAAGACTTACCTTATGTCTTGCCCTCTCCAGCCAATGTCTCCATTCTTCAAAGGCTTTCAGTCACCTATATCCTAGTTAAACTCCGCTTGAGAGAACTTCTGAGAGGAAAAAGCACAAGGATGTAGCTACCCATTCTTTTTTTTGCGAAAGAACAGCTCCCATCCACACAGCGGTCGCAGCTACCTCGATCATGAAAGGCAGATTGACCTAAGGTTGACTGAGAACAGAAACCTTAGAATAAGCTGTCATAAGAGCAGAAGAAGCATTTACTGCATCACCTTGTAGAGTCTGTGTCACAGCAAATGCCTCTCATCAAGCCTCAGTGGGTTATGTCTTGTCTAACAATCTTGACGAAGGAATAACTTCCGAAATGAACGTCGGGGATGTGCCACGCCACTTATATACCTGATTTTGGTAAGCTTTACAATCTTTTTTTCATCCAGTCCTTATTTATATACAATTTTCTCTTGTCCAAATGCATCCTCATTGTGATATGGGACTCTGAAGTCTTGTTTTCTTTCACTTATGCGCTGCACTTTACTTATATTATCATGGCACAATATGCTAGTTTATGAGGATTATTGCACGCAGCACTTTCTTGATCAATTGCACATTAATATAATAGTTTTATGTATGTGTATATATATTTTGGTACCTTTTTGTATCACAATTATTTTAACAAGATTTTTTTGCCCATATTTTTTTTAAACAAAGTAGATTTTTTTAATCTGTGTTTCATGTGTCTTTGAGGACTAGAGATCAGTGACTTTGCCTTTTTTAGGGTCGAGTCGGTTTCATGAAACCCGGCTTTCGCAAAAGTCGGGTCGAACGAAATCGGCCGACTATAGGGAAAAGTCGGAGGCTGACTAAAACACAAAACCCAATGCAAGTCAATGGGGAAGCAAAGTCGGCAGGGAGTGGAGGACAGTAAACACACCTACAGTGCCCATTTCAATGCCAAAGACATCAATTCTTATTACTGAAGCTTGTCAACCTTAATTTACTTCATAATAATAGTTACGCATTTAAAACTGGGGGTTATTTGACTAAAGTTGTGGGGGGGTAGGGCTGGCTCCAGGTTTTCTTGTGCCCTGGGCCAAATAGTGTCAGTGCGCCACTTTAACACATACCACAACTCATGATGCTCCGATACGGCAGAGAAATATAGGTATAGTGCAATGACAAATACTTCACTGCTTACATGACATGACTGATCTACAGTTAGGTCCATATATATTTGAACAGAGACAACATTTTTCTAATTTTGGTTCTAGACATTACCACAATGAATTTTAAACAGAACAATTCAGATGCAGTTGAAGTTCAGACTTTCAGCTTTCATTTGAGGGTATCCACATTAAAATTGGAAGAAGGGTTTAGGAGTTTCAGCTCCTTAACATGTGCCACCCTGTTTTTAAAGGGACCAAAAGTAATTGGACAATTGACTCCAAGGCTATTTCATGGACAGGTGTGGGCAATCCCTTCATTATGTCATTCTCAATTAAACAGATAAATGGTCTGGAGTTGATTTGAGGTGTGGTGCTTGCATTTGGAAGGTTTTGCTGTGAAGGAAACATGTGGTCAAAGGAGCTCTCCATGCAGGTGAAACAAGCCATCCTTAAGCTGCAAAAACAGAAAAAATCCATCCGAGAAATTGCAACAACTTTAGGAGTGGCAAAATCTACAGTTTGGTACATCCTAATAAAGAAAGAATGCACTGGTGAACTCATTAATGCAAAAAGACCTGGGCGCCCATGGAAGACAACAGTGGTGGATGATCGCAGAATAATCTCCATGGTGAAGAGAAACCCCTTCACAACAGCCAACCAAGTGAATAACACTCTCCAGGAGGTAGGCGTATCAATATCCAAATCTACCATAAAGAGAAGACTGCATGAAAGTAAATACAGAGGATTCACTGCAGGGTGCAAGCCACTCATAAGCATCAAGAATAAAAAGGCTAGACTGGACTTTGCTAAAAAACATCTAGAAAAGCCAGCACAATTCTGGAAGAACATTCTTTGGACAGATGAAACCAAGATCAACCTCTACCAGAATGATGGAAAGAGAAATGTATGGCAAAGGCGTGGTACAGCTCATGATCCAAAGCATACCACATCATCAGTAAAACACTGCGGAGACAGTGTGGTGGCTTGGGCATGCATGGCTGCCAGTGGCACAGGGTCACTAGCGTTTATTGATGATGTGACACAGGACAGAAGCAGCCGAATGAATTCTGAGGTATTCAGAGCCATACTGTGTGCTCAGATCCAGCCAAATGCAGCCAAACTGATTGGTCGTCATTTCATACTACAGATGGACCATGACCCAGAACATAAAGCCAAAGCAACCCAGCAGTTTATTAAAGCAAAGAAGTGGAATATTCTTGAATGGCCAAGTCAGTCACCTGATCTCAGCCCAATTAAGCATGCATTTCACTTGTTAAAGACTAAACTTCAGACAGAAAGGCCCACAAACAAACAGCAACTGAAAACTATCGCAGTGAAGGCCTGGCAGAGTATCAAAAAGGAGGAAACACAGCGTCTGGTGATGTCCATGAGTTCAAGACTTCAGGCAGTCATTGCCAGCAAAGGGTTTTCAACCAAGTACTAGAAATGAACATTTTATTTACAATTATTTAATCTGTCCAATTACTTTTGGTCCCTTTAAAAACAGGGTGGCACATGTTAAGGAGCTGAAACTCCTAAACCATTCATCCAATTTTAATGTGGATACCCTCAAATGAAAGCTGACAGTCTGAACTTCAACTGCATCTCACTTGTTTTGTTTAAAATTCATTGTGGTAATGCCTAGAACCAAAATTAGAAAAATGTTGTCTCTGTCCAAATATATATTGACCTAATTGTATTTTAAATTGTACAATAGCTAAAAAAAAGGACAGCATATTACTCCATACAGTATTATGGCCACCACATTGTGCGCCATACAGAATAATGAGCCCCATATATTTCTCCATACAGAATAATTGGCTAAATATAATGTTCCATACAGTATATGATGAGCTCCACATAATGCTACAGTATATGATGGTCCCCATGGACGATGCTCCAGGGTGTTATGGGCCCAAATAATGCTCCATATATAATGGGCCCCATTTCTAATGCTCCAGTGTATAATGTGCCCCATAGATGCTGCTCCAGTGTCTGATCTGCCCCATTTAGAATGCTCCAGTATATGATGGGCCCCATGGATTATGCTCCAGTGGCTTATCGGCCCAAATAATGCTCCATATATAATGGGCTCCATTTCTAATGCTCCAGTGTATAATGGGCCCCGTAAATGCTGCTCCAGTGTCTGATGTCCCCCATTTGGAATGCTCCAGTATATGATGGGCCTCATGGATGATGCTCCAGTGTATGATGGGCCCTAATAATGCTCCATATATAATGGGCTCCATTTCTAATTCTCCAGTGTATAATGGGCCCCGTAAATGCTGCTCCAGTGTCTGATGTCCCACATTTGGAATGCTCCAGTACATGATGGGCCTCATGGATGATGCTCCAGTGTATGAGGGGCTCAAATAATGCTCCATATATAATGGGCTCCATTTCTAATGTTTCAGTGTATAATGGGCCCCATAGATGCTGCTCCAGTCTCTGTTCTGCCCCATTTAGAATGCTCCAGTATATGATGGGCCCCATGGATGATGCTCCAGTGTCTTATGGGCCCAAATAATGCTCCATATATAATGTGATCCATTTCTAATGCTCCAGTGTATAATGGGCCCGTAAATGCTGCTCTAGTGTCTGATGTCCCCATTTGGAATGCTCCAGTATATGATGGGCCCCATTTTTAATGAACCCAGGCATGGTATGTGAAAAGAGCTCCATGGAGTAATCTGAAGTGTGTGCTGCCGCATACTTCACTTTTGGTGTGGGTGAAGGACACAAGGAAAGGGGTTGCTCCTGACCAGAAGTCTGCATTGACGACTCAGTGCTTGCATTTTTTGAAGCATCAGAAGAGGAGGCGATAGAGCTGGAGGCTGTTTCAGCAATGTAAGCCAAAAACAGTTCCTGATGCTCCCGCTTTAAAAGCAGTCTACCTACTCCCAGAAAAAAGAGCCTTACAGGCCATCCGGAGCTAGACCATGATGCAGGCTCAACACCTCCTGCCTTAGCTGCTATTGTGTTTTTGGCACTACCAGCAGATGCACCACCACCACCATCAGTACCAGGTGGCCCCCCATGCCCACGTCTGCATCCTCTTCCACCATACTTCCTCATGGTTTGGAAAATGGACCCAAAATACCAGCAGATATGTGGTACTGTGTCAGAAGCGTACAGCTCTATACAGTCTAGGAATAACAGTAAATCTCCGTATATATTTCATGAATCACACACAGACGCTCATAGGCTCAGTATGGAGTACACAATAAAATAAAAAGTTGAATAAGGGTACAGTATCAACAGAAAGAAGGTATATATATATAGTATAGTGTAAACATTCTGAATCTCCGTATATATTTCAGGAGACAGACACAAACGCTCTCAGGCCCAGTATGGATTACGCAAGAATATGAAAAACTGTACATGGGTAATGTAACACAAGCGTACAGCTGTATACAGTGTTGGGGTTATCTTAAATCTCCAAATATATTTCTGGAGTAACAGACAGACGTTCACAGGCTCATTATGGATTACGCCAGAATCTGAATAGCAAAAAAGGTTACTGTATCAGAAGCGTATAGCTGTATACAGTGTTGGCCAAATTTGAAACCTCGGTATATATTTCCAGAGTCACGCCCAGACACTCACTCAGTCTGGGTTTGACCATAATAAAAAATGTTTCAAAAAAGGTACTGGATAGCAAGATAGCAAGTATATATATTATAGGGTACAATTGAAATCTCTGTATACATAGTCCCATAGTCACTCTCAGACACCTTACTCAGTATGGATTTGACTGTAATATTAAATGTTGAACAAAGGTACTGTATAACAAGATACAACTGTATCGAGTATAGGGTAAAAATTGGTATCTCCGATTCACAGTATATATAGAAGGCGTAAACCACACATGCTCACTCACTATGGATGATACCATAATAAAAAATTTTGAACAAAGGTACTGTATCAGCACATACCAGGTGTATCCAGTCTAGGGGTAATTGTAAATTTTCGCCTATACTTCCGGAGTCAGATACAGACACTTACAGGCTCAGTATGTATTACACCAGAATTTAAAAAGTAGAAAAAGGGAAAGGTATTCGAAGCGTACACCAGTATACAGTGTTGTGGTACTTTTAAATCTTCGTATATGTTTCAATCTCAGTAAGCCAGTCCAGACTCTCCGCTACTGGAAACTACATGGATACAAGTACAGATGGAACGTCGAGTGTTTGCAGAAATTTGGGAATTACTCAACGTTGGAAAACCTCCCGGTAGATGTTGCAGAGGCAAGCAGACCCTCAATTACTGTGTCTGTGGAGACAGCAAAAATGGTTCTTTGTGAAGAAAGGATTGCTTTATCGCAGTAACGTGGATAACATCACCGTTACTCGTCTCCATCAAATTGTGATCACAGGCAGAGATGTAGACATGGTCGTCACTGCCTATCATGATGTGTCTGGTTATATTGGAGTGCAAAAGACAGAAGCCAAAGGCTGTAGGCGATTCTATTGGATTGGCATGAGAGGAGACATTGAAAATTGGTGGCAGGAATGTCACACGTCTGTGACTATCACAACTGTGAAAGGTAATCATAAAGCACCACTGCATCCGCTTGTAAGTTGACGTCCATTACAAATGGTAGCCATTGATCATCTGAAGGTAGAGGCCAGCAGGACAGGCCATAGCTACATCTTAACCATCATCGATCAATACACCAAATTTCTAGTGGCCGTCCCTGTGAAGGATTTAACTGGCCAGACTACACAGAGGTGGAGCAGGGAGAGGTAAATATTTCAACTTGCAAGTGCTGTGGCCATGACCAAGCAGGGGGGGCTCACTCATGGGCGACGGTACTGGCATAGGGCCCCTCATAATACGCTGGTGTGTCTGACAGTGAGTGGGCCCCCCACCATCAGAGACACTGTACTGTACTATGAGGGGCCCTGTGCCAGTGCCATCAGCCATCAGTGGGCCCATCCACCTGTTCAGAGCAACAGCACTTGCCCGGGTGCGCCAGATGTTGACCCCAGCCCTTGGGGGGGTGGGCAGCCCAGTTAGGGAGGTTTAAAAAATGGCATATGTTGATGTGTAGGCTGGACATTCAGCTGCTGCAAATGGCGGAATTGGGCAAGTCCGAGGAAGAGGAGGACAAAAGCGAGGCAGTTTTCTGGCAACCTATGTGTCATCAGGGGAAGGTGGGACAAAATCCTTTGAAACCCATGCATGGTTCATTTTAATGAAGGTTAGATCATCAACATTTTGGGTCGACAGATGGGTCCTTTTTTCTGTCAGGATTGATCCAGCAGCACTGAAGACTCTTTCAGATAACACACTAGCAGCAGGGCAAGCGAGCTCCTGTAAGGCATATTGTGCCAATTCAGGCCAGGTGTCCAGCTTAGAGGCCCAATAGTCAAAGGGGAATGACCTGTGAGGGAGAACATCGATATGGGAGGAGAAGTAGTTGGTAACCATAGTTGACAACTGCTATCTCTTGTCACTTTTAATCAATGCAGTATTACCAGCCATGTGAGCGGAACTTGAGAAATCATTCCACAACATGTTCATTAAACCCCTGTCTCCAACGCCACTTCGGCTGTGTGCACCATGAACACCTCTTCCATTGTGCCCACTACGGCTCATGGGAGAACCAGCACCACTGCTGTGTGCTGGGAAAACCTCATACAAACGGTTTACCAGAGTTACTTGTTTGCTAGCCTATATTATCTCTAGGTTCTCCTGTGGCAAGATGTTGTGTAATTTGCCTTTGTAGCGTGGATTGAGGATGCTGGCCAGCCAGTAGTTGTCATCCTTCATCATTTTGGCAATGCGGCGCTCCCTTTTTAGGATCCGCAAGGCATAATCGCACATGTGGGCCAATGTTCCAGGTGTCAATAATGCTCTGCCACTGCTGGGTGGAGGAGCACTTTCTGGCAAATCCACAGTCACGCACAAACCCTATACCTGACCTTTGAATGCCAACATTTTCTCTTGCCCCCTTAGAAGCATCTTCCTGCCCAAAATAATCATCCCCCTCATCCTCCTCCTCTTCCTCTTCTTCCTCCACCTCGCCAGGACAGTTCCCTGACCAGACATTGGCTGTCAGCAAGGTTTCCCTCCTCCTCCTCCTGTTCCTCCTCCGCTGCAGACGCCAGATCCTTAATGTGCATCAAACTTTGCATGAGCAGATGCATAAGTGGGATGCTCATGCTTATGATGGCGTCATCTGCGCTTACCAGCCATGTGCATTCCTCAAAACACTGAAGGACTTTACAGAGGTCTTTCAGCTTTGACCACTGTACACCCGACAATTCCATGTCTTCCTTCAAACTGCCTGCCCATGTATCCTCCCACAAATGCATTACAGCCTGCCTCTGTTCGCACAGCCTCTCAACCATGTGCAGGGTGGTGTTCCACCTTGTTGCAATGTCTATGATTAGACGGTGCTTGGGGAGGTGGAGCAATCGCTGCAGCTTCTGCATACGACTGGAGTGTACGGCCAAGCGACGGATGTGTGAGCACAGTCTTCGCACCTTATGGAGCAGGGATGTTAACTCCGGATAGTTATTAAGGAAGCACTGCACCACCAGGTTCAAAGTGTGAGCCTGGCAAGGTATGTGTGTGAGTTTTGCAAGAGCTATGGCTGCTACAAAATTACGGCCGTTATCACTGACTACCTTGCCTCGCTCAAGATGTAGACTGCCCAGCCATGACTCAGTTTGTCGCTGCAAGTAGTCGGCCAGTACCTCCGCGGTGTGTCTGTTGTCACCCAAAGACATAATCTTTAACACAGCCTGCTGACGCTTACCACTAGCTGTTCGATAGTGGGACACCTCGTGTGCAACACTGCCAGCTGTGGATGGAGTGCTTGTGTGACTGCGCTTTGTTGATGAGCTTTCGCTTATGGAGGAGGAGGGTCGAAAGCCTACAGCCAACTGTTTCCTATACCGTGGGCTTGGCAGCACTGTTCCACCGCCGCTGTCCCCTGTGGAGCCTGCATCCACCTCATTAGCCCAGTGCGCAGTGTTGGACACGTAACGCCCCTGAGCCTGCCTACTGGACCATGCATCTGGAGGTGCACCTTTCCACTCACTGATTGCTTGAGCGCATGGACAATGTGGTCTTTCAAATGCAGATGGAGGGCTGGGATGGCTTTTTGAGAAAAGAAGTGCCGACTGGGTAGGTCATAGCATGGGACTGCGTAGGCCATGAGCTCACGGAAAGCTTCGCTTTCAACCAAATGGTAGGGCATAATCTCTAACAAGATTAGTTTGGCAATGTAGGCGTTCAAACACAGTGTACGCGGATGAGAGGATGAGTACTTTCTTGTCCTACTCAGAGTGTCTGGTAGGGTGAGCTGGACTGGAGAGCTGCATATGAGGAAGTAGCGGTGGACCAGCTGGAGTGAGAGGGGATTGGTGATGGTATTGGTGGTGATGGCCTAGATTCAGTGTTGTGTTGCAAAACCATTGTGATTCCCAGAGTGCTTTGGCCTTGCGACGAAACCTCAACATTTAGTGCTGGTGGTGTGTTTAACGGTGGCAGTGGTCTTACAGTGGGGGAAGCGATGGAGCGTTGCTGGCTATTTTCAGTCTGAGCAGGTGCTCATGTGCTACCTGAGGTTTTGTAGTCCGTCCACGCTTACAAGTGCATGTTGGTAAAATGTCTAAGCATGCAACTGGTATTCGAATTTCTGAGTTGTTTACCTCGGCTAAAGGTCTTTCCCCACTTCTTACAGGTAACCTTTCCCTCATCAATAGGATTTTGGATGAAGAAGTGCCACACTGCACTCTTCCTACTATGGTATACATTTTCTGGCCTTGCACGCTGTGCTAAGTTGACCATTTGGCCAAGCTGTCCTGCAACTCTTTTAGTTTTTGGTCCACGCTTTTGGACAGCTACGGGCATGCCAGATAACCGCTGCTGCGATGTCAATGCCTGCTGCGGATCCTTCTCCTTATCTGAACTATTGCCAGCGCCTCCCTCCTCCACAAATGGATGCCAATCTGGGTCAAGAACTGGGTCATCCATCACCTCCTCTTCAAAGTCATCTGCACCTTCCTCTTTACCTTCCTCTATGTCACCGTGTAAGGTGGTATAGTATGCGGGAAGGGGCACCTGAGTTTCATCAGGGTCAGATTCTGGCTCAGTAGAATAAGAGGGCAATGTAGTGCTCTGGGTCAATGTACCAGCAGAATCATCTAGCAGTGGCTGTGCATCAGTGCACTCTATGTCAGATTCATCTTGGACTGGGGAATTCAGGATTTGACTGGATAACCCAGGCATGGTATGTGAAAAGAGCTCTAAAAGAGTAATCTGAAGTGTGGGCTGCCGCATCCTTAACTATTGAAGGTGGTGAAGGACGCAAGGAAAGTTGTTTTTCGTGACCAGAACCCTGCACTGACGACTCCGTGCTTGCAGGTTTCGAATGTTCAGAAGAGGAGGCAATAGAGCTGGTGGCTGTTTCAGCAATGTACTCCAAAACCTGTTCCTGATGCTCCGGCTTTAAAAGCGGTTTTCCTACTCCAAGAAAAGGGAACCTTACTGGCCTTCTTGGGCCAGACGATGACGCAGGCTCAACACCTCCTGCCTTAGCTGCTATTGTGCTTTTGCCAGAACCAGCCGATGCACCACCACCATCAGTACCAGTTGCGCCCCCCTGCCCACGTCCGCGGCCTCTTCCACCATACTTCCTCCTGTTTGGGAAAATGTACCAAAAATACCAGCAGAGATATGGTACTGTATGAGGAATGTCCAGCTGTGTAAGGTGTATTGAAAAAATTAAATCTACGTATATATTTTGTTAGTCACAGATGCTCTCCCAGTATGTATTTGACCGTAATCCAACAAGCAGATATACGGTACTGTATCAGAAGTGTACAGCTGTATACTTTTTTGTGTAACTAACAATCTCCATATATGTATTTACGGAGTGTCACACACACACGCTGACTCTGTATAGATGTGACTGTAATGTGAACGGCAGATATACAATACTGTTTGAGAATCGGACAGCTCAATACGGTGTTTGGAGAAATGGAAATGTCCGTGTATTTATTTACGGAGTGACACAAACACGCTGACTCTGTATAGATATGACCGTAATGCGAACGGCAGATATACAATACTGTTTGAGAATCGGACAGCTCTATACAGTGTCTGTATGGAAAATTGTAAATCTCCGCCTACTTTTATACGGAGTGACACACGCTGTCTCTGTGTAGTTTTGACCGTTATCAAACAGCAGATATATGAAACTGTTTGAAAAGCGGACAGCTCTATACGGTGTAGGTCTAAAAAATGGAAAATCTCCTCTTTTTTTTCCAGAGTCACACACAGCTTGTATTTGTCCATGATACCAGCCGGTACACGGTAGTGTGTGAGGAGCGTACACCGCTATACGGTGTATGTATGGAAAATTTTATTTTTGTACGGAGTGAAACTCGATGTCTCTGTATAGTTTTGACCTTGATCAAACAGCAGATATACGAAACTGTTTGAAAAGCGGACAGCTCTATACGGTGTAGGTCTGGAAAAATGGTAAATCTCTTTTTTTTCCAGAGTCACACACAGATAGCTTGTATTTGTTCGTGATACCAGCCAGTACACGGTAGTGTGTGAGGAGCGTACACCGCTATACGGTGTGTGAAAAAATGAACTCTCGGTAACTGACCAGAACAAAATAATAAAAGTTGGAGTGCTTTGAAAAAAGCAGTTTGAACAGCAGTGTGCACACAGCAATGCAGCTATCAGGTAGCCTTAAAAGGCAGCCTAATCACCACCAGCGCTGCTGCACACAAAAAAAATCGTCCCCTTTCACTGCACACTAACTGTACAGTGAAAAGCACTATCAGCAGAAGCAATTTTTTTTTCTTCTTCCCTGCCTAACGCTCTCCCTATTCAGAATCAGCAGCAGCACCTCTCCCTATTCTAAGATCGGCAGAAGTAAGATGGCGGTCGGCGGTCACGGCCTTTTATAGCCACTGTGACGCCACACAAAGCCAGCCAATCATTTCAATGCCCTTCTCTAAGATGGTGGTGGCCGCTGCTCATGTCATCGCATTGCCCACAGTGTGTGTCCTCCATCATTGGCTGGGAAAAGGCGCTGGAAGCATTATTCGAAATGCGACTTTGGTGCTCGGGTCGGCGACCTCATGGCAGACCTCACGCTATGGTCGGGTTTCGATCGGCGATACCCGATTTTAGCTAATGTCGGCGACTTTTGAATTTGACGGACCCGTTTCACTTAACTCTATTGAGGACTATTATGGCTATTGTAGATTTATACTGTTCAGGTTTTTTAGGGCTTTGTGTATGAAATATAATTTATTATATTTAAATATCAGTGGTGTTGACACTTCTTGGTAGCAGTGTTACTATTTTTTAATTATCTGTATGAAATTTTAATATATATTATACCTCCTTAATAATAAAGAATTACATAATAGATTACCCCCCTGTGTGTACATAATCCTTTTTGATCACTGATCCAGCTTTTGGTCTTCTATTTAAACTCAATGGTCTGCCATTCAGCTTTTATAGCAGTTAGTTAATAATTATTTATAGTTATTTATGTTTATAAAAATCTTTTTTAATTTTAACTACTGCTATACTAACTAATATTTTAAACATTGAACAATGTGTCTCTATTAGAGATAAGCAGACAAGTGAATGTTTGGGTCTGATGGTTTCGGCCGAACAGTTACAAAAAGTTTGGGTTTGGGTACCAGAACTGTACCCAGACACAAACCTGAACCCGGACCTCATTCCATTGAATGGGGGGCCCAAACATCCAGTGTTTGCGACTCTGTCATGTGCATGATAGCGTGGCAAACACCGCTTCTGCTTGGTGGTGAAATCACCCCCCCGCTGTTAAGAGAGCCGTGGTTCCCCACTGTCAATAGACAGCATGAGCGCTCAGCTGTGATCGGAGGTATAAAGTTTACCTCCAGCTGATGGGACTATTGATCCCATCATCTGACACCCGCTGCCGCTAATAACAGTGAGAGAGGAAGCGGATGATGGGAGTATTCATCATCTGCTCCTGCGTTGTAAATGAATAATTTTAAAAAACCGGCGTGGGTTCCCCTGTATTTTTGATAACCAGCCAGGCAAAGCTGTCAGCTTCAACAAGGCTTGTTATCAAGAATAGAGTGGTCCCCATGCTGTTTTTTAATTATTTAAATAAATAATTTTAAAAAATGGTGTGGGGTCCCCCCATTTATCACAACCAGCCTTGATAATGTAGACAGATGGGGGCTGTATTGATATTGCCCCCCCAGCCTAAAAATAGCAGCCTGCAGCTGCCCAGAAAAAGCACATCTATTAGATACGCTAATTCTAGCGCTTTACGCAGCTCTTCTCACTTGCTCTGTAGCGGTGGCAAGTGAAGTTGATATTTGTGGGGTTGATGTCACCTTTGTATTGCCTGGTGGAATCATGCCCATGGCTTAGTAATCGAGAGGCATCTATAAGACACCTATCCATTACTAATCCTGTAGTTGTATGGCAAATAAAGACACAGCCAGAATAAAATCCTTTATTAGAAATAAAACAAAACACAGCTTTATTTTTTATTTAAAAATAGCACAGTTTTACTCATCTAATGCCTATTTCACTGAAGCCCTCGTTCTCTTTTAATAAAAGTAAACTAAAAAAACAACAATATACCATACCTGTCTGTCAATCTTTTCCACACTGTAATCCATGTCTGGGGATAAACAGTTTTCAACCTGGACTGTGCCAAGATGTGACCATCCAGGCTGAGAACCACTGGTGACTGAGCAGCTGCGAGTGCAGCCTCAGTGACGGGTGGTGAAGTCATTGAGGCTATCTCTGGTCACTGAGGCTCTGTTCCCTGCCGGGCTGAACTGCCGTGACCTCAGTGAAATCCCCGCTAGCACCATGAGAAAAACTCATAGGGCCCAAAACATAAAAAAGGGAGGGTAGACTCACAGTCAGACAGCTAAATAAGGAACTAAGGGTTAGTGAAGCATGAAAATCCCTAACTGAGGTGCTCCTAACATCATCTACATATAAGTATAGCAGCAAAGAAAGTCAATGAAAAGTGATTACATAAAGCCTATCTCAAAATATGAAAGGACAGATCCAAAAGAGAAAATGGAAAACACCTAAAGTGAAGCAAACCAGGAAAATGAAAGAAAGGACAAAAGAACAATCAGCATTTAGACATTGGTAAATTTGGCTATGGCTCAACAGAAAGTTAAACAAAAGTCAACTGAGTTTTCCAAGATTACATTTTCCGTCTCGATCAGCTTCCACAAAGTTAAAGTTACAATCACAATTCAAAAAAAAGTTGGGACACTGTGTAAAATGTAAAGACAACAAGAATGAAATGATCTGTAAAACACTAATAGCCATATTTTATTCCCAACAGAACATAGTACAAAATGCACAGCTAAGAACTTGAAAAATATTTTTCCATTTCATTTGAAGAAATTTACCCATTTAGATATTGATGGCAGCAACACAACCCAAAAAAAGTTGGGGCAGAGCCACACCATTGTGTGGAATGTTTTCCTATTCTTGTCTGATGTATGATTGCAGTTGCTCAATAGTCCGGGGTCTTCTTCACCAAATTTTTCTTTTCATAATGCACCAGATATTCTCTTTTGATGAAAATTCTGAAGTGGAGGTGTCCAGTTCATCAGCCAAACACTTATTCTGCAAAGGTATGTTGTTGTGGTGGATACAGATTGGTTTAGCATTGTTTTTCTGGAGTATACAAAGCCTTTTTCTAAAATATACAGTCTGAATTGGAGAGTATGTTGTTTTAAAATCTCTATATAATAATAATAATAATAATCTTTATTTATATAGCACCAACATATTCTGCAGCGCTTTACAGTTTAACAGTTTCAAAACACAAGTAATAAGTAAGAACGTTAACAATACAATAATTAAAGCAAAATAAGACGAAATAAGACGAAATAAAACGACCCTGCTCGTGAGAGCTTACAATCTACAATGAGGTGAGGGAGATACAAAGTACAGGTGTGTATTTACAATTGTATATTTACAATGAAGGTCCAGCCATCTTGAGGGAGTGAAGGATAGATGGATATAGTGAATGGGCTATACACACACTTACACATAGAATGACTTTGATTAGTGAATGTGATAAGCCGCTCTGAACAAATGTGTTTTGAGGGAGCGCTTAAAACTATGCAAATTGTGGTTAGTCCTAATTTCTTGGGGTAGAGCATTCCAGAGGATAGGAGCAGCATGGGAGAAGTCTTGGAGTCAGGAGTGGGAGGTACGAATTAGTGCAGAGGTCAGTCGAAAGTCGTTTGCAGAGCGCAGCCAATAGACAGAAATAAGGGAAGAGATGTAGTGGGGTGCCGCACAGTGGAGAGCTTTGTGGGTGAGAACAAGTACATTGAATTGTATCCTATAATGAATGGGCAGCCAGTGTAATGACTGACGAAGAGCGGACACGTCCAAGTACCGATTAGCCAGATGGACGACCCTGGCTGCTGCATTAAGTATGGACTGGAGAGGGGATAGTCGAGTGACGGGGAGGCCAGTTAATAGAGTATTGCAGTAATCCTTTCGGGAGTGGATCCATGCTACAGTGAGGGGTTTTGTTTTTTCCATGGTGAGAAAAGGGCGGATTCTAGAGATGTTCTTTAGGTGTAAGCAGCAAGAGCGGGCAAGAGATTGTATATGGGATGTGAAGGAGAGATTGGTGTCAAACATAACACCCAGACAGCGTGCCTGCTGCCGGGGTGTTATTGTGGTACCACCCACGGAGAGAGAAATATATAATGCTCAGTGACTTTCAAGATGTGCAAGTTGTCATTGTCATAGGCACTAATACATCTCCTTATCATCAGAGATCCCAGCTTCTAAAATGTGCACTGACAACAAACCAGATGGCCCGACTTCACTAGAGTCTGCAGGTCCCGGCATCCATAGCTCATCTAAAGAATTTCAAATGTTAATTCATCTGACCACTGAACAGTTTTCCATTTTGCCTCAGTCAATTTTAAATGAGCTTTGGCCAAGAGAAGACAGCAGTAGTTCTGGATTTTGTTGGCATAAGGTTTCATCTTTGAGCTACAGAGCTTTAACATGCATTTATAGATTGCCCAGGGAACTGTGTTCACAGTCAATGACTTCTGGAAGTATTCCTGATCCCATGAAGTGAAATGCATGACCAAATCATGTCTTTTTTAATGCAATGCCGCCTGAAAGTCCATCGACATTGAACATAAAGTATTGACCACTGGCCTTGTCCCTTGTGTATATGGATTTTTCCAGAATCTTTGAATCTTGTGATGATATTATGTATAGTAGATGGAGGGATATTAAAAATGTCTTTCAATTTTATATTGAGGAACATTTTTAAAATTGTTCCCTTTTTTTAGACAAAGATGTTGAAAGATTGGTGACCATCTGACCAAGTTTGCTTAAAAGAGACTTTGCTTCTGGCACATTCTTTTTTTATACTGTCATATGACTTACTTGAAAATTGATCCTCCTGAAGTTGTGACCTCACTACTGCAGGCTATTAGCAAAGACTGGATCAGCAAAGGAGAGGCAGTACTGGATTTAGGGAAGGGGAGTAATGTTTGAGTTTATTATTTAAACTTGTGGAACCTGGTTGGAATAAAAAAAAATTTGAAAAAATCACTTTAAGCAACTCAATACTAGAAAGAGTTAGTTGGCTTATATATTATAATGCATTACTTAATCCCTAGTAACGAGCCCAGATTTTTTAAATCTGACCAATGTCAATTAATGTGGTAACATCTTTTGAATATTTCAACATATCCCAGTGATTTTGTTTTTTCATGACGCAATATATTTTATAATAACAGTAAATTTAGGTCGATATGCTTTGTGCTTATTTATAAAAAATATTAGAACTTTGACAGAAATTTCAAAATATTTGCAATTTTCAAACTTTGAATAATCATCGCTTTAATCTAGATAGACATACCATACAAAAACACTTGTAAATAACATTTCCCTCATATCTGCGTTACATCAGCATCATTCGTAAAAATGATTTCCTATTTTGTTAACATTTTATCAGGTTTAACAATGTAGCAGTAATTTTTCATTTTTTTCAAGGAACTTTCCAACATTTATTTTTTTAGGGACCTATTCAGTTTTGAAGTGACTTTTGGGGGTCCTATATATTGGAAAACCCCCAAATGTGATACCATTTTAAAAACAGCACCAGTCAACATATACAAAATTTCTATGTGGATGTGGTAGTTTATTAACCCTTCAGCTGCTTTTCAGGAATTATTGCAAAATGGAATGACAGGAAAGCAAAAAATTATTTTTGCCACCTAATTGTAGCTAACTTCTGAACAGTTGACTACATCTGGGAGACTCTAAAGGCCCCGTCACACACAGCGAGATCGCTAGCGTGATCGCTGATGTTGTGACGCAACAGCAATCTCACCAGCGATATCGCTGTGTGTGACATGCATCAGCGACCGGCCCCCTCGCCGGGTATCGCTGATTGTGCTTGATCGTCCTGGGCCATTTTTTGATCGTTGGTCACCTGCTGGCCAGCCCGCATCGCTGCATGTGGCAGCGGGAGCCCAACGATCAGCGAGCTCCCAGCACTGTAAGCAGACGCTGGGAGCTGGTATCTAAGGTAAATATCAGGTAACTAAGCGGTGCGCATCACTTAGTTATCCGCTGTGTACCTTAGATACCAGCGTGCTTGCAGCTCCCAGCGCCAGCACACTGGTATCTAAGGTACACATCTGGTAACTAAGCGCCGCGTGCCGCTTAGTTACCCAATACTTACCTTAGATACCAGCGTCCTCGCTGGTCCTGATCGCTGGTGAGTCTGCCTGTTTGACAGGTCACCAGCGATCATATAGCGAGGCACCAGCAATCCTGACAAGGTCCTATCGTTGTTGGGATCGCTGGTGCATCTTTAAGTGTGATGGGTAGGGATGAGCTTTCCAATATTGAAATATCGGAAATCGACCCGATATTTGCGATATCGGAATTCCGATTTCCGATTCCGATATTTTTTTCACATCGGAAATCGGAAATCCCATAATCCTTCAGCCTCTGAGCACTCCGTGGAGCCAATCAGGAGCTGAAGAATTGCTGACAACATTGTGTAACTCCTCTAAGCTTGGTAGGAGGCATCCAAACTTGCTAGCTAGGGGCTGCTCTGCGATTGGCTGGCTATATGGTATGATCAGGCAGTATAAAAGGCTGCGCCTGCCATTTAAGCCTCACTCTACTGTGAAAGCAGATAGGGATAGGTTGCTGTTGGAGATAGGGAGAGATCTCGGATCTAAGAGCGATAGAAATTGTTTTTCAGCGACTGTAGCAGCCCCTGTGTGTTACAGAAGCAGTCTATTTCCTCACTGACCCCGCTCAGTTTCATTTTTTGTGCTGTGCAGGCTCTCAGTGAGATGCTTAGTGAGACAGTGCAGAGCACATTCACTGCAGCTGCTGCAGCTCCTCTTGCTGCAGCACTGTGTGGTGTGTGTCTCACTGCCTTTTCTTTTCATCCCTCAAATCCCCTTACCCCTATTTTTTCCTAAAAGTTAAACACTATATAGGGATTGTGCTGTGAGGGACTCAAACAACCTCTGTGGCCACACAGAACCTGGCCCAGTCCCGGAGAATCCTTTTTTTTGGTAGCACAGCAGTGTCAATTACTGCGCTGTGACATCCAACCGTAATCATACAGTGCCATTAGTGTTTCTTATACCTGTTTGTAGTCCTACAGGAATAAGCACACTAATTCCTAATAATTACTTTCTTGCCGTTCTGAATCCATCGATAGAGATGAAGAAGGCAGGGAGTAAGGGACGTCCCCGTGGCGGCCGCGGAAGAGGTGCATCAGCAGCTAGACATGGTGCACATCCAGTGCAAGCAGCAGGCCCAAGTCACTCAGCACCTACTTTCACCTGGCAGCAGTCATTTATGCGCAGCTTATTAGGAGTGCAGGGCCATAGGCTGATAAGAGAGGATCAAGTAGAAACCGTTGTTGGTTGGATGGCAGCTGATGAATCCACCTCAATGAGCACAGCATCCTCCCAGGACCTCTCCGCCACCTCAGGTCAGGCCACTCAAGAGCAGCACCCATCTGCTTCTTTACCGCCCACTAAATTGCCCAGACATTCAGAGGGCCAGGAGCTAACCTTAATCCTCTTCTCAGAATCTGTTGGCTTGGAATCTGTGTGCCATCCAGACAGCATTCCTGCAGCTGAAGAAGAGGTAGTGTGCACAGATGCGCAACCACTGTGTCCGTCTGAGGAAGAAGTGGAGGGTGCGCCAGTGCCCACAGTGACCAGACCCCAGTCAGCAGATGATGATGAACTCAGCTGCCAGTTTCTGCTGATGAAAGTGTATTGGACGAGGTCCTTAACCCATCATGGCATGCTGAGGGGCAGCAAGCAAGTGGGGATAGCTCAGAGGAAGAGCTTGCAGGTGTGGCGCAGCGTGGCCATCCACGTGGGAGAGGAAGAGGGAAAAATTGGTTGTCGGCTCCCTCAACTTCAGCACCCGTTAGGAACAGGGCTCTTTTAAAGAACACAACGGGTGCGCCCAAGAGTTGTGGTGCATGGGCCTTTTTCAACCAAGTTGCAGATGACATTACAGTAGTCAGATGCAAGCTTTGTCGACAAACTGTGCGGAGAGGGAAGAACATCAGAAACCTTAATACCATAAATATGTTGACGCATGTCAGGAAGAGGCACCCTGTGGAGTGGTAGCATCATACCCAAGATGATTCACCACCTGCAGCTGATTCCCCACCTTCTACCTCTTCAGCCACAGCGGCCACCTCTTACTCCAGCTCGCAAACAGCTGCTCCCGCTTCCTCGTCAGAATGCCAGGGTGCATCTGCAGGCAGTGTTGTACGGTGGCACACTGTCTGTACTTCATCAGCATCAGCATCCCAATTGCTGGCATCCTCACACTCCCAATCCAGTGTGCAGCCATCTGTCACACAGGTGTGGGAGAAAAGGCTCCCGTACTCGGCAAACCACCCACGAGCACAGGGCATGAATTCTCGCATTGCCAAACTGCTTGCAGTGGAAATGCTACCATTCTGGCTGGTGAGCAAGCCAGCCTTTATCGATATGTTGGGGTTTGCAATCCCACAATACAGCATTCCCAGCCGCTTCTACTTCAGCAGGCAAGCCGTCCCCACCCTGAAACAGCATGTGGAGCGTAAAATTAAGCATGCGCTACAAAATGCAGTTAGTAGCAAGGTCCACTTGACCATCGACGCATGGACCAGTCAGCATGGCCAGGGACGCTATATTTCCATCACCGCCCATTGGGTAAATGTAGTTGAGCCTGGAACTGAAGTAGACAGTGCAAGTGCGCGGGTCCTGCCAACTCCACGAATTGCAGGCCTCTCCTCCGTACAAACTGACTCCTCCTCATACTCCTCATCAGAGTCGCCTGCACCCAGATGTACCACAACAACCGATTTCAGCACTGCATTGGCCAAACATCAACAGGCAGTGTTGAAATTGGTTTATCTGGGTGATGTTACCCACACCGCAACCGAGCTGTGTGCTCCTTCTCAAGGAGAAGAGCGACATGTGGCTTGCGCCGCTCAACCTCCAGCCAGGTATGGTGGTGTGTGACAACGGCCGAAACCTGGTCGCGGCTCTGGGCCTAGTTGGTCTGACTCACATTCCACGCCTTGCCCATGTCCTAAACTTGGTGGTGCAGAGTTTCCTTAGGAACTATCCTGACCTTGAGGAGCTGCTGCACAAAGTCAGATACGAGTGCTCTCATTTGCGGGGTTCAAGCATGGCTGCATCCCGCCTTTCAGCCATGCAGTGCAGATTGGGCCTGCCCGAGCACCACATCATTGTTGACCTCCCCACCAGGTGGAAATTGACTTTGCATATGCTGCGGAGGTTGTGTGAGCAGCAACCTGCAATTATGGAGTTGCAGCTGCAGCAGGCGCAAAGTAGGCGACACACATCTCAGCCCTCCCACTTTACAACCACAGAGTGGGCATCCATGATGGACATATGCACCATTTTGAAGTGCTTCGAGGACTCCACTCTGATGGTGAGGGATGCTGCCCTACTCAGCCTTACTATTCCCCTTATATGCCTTATAGAATCAACACTTAAAGGACTAAGGGATGAGGTTTCTCTGGAGGAGGAGGAGTATGATGAGACACTTGCACCAACCAGGCAATCTTCATCGGCCCGGTTGGTACAACGCTCTGTGGGTGACTCACAAGGGTCCAGGCAGGACACAGCAAGCTAGCAGGGTGAGGAGGACTATGAGGATGAGCCAGAAGAGGAAAGTACACAGTGCTCTACTAGTAGTCACTAGATAGAGCGTGGATGGGGTGATGCAGAGCAGCCAGAGCACATTCCTCCAGCTGGTGACAGCGATGCATGGCCATTTGGCAGCCTTCAGCACATGAGTGACTTCATGCTGCAGTGTCTGAGAAACGACCCACGCGTGGCTCGTATTCTCCACACAAATGACTACTGGGTGGCCACCCTCTTAGATCCACGTTACCGGGACAGCCTTCAAAGCCTAATTACACTGTTGAACCGGGCGCGTAAAATGCAGGAGTACCAAGATGCACTGGTTAATTCACTCATGTACTCTTTTCCACCACATAGCAGTGATTCGCGTGCACTAGCGGGCACCTCAGTGCGTCCTGGGTCCAGCGGAATCCGTTCAGAAGCCGGTAGCAGAAGCAGTACATCTGCTACTGACAGGTTCAGTAAACCCAACCTGTTCCAACGGTTTCTGAACCCGCAAACAGTTCACAGCATGCCATGTTTCTGGGCAACAGTAGCACCAGCTAGTGCCCATTTCCGTGACTGCCACTTTCACAACATGCTGTGTTTCTGGGCAACAGTAGCACCAGCTGTGCCTCGTTAGACCAAAGTGGAAAAAAAGGACGACAGCTGCCAAACACCTATAGACAGAAGCACAAGAGGCGGGATCCAGCCACGCCGGCTGTTTCCTGGCAGTGAAGTGCGGACACAGGTGCCTTCTCAAAGGGGTAAACCGAGTTCCAGCATAGCCAGCTGGTTCTCAGGAGTGCCCAAGGACACGGGTACATCCTGCTCCAAACTGTGTTTCGACAACGCTCGCCGCTACACGGTTGTGTCCGCCGCACTGTTCGACGCCCCCGGCGTACATCATTCTGGCTCAGTTTGCTGTTATCCATGGTGTCGGCAGTGTGGGAGCCCCCTATGTGGACTCCTGGACCTGGCGCTCAAGGCTGGTCTCGACAGTGCCAGTAGGCCCTCCTCCTCCCCTGCTGCGAATGCGGAGTAAAGAAGAGTGTCTGGGTTGTGGGGGCAAATGTGGCTCTTGCACCTTCTGCCGAGAAGACATTACTCTGGTAGAAGACCCAAGACAGAAAGACAGATGCAGAAGACCCAAGACAGGAAGACAGATGCAGAAGACCCAAGACAGGAAGACAGATGCAGAAGACCCAAGACAAGAAGACAGATGGAGATGTCCCCGGACTCCTGTCTTTTTGCTCTTGAATTTGCGTCTTTGTGGGGTTTTTTGGGCTTCTCGGCAGTGCTTTTGGCTTATGTCACTACTACATTGTGGTATCCGGGCTACAGTAATGTCAGCTGTTGCCCAGTACAGCCACTGGCACCTTTACCTTCTGCTGCTTATCTGGGTTCCAGTAACGTCAGCTGGTTCTCAGTAGAGTCAATGGCTTAGGTCCCTCCTTTGTGGTATCCGAGTTCCAGTAACGTCTGCTGGTCCTTGGTAGTGCATTCTGGCACAGGTTACCTCCTGCTTAGTTACTGGCCTCCGGTAACGTCAGCTGGTGCCCGTTAGTTCCATTGGCTCTTATGCTGATTTCTGCTGCCTATACGGGTTCCAGACTCACCAGCTGGTTCTCTCAAGTTCCTGTGCCTACTGTTACTTCTGTGTATTTCCTCTGGGTTTGGGACATTCTGCGACCAGCCAATAGCAGGATAACCATAAACAGAGGTTTAGGAAGCAGTAGGAGCAGATGTACATGAACCAAAAGCAGAATATCAATATGCAGAATTACTGAATAACAGTAATATAATCAGCAGAATAAGACTAAGCATGGTTTAAATGGAGTGTATCCGTTCCTCCATGTGGTGCTCCTGGAAACTCCCTGCAAAGCAAGGTGAGCTGAACGCGGACACATGTCAGTCAAAAGACATATTGACACCACCACCAGCAGTTTTAATTTAATAATGTAAATACACTAACCCTAACTATCCCTAATCCCTAACCGTTACCCTAACCCTTACCCTACTAACCATAAGCCCTAACCCTACCCCAACTAATCCTAACCCAAAGAAAAAGCACCGCTGTTAAGAAGATGGCGACCAGTTTTCCTGCTACAGCTTTCTCTCTGTGCATTTTTCTAGCGATTTTTTTGCTCCTCTGCCTCTGCAAACTCCTTCCCCATTATCCGGAGGTGTTTCCCCTCCATTTTATCCATTATATAGCACTGTAGTGGTCATTTTGTAATTCCGATTTTTTTCTCCCATTGACTTGCATTGATAACGGAAATCGGAAATTCCGATATCCGATATTTTTTCAATATCGGAAATCGGAATTCCGATACGATATCGGGCAATATCGCTCATCCCTAGTGATGGGGTCTTTAGGCTGTTATTTGGCCATAAATTGCCATGGCAAACAACATGACCACACAATCGTTATTTCAGGGTGCCGATGGGGTTAAAGATGGAGCCCACGCACTCTGTTAATTAACTATTTAAGTGCTGTATTCACTTTTCACAGCAGCATCTAAGGCAGTGTTCCCCAAATCCAGTCCTCAAGAGCCACCAACAGGTCAGGTTTAAGGATTTCCTTATTATTGTCCAGGTGGTGGAATTATTGCCTGTGCAGGTGAGCAGATCTCACCTGTGCAATTTTAAGGGAAATCCTGAAAACATGACCTGTTGGTGGCTCTTGAGGACTGGAGTTGAGGAACACTGATCTAAGGGGTTAAATGGATAATGCTAACACTGAATATGAACACACTACCAAAGTGAAATTATCTAGACCTAAAAAAAAATGGCATTTCACATTAGATTTGAAACATTGCATGGACATATACACTATGTTTGCAATGCATATGAGGAACTGCATTGTGTTGCTTTAGGATGTTAAACTAGTCTACATTTCCTTCAGGTTTTTCTTCTTGCGTGTTGGCAAATAGCAAAGTATTTCTACTTTGCATTAAAGTCATTAAGTCATAAATAATTTATGAAAGATAGATATTGAATATTGAAATAGCCTCACAAGAGAAAACAAATGAGTATAGACTAGCAAAAATAATGAGACAGCAGTCAACTATTTTTCCTTTAAATGGAAGTAACTCTTTCCTCGGTCCATGTTTTTCATGAATTTCCCATTTTAGAGCAATGGTTTTTTTTGCATGAATTACAAGAATGTTGCAGCTACATCTGTTACTATTTTCTTTTAATAAAAATCACGCAGAACAATAAGAGTAGATACTAATAGTCTTTACTTAGTATGTTTTAAAATATTAATTCTAAAAATCTAGTCCAAATGGCTCTGAATTGATCTTAGAAGACTTTCCAAACTTTTGGTGCATTTGTAGCACCCGACAAAAAAATAAATCGTTCACAATTCAGAATGCTAAATATTAGCTGCTTCCATAAGACAGTATCACTTTTGACCATTAATCTATATTAAATGTCAAAGTAAAGCTTCATCCTGACATCCACAAAAAATAGTCTATTTATGAGTCTGTCAAGTGGTCCGCACTTGGATTGTGTTTCATAGTTGAGGCTGAAGGTTAACTGCACCTGTGCACTTAGCTGAATATATCGTCTATCAAACAGTAGACTACTCTGTCTTATAAGGAGGTCCATCACAAAAAAAACCTAGACAATGCAAAATACATTTTTTACAATAAGTTCCTGTAGTTAATGGCCACTCTTTCACATGTAACTAATGAATATAAAAAAGACAATCAAGCTGTGAGCCAGCTAGCTGCAACACGAGCCTTCCTTTTCTTCAGTAGAACCAAAAGATCTTATAACTAGGCTCTCCTAACTAAAGGCTACTTAGTCATTTCTAGGCCACAGATGGACCATTAAGTAGGAAATTAACAACATGCAAAAAAGGAGGTGGGAACACAGCCTCACTCTGTAAGGACCAAGATACATGCAGACACAAGATCTAAATTACATTGTAGCTGGATAAAATGTGCTTCCAAAAAAAAGCTACTTACAAAAATGAAGGTTCTTGGCGCATAAATTGGCCAGTTTATGTATGCCCATGAACCATGGCAAGGTGACCGCCTTCTGATGGGTCCTGTCGTCGTAAACATGCGTCTCTTGGATTATAAGTCTACAATATAAATGGGCAAACATGCCTCTCTTGGTTTATAAGCATACAATTTTAAATGGCAAGTAGGAAAAAAACACTAATTAAAAGCACCCTTGGGCACATTCAGAAAGTAGTCACAAACTTCAAGGGTAAACTGAAAAAACTTGACAAGAACCTGCATATAGTGTGAACAAGTCCATGTATAGGATGATAGGATGCATCAGAAGGAGGTCACCTTGCCGTGGTTTATGAGCAATTTCTGCGCTAAGAACCATTATTTTTGTAAGTACATTTTATTCAGCAACAATGTAGTTTAGATCTTGCTTTTGCATATATCTTGGTCCTTATAGAGTGCTGTTATGTCCCCATTTTTTATATTTTAAGCAGTCAATTAAGCTTGCACCTGTTCACACTATATGGAGGTGCTGGTCAGTTTTCTTTTTCTTCTTACTGTTTCACCAACATGTAGAAATTACAGCTTAGTTTCGTTAATTTCCAAGTAATTTAGTTTTGTCATTATTTAGGCTTACTATTTACTTTATGAAAAGCACCATTTCAGAGTTTTTTTTTAAATTATAGCACTAGATCATACTTTCCAGCTGCCTTCTTAGGCCGGAGTCACACTAGCGAGAAATACGGACGAGTGCTAAGCACGAAAAAAATCGCACAGCACTCGGACCAATGCTAATCTATGGGGCAGCTTGCATCATGCGTTATTTTCTCGGCCGTTTTATACGTGTGAAGCATGCTACGATTGTCACGGTATTACACCCGAAAAATGTCAATGCAAGTCTATGGGTGTGAGAAAAATATGGATTACACACGGACCATACGTGTGACTTGCGAGAAAAATGCAAGACTTCTCCAGGTGACAGGAAATTGACTCATCCATTTTCAGGAAGCTTTGACATGCTAATTAGCTTTGAAAGAACTCCACACATCCTGGAAGAATGCCTCCACGGAGTCCAGTATGTCTACATACATAAATGTGGAGATGCTGATAGTTCTGGTCCAAGAGAGGCCAGAACTGTGGGATCAGAAGGACACCCATTATGCTGACCGGGCCCAAAAAGAGATGGCATGGATGAGGATATATGTCCAGATGTTCCATGACTATGAAGACAGACCACGTAACAGACCAGCAACAAATTAGTAAGTACTATCCTTTATTGATGTTGTTGAGCAAACTAACACATGTAAAAATTTAACATTATCATGCCTCATGACACTGTAAAATATATGTTAAAGTGTAAAAACATATTTTCAATGTCATAATAAATTATTATGTGACATTGCAGTGGATGATGTCAGGAGACGCTGGCGCAGCATCAGGGATCAATATCAGCGGGAACGTCAGCAGCGGGCCAGGAGTGGGGATGCAGCACCGACTAAACGGAAATACATTTATTATGATCGCCTGTCTTTTATGGCTCCCATTCTGTATCTCAGACCATAATTACATACATCACACCAGATTATACATATGTTGTTAGGGTCATATCTACATTTTTTTTTTACCCACAAAAAAACAGCACTCAGTCCAACCTCACTTAGAGGGAAAAAGGTTCAGACTCCGAGGCCCCTATCGACCCAGTCGGGGGAGCTGAAGAGGTGGCTGGCCCATCTTCTGCACCTTCCAGCTGCATCCCACTACCACCACCAGCACCAGCAGAGACATCAGAAAGACAGGAGGAACAGCAACAGGAGGACCAGGGAAACAGCAGCAACCCTACTGTGCCTCTGGAGACCTCACCACAGCCTGCCATCATCTCCCACCATGGCCAATGCAGGAGAGACATTACAGCCTCTGACCCCAGGAGGCATATAGATACAGGGGTCTTAAATTATTTGTCCAGGGCTGCCCACGATGATGGTGAGGAAGCCTATGCCCGCAACCTGGCCCGGTACCTCCGTCCACTACCCCAGGAGGTCAGACTGCATGTGCAAGGATCTGTTCAATTACTCATTGATGCCTGCACACCCCCAATAACCCATATCAGGTTTTTCAATATATGGAACGGTAGTAGCTGTCCCCCAATAACCAGCTCAGAATGGCCGCAATAACAGAAGTGCATGCACAATCAGTATCTGAGCCAACTTCTCCCCAGGTGCCTATACCACAGCCAAATCCCCACCAACCCAGCATTGCCTACACAGGCCTGTATAAAAAAGAATAAAGAAGTAACTGAAAGAAATAGATATTGAAAGGTCTACTTGTGCATGAAATGTGAACTGCTATCTTTGTCTGTGGACCTCACTAATGGCACAACAAAAATCTCCTGGAAGGTCGATTTCACAGTCACACAGGACACTAGCTATTTAACCCCTTCACCCCCAAGGGTGGTTTGCACGTTCATGACCGGGCCAATTTTTACAATTCTGACCACTGTACCTTTATGAGGTCATAACTCTGGAACGCTTCCATGGATCCCGGTGATTCTGACATTGTTTTCTCGTGACATATTGTACTTCATGTTAGTGGTAAAATTTCATTCAAATAACTTGCGTTTATTTGTGAGAAAAACGGAAATTTGGCGAAAATTTTGAAAATTTCGCAATTTTCCAACTTTGAATTTTTATGCCCTTAAATCACAGAGATACGGCACACAAAAAACTTGATATCTAACATTTCCCACATGTTTACTTTACATCAGCACAATTTTGGAACCAAAATTTTTTTTGTTAGGAAGTTATAAGGGTTAAAAGTTGACCAGCGATTTCTCATTTTTACAACACCATTTTATTTTTAGGACCACATCACATTTGAAGCCACTTTGAGGGGTCTATATGATAGAAAATACCCAAAAGTGACACCATTCTAAAAACTTCACCCCTTAAAGTGCTCAAAACCACATTCAAGAAGTTTATTAACCCTTTAGGTGCGTCACAGGAATTTTTTTGAATATTTAAAAAAAAATGAACATCTAACTTTTTTTCATAAAAAAAATACTTCAGGTTCAATTTTTTTTATTTTACCAAGGGTAACAGGAGAAATTGGACTGCAAAAGTTATTGTGCAATTTGTCCTGAGTACGCAGATACCTGATATGTGGGGGGAAACCACTGTTTCGGTGCATGGCAGATCTCAGAATGGAAGGAGCGCCGTTTGACTTTTTCAATGCAAAATTGGCTGGAATTCAGATTGGACGCCATGTCACGTTTGGAGAGTCCCTGATGTACCTAAACAGTGGAAACCCCCTACAAGTGACCCCATTTTGGAAACTAGACCCCCAAAGGAACTTATCTAGATATGTGGTGAGAACTTTGAACCCACAAGGGCTTTACAGAAGTTTATAACGTACAGCGGTACAATTAAAAAATCATATTTTTTCCACAAAAATGATCTTTTCACCCCAATTTTTATTTTCCCAAGGGTAACAGGACCCTAAAAGTTATTGTGCAATTTGTCCTGAGTACGCTGATACCCCACATGTGGGGGTAAACCACTATTTGGGCGCATGGCAGAGCTCGGAAGGGAAGCAGGGCCATTTGACGTTTTTGGCTGGAATTGAGATCGGACACCATGTCGCGTTTGGAAAACCCCTGATGTACCAAAACAGTGGAAACCCCCCATAAATGACACCATTTTGGAAACTAGACCCCCTAAGGAACTTATCTAGATGTGTGGTGAGAACTTTGAACCCCCATGGGCTTCACAGAAGTTTATAACATAAAGCAATACAATTAAAAAATCATATTTTTTCCACAAAAATGATCTTTTCACCCTCAATTCTTATTTTTCCAAGGGTAACAGGACTGTAAAAGTTATTGTGCAATTTGTTCTGAGTACGCTGATACCCCACATGTGGGGGTAAACCACTATTTGGGCGCATGGCAGAGCTCGGAAGGGAAGCAGCGCCATTTGACGTTTTTGGCTGGAATTGAGATCGGACACCATGTCGCGTTTGGAAAACTCCTGATGTACCAAAACAGTGGAAACCCCCCCACAAATGACACCATTTTGGAAACTAGACCCCCTAAGGAACTTATCTAGATGTGTGGTGAGCACTTTGACCCCCCCAGTGCTTCACAGAAGTTTATAATGCCCGGGCGTGAAAATAAATAATTCGTATTTTTTCCACAAACATGATCTTTTAGTCACCATTTTTTTATTTTCCCAAGGGTAACAGGAGAAATTGGACCCCAAAAGTTGTTGTCCAATTTGTCCTGAGTATGCTGATACCCCATATGTGGGAGAAAACTACTGTATGGGCACACGTCGGGGCTCGGAAGGGAAGTAGTGACGTTTTGGAATGCAGACTTTGATGGAATGGTCTGCGGGTGTCATGTTGCCTTTGGAGAGCCCCTAATGTACCTAAACAGTGGAAACCCCCCACAAATGACCCCATTTTGAAAACTAGACCCACTAAGGAACTTATCTAGATGTGAGGTGAGCACTTTGAACCCCCAAGGGCTTCACTGAAGTTTATAATGCCAGGGCATGAAAATAAAAAAATCGTATTTTTTCCAGAAACATGATCAATTAGTCCCCAATTTTTTCATTTTCCCAAGGGTAACAGGAGAAAGTGGAACCCCAAAAGTTGTTGTCCAATTTGGCATGAGTACGCTGACACCCCATATGTGGGAGAAAACTACTGTATGGACACACGTCGGGGCTCGGAAGGGAAGCAGTGACGTCTTGGAATGCAGACTTTGATGGAATGGTCTGCGGGTGTCATGTGCGTTTGGAGAGCCCCTCATGTACCTAAACTATTGAAACTCCCCACAAGTGACCCCATTTTGGACACTAGACCCCCCACGGAACTTATCTAGATGTGTGGTGAGCACTTTGAACCCCCAAGTGCTTCACAGAAGTTTATAACACTCGGACGTGAAAATAAAAAAATCATTTTTTTCCACAAAAATGATATTTTTGCCCCCAATTTTTTATTTTCCTAAGGGTAACAGGAGAAATTGGACCCCAAAAATTGTTTTGCAATTTGTCCTGAGTAGGCTGATACCCTACATGTGGGGGTAAAACACTGTTTGGGCACATGGCAGAGCTTGGAAGGGAAGGAGCACCATTTGACTTTTTCAACTCAGAATTGGCTGGAATTGAGATCAGACGCCATGTTGCATTTGGAGAGCCCCTGATGTGCCCAAACAGTGGAAACCCCCAATTATAACTCCAACCCTAACCCCAACACACCCCTAACCCTAATCTAAGCCCTAACCCTAGCCCTAACCCTAGCCCTAACCCTAGCCCTAACCCTAGCCCTAACCCTAACCCTAGCCCTAACCCTAGCCCTAACCCTAGCCTTAACCCTAAGGCTGTGTGCACACGCTGCGGATTTTGCTGCGGTTCCGCAGCGGTTTTGGCTGCTGCGGACCCGCAGCAGAAGGTGTACAATACCATGATTCCCTATGGGAATCAAAAACCGCAGTGCAGACGGTGCGGAATTTTCCGCGCGGATTATCTGCGGTTTTCAATCCGCAGAAAGAATTGACATGTCAATTCTTTCTGCGGATTCTCCTGCGGTTTGCCATCTCCTCTATTGAGGAGATGAAAAACAGCAGGACAAAACCGCAGAGCAATCCGCAGGTAAAACCGCAGGTCTTTTGACCTGCGGTTTCACCTGCGGATTTTACAAAATCTGCGCGGATGAATCCGCACCTAATCCGCAGCGTGTGCACACAGCCTTACCCTAACGGGAAAATGGAGATAAATACTTTTTTTTAAATTTTATTATTTTTCCCTACCTAAGGGGGTGATATCGGGGGGTTTGATTTACTATTTATGGCGGTTTTTATATTTGGCAGCTGTCATACGCTAAAAGACGCTTTTTATTGTAAAATAGTTTTTGCATCACCACATTTTGAGAGCTATAATTTTTCCGTATTTTGACCCACTGAGTCATGTGAGGTCTTATTTTTTGCGGGACGAGTTGACGTTTTTATTGGTACCATTTTCGGGCACGTGACATTTTTTGATCGCTTTTTATTCCTATTTTTGGGACGCAGAATGAACAAAAACCAGCGTTTCATGAATTTCTTTTGGGGGGGTGCGTTTACACCGTTCCGCGTGCGGTAAAATTGATAAAGCGGTTTTATTCTTTGGGTCAGTACGGTTACAGCGATACCTCATTTAGGTCGTTTTTTTATGTTTTTGTCGGTTTTATGCAATGAAAACTATTTTATATAAAAAATAATTATTTTTGCATCACTTTATTCTGTGAGCTATAACTTTTTTATTTTTTCGCTGATGATGCTGTGTGGCAGCTCGTTTTTTGCGGGACAAGATGACGTTTTCAGCGGTACCATGGATATTTATATGCGTCTTTTTGATTGTGCGTTATTACACTTTTTGTTTGGCGGTATGATAATAAATCATTATTTTTTGCTTCGTTTTTTATTTTTATTTTTTAAGGGGTTCGCTAAAGGGGTTAACTAATGGGACAGTTTTATAGGGCGGGTCATTACGGACGCGGTGATACCTAATATGTGTACTTTTATAGTTTTTTTTTATTATTTCCAAAAAATGGATTTATTGGGGGAATATTTTTTTTTTTTTCTAATTTATTTGGCGATTTTTTTTTAAATTATTTTAACACTTTTTTTTTTTTTTTTTTTTTTTTACTTTATTAAATAGTCCCAGGTGGGACATCACTGTCCTGTGACAGATCGCTGATCTGTCACATCACAGAACACTGTGACAGATCAGCAATCTGACACAGGCACTGCAAAAGGCTTCCTCATGCCTACGCTTTGCAGGCACTGAGGAAGCCAGCTTCCTCAGGCCCCCGAAGGCCCCCGTCGCCATCTTGGATTCGGGGGCCTGGAGGAAAGGAGCCCCCCGCAGCAGCGCTGCACATTGCGCTGCCGTGGGGGGCTCAGGGAAGCACGGAGGGAGCCCCCTCCCTGCCGATGCTTCCCTTTAACCCCCGGTACACCGCGATCATGTTTGATCGTGGTGTGCAAGGGGTTAACGTGTCGGGGGTGGTCCGTGACCACCCCTGACACATTGTGCCGGGTGTCAGCTGTGATAATCAGCTGACACCCGGCCGCGATCAGCGGCGCTCACCACGTGGGCGCCGCTGATCGCGGTAGACGTACTATCCCGTCCACGGTCATACGGGCCCGGGTACCGTGGACGGGATAGTACGTCGGATGTCAGGAAGGGGTTAAACTATCTTGTTTAGGCTGGTTTCACACTAGCGTTTTTCAGCGCTGTGCTTTGTGTGTGTCCATGTACATGCGTCCTGTGCCCCTATCTTTAACATGGGGGCGCATGGTCTAGCGTATGCATGCGTTCGTATGCGTTTTCGTGCGCATGCGTTTTTGTAGTGTGCGCCCTAGGCACGCCGAATGGTTCGTCCGACCTGTCGCAAAAAAACGCATGCGCACGCTTGCGCACGGAATGCGCAAAAAAAAAATCACATTACAGTCTATGGGAGCGCAGGCGTGCGCATGGACATGCGCATGCCTGCATTTAAAATTGCATGTGCTTTAAGAGTTAACATGGGTAGAAACTGGTTAAAATGCATGTGCCTAAATAAAGCAAATGCATACAAAATGCATGATGCGTTTTTTGTATGCGATTCTATTGCGCACGAAGCACAGCGCTAAAAAACGCTAGTGTGAAACTAGCCTTAGAAACAACGCCTAGCCTCTCTGCTCTGTAATAGTGACAAAATGGAGCTAAAACAAGATGTCCTCTCTTTAAATAAAGAGGGACATGTGATTTCAACAGGCAATGGCACAAGCCATTACATCTGGACATTGTGGATATTTCTTGCACCTTGATTGGCTAGCCGCAATATGCATACATAAAGTTTGAAAAAAAATTACAATCAAATTTATCATCAAACATGTGCCCCAGCTCATCATACACCACCACTATTCTAGCTAAAGTGCTAAAAATACTTTAGTGGCAGTGCAAATATTTTCCAGCACTCTTACCGAATGCTACCGATTTTTCACGATTTTAAGAAAATTTGCTCGTGTTTCCGATCATGAATCCAAATGTGCCGTATTTGTGCCAAATTTATGTTTTACGTCAGTTTTCCGAACATATCTGCTCATCTCTATTTAGAATTCAGTGCTTATTGCTGTTGCACCACTTCATGTCTGTGTGGGAAGCCTCAAGGTAGCCTCCGAATCTTCCACCTTCTCCACATCCTCTGCTGAGCTACTAAGCTGTATACCTCTGAGTTCACACCAAGTGGGATCTTCATCATCATTCTCTCATCATCACAGAGAGTCACCCTCCTCCTTTTTCTGCCATGACACCACAGTACAGTCCATGTGCATCTCTGGTATCTGAGTCTCATCAGGATCACCTCCACCCTTGGTGGTTAATGTCTGGTGATGAGGGTCTGGATTGTGTTCAGACCCTATTTTTCTGGCCCTGGATTCAACAAGAAAAAATTTTTGAGCATCGGTGCAGATGCTTTCCTTCTCTGGATTCTGTGATTATTCGGAGCAGACCTCTGATGTCCATGGAATAGAATGTGTGAACAGCTCTTCATAATGGCCCATCTGAGGTGTCCCACAGTCAGTCAGGCATTTGGAAATTTTTGACGTAGGGGGATTATTATTATTAATTTATATAGCCCCATTGATTCCATGACGCTGTACATAAGAAGGGTTGCATATTCCCCCATCTCACAGATCTTCCTTACCTGACCTTTCTATAACAATTGACGACATCACGCTTTCCCCCGTTCCGGAGGTCCGCTGCCTCGGAGTAACCCTTGACTCTGCCCTGTCCTTCAAACCGCATATCCAAGCTCTCTCCACCTCCTGTCGCCTCCAGCTCAAAAATATTTCCAGAATCCATCCCTTCCTCAACCCTCAGTCTACTAAACTACTTGTGCATGCCCTCATCATCTCCCGCCTCAACTACTGCAACATCTTTTTCTGTGGCCTCCCTGCTAACACCCTTGCACCTCTCCAGTCCATCCTCAACTCTGCCGCCTGACTAATTCATCTCTCTTCTCGCTACTCCTCCGCTTCTCCCCTCTGCAAATCTCTTCACTGGCTCCCATTCCCTCAGCGTATCCAATTAAAATTACTAATACTGACCTACAAGGCCAACTCCAACTTGTCTCCTCCATACATCTATGATCCAATCTCCCGATACCTTCCTTCACGTAATCTCCGGTCCTCCCAACTCCTTCTCTCCTCCACACTTATTCGCTCCTCACCCAACCGCCTCCAAGACTTCTCCTAAATAGCCCCCATCTTCTGGAATTCCCTGCCCCAACAAGACCGGCTATCATCCACACTCGGATCCTTCAGACGGAACCTGAAGACCCACCTCTTCAGGAAAGCCTACAGCCTGCAATGATCCCAGCTGCCTCCTCACTAGAGTTGAGCGATACCAGCCGATACTTGAAAATATCGGATCGGAATGGATCGGCCGATCTTAAAAAAAAGTATCGGTATCGCCGATTCCGATACCGGCAACCAATGCAAGTCAATGGGGCCAAAATATCGGAATTAAAAAAAACCCTTTCTTTCCTTGTAGGTTAATTCTACATGAAGAAAAACAACTAAGAATAATGTAGAATGTATTGTGGGAGGTGAGGAGACATTAAAGCCATAGAGGTTTAGCCCAATCAAATGGAATAGCAGGAATTAAACTTTTTTTTTAAAGACGTTAGGAGTTACAAATATATTGACTATGTTAGCCTCATTTATATTTTGCCAGACATGTATGTCTTCTTCTTCTTTCTTCTTCTTTCTTCTTCTTCTTCCTTTTTTTACCTTCTTCTTCTTCTTCTTATTCCTTTTTTTACATTCTTCTTCTTCTTCTTCCTTTTTTTACATTCTTCTTCCTTTTTTTACATTCTTCTTCTTAGTCCTTTTTTTACATTCTTCTTCTTCTTCCTTTTTTTAAATTCTTCTACTTCCTTTTTTTACATTCTTCTTCTTCCTTTTCTTACTTTCTTCATATTCTTCTTATTCAACAATTATTATTCTACATATTCAACTTCTTCATCTTCTTCCTATTCTTCTTCATCATATTCTTATTTGTGTCAGGCATTCCTGTAGTTGTTATCTAGAAAAGT
Source organism: Dendrobates tinctorius (assembly GCF_039654945.1). Lineage (NCBI taxonomy): Eukaryota > Metazoa > Chordata > Amphibia > Anura > Dendrobatidae > Dendrobates > Dendrobates tinctorius. The sequence continues at coordinate 14,736,742 of NW_027361752.1, read as the reverse complement.
TAGAAGTTTACACCTTCCGTTCTGCCTGTCACAAAAGATTTACAACAGGATTTGTCCGCGTTCAGTTTGGCCTGCAGCAGCAGGCCTTTTCCAGGGGCACCACGAGGAGGAACGGACTCACCCCCATACACTGCTTAGTCTTCTTCTGCTTATAAATAAGATAATATCATTTGCTCAGAGTATTAGTCTTATGCTTAATGTTCTTCTGCTTTGTTTTTTTATGCTTCTTTGTCTTCTCTCTCTTGTTGTTCTGCATCTTGGTGGTTGTCTTCCTGTTCTTTGTCCTCTTGAACCAGCTGACGGTACTGGCACCCGGAGGGGCAGCAGAAGGAACAAGAGCCAATGGCACTACCGAGGACCAGCTGACGGTGCTGGAACCCGGTTACTAAGCAGGAGGTACCTGTGCTACAAAGCACTACCAAGGACCAGCAGACGTTGCTGGAACTCGGATACCGAGATGGAGGCACCTAGGCCAAAGGCTCTGCCGAGAACCAGCTGACGGTGCTGGAACCCGGATGGGTAGCATAAGCTGCAAGAGCAAATGGAAATAGCGAGGACCAGCTGACAGTGCTGGCACCCGGAGGGGCAGCAGAAGGAATAAGAGCCAATGGCACAACCGAGGACCAGCTGATGGTGCTGGAACCCGGTTACTAAGCAGGAGGTAACTGTGCTACAAAGCACTACCAAGGACCAGCAGACGTTGCCGGAACGCGGATACTGAGATGGAGGCACCTAGGCCAAAGGCTCTGCCGAGAACCAGCTGATGGTGCTGGAACCCGGATGGGTAGCATAAGCTGCAAGAGCAAATGGAAATAGCGAGGACCAGCTGACAGTGCTGGCACCCGGAGTGGCAGCAGAAGGAATAAGAGCCAATGGCACAACCGAGGACCAGCTGACGGTGCTGGAACCCGGTTACTAAGCAGGAGGTACCTGTGCTACAAAGCACTACCAAGGACCAGCAGACGTTGCCGGAACTCGGATACCGAGATGGAGGCACCTAGGCCAAAGGCTCTGCCGAGAACCAGCTGACGGTGCTGGAACCCGGAGGGGCAGCTGAAGTTACCCCTGAAAAGCAAAGTTGGCATGCCGCAAGCTGGCCGCAGTTACCGAATCACACAGTCCTACAGGGGGTGCTTGTCCTACTGGCACTACGGAACAAGCCTTTCTTACCAGAACCCGCAGTCCACATAGGAAGCACCTAAACTGCTGGCACCCTAGCCTCGGCTAACTCAACCGCAACACGACATGGCAACTTGGGGTGGCAAACTGACATTGACACTTCCCGGAAACAGCAGGCAGGGCTGGAACCAAGCTGGGCAGGAGGGAGTACCCGTGCCAAAGTCAGTTATGAGCAGCAACTGGCGATGTTGGAGCCCAGGGACAAGCACTTAGCAGGCTGAGGCCTGATGTGCTGTCAATTGGGAGGCAGCAGGACAGATTGCCATCAAAACAGCAGGGGAACAGCTGACGTTACTGAACCCCACAAACACAGGAGCTAGTGTTTTACTCTGTGAAGACGGCACTTCCGAGCAACAACTGGCTGTGTTGAAGCCCAGGGACAAGCACGGAGCAGGCTGAGGCTGCATTGAAGAAATTTTAAGATCGGTTGTAGACTTCTACTAATTTTAACCGTGCTCCACTTAGGCCTGTGGCTTCACTGATTTTCGTATTTCCCCTGTCCTCCAACCCCGCCAGTTACAGCTCCGAAGTGGCGTCTGCACAATCCACACTTGTTCCTGTGTAACAGGTGTTCAGTCCGGTCAGTTAATCCCCTGATGTGTGTCCGGCAATGTCGCCTGCTCTGTCCACATTCCCATAACTAGTTATGGGAATGTGGACAGAGCAGGCGGCATTGCCGGACACACATCAGGGGATTAACTGACCGGACTGAACACCTGGAACACAGGAACAAGTGTGGATTGTGCAGACGCCACTTCGGAGCTGTAACTGGCAGGGTTGGAGGACAGGGGAAATACGAGAGACAGTGGAGCCACAGGCCTAATTGGAGCATGGTTAAACATCAGTAGTAGTAGTAGTAGTAGTAGTAGTAGTAGGAATGTGTAGGCAGCAGGAGACTTTGCCATCCACACAGCAGCGGATCAGCTAGCGTTGCTGAACCCCACTGAGACACGGGAGCAAGTGTCTCTTTCCGTGTGGACGGCACTTCCGAGCTACAACTGGCTGTGTTGAAGCCCAGGAAATAGGAGGGTGTAGGCAGAGGCCTACTGTCTTTGGAATGCAGAGACAGCAGGAGAGACTGCCATCCACACAGCAGGGGATCAGCTAGCGTTACTGAACCCCACTGAGACACGGGAGCAAGTGTCTCTTTCCGTGTGGACGGCACTTCCAAGCTACAACTGGCTGTGTTGAAGCCCAGGAAATAGGAGGGTGTAGGCAGAGGCCTACTGTCTTTGGAATGCAGAGACAGCAGGAGAGACTGCCATCCACACAGCAGGGGATCAGCTAGCGTTACTGAACCCCACTGAGACACGGGAGCAAGTGTCTCTTTCCGTGTGGACGGCACTTCCGAGCTACAACTGGCTGTGTTGAAGCCCAGGAAATAGGAGGGTGTAGGCAGAGGCCTACTGTCTTTGGAATGCAGAGACAGCAGGAGAGACTGCCATCCACACAGCAGGGGATCAGCTAGCGTTACTGAACCCCACTGAGACACGGGAGCAAGTGTCTCTTTCCGTGTGGACGGCACTTCCAAGCTACAACTGGCTGTGTTGAAGCCCAGGAAATAGGAGGGTGTAGGCAGAGGCCTACTGTCTTTGGAATGCAGAGACAGCAGGAGAGACTGCCATCCACACAGCAGGGGATCAGCTAGCGTTACTGAACCCCACTGAGACACGGGAGCAAGTGTCTCTTTCCGTGTGGACGGCACTTCCAAGCTACAACTGGCTGTGTTGAAGCCCAGGAAATAGGAGGGTGTAGGCAGAGGCCTACTGTCTTTGGAATGCAGAGACAGCAGGAGAGACTGCCATCCACACAGCAGGGGATCAGCTAGCGTTACTGAACCCCACTGAGACACGGGAGCAAGTGTCTCTTTCCGTGTGGACGGCACTTCCGAGCTACAACTGGCTGTGTTGAAGCCCAGGAAATAGGAGGGTGTAGGCAGAGGCCTACTGTCTTTGGAATGCAGAGACAGCAGGAGAGACTGCCATCCACACAGCAGGGGATCAGCTAGCGTTACTGAACCCCACTGAGACACGGGAGCAAGTGTCTCTTTCCGTGTGGACGGCACTTCCGAGCTACAACTGGCTGTGTTGAAGCCCAGGAAATAGGAGGGTGTAGGCAGAGGCCTACTGTCTTTGGAATGCAGAGACAGCAGGAGAGACTGCCATCCACACAGCAGGGGATCAGCTAGCGTTACTGAACCCCACTGAGACACGGGAGCAAGTGTCTCTTTCCGTGTGGACGGCACTTCCAAGCTACAACTGGCTGTGTTGAAGCCCAGGAAATAGGAGGGTGTAGGCAGAGGCCTACTGTCTTTGGAATGCAGAGACAGCAGGAGAGACTGCCATCCACACAGCAGGGGATCAGCTAGCGTTACTGAACCCCACTGAGACACGGGAGCAAGTGTCTCTTTCCGTGTGGACGGCACTTCCGAGCTACAACTGGCTGTGTTGAAGCCCAGGAAATAGGAGGGTGTAGGCAGAGGCCTACTGTCTTTGGAATGCAGAGACAGCAGGAGAGACTGCCATCCACACAGCAGGGGATCAGCTAGCGTTACTGAACCCCACTGAGACACGGGAGCAAGTGTCTCTTTCCGTGTGGACGGCACTTCCGAGTTACAACTGGCTGTGTTGAAGCCCAGGAAATAGGAGGGTGTAGGCAGAGGCCTACTGTCTTTGGAATGCAGAGACAGCAGGAGAGACTGCCATCCACACAGCAGGGGATCAGCTAGCGTTACTGAACCCCACTGAGACACGGGAGCAAGTGTCTCTTTCTGTGTGGACGGCACTTCCGAGCTACAACTGGCTGTGTTGAAGCCCAGGAAATAGGAGGGTGTAGGCAGAGGCCTACTGTCTTTGGAATGCAGAGACAGCAGGAGAGACTGCCATCCACACAGCAGGGGATCAGCTAGCGTTACTGAACCCCACTGAGACACGGGAGCAAGTGTCTCTTTCCGTGTGGATGGCACTTCCGAGTTACAACTGGCTGTGTTGAAGCCCAGGAAATAGGAGGGTGTAGGCAGAGGCCTACTGTCTTTGGAATGCAGAGACAGCAGGAGAGACTGCCATCCACACAGCAGGGGATCAGCTAGCGTTACTGAACCCCACTGAGACACGGGAGCAAGTGTCTCTTTCCGTGTGGATGGCACTTCCGAGCTACAACTGGCTGTGTTGAAGCCCAGGAAATAGGAGGGTGTAGGCAGAGGCCTACTGTCTTTGGAATGCAGAGACAGCAGGAGAGACTGCCATCCACACAGCAGGGGATCAGCTGACGTTACTGAACCCCACTGAGACACGGGAGCAAGTGTCTCTTTCTGTGTGGACGGCACTTCCGAGCTACAACTGGCTGTGTTGAAGCCCAGGAAATAGGAGGGTGTAGGCAGAGGCCTACTGTCTTTGGAATGCGGAGACAGCAGGAGAGACTGCCATCCACACAGCAGGGGAACAGCTGACGTTACTGAACCCCACTGAGACACGGGAGCAAGTGTCTCTTTCCGTGTGGATGGCACTTCCGAGCTACAACTGGCTGTGTTGAAGCCCAGGAAATAGGAGGGTGTAGGCAGAGGCCTACTGTCTTTGGAATGCAGAGACAGCAGGAGAGACTGCCATCCACACAGCAGGGGATCAGCTGGCGTTACTGAACCCCACTGAGACACGGGAGCAAGTGTCTCTTTCCGTGTGGACGGCACTTCCGAGCTACAACTGGCTGTGTTGAAGCCCAGGAAATAGGAGGGTGTAGGCAGAGGCCTACTGTCTTTGGAATGCAGAGACAGCAGGAGAGACTGCCATCCACACAGCAGGGGATCAGCTGGCGTTACTGAACCCCACTGAGACACGGGAGCAAGTGTCTCTTTCCGTGTGGACGGCACTTCCGAGCTACAACTGGCTGTGTTGAAGCCCAGGAAATAGGAGGGTGTAGGCAGAGGCCTACTGTCTTTGGAATGCGGAGACAGCAGGAGAGACTGCCATCCACACAGCAGGGGAACAGCTGACGTTACTGAACCCCACTGAGACACGGGAGCAAGTGTCTCTTTCCGTGTGGACGGCACTTCCGAGCTACAACTGGCTGTGTTGAAGCCCAGGGACAAGCACGGAGCAGGCTGAGGCTGCATTGAAGAAATTTTAAGATCGGTTGTAGACTTCTACTAATTTTAACCGTGCTCCACTTAGGCCTGTGGCTTCACTGATTTTCGTATTTCCCCTGTCCTCCAACCCCGCCAGTTACAGCTCCGAAGTGGCGTCTGCACAATCCACACTTGTTCCTGTGTTCCAGGTGTTCAGTCCGGTCAGTTAATCCCCTGATGTGTGTCCGGCAATGTCGCCTGCTCTGTCCACATTCCCATAGCTAGTTATGGGAATGTGGACAGAGCAGGTGACATTGCCGGACACACATCAGGGGATTAACTGACCGGACTGAACACCTGGAACACAGGAACAAGTGTGGATTGTGCAGACGCCACTTCGGAGCTGTAACTGGCGGGGTTGGAGGACAGGGGAAATACAAAAATCAGTGAAGCCACAGGCCTAAGTGGAGCACGGTTAAAAATCAGTAGTAGTAGGACTGTGTAGGCAGCAGGAGACTTGCCATCTCCACAGCAGGGGAACAGCTGGCAGTGCTGAACCCCACTAACACTTGAACGAATGTGTTTGGCTCTGTAGAGACGACACTTCTGAACACCAACTGACGCTGTTGGAGCCCAGGATCAGGCGAGGAGCAGGCTGGGGCCTACTGAATTTTGGCAGGTGTAGGCAGCAGGAGACTTGCCATCTCCACAGCAGGGGAACAGCTGGCAGTGCTGAACCCCACTAACACTTGAACGAATGTGTTTGGCTCTGTGGAGACGACACTTCTGAACACCAACTGACGCTGTTGGAGCCCAGGATCAGGCGTGGAGCAGGCTGGGGCCTACTGGATTTTGGCAGGTGTAGGCAGCAGGAGACTTGCCATCTCCACAGCAGGGGAACAGCTGGCAGTGCTGAACCCCACTAACACTTGAACGAATGTGTTTGGCTCTGTGGAGACGACACTTCTGAACACCAACTGACGCTGTTGGAGCCCAGGATCAGGCGTGGAGCAGGCTGGGGCCTACTGGATTTTGGCAGGTGTAGGCAGCAGGAGACTTGCCATCTCCACAGCAGGGGAACAGCTGGCAGTGCTGAACCCCACTAACACTTGAACTAATGTGTTTGGCTCTGTGGAGACGACACTTCTGAACACCAACTGACGCTGTTGGAGCCCAGGATCAGGCGAGGAGCAGGCTGGGGCCTACTGAATTTTGGCAGGTGTAGGCAGCAGGAGACTTGCCATCTCCACAGCAGGGGAACAGCTGGCAGTGCTGAACCCCACTAACACTTGAACGAATGTGTTTGGCTCTGTGGAGACGACACTTCTGAACACCAACTGACGCTGTTGGAGCCCAGGATCAGGCGAGGAGCAGGCTGGGGCCTACTGGATTTTGGCAGGTGTAGGCAGCAGGAGACTTGCCATCTCCACAGCAGGGGAACAGCTGGCAGTGCTGAACCCCACTAACACTTGAACGAATGTGTTTGGCTCTGTGGAGACGACACTTCTGAACACCAACTGACGCTGTTGGAGCCCAGGATTAGGCGAGGAGCAGGCTGGGGCCTGTTGCTTTTGGCAGGTGAAGGCAGCAGGAGACTTGCCATCTCCACAGCTAGGGAACAGCTGGCAGTGCTGAACCCCACTAACACTTGAACGAATGTGTTTGGCTCTGTGGAGACGACACTTCTGAACACCAACTGACGCTGTTGGAGCCCAGGATCAGGCGTGGAGCAGGCTGGAGCCTACTGGATTTTGGCAGGTGAAGGCAGCAGGAGACTTGCCATCTCCACAGCAGGGGAACAGCTGGCAGTGCTGAAACCCACTAACACTTGAACAAATGTGTTTGGCTCTGTGGAGACGACACTTCTGAACACCAACTGACGCGGTTGGAGCCCAGGATTACGCATGCCGCATGCAGAGGCCAATGGGCAGCGGTTTTTATGGAGGTTGTTGACTACTACTGATTCTAACCATGCTCCACTTAGGCCTCTGGCTCCACTGTCTCTACTATTTACCCTGGCCTCCAACCCCGCCAGCTACATCTCTGAAGTGGCGTCAGCACAATCTACACTTGTTCCTGTGTTACTGGTGCTCAGTCCCGTCAGTTGATCCCCTGATGTTTGTCCGGCAAGTTCGCCAGCTCTGTCCTCATTCCCACTACTGGTTATGGGAATGTGGACAGAGCAGGAGACCTTGCCGAACACACATCAGGGGATAAACTGATGGGACTGAGCCACAGGAACACAGGAACAAGTGTAGATTGTGCTGACGCCACTTCAGAGATGTAGATGGCGGGGTTGGAGGCCAGGGGAAATAGTAGAGACAGTGGAGCCAGAGACCTAAGTTGGGCACGGTTAAAAATCAGTAGTGGTTTGAATGTTGATGGAGCTGGTGACTTTGCCGTCCACACAGCAGGGGATCAGCTGGCGTTACTGAACCCCACTAACACAGGAGCTAGTGTGTTTCTCTGTGCAGACGACACATCTAAGCGACAACTGGCTGTGTTGAAGCACAGGGATTATAGTTCAGGTGGTAGAAACATGAACACACCAGCAGACCTGGATACAGTTGCCAACCACTAATTTAGTCTGTAAGAGGAATGGCAAAGTCTTTGGAGATCCAGGCCTTGTTCATTTTCAGAAAAGTCAGCCGGTCAACATTATCGGAAGATAGTCGCGTGCGACGGTCTGTTAGTACACCACCTGCGGCACTAAAGACACGTTCCAATAATACACTGGCAGCAGGGCAAGCCAGCACCTCGAATGCATACTGGCTAAGCTCTGGCCATGTATCCAGCTTAGAGACCCAAAACTTGAAGGGGGAAGAGCCATCTGGGAGTACAGCGACAGGGCAAGACATGTAGTCTGACACCATCTGACGGAAGCGTTGCCTCCTGCTGACTCGAGGCATCGCTGATGGTGTAGACAATTGTGGTGGACACACAAAACTTTGCCACATTTGGTCCATAGTGGTCTTGCCTTGTGCTGCGGCGCTGCCTCTGCTCCCTCTTTGTGCAGAGTTTCCTCCACTGCCTCGACGCACAGAGCTGCTTTGTAAAGCACTAGCAACAATGCTGTCGGGTGGAATGGAAAACATTATGGACTGCACCAGAGACTCTTCGTACTCCCGCAGTTTACGCTCCCGGTTCAACGTTGGTATGAGCCTTTGTACGCTGTCCCGGTAGCGAGGATCTAGGAGGGTGTACACCCAATAATCAGCCGAGACGAGAATGTGGGCGATGCGGCGGTCGTTTCTCAGGCACTGCAGCATGAAATCAACCATGTGCTGGAGACTCCCAACTGCCAAAGAACCACTGTCCCCTGTTTGAGGTGTGACCTCGGCCTGCTCTGCATCACCCCACCCTCGCTGTACATACTGAGTAGAGGTTTGTGTACCTCCCTCCTCTGGAGAGATGTCTTCCTCCTCCATCGACTCCTCCTCATCCTCCTCACAAAGTGTCCCCTGCCTAGGCCTTTGTGAGGAAACACGTAGCGCAGACTGTCCAGAAGCAGATGGCATTTGGGACTCCTCATCCTCCACCTCTTCCGAAACCTCATCCCTTAGTGCATGCAGTGTTTGTTGAAGCAGGCAAATAAGGGGGACAGTCATGCTGACTAGTGCATCATCTGCACTCGCCATCTGCGTGGATTCATCGAAGGCACGCAAAACGAGGCAGATGTCCTTCATAGAGGCCCACTCAATGGTGCTGAAGTGTGAACGGTGCACAGTGCGACTTGTTTGCGCCTGATGCAGCTGGTACTCCATGACTGCTGCCTGCTGCTCACACAACCGCTCCAACATACAGTATGTAACGTTGAATTCCACCGGGTGGGTAGGTCACATATGATGCGATGTTCCGGAAGGCCAAATCGTCGCTGCAGAGCAGCGAGGCGCGATCTTGCCGTGCTGGAACGCCGCAAGTGAGCGCACTCTATGCGGACCTTGTGCAACAGTGCATCAAGATCCGGATAGTCCCTCAGAAAGCTCTGCACGACCAAGTTAAGCACATGTGCCAGACATGGGATGTGTGTGAGGTTGCCTAGGCCAAGAGCTGCCACCAGATTTTGGCCATTGTCACACACTACCAAGCCTGGCTGGAGATTCGCTGGCCCAAACCACACATCGCTCTCCTGCTTGATAGCATTCCAGAGCTCCAGCGCTGTGTGGCTTCGATTCCCCAAAGAAATTAATTTGAGTACAGCCTGTTGACGTTTGGCCACGGCTGTGCTCATATCGGTCGTAACAGGCTCCTGCTCTGCTGTTTCTGAGGAACTTGAGTAGGAGGAGGAGTCTATGTGTACAGACTGGAGTCCTGCAATCCGTGGCATTGGAAGAACACGTACAGCGCCACTCTCCAGATCTGTACCCGGCTCCACAACATTGACCCAGTGGGCAGTGAGGGAAAGGTATCGTCCCTGTCCATGGTTACTGGTCCACGCATCAGTGGTCAGGTGGACCTTGCTACTAACGGCGTTTAGTAGCGCATGTTTTATTTTGACACATGTTTCTGCAGGGCAGGGACGGCTCGCCTGCTGAAATAAAAGCGGCTGGGCACGTTGTATTGGGGGACTGCCAATGCCATTAAGTCCCGGAAGGTGTCAGTGTCCACCAGCCTGAATGACAGCATTTCAACTGCCAGAAGTTTGGCAATGCCAGCATTCAGAGACTGTGCTCGGGGATGGTTTGCCGAGTAAGGGCGCCTTTTATCCCATGCCTGTGCTACCGATGGCTGTGATGGATGGGAACGTGCTGCTATGGGTGGAATCTGACAGGATCTCCGGACAACAGTGGCAGAGGTTCTTCCTTGGCGATCCTGTGAGGAAGCCGAACCAGCAGTGTGTGAGCTGGAGGAAGAGGCCCCAACACGAACTGAAGAGGTGGTAGGTGGTGCTGTACGTTGGCCTACGTCTTCAGGGTGTCTCTGCAACTCCAACTTGTGCTTGGTGCGCACATGTTTCCACATATTTTTGGTATTGAGGTTGCTGACATTTCTCCCTCTTTTGACTTTCTGATGACACAGCTTGCATTTGACAAAGCAAATGTCATCTGCAACTGTGTCAAAAAAGGACCACGCACTGCAAGTCTTGGGAGCGCCCGTTTTGCCTTTGGAATGAGGAATGCTCCTAACGGGTGCCAAAGTGGAGGGTACAGGCAACCAAGTCTTCCCCCTCCCTCTGCCTCCTGTTTTGGCCGGTAGGGGAATCTCTTCCTCCGAGCTGCTCCCACCACCTTCCTGTTCCTCATGCCATGATGGGTCAAGGACCTCATCATCTTCCCTCCCCTCTTCAAACAGCTGCTTCTCCAGGGTTGTCTCGCCAGCACCGTACGCAACAGAAAGTGGCAACTGAGTCTCGTCATCATCTGATGCGTACTGAGGTGTGCTGACCATAGGCACTGGCCCACTCGCCTCTTCAGATTCAGAGGGACAAAGAAGTTGCGCATCACTGCATACTCCCTCTTCTTCACATTCAGGAATGCTGCTTGGCTGGCCCCCTCTTTCCAAGCCAACAGATTCTGAGAACAGAAGTAGAGACTGTGATGGCTCCTGTCCATGTCTCTCTGACTGCCTGGTCACTTTGGCAGGTGGTGAAGAGACAGATGGTTGCTCTTCGGTGCTCTGGTCCTGAGAGGATGCGGAAGTAATTGAAGTCGATGCGTTAGCTGCCATCCATCCGACAACGGCTTCAATTTGTTCCTCCCGCAGCAGTGGGGTATGTTGAGGTCCTACAAAGCTGCGCATAAAGGACTGTTGCCTGCTAAAACTGGGGGATGCTGATCCACTGGTGCCCGCAGCAGGCCCAGAATCCCCACGTCCTCTACCTGCAGAATCCCCATGTCCTCTCCCTGCAGAATCCCCACGTCCTCTCCCTGCTGAAACTCCACGCCCACGCCCACGCGCCTTACTCCCTGCCTTCTTCATCTTGCCAGACTGCTTAAGATAGGCAGAAAAGTACAAAGGGGGGGCCTTAGTGTGCTTATTCCTGAACAGCTGGTTACAGGTACAAGAAACACTAATTTTATGAAGTGTGTGTGTGTGGACTACACTTTAATAGGAGCTGATGTGGCCTACACAAGTTCCAAATGTAGTGTTTGGTGAACTTTTTTTGTGGTTTCTTTGTTGGAAACAAACTCAAAGTATGTGAACAAAGAATTGAAACCGATAGTATCACCAACTTTTTGGAGCTATTACAATGCAGGCAGGTAACCTACAATGCAAAAGATGAGGCTCCAAAAAAATTGGGTAATACTAATCTGGCTGCGCCGGCAGGGCACAAGCCAGAAAAAAAGGCTCCTCTATCTACTCCTATATAGTGTTTGCAACCAACCAATGTTGATGGATACGGATGGATGCACACTAATAGGAGAAGAAAAAATGAGCAGCGCTCAAAGACAAATATGTGTGAGGCAGTGACGCACGTTGAGCGTCCTACAACCAGACGTAGCTGCAGGACACTCTACTCAGCGTGATCTGCACTCACACACAGTCAGAGACCTCTCAGACAGCCGTGAACAGTGCAGCTAAGTGGGCACTGGCACTGACAGGCTGCAGAAAGGCTCCGCTGTGTACTCCTATATAGTGTTTGCAACCACCGTAGATGGAGACGGATGGATGCACACTAATAGAAGAAAAAATGAGCTGCACTCAAATACAAATATGTGTGAGGCACTGACGCACGCTGAGCGTCCTACAACCAGACGTAGCTGCAGGACACACTACTCAGCGTGAGCTGCACTCACACACAGTCAGAGACCTCTCAGACAGCCGTGAACAGTGCAGCAAAGTGGACACTAGCACTGAAAGGCTGCAGAAAGGCTCCGCTGTCTACTACTAGTGTTTGCAACCAACGTATATGGATACGGATGGAAGCACACTAGATTGAAATTATGTAAAAAATGCAGCTCAAAAATTAAAAGATGTATGAGGCAGCAGTGATCACACTGGGTGGCCTACAGCCTGACGTGGCTGCAGGACCCACTCCACAGCGTGAGCTGCACTCACACAGCCCTTGCAGACAGCTGTGAACACTGCTGCTAGGGCAAAGAAGGCTACAGTGGTGGTTTATGTAGCCTGGGTAAAGCAATAGAAGTTTGGTGGAATCGCTATTTCTAACTGTCCCTCACAGTCTTCTACAGCAGCCTGTCCCTAACTAAATTCACAGCAGAGTGAACCAGAAATGGCGGCTGCGGTGGCTTTTATAGTGCATCATGACATCATTTCGGCAGCCAATCACAGCCATGCCAATAGTTAACATGCCTACATGCCTAACAGGATGTGCCCACACTTCGGAGGATTCCCATTGGCTTAATCAAAGCAAGCAGGCTCATAGCATGATGGGAACTTCCGATTCCGGTATCCGATATGACGAAAGTATCGGAAGTCAGTATCGGAATTCCGATACCGCTAATATCGGCCGATACCCGATACTTGCAGTATCGGAATGCTCAACACTACTCCTCACCACTACAGGAGCTACCGCCTCATAATCACTGGAGCTGTTGCAACCCCCCAACCTACTGTCTCCTTCCCCACCATCCTGTAGCATGTAAGCCCCAAAAGGCAGGGTCATCTCCCCTCTATATCAGTCTGTGATTGGTAGTTTGTTTACTGTAAGTGATATCTGTAATTTGTATGTAACCCCTTCTCATGTACAGCACCATGGCACCAATGGTGCTTTATAAATTAATAATAAGTAATAATTACATACAAGTTACAGAAATCACTTACAGTAAACAAACTAACAGTGACAGACTGATACAGAGGGGGAGGACCCTGCACTTGTGGGCTTACATTCTACAAGATGGTGGGGAAGGAGACAGTAGATTGGTGGGTTGCAGTAGCTCCGGTGTTGGTGAGACGGTAGTTCCGGTAGTGGTGATTAGGCAGCAGGGTCATTGCAGGCTGTAAGCTTTCTTGAAGAGGTGGGTTTTCAGGTTCCATGTGAAGGATCCGAATGTAGTTGATAGTCAGGCATGTTGGGGCATAGAACTCCAGAGGATGGGGGATATTCGAGAGAAGTCTTGGAGGCGATTAGGTGAGGAACGAATAAGTGTGGAGGAGAGAAGGAGGTTGTCATGATCCATTTTCAGATCTGTAGCAGAGTCTGGACTCTCTTATATGAACCTTTCTCCTTTCTGGCCTCGGGGGTTAATATGGAGTTTTGCCCCCAGTGGCCACTAGTGTTACTACAACTGTAGTTGCTCGGCTGCTGAGTTTTTGCCCCCAGTGACCGCTAGTGTTACTACAACTGTAGTTGGTCGGCTGCTGGATTTTTGCCCCCGGTGGGCGCTGGTGTTACTACACGTTTAATTAGTCAGCAGGTGGTGACCTCCCCCCTCCTTCCTATAAAAGGTCATCAGCTGCTGCTGCTCCCTGTTGGGAATACTGGTCATTTGCTAACCAACCTTGATGAAAACTGGACCTACCTGGTGGATAGGGGGTTCAGCTTATCTGGAGCAGTGGAGTTGCTGCTGGATGCTGAGCGGGTGCCTTTCTCTGCTGCTTGGAGCATTGGCAGCAGATAAAGCTAAGTTTGGGTTTTTAGTTGCTTTAACCCGGTGGTGTCTGTTTTATTTTCCCTTGTGTGGTATTGGGTGCAGATCACTTTATTCCCTGTCTCACCTCCTGGGGAGGGGGTTGTGAGTTTAGCTCAGGGCTAAACAGGAGATAGGGACAGGTTGGTTGACTTGGGCCTCACTACCATCAAGTGTACCCCCAAGTTAAGGAAAATCAGGGCACCTCCTTAGCCTGAGGGGCAGTTCAGGGGCCCAGGTTCCATGTCTCCTGTTTCTTCCCTACTGCACCATGACAGAGGTCTTGAGAGGACCGGAGATTATGTGAGGGAAGATATCGGGAGATATGTTCTGAGATATATGGAGCAGACAGGCTGTGGATGGCTTAGTAGGTCATTATTAGTAGTTTGAACTGGATATGTTGCGGGAATGGGAGCCAGTGAAGAGATTTGCAGAGGGGAGAAGTGGAGGAGTAGCGAGGAAAGAGATGAATTAGTTGGGCAGCAAAGTTAAGGATGGACTGGAGAGGTGTGAGAGTATTAGCAGGGAGGCCACAGATGAGGATGTTGCAGTAGGCGAGGTGGGAGATGATGAGGGCATGCACAAGCATGTTAGTAGATTGAAAGTTGAAGAAAGGATGGATTCTGGAAATATTTGTGAACTGGAGGCAACAGGAGGTGGAAAGAGCTTAGATGTGCGATTTGAAGGACAGGGTAGAGTCAAGAGTTAGTCAGAGGCAGCGGACTTCTGGTATGCGGAAAGCGTGATGTCATTTATTTTGATAGATAGATCTGGTAAGGAAATTGACGTTGGAAGAAAACCAATTCGAAAAATGATTTCACTGCACTCAAAAAAGCAACACTTGCTTTCAAATCTGCCCTCACCTCTGCTAAACAGGCCTACTTTGCAACCCTTGGACCTTCCCTAATCTACAATCCCAAGCAATTATTCAAAAGGTTTAACTCCCTCCTCTTCCCACCACTGCCCCCTCCAACCTCTCTCATCTCTGCTGAGGACTTTGCCGCACACTTCAAAAATAAGATCTACCAAACAAGGCAAGTCTTTATTGTTAAACCACCACAAGTCCTTTGTATACCAGACCAATGCCCCTTCCCATAACCTCCCTCTACAACATCACTGAAGGGGAGCTTAATTGTCTCCACTCCAAATCACACCTGACCACTTGTGCACTAGACCCCATTCCATCTCGCCTCTTCCCCAACCTCACCACCACACTTATTCCATCCCTAACCCATCTCATCAACCTATCACTAACTTCTGGTACCTTCCCTTCTGCTTTGAAATATGCCACAATCAAACCTATCCTTAAAAAGCCAACCCTTGATCCAACCGCTATGTCCAGCTATCACCCAATATCGCTGCTCCCATTTGCTTCCAAACTCCTGGAGCAGCACTTCCATGCTGAACTTTCCTCCCAGCTCTCATCTATCTTGCCCTTTGACAAGCTACTATCTTGCTTCCATCCCCATCATTCCACTGAGACTGGTCTGACCAAAATTACTAATGACCTACTTACAGCCATACAGCCAAAGCTGATGGACAATACTCTATACTCCTCCTTTTATACCTGTCCTCTGCTTTCGACACAGTTGACCACTGACTCCTACTATAGATCCTGTCTTCCTTTGGCATAAAAGACCTTGCCCTATTCTGGATCTCCTCATACCTTTCCAACCACACATTCAGCACCTCCCACTCCCACAATACCTCCTCATCCCACCCTTTCTCTGTTGGAGTCCCCCAAGACACTGTTCTAGGACTCCTACTCTTCTTAATCTATACACTGGGGATACAAGTGTGATTGGGATGCACTTCTAAGGATTGTACTGTGTGTGATGTTAATGTGGAGGAAGAGGATGTGAGGCCACTTGATGCAGCGCTTGTCATCCACTGTAGCACATGTTCTTTCTGAGCCTCATCTACAAGGCATACTGCTGTGCAGCTGCCAAAGAAAGGGAGTCTAGTAGGTCGGCCATTAACAGATGTCAGTGGTCTCTGGATAGGATGAGACGGTGTTTGTTCAGTTGAGCTTTCATTCACATTAACACTTAACCCATGTACACATCGAACACCAAGCCTATTCCCATGACCTCGCTTTTATCCAATCATGTTGTAAGTAGCATTCCCCTCTTGTAACCTGCTGTTTAACAACCTAAAGGCCCTGTTACACATAACGATGTCCCAGCAATCCCACCAGCGATCCGACATGATGGGATCGCTGGGACATCGTTAGGCTGATCGCTGGTGAGCTGTCATAAGACAGCCCCTCTAGCGATCAGGACCAGCGACGCTGGACGCTGATTTCTATCGTAAACATTGGGTATCTAAGAGCCGCACGACTCCTGGATACACGCTGTTTACCTTGGAAACCAGCGCGTATGCTGGTTTCCAAGGTAAACAGCGGGTATCCAGGAGCCGCAGCTCCTGGATACCAGATGTTTACATTAGAAACCAGCGTCCAGCGTGGCTGATCGCTGGTCTCTCGCTGTCACAAGCAGAGATGAGTGCTGGCCAGCGGGAGACTAGCAATTGAAAAACGGCCCAGGCCGATCGAGCACGATCAGCGATACTGTCTTGCTAAATTTTCTCCCAAATTAGGTTATTTACCTTAACTTACGTAGCGCTCACTGGCATCCCAACCAGGCAAAGATTATTGACAATCTTTTATTTCAGCAAGCAATCATTTTGTTTTACATAGCACATGAATAGTCTCAAGATTTTAAAAAAATGACAGTTATGACATGAAAGATTTCAGCATCAATAATAATTACCGAGTTATTGTAGCATCACCCTTCGCATCGGGGGACCTCGATCAGCGGGAAGGGGTTTTTCTCGGTCAGCATCACAGACTAAGTGCGTCCACTTGAATCATCTGGAAAGTCCCTACCTGCTGAGGAGGTCAGTACTTTTTATAATATTAATTGGAATGATCACGCACTGACATGCGCAGTAACTTGTTTCTTTTTCACATTCCTCCTTTATCTCAGTTGGTTTGGTTCTCACATTCCTCCCTTCCAACTCCCACAACAAAGCCTGAGCAGGTGGTTGCTTTTCACATTCCTGAGTGTGTGCTCTCCTCATGGTAGGAAAAGTTCAGATTCCGGTCACAATCCATAGTATCCAAATGGATGTTTCAATGTACTGCAATCACTACCTTATTGACTGGATGCCTATCTATACCAGTCTCTCACTCATGCATATCCCATTTGTATCACAATCGGTTCTTGATTGCAGTCTTTTAAACACCATCTTTATAGGACACCATGAGCACTTGTGGTTTCTTGCAACACATTTTATAACATATATGCTACTTGAAATGAGGTGGCCCCACGGGGGCCTATCCATACATATCCTTCCACTGTTACATTAGCTATGTTACAGCTCTGTCCTTCTGGCCAAATAAAGTCATCTTGTTTTCGTTCTTTTGCGCTTTCCTTCCACAACCACCTTATCTGACTGGTGTTTTGACTTTGGATTTGAGTACCCGGTGTTCATCCTTCAACTTTCACCAAACACTCGCTTCCAAGGCTTCCAATAATTCCACATATTTCCAGAAATATCTGTTAGGGAAAAAAAAAAAACAAAGCATGATTTTATTCACGCAAATAACATTTTTCCTGGGGAACATATTCCCATTTCTCCACTCCTGGTCTCATGATTAGCAAAGTATGATCCTTGCCCACAGCAATAACTTCAGCCGCCGATGGCGGTCCTTGAGGACTCTGTACCCAAATTCTAGCTCCTACATTGGTCACATCTGATGACCCAAATGCTTTATCCCCCCGTAAGGAGAGTTCTAGTGGAGCTTGTTCTTCGATGGCTTGATCTAAACTAATAGGTATTACCAACATTTGAGCCATCTTTTGTCCTTTGGAAATAACTAGCGGCTCTTGTCCTAAATTGGACATAATAACTTTAATTTCTCCTTGATAATCAGCATCAGTTACTCCTCCCACCACTATGGCCCCTCTTAAAGCAAAACTAGACCGAGTTGCCAACTGACCATAATGTCCTTTAGGCATTTGACATCCCAATCCCGTCGGTATAGGAACAGTCTTACCTGGCGGCACAATAGTCACCTCTATTGCGCTGAGATCCAATCCCGCAGACAGGGGAGTTGCTCTTTCAGGAATTTTAGCCTCTTGATTCATCTTCCACCAAGTGATTGTATGTACAATATGAGTTTCGTGTATGGTAAGATTGGGTGTCAGCATTCTCATCAATGGTGTCATGGAATCAGTTATAGGCCTATTGTTGATAATTTGTAAAGCCTCACTCAAATTGTCTCTCCACTGGCCATATTCTCCTTCCTTATTGTGTATCTTTTTCAGAGTGGACTTCAAGAGTCCATTCATCCTTTCCACCAACCCTGCAGCTTGGGGATAGTAGGGCATATGATATACCCATTGGACATTATGGTCATTGGCATAATCCTTTATCTGTTGACCAGTGGAGTGTGACCCATTGTCAGTCTGTATCTGCAGTGGAACACCATAGTATTGTGTGATAATCTCTAATGTACGTAATGTGCTCCATTGTGTGGCTGCTTTGCAAGGGAATCCTATCATAAGTCCTGAGTAGGTATCTACTGCTGTGCAGACATATTTACATCCCCTACTCTCAGTGAGTGGACAAATGAAATCCATCTGCCAAATTTGAGCTGGTAATTGTCCTCGAGCTATGTGTCCCATTACTGTGTGTGGAACTTCCCTTTTTTTGTGAACACTGTGCAATGACTTGTTTTATTATGTCCATAGTTAGTGGAACACCTCTTTCTTAGGCCCACCTGTAAGTGGCTCTTTCTCCTAGGTGTCCACTCTTGTTGTGCGCCCAAACGGCTGTACCTTGCAGCCATTTTTCTTTTTCTTGATCAACTTCAGAAGTCTGTCTAATGGCGGCGGCTTTATCTGCTTCAGAATTGAACAAACGATCAAGTGAGTCAGCAGACATATGTGCATCAACATGAAAAACAGTAGTAAGTGTGATTTGAACCATTTCTTCTATAAATTCCCACACCTCTTTTCCCCACACTTCCTTACCATGTATTAACCAACCATATTTCTTCCATCCCATCATCCAAGTTGCAAGACCATTAGCCACAGACCACGAGTCTGTGAAAAGGTGACACTCCTTCCCTTGTTCAAAACTCAATGCCAGAAAGATAGCATATAATTCTGCATATTGACTACTTTTACCGTGACCTTCCATAATCAAATGTTTTTCCAGTTTCGTGTTATAAGCCACACTTTTCCAGTGTCGCTTTCCATTGACATATCGAGCTGACCCATCAGTGAACCAAGCATGTTGCTGTTGTTGTTCTGTTAAATCTTCATAAGATTTTCCCCATTTTACAGGGGACTCTTCCAGGACAGATGGTTTCCCAGGGGATTTGATTTCTTCCCCTATTTCAGCTATTTTCTCATGGAGGGAGGCGATCCCGCCTTCTCCTTTCTTTGCTCTTTCAGAAATGTACCATTTCCATTTTACGATACTTTGTTCCTGTGCATGTCCTACCCTATTGGTTTTAGGGTTAGACAATACCCATTGCATTATAGGTATTGCTGGTCTTAATAAGACTTCATGTCCTAAAGTTAGCTGTTCTGTTTCTACCAATGCCCAATAACAAGCTAGCAATTGTTGTTCAAATGGAGTATACTTTTCTCCAGCATCAGGGAGTTTTCGATTCCAAAATCCTAAGGGGACTCTTTTTCCCCCTTGTTGTTGCCATAATGACCAATTTGCATACATATTTTATACTGATACATGCAATTCTACACTCCCCGCTGTCATTGGCCATAACTCTACAGCTTGCTGTATGGCCTCTTTTACCATTTCAAAGGCGGTTGGTTGTTCTTCCCCCCAATGAAATTCATATTTCTTCCTCGTAACTTTATACAAAGGGGACAGCATCTGTCCTAAATGAGGTATATGCTGTCTCCAAAATCCAAATAGCCCAATATAAGATTGAGTCTCTTGCTTAGACTTGGGAGTAGGGAAATTAATAATCTTCTGTTTTACTTTTGGTAAAATTTCCCTATGTCCTTTATTCCATTGTATTCCAAGAAATTTTACAACTTGAGCCGGTCCTTGGACTTTTGCTTCATTTATTTCCCATCCTTTGCTCCTCATATGCACCAAAAGTTTTTCCAATTGTGATTTCACTGCCTGCTCCTCATTTCCTTGTATCATTATATCATCAATATAGTGTGAAATTTGCATATCTGAGGGCAAGGAGAACTGATCTAGATGTTCTGCCACCGTCCGGTGACAAATAGTAGGGCTATGAAGCCATCCTTGAGGCAATCTGGTCATGGTATACTGTCGACCTAACCAGGTAAAAGCAAATTGATCCTGCGCCTTTTCCTCTATTGGAATTGTAAAGAAGGCATTAGCCAAACCAATCACTGCATACCAAGTTCCATTATGACTCTGTATATTTTCTATTATAGTGATAGTATCTGGCACTGCAGCTCTTAATGGAGGGGTACATTTGTTCAATTCCCTGTAATCCACTGTCATACGCCAGGAGCCATCACTCTTTTTAACTGGCCAGACTGGATTATTCCATGCAGTAGTAGTGGTACCCATGACTCCTGCGTCCACCAGATTTTTAATTGTTTCAGTAATCTCTTTGTGTCCCCCTGGTATTCGATACTGTTTCATTGCCACCATTTTAGTAGCAGGAGGGATATGTACAGGGGGCATTTTTACTTTTCCTACCATTACAGGTCTCATTTGTATTTCTGCCCTTTTTACTCCAAAGGAGAATTTTCCAGCCGATAAATTTAAAGTCATTCCTTTTAAAACATCAATTCCCAATATATATTCTGGAATGGGTACTACTAAAACACGGTAATTTCTTATCGGTAAGTTTCCTATTTTCAAAGCAACTTGTGTTTGTACTCCGGTGATTACCTGTCCTCCTAGTCCGGCAATTTTAATTTTTGGACCTTTGAATTTTGTGGGAATACTTTTTCTTTATTAATTTTTCCTCTTCTCTTGCGATATTTATTTTGAGCAACTATGATAGCAGCTATCTCTGCTACACTCTGGTAATGTTCCAACTTATCTTTGAGCAGATGGGTATTGCAATCCAGCACCACTTTCTGCCCTCCTAGCTCTGCAACTTTTTGTTCCAATTGAGAGCACTTCCTCTGCATTTGTTGATTCCGCTCATGCATCGCGCGATATGCACTGAGCAGAATCCAAGTTCGTCGCCCAAGCGACACAACATCACCCGCCTTGGCGGGGACACCCCTGAGTACATTAACAACATCCTGGGTTGACTGCATCACCTGCCTTTGCAGGGAAAACCTCGAGTAACTAAACAACATCGAGGGGTTATCTGCATCACCTGCCTTTGCAGGGATCCCCATGAGTAAACCAACAACATCATGGGTTAACTGCATCACCTGCCTTTGCAGGGAAAACAAATCCACATACGCCGTCCTAAAGACTCTACATCACCCCTGAGTACTTTAACAACATCAGTGGGTTCACTACCTTTAAGCTTACTAGACCACTGTTCCGCCAGTCCAGAACTGCTCAACTCATGTGCCAATACATTATACGGTGCCTCAGTCCAACCGGGCACATCCACAACATCCTCCTGCTTTTCCTTTCGTTTCTTAAACATATTGAAAAAAAAAAGATCCTGCCGACTACGTCAATTTATGTCTTGCTAAATTTTCTCCCAAATTAGGTTATTTACCTTAACTTACGCAGCGCTCACTGGCATCCCAACCAGGCAAAGATTATTGACAATCTTTTATTTCAGCAAGCAATCATTTTGTTTTACATAGCACATGAATAGTCTCAAGATTTTAAAAAAATGACAGTTATGACATGAAAGATTTCAGCATCAATAATAATTACCGAGTTATTGTAGCATCACCCTTCGCATCGGGGGACCTCGATCAGCGGGAAGGGGTTTTCCTCGGTCAGCATCACAGACTAAGTGCGTCCACTTGAATCGTCTGGAAAGTCCCTACCCGCTGAGGAGGTCAGTACTTTTTATAATATTAATTGGAATGATCACGCACTGACATGCGCAGTAACTTGTTTCTTTTTCACATTCCTCCTTTATCTCAGTTGGTTTGGTTCTCACATTCCTCCCTTCCAACTCCCACAACAATGCCTGAGCAGGTGGTTGTTTTTCACATTCCTGAGTGTGTGCTCTCCTCATGGTAGGAAAAGTTCAGATTCCGGTCACAATCCATAGTATCCAAATGGATGTTTCAATGTACTGCAATCACTACCTTATTGACTGGATGCCTATCTATACCAGTCTTTCACTCATGCATATCCCATTTGTATCACAGATACCCGGCGGGAGGGCCGGTCACTGATCCCCGTCACACACAGCGATCTCGCTGGCGAGATCACTGTGGCGTCACAAAATCAGCGATCTCACTAGCTGTGTGTGACGGGGCCTTTAGGCCCGCAGCTGTTAGTCACATGTCACTAAATGAGCTATCACTATTTATTTTCTTAGATAGCATGCCTGAACAACACTGTTATGCCTATTAAATGATTTTTGGAAATCTGGTCTTCTGATTAGCCACTAAAACACAGCTTTAGCACAAACGATTTGGAGTAGCTATTTGGGCATCGTAGCTGCACCACAATATTAGGCCTAATGATTTTTGTGTTTAACTCTGGCCTTCTGATTTGCCATTGAAACAGTTTTATCACAAATGATTTGGAGTAGCAAATGGGTTTCTTGAGACTGCCACACAGTTTTTGAACAATCTGCTTTGATGCTGGAAGATCGACATTTCACACATGACAGAATCCTATCTAACTGTCAAGTTCACTTCCAGCACCAGCACTAGCACAGGAGCAACCTCTCTACACTGTGACACACAGCAAATGGTGCCAGCAAATCAAGATGTCCACTTTTATATAGCAAAGAACATGTGACTTCAGCAGGCAATCACAGAAGACCTTGTGTCATGACGTTGTGGATGGTTGCTGCGCCCTGATTGGTTGCTGGAATCAACACACACAAAATTAAGGGGAAGAAAAAAAATGGTGCCTCACTCCTGTAATTTTTTCACAAGCTCCTCTAACCTCTCCACACCCCCTCCTCTCATCAAACCCGCCCCCGTCCCACCCACTCATCATACAGAACCACTATCCTAGTCAAAGTAATAACAAAAGGATTAGTGAAAACGTGACGATATACCAAACTGTGACTAAATTTTGCCGACTTTGAGTAAAAATGCTTGTGAAAGCGAACACGAATAAGAATGTGCTATGTATGGGCTGAATTTGAGATTGGCAAATATTTTCCAAACACGTTCGCTCATCTCTACTAAACATACATTAAGTCTTTCTACTTGCTATGATGTCTAAACATTTCTGTGTAATTGAAGTCAATTTCTGCTTTCATAATAAAAGAACAGAGCATGCAGAAGCTGAAAATGATTTTTTTTATTTAAAAAAAAATCAATATTTCACCTAACTGCTGATATGACCCAAAATAAATTTTAAAAAATAAATATGTATACTGCTCAAAAACATAAAGGGAACACTATTCCATTTGCAACAGGCTGTGTTCCCTTTATTTTTTTCAGCAGTTATATATTTTTCCACAAATTGCATATTCTACAGATGTGGAAAGAGATGGATCATCTTCAGGAAGAATGAGTCAATATTTGTATCCAGATATTTTATGACCCTTTCCTTCACAACAGTAACCCTTCAGTTGGCATTCTTGTCACTGAATTTGAGTTATTCCAATAATGACTGGAGATCTAATCAACAAAAGTATCCAATGATGTTTGAAATTCTACAATTCCTTGTAGACTACAACAGTTCTGTGTATAAAAATATGAATAAAGTTGTCTGGGCTTAAATATAAACATAGAGCCTGTAGAAAACATTCCGGTATGTGGAACATTAAAATAAACTTTACAGTTGATTCAATTCAACAGATGAGTCTATGTTTTTTTCTATTTCAATCATTTTTAATTATGCAAATTGTCTCTTCAGAGAGGAAGAGGACTAGAACTCTAGTGCCACCTATTGGAGGTAGCAATCCTAAAAGTCAATGTTGACCCTTTAGCGAGCCTAGTTACATGACTTAGGATAAAAGCCAAGCCAGAATCTCCATTTGCAGACACTGTGTTTCGGGGTACTGCCCCTCATCAGTGCAAAGTGGGAGATCTGGTTTGGCTGTGAGAGAGGCGTCTGACCAATATCCAAGAAGTATCATTTAAAGTTAAAAGGCTCATTAAAGGGTCAACATTGACTTTTAGGATTGCTACCTCCAATAGGTGGCACTAGAGTTCTAGTCCTCTTCCTCTCTGAAGAGACAATTTGCATAATTAGCATATTTCCCAGAGGAGCATTGCGGCTTTAAGTCTCTTCACCTCGACATGCCTAGCATGTCATTCTCCGCAAGGAGAAATAATTTTTAATAAACAGTAGATAAAGTAAACTGGAATATGAAATTTGAGAATTTAATTAAAAGTGGCAAAAGGTACTTAATTTGGGGTATACACTACTACATGCATAAATATGTATATGAATGCACATATACACCAAGAGAAGTTTTATGATTAATTACAGAAATACAGCTCACTAGCGACCATTTAGCGATGCACCAGCGATCCTGACCGGGTCGTATCGTGGTCGGGATCGCTGGTGCATCGCTAAATGTAAAGGGGCCTTTAGTTACTATGCCCAGGCAACGCCGGGCTCTTCAGCTAGTAAATTATATAGCTTTGTTAGCTGTATAATTTATTTCAAATGTATTAATTGTAATTTATTTTATTTTTTTGCTTATTATTATGAGTATTATGATGCGTTTTGAAAATATATTAAGGAATACTAATATATTATGCATGCCCTATATGTTACTAACATATAAATAAAGATCAATACTAGCATTACCATCCTTGTATGAGCAAATAACTAAAAATAACTGCTTATCTATTGGTGTAGAAGAGGCAACACAAGAAAACAGCGCAAGGGAAATTAGAGACAATATTACTTCCCAGGAGAAAATGGACATAATGTTGTACAGCCCAGGCTATCTAATAACTCATAAAGCAGAAAGGAGTTACATTCCATCTCAATATGCCAAAATATCTCAGAAGTTAATGCAATATATGAAAGCCTAGCTTGGAAATAATGCTAATTTGTACTCTGCAATATATAATCAATACCAAGTAGCGACAAACCAATTGATGTATTTCTAAGACAAAATTCCAATCCTTTATCTTTAAATAACCAAAGTCTGGATTTATTTGACTTTAGCATTTGAAATTGTCTGTAATGAGGTAAATGATTTACATTTCAGAACTTGATCTTTTCACTGTGATAGATGTGTCTTTATGTAATAAAGAATGCCGTATGAATAATGTATGATATAAGTTGGAATGACTAACACTACATAACTATTACATAGAACACATAATTCCAATAATACAACTTCAAAACTTTGCAAGTTTCCTCTACGCACAACATATTATCTCAACTTCAAAAATTCAGACAGAGCTATTGAAATATATGTAAAAAAAGGCTAAAAAATGTATTAGGTAGGAGACATGTCGAGCATGAATAATCCTGATGGATCTGCTGTTATGAACTTTTACAAATTGGAATTTCTGTGACTTTAGTTTCAATGGGCTAATTCTAGTGAAATATGAAGTAGTCAGATTTTTGTCAAAATCTTCCATTTACATCAAATATAAATTTAATTTGCTAGAATTGCTTTATTTTATTGAATTAGTCTCAGTTTGACTGCTGTGTTTGATAAAAAAAGAAAAATTCTGGTGAAGACTAAATGTATATAATGTATTCTTTTTGTATGTTGTTTATTTTTTAATAAGTGGGCCCTTGAAATTATCAATGTGATTTGTTATCACATTTTCTTATACTTTCCAGTTGTATTGAAAAATGTTATAATTAGTCATCCAGATATGCCATTTGATAAGCAGATTGTTGTGGTGGGCTATAGTATACCAGTGGCATGGTGCTCATTTCCTCTTTGTGAGGGCCATCAGATAACTCATAAAGTGTAGAGAATAAAGGTATGCAAAGCTGAAACACAGTCACTAATAGCAATGAGCGCAAGTGCTCGTTACTCGAGTTTGCCTATCATAGATAATACTCTATCATAGAATCGTAGAGTTGGAAGGGACCTCCTGGGCCATCTGGTCCAACCCCCTGCTCAAAGCAGGATTCGCTAAATCATCCCAGTCAGATGTCTGTCCAGCCTCTGTTTGAAGACTTCCATTGAAGGAGACTCACCACTTCTCGTGGCAGCCTGTTCCACTCATTGATCACTCTAACTGTCAAAAAGTTTTTTCTAATATCTAATCTGTGTCTCTTCCCATTCAGTTTCATCCCATTGCTTCTAGTCTTTCCTTGTGCAAATGAGAATAAAGTTGATCCTTCTACAATGTGACAGCCCTTTAGATATTTGTAGACAGCTATTAAGTCTCCTCTCAGTCTTCTCTTTTGCAAACTAAACATTCCCAAATCCTGCAACCTTTCCTCATAAGACAGGGTTTGCAGACCGGTCACCATTCTGGTCGCTCTTTTCTGAACTTGCTCCAGTTTGTTGATGTCTTTTTTAAAATGTGGTGCCCAAAACTGGACACAATATTCCAGATGAGGTCTGACCAAAGAGGAGTAGAGGGAAATAATGACTTCACGTGATCTAGACTGTATGCTTCTGTTAATACATCCTAGAATTGCATTTGCCTTTTTTGCTGCTGCATCACACTGTTGACTCATATTCAGTCTGTGATCTATTAGTATACCCAAGTCTTTTTCACATGTGCTGTCACTTAGCCCTATTCCTCCCATTCTATATATGCTTTTTCCATTTTTATTGCCCAGATGTAGTACTTTGCATTTCTCCCTGTTAAAAACCATTCTGTTAGTTGCTGCCCACTTCTCCAGTTTATTTAAATCTTTTTGAATCCTCTCTCTCTCTTCTCTAGTATTAGCTATCCCTCCTAGCTTTGTGTCATCAGCAAATTTAATCAGTTTACCCTCAATTCCTTCATCTAAATCGTTGATAAAGATGTTGAACAATACAGGGCCCAGGACAGAGCCCTGTGGTACCCCACTTGAGACATTCTTCCAACTGGATGTGCAGCCATTTACGACCACTCTTTGGGTCCGATCACTAAGCCAGTTATGAATCCACCTAACAGTTGCCTTGTCCATTCCATACTTAGTCATTTTTTCAATAAGGATTGTATGAGAGACTTTGTCAAATGCTTTGCTGAAGTCAAGATATACTATATCTACAGCATTTCCTTGATCCACCCAATCAGTGATACCGTCATAGAAGGAAATTAAGTTAGTCTGACATGACTTATTAGTTAGAAACCCATGCTGACTCTGTTTAATCACTTCATTCTTATCCAGGTATTGACATACATGTTGTTTAATAATTTGTTCAAAGATCTTTCCTGGTATAGAAGTCAGACTCACCGGCCTATAGTTGCCTGGGTCCACCTTCTTCCCCTTTTTGAAGATAGGAACAACATTTGCTCTTCTCCAGTCTTCTGGCACTTCTCCTGTTCTCCAAGAATTTTCAAAGATTATGGAGAGGGGTTCAAAAATTTCTTCTGCTATCTCCTTCAGTACTCTGGGGTGTAATTCATCTGGACCTGGAGACTTGAATTCATTTAGGTTAGCTAAGTGTTTCCTCACTATCTTTCTGTTTATAGATATCCTGGATTCTTCTATTCCCTTAATAGGACAGTGAATAACAGTTGATGTTGCATTTCCTTTCTGAGAGAAAACAGATGCAAAATAGGAATTTAAAAGTTCAGCCTTCTCAACATCCTGTCTTACCATTTCATCATTTTCATCCTGTAAAAATCCTATAGCATCTTTGACTTTTCTTTTACTTTTGACATATCCCCAAAATCCTTTATTATTGCTTTTGACATCTCTTGCAAGCCTCAGTTCATTTTCAGCTTTAACTAATCTGATTTGTGCCCTGCAGGTTCTGCAGACAGCATTATATTCTTCTTTAGATATGCCTCCCTCTTTCCATTTTATAAACATTTTTTTCTTCCTTTTTAGCATGTGCTTAAGTTCTGTGTTCATCCATCCTGGTTTCCTTAAATGCTTCCTATTCTTCCCTCTTTTCGGAATTGTTAACAACTGTGCTTTGAGAATTTCATTTTTCAAGATTTCCCATCCTTCCTGGACATTTTTGTCTTTAAGGATATCCAGCCATTGGATCCCTCCGATTCTCTTTCTGAATCCCTTAAAATCTGCCTTTCTGAAATCTAACCTTGACGTCTGAGTCTTCACAGGTCTTCCACCTCTAGTTATCCAAAATTCTAAAATAGCATGGTCGCTACCTCCTAGGGTCCCAGCCACTTTTACCTCCTCAACCATTTCCTCCCTGTTTATAAGGATTAGATCCAAGGTAGCAGTTCCCCTTGTTTTCTCCCCTACCTTTTGGAAGATAAAGTTGTCAGCAAGAGAGGATAAGAATTTCCTTGACCTGTTAGTTTTGCCTGAGAGAGATTCCCAACAAATGTCTGGATAGTTGAAATCTCCCATGACAACTATGTCATATTTTTTGGAGAACTTGGCCATCTGATGCATAAAGAGTTCATCTATATATTCGGCTTGCACAGGCGGCCTGTAGTAAATACCTACAATGGTGTCCTTTCCATTGTTCTGTCCTTGTATTCTTACCCAAACAGGTTCCACAGAACTCCCAGTCTCTGAAGCTTCAATCTCTGTGCAGATATACGCGTTTCGAACATACAATGCGACACCCCCTCCTCGTTTATCAAGTCTGTTTCTTGCAAATAAGTTGTATCCTTCTAGTCTTGTATTCCAATCATGTGTATTGTCCCACCAAGTTTCAGTGATTCCAATTACATCATATTTCTTTTCCTGTGTTAGTAGTTCCAATTCTCCTTGTTTGTTGCCCATGCTTTGTGCATTAGTATAGAAACATTTTAGTTTGTGATTGGTTTCTCTTTCTCCAATATTTTTATTAATTAGATTCTTTCGTCTTTGTTCTTCCTTTCCACTTCTAATAGCAGAGTTCTCAATAGCATTTGTCAGGTGTATGGCTTTTTCTGGTCTTTTGCTTCCCTTCCCATGTTGTTCTAGTTTAAAGCTCTCCTTACAAGTGTAGCAAGGCCACTTCCAAATACATGCTTTCCAGTCTTCGTAAGGTGCACCCCATCTCTAGCAAGTAGTCCATCGTATAAGTAGTTCACTCCGTGATCCAGAAATCCAAATCGTTGCTGACGGCACCATCGACGTAGCCAGTTGTTCACCTGCAGAATCTTATTCCACCTCCTTGTTCCATGGCCATCCACTGGGAGGATGGAAGAGAAGACCACCTGCGCTCCCAGTTCTTTCACTTTCTTGCCTAAGTCTTCAAAGTCTCTGCAGATGGTTTCCAGGTCGTTTCTTGCGGTGTCATTTGTCCCCACATGTAGTAGCAGGAATGGGTAGTCATCTGTAGGTCTGAAGAGTCCTGATATCCTGTCAGACACATCTTTAATTTTTGCACCTGGAAGACAGCACATTTCTCTTGAAGTTATATCCGGTCTGCAGATAGCAGCCTCTGTTCCTCTCAGCAGGGAATCCCCCATGACCACCACTCTCCGTTTCTTCTTCACAACATTTTTCTTTCTCCATCCAGGAGGACTCTGAGGGCGTACAAGGTTGCTGTTTGTTGGCAAAGTCTTATCCTGATGTATTTCTTCATCGTTTTCCTGCGTGAGAGCCTGGTACTGGTTTCTGAGCAGTATGGGTGCTGACTGCCTCCTGATCCTCCTGCTTCTCTGGGTCACATGTCTCCATTCCTCAGTTTCTTCAGGTGCACTTCGAATTTCTTCTCTTTCTGTAACATGAAGAGATAATTCTGCTCTGTCCAAGAACTCTTCACCTTCCTTAATGATCTTCAACGTAGCTAACCTCTCTTCGAGATTTTGCAACTTTTCCTCCAACAGGGACACAAGCTTGCATTTGTGGCATGTGAAGTTTGGCTTTTCCACTGGTAAATCTGTGAACATGTAGCAAGAAATGCAGCTCACCAAATGGCTCCTGGCCTCTTCCATCTTGCCTAGGTTTCTTCGGTATGCACCGAGTATCGCCGATGCTCAAAGTGAGATGTTCACATCCCACTGGCCGCATGTTACTGTTAGACAGCCACAAAACATGTGGGGATTGCCTGACAAACAAGGGCTATCCCTGCATGTTTTATGGCATGGGACGCGAACATCTCTTTCGAGCACATGCTCTATTCGGGGCATACCCGAGCACCCTCAGCAAACTTCAGTAACGAGCACTTGCACTCATCACTAGTCACTAAATCTGCAGGGCAGTGTTACACAAAATTGACAATGGAGAACTCTGGAAAATCTTGGAGGATTTGTCAAGCTTCCTGGCACATAATGAGTTCTATGCAAAAAACTTTCATAAACTAGTGCTTCTGAAAGCTTTGTTTTATGGAGGGGACATGAAAGAGGCATGAAGGAGGTGTATAAATGGCAGGATAGGAGTGGGAAATAGTTAAATAAAGACTATGGAAAGGCATGACCTTGGCAGAATACTTTCTGCCATTGGCACGTTACATAGTTTATCTTTCTTGGCCAGGCTTATTAGGATCCACATTATAGCTGCAGACCTCATCAAATTCTACCAAACCCATCTGCTAAACCAAATGTAGAACAATGTGGCCCTGATTCTTCAAAGGAATTTCACCAGAATTCTGGAAAAAAATTATTTTAAACATCAGAAGATTTTTGTGAAACCAGGAGTTACACAAAAATATGTCAACTTTATTTGTATTCACCCCGATTTCTCCAAGCTCCCCTAAAATGGGCGGAGCTGCTGTGGGGGCATGGCGCAGGCTTGGTGTCACATTTAATTTAATTAATGATGATCTGTGGAATTCTCTATTAAAGAAATTTTACTCCAGTGTGCAACTGTTGGAAGATTTGGGGCAAGGTGCATAGAGGCATACACCAGTCATCAGACGCTCCTGATTCTTTAAAAGATTTAAGCTACTGACTCCAACATGCCCCCACATCTTGTCTGATCTTAATGAATCAGGGTCTGATCTATGTATTTTATGATGATGTTCTTTCAGTTCAATAAAACAATAGGGTTACCCCGGTGAATTGCAACTATTTCTCAAATATTTCATACTCATAGTTTCTCATATTCTCAGACACAATTTCACTAGTTACAGAACACCAGACATGTGACAGGAATATAACAGACAGATTTCACTGTTTCCTTGGCTTATTAGATCTTTATTCCATTGAGATTTTCTGGTGCATGGTACAGAGGGCTGTTCAAAGTAAGTTGGCACCTTAATCTAATCTGTGGCAACCGTGAGAAGCTATCCTGTCCGCATGGGAAAATATTGTTGAAGAGCAATTCAGAAAAAATGTAACACCAAGTGAAATCAATACCATAATGAATTGCTGCAGTTATGAACAGTGATAAGGAAGTTATATTCTGCTCAAGGAGGGTCTGGGCTGCTTTTTATTATTGTATATAAAATAAATGTAAATGAAAAAACACAAAAGAATTGTCCTACAGCCAAATTGGATATTATTCCACACCAAACATAAAAGAGAGGGTGGACAAAAGTATTGGCACTGTTCGAAAAATCATGTGATGCTTCTCTAATTTGTGTAATTAATAGCACCAGTAACTTACCTGTGGCACCTAACAGGTGTTGGCAATAACTAAATCACACTTGCAGCCAGGTGACATGGATTAAAGTTGACTCAACCTCTGTCCTGTGTCCTTGTGTGTACTACATTGAGCATGGAGAAAAGAAAGACCAAAGAACTGTCTGAGGACTTGAGAAACCAAATTATGAGGAAGCATGAGCAATCTCAAGGCTACAAGTCCATCTCCAAAGACCTGAATGTTCCTGTGTCTACCGTGCGCAGTGTCATCAAGAAGTTTAAAGCCCATGGCACTGTGGCTAACCTCCCTCGATGTCGACGGAAGAGAAAAAGTGACAAGAGATTTCAACGCTAGATTGTGCGGATGTTGGGTAAAGAACCTTGACTAACATCCAAACAAGTTCAAGCTGACCTGCAGTCCGAGGGTACAACAGTGTCAACCCGTACTATCCGTCGGCATCTGAATGAAAAGGGACTGTATGGTAGGAGACCCAGGAAGACCCCACTTCTTACCCTGAGACATAAAAAAGCCAGGCTGGAGTTTGCCAAAACTTACCTGAAAAAGCCTAAAACATTTTGGAAGAATGTTCTCTGGTCAGATGAGACAAAAGTAGAGCTTTTTGGGCAAAGGCATCAGCATAGAGTTTCCAGGAGAGAAAACGAGGCATTCAAAGAAAAAAACACAGTTCCTACAGTCAAACATGGTGGAGATTTCCTGATGTTTGGGGGCTGCTTTGCTGCCTCTGGCACTGGAATGCTTGACCGTGTGCATGGCATTATGAAGTCTGAAGACTACCAACAAATTTTGCAGCATAATGTAGGGCCCAGTGTGAGAAAGCTGGGTCTCCCTCAGAGGTCATGGGTCTTCCAGCAGGACAATGACCCAAAACACACTTCAAAAAGCACTAGAAAATGGTTTGATAGAAAGCACTGGAGACTTCTAAGGTGGCCAGCAATGAGTCCAGACCTGAATCCCATAGAACTCCTGTGGAGAGATCTAAAAATGGCAGTTTGGAGAAGGCACCCTTCTAATATCAGGGACCTGGAGCAGTTTGCCAAAGAAGAATGGTCTAAAATTCCAGCAGAGCATAGTAAGAAACTCATTGATGGTTACCGGAAGTGGTTGGTCGCAGTTATTTTGGATAAAGGTTGTGCAACCAAGTATTAGGCTGAGGGTGCCAATACTTTTGTCTGGCCCATTTTTGGAGTTTTGTGTGAAATGATCAATGTTTTGCTTTTTGCTTCATTCTCTTTTGTGTTTTTTTCATTTAAGACAAATTAAATGAAGATAATAATACTAAAGAATTTGTGTTTGCAATCATTTTCAGGAAGAAACTGAGTATTATCTGACAAAATTGCAGGGGTGTCAATACTTTTGGCCACAACTGTATATATATATATCTTTAATTGATGACTATCTGTAGTGTTTCCGTAACACATATTTATTATTTATATATATTTTTTATCCTCATTATCCTTTGTAGCACTTTTTATTCATCTGCAATTTATTTTGGTACCGTGGTGGTCCATAGTCTTGCAACCAGGTTGGTTCCTGGATTAGTGTGGATATTTCAGCGCAAACATATTTTAATATTTTGCATTTGATTTACAACAACGTGGTGTGTTGCTTTGTTGTGCGGTGGGTATCCCTCCAAGAGTACTAGCGCCCCCAAACACACCATTTTTCTTTAGGTCTCCAAACATGTCTGGAACAAAGTCATTGAGAAGTGCCAGTTACGGTTGGGGTTTGAAAAATAATCAATTTCTGATGATCCTCCAAAGCACCATTAAATCCATTATCATCTAGTGGAAAGAACATGGTACAACAACAAACCTGCCAAGAGAGGGCTGCCCACCAAAACTCTCAGCCTGGCCAAGAAAGGCATTAAGTAGAGAGGCAGTACAGAGACCAAAGGGAATCCTGAAGGAGTTGCAGAGTTCCCAAGCAGAGACTGGAGTATTTGTCCATGGACCACAATTAGCCGTAGATTCTATAGATGTGGCATTTATGGAAGAAAGGACAGAAAAAACTTTTACTTACACACAAGAATTGTAAGTTTCATCTTGATTTTTTCAAAACACTATGGTCAGATGAGACCAAAATTGAACTTTATGGCCACCAAAGTAAACGCTATCTTTGACCCCAAACCACCACAGTTCATCCCCACAGTGAAACACGGTGGAGGCAGAATTTTACTGAGGGCATGTTTTTCTGTAGCATGGACAGGGAAAATGGTCCGAGTTGAGGGGAAGGTGGATGATGTGAAATATAGGGATATTCTTGAGCAAAACTTGTTTTGGTCTGTCAGTAATTTGAGACTGGGATGGAGGTTCATCTTCCAATTAGACAATGACCCAAATCATATTGCTAAAACAATACTCCAATAGTTTAAGGGGAAACGAGTAAATATTTGAGTGGCCTAGTCATAGCGCAAACCTTAATCCAATTGATAATCTGTGGTCAGACTTGAAGATTGCTGCTCAGCAGAGGAAACCAACGAACTTGAAGGAGCTGGAGCAATTTAGCCTCGAGGACAAACAATTTGCAATTCACTATTCACAAATTGCTTAAAAAGGTCATCTTCATTTTATAATTTGCAGAAGATTTCTTCAGTCAAAGAAAGGCTCAATTTACCTTAGGCGAGTGAGGCGAGCTTGGCAATAATACCTTTTAGCTATAACATCACATGGCATAGCATCATCCTTCATGTGGGACTATCGTAACCTGTATAAAAGCACAATCAGGGAATGATGTAATAAAGATAGTAAAAGAAAAGCAATACAAAATTGTGCAGCAGTGAAAAGAGCAGTGTGAGGACCCTGCTGTTGGTTGCCCAACAGTTACAATCTGTTTACCTGGTAGATAACTTTCACATTACTAAATCTGTTTGTTGAGCAATAAAGCAATACAGCTGGAAACAGGTTGTTACAGATCATGAAGGGAATCCATCATCAGGATTTCACCCCCCATAGTCATTATATGTGCATGTAGCTATTTCAAAGACAAGTGCAGCACTCTGTACATGGCCCGGCTATTTGCTCCTCTGTTCCTTAAAAATCTCCATTTGATTTGATCTGCAAATTATGCCGTAGAGGTGTAGACTCTTATATTCCCGCTCTATTCTCCACTCAGTGTTGCTTCCTGATGCTTAACTGACAATCTATATGCTGTGTGACTTAATGCAAAGGATTTGTCAGTCAAGCAAAAATAGGCAGCTCTGGGTGGAGAATAGAGCTGGAGGGAAAAAGGCTTCAGATCTGCAGATTCATTTGCATATCAATTCAAATGCTAATTTCTCAAGGATGGAAGAACTGACTGCCATGCAAAGGTATTGCTGGACTTTGGAAGAGCTACATACATGCATCAATAGTTTAAGGTGTGGAATCATGTTGACAAATTCAATTTAAGATAACACACAGTGTTATGCACATTTTTAGGGCAATTCAATGCTTTACAATACTTTCAAATGCCAGAAATCGACTTACAGCTAATCAAATTCTCAGAATAGTTTGATGCTGTTGGTGAATTTGAATTTTATGCTTTTCACTCATCTCTACTCAGCAACTAAAGTGCACACAGCACATAGCTTTATGTTACACATTAATACACATTAATATGTTCAACCCAATAACTTGATTCAGTGAGGGCTCTAGAGAAAACCACTACTGAGTAAGATAGTAATCACCAAATTCAATATCAAATATGATTGTTGTGTCAAGAAAACCCAGGTCCAAAAATAGCATGGGCATATACCCTTAGCCTACACTATTATTTAGTGTAGCAAGAATGCAAAACAAAGTGGTTTTTATTAAGGTACTATATCACAAATCAATCAATTCAGTCACATAGACTCTGCATGTCCAACACCTCCCAATCACTTGAATCTGTGCATTATTATTCCACTCCAATATTCTATCTTCTTTAACCTTGCAATAGTTTTCCAAAATCAGATTTAGACCTTTATTTCCCAATGCGTAATAATTATATATGTGCCTTGAGATTTAATTTCCATAAAAATAGCCGCTGCTTTTCCTGCCCATATCTTTTATAGTGTCTATGATAGTCCCATCTGATTGGCTGCTCTAGAACATGTGGTTTGATAGCTGCAATGCATTATGGGGAAGCCCATGCTGCCTCGCCTGCCCTTATATGAGACAGCAAGATGTGAAATCGAGCTGGGCATTATTTTTTAAAGATCAAATTGTTCTTTGAATTTCAGAAATTTTATTAAAAGAGGATCAATATGAACATATCTCATCAAATTCTTTAGCAAACTAGGTGTATCCCACTTTCCTAGATTCCTTATAGCTCATCCAGTTTTACCTGAATTAGATATATACTTTCTGGAGCTTAATATCTATACGAGATGAATCTTGGTGGAATACATAATTATCCCCGATCTCTTTTCTTTTAACTTTACAACATTTATTCCTACTCACTTTTATTTTGTTAGGTCTTTAATATGCTATTTATCTGAAATTTGAGTGAAATCTTATGCAAATTCTCTTTCACAACTTTCAGGCTGTCATTAGATTTGATGAACACACATCAATGCATGCCGTATTCACTCCACTGCCTATCAAGCACTTATCATAGAATCATAGAATCATAGAATCGTAGAGTTGGAAGGGACCTCCTGGGCCATCTGGTCCAACCCCCTGCTCAAAGCAGGATTCGCTAAATCATCCCAGTCAGATGTCTGTCCAGCCTCTGTTTGAAGACTTCCATTGAAGGAGAACTCACCACTTCTCGTGGCAGCCTGTTCCACTCATTGATCACTCTAACTGTCAAAAAGTTTTTTCTAATATCTAATCTGTGTCTCCTCCCATTCAGTTTCATCCCATTGCTTCTAGTCTTTCCTTGTGCAAATGAGAATAAAGTTGATCCTTCTACAATGTGACAGCCCTTTAGATATTTGTAGACAGCTATTAAGTCTCCTCTCAGTCTTCTCTTTTGCAAACTAAACATTCCCAAATCCTGCAACCTTTCCTCATAAGACAGGGTTTGCAGACCGGTCACCATTCTGGTCGCTCTTTTCTGAACTTGCTCCAGTTTGTTGATGTCTTTTTTAAAATGTGGTGCCCAAAACTGGACACAATATTCCAGATGAGGTCTGACCAAAGAGGAGTAGAGGGAAATAATGACTTCACGTGATCTAGACTGTATGCTTCTGTTAATACATCCTAGAATTGCATTTGCCTTTTTTGCTGCTGCATCACACTGTTGACTCATATTCAGTCTGTGATCTATTAGTATACCCAAGTCTTTTTCACATGTGCTGTCACTTAGCCCTATTCCTCCCATTCTATATATGCTTTTTCCATTTTTATTGCCCAGATGTAGTACTTTGCATTTCTCCCTGTTAAAAACCATTCTGTTAGTTGCTGCCCACTTCTCCAGTTTATTTAAATCTTTTTGAATCCTCTCTCTCTCTTCTCTAGTATTAGCTATCCCTCCTAGCTTTGTGTCATCAGCAAATTTAATCAGTTTACCCTCAATTCCTTCATCTAAATCGTTGATAAAGATGTTGAACAATACAGGGCCCAGGACAGAGCCCTGTGGTACCCCACTTGAGACATTCTTCCAACTGGATGTGCAGCCATTTACGACCACTCTTTGGGTCCGATCACTTAAGATGGAAATTGGCTATTGGTGATTTCACAACGGTAATTCAATAGTCATCATTCATTTTACCTGAAAGAAATTTTAAAAGTTATATTGAAAGCTTTTTTTGATACAATCCACAAAGTATTGCTTTGATGAATGTATCAGTTTTACAAGTGACACGAGGAAAATCTAGGCCACTGAAAGAAGAATGTTAATAAAAATCTCTCATACCGAGAAATAGGACTGGTGTATTCATGTATTACACCATTTTTCTGTACTCTCCCACTGACACATTGTTTCTTTTCTAGATTAGCATAAAGCAAAATAAAGTCAGAAACCAATTAAAATTTAGAAAAAGAGTACCAAAAAAGTCTAAATGTTTAATTATTAAAAATGAAGTCATGTCATATTAGCCTCTTAAAATATTAGAATGTGAAAAATAGTTTTTGATTCATCATTATTTTTGTACTGCTTTTTCTCCTAGTTTTGGGTGATTTGAGTCTTATCTTTGTTTTCACCCAATTAGTTATTCTATTTATACCATAATTTATATGTGCTCAACTGTTTTGTTGTTGCTTTCTATTTTGTGGAAGGAAAACAAGTAATCCTAGATGTTTTAGCCTGACTCTACAATTTCAACTTTTAAAAAAAGTTGCAAAACTTGGCACAACTTTACTCCACTCCCTCCAGTGCAACATTTTGCTGCAATTTTTGCAACTTGCCAAAAGTCACAAAAAAGTTCAAGAAAGTATGAAAAACACATTTTTTACTTTGCACAAAATTTATGAATCATTTGCGTCATGTAGATGAGTTTCACACAAAAACCAACAACTAATAACATAAGACAAAAATGGAAAGTAATTTAAAAGCCCAAAAATGATCAATCGAGACCAAAGAATTTGTCATGATGTTTCAGTCTCTTTTCCTAAAATGGTGAGCACCCATTTCTTCAAACTTCTCAAATATAGGCGCTTTTTAAATGTAAAGCCATTTTCAAAATGCATTGAAATGAACTGTGTGAAATTGTAGTTTTTGTGAAATTAGCAGAAAGATGTTAAATAAAGTGTGGATTAGAGATGAGTGGATTTGGCAAGATGCAAATTCACCAACTTGGGAGGATTTTACTAGGAAATCTGATTTGTGCCTATTTTATTCTCCCCAAATTGAATGTCCCTTATTATTCTCTGGTGTCCGCATAGACCCCAAGAGCAGAATAAATGTAAGACAAAGAAAAAAAAATAATACTCACCCCACAGCTCACAGCTCATCTCTGCTGCTTGCTGTTCACTGTATGGTCTTCTGTATCTCTTCTTCATACTGCTGCCATTAACTGAAACCCCTTGCATCTTCATGCTAGGCCTGAACTTCCAGCTGCAACTGTGACCTTACGACATCAGGACATTACGACATGTGCAGAGCCATCCCAGACCTGATCGCGACCAGAAGTCCTAGTCTAGCATGCAGAAGCTAGTGGAGTCAGGAGGGAAGCGGTGATGAGAGATGATGAGCATATTACAGTGAAGACCGGGCAACTGAGGTGGTAGGTGGGGTGAAAGCAGTGAAGTATTAATTTTTTTGTTTTTTGTTCTAAGGTTCAGCAAAACAAAAGTCATTAAATTACAAAAAATATATATTTTAGAGAATACTGATTTTTGTAAATTTGAGAGAGAATTCAATTTCACCCTAATGAATTTGCATATCTCTAGTGTAGACCTATTTCTATATTTTTAAATGAATAGCACTTTGGCACATGCAGAGCTAGTTATAAAGACTATCTTAAAACAGATATGCTATTTGTTTGGTTGGGTGAGACCTTTGACTCAGATGGCAATCTTCTCTCACAGGAAGAGGGCAAGATTTTGTGAGATAATGAGGCAGGAGGCAGCTACAAGGCTGTCGGAACATATGCCCTGGATGCTAGTGTGACCACCAACAAGTTTTTCTTTCTTGGTAAAAGTAATTAAATGGAAGGATAGGGAAATGAGCTTCCAGTTTTGCCTGCTCAAAAAGTAAATCTAGGTAGAATACTGATGAGTTTCATTTTTACCTAAGCTATATACTTCTTAGTAGACTATATGCCAATCTTTTCCAGGTATATTTGAAGTCATATGTAAATTCTGTGCAATATTTCCTGTTATTTTCTAGAATTTCAGAATTGATTTTCATTTTTTTAATGAACATATAAAAGCCATTTATTATACATTACACTCTGTGTGAATTTATGGACGTCTTACATTCTTTCCTCTGAGAAGGTTTATAAATTCTTAATTCTGTTACCAAAAGCAATTAAAGGTGGTTACTTATCAGGAGGTATAGCTCTTCCTTCTTCTTCCATTACGTAAGCTATCTTTGACTCTTGGGAGTCGAAGCAATTTTATTGCAAATATTAGCATGAGACCAATATTCAAGATTTTGATTTTTGCATTTTTATTTAAAGAAGCATATTTTATTAATCTGCCATTTGTACTAATTTGCTGTTTCTAATTGACTTAATTACTCTTTATGTAGAAAAAAATGGTCAAATTCTTTAGAGGTTTCAATATTATAGTCAGTCTTTAACACATTAATCGGCTTTATATCTGCAGCAATCCTACTGAATTTAATAGTTTATTTATCCCTTGAGTGTTAGGAGAACAAGGAAGGTTTAGCTTTATGGCAGCAGTTCATTTCTCTATATAAGTTATACTCTAACCTTTTTCTACCTGAAACACTTACTTACAGGACAGAAAACATTAATCTATTTTAATAATGCATACATGACATTTTGGGTAAACCCAATCTATAGTTATATGCAGCTTGTTAGATAAGACTTGGCCAAAGTCAATGACATCTTTATAGGAAATCCCAAGGTTTTAGACATATTTAGGCCTTGGCTACACTGCAACTTTTGTGCAATTGATTGATTTTTTATTTTTAGCTACAACTGCAGTCTAAAGCAATGTATTGAGTTGTATCGATTTGGGTGGACTACAGCTGCCATTAAATAGTTAAAATTAATCAGTCCATTATAAAAAGTCACAGAGAATCTCAGACCTTAGCTAAACAGTGATGTGCATAAAATGCCAAGCAAGAAATCACGCTCTGTAGTAATGCAACTTATGAGTTAATGCTATGTTATATGT
Source organism: Dendrobates tinctorius (assembly GCF_039654945.1). Lineage (NCBI taxonomy): Eukaryota > Metazoa > Chordata > Amphibia > Anura > Dendrobatidae > Dendrobates > Dendrobates tinctorius. The sequence continues at coordinate 14,696,585 of NW_027361752.1, read as the reverse complement.
GTTATAGATTATAACTGGTAACACCTAAATGGACTAGGCAAAAAAAATGCCTCCATGTACTATTTTAGCACCTTAAGGCTTTTATTGACTAAAGCTATATTTACAAAGGATGACTTTTGTGAACTTGATTTCCAAGGATTAGTTGGTTCCTGATAATTGTACAATGTAAATAGACTGTCAATCATCTCATTAATGAGCAAAATACTTGTTCATCTAGTGAAATAATTTTTAAGCAGGGATGTGCCAGCCCCTGACGAAGGTACGCCGAAACGCGCGTCGGGGCTGGCACATCCCGGGGACTAAAGCAGCTGAAAGGTATCCACATTGTGCTCGCAATTTTATTCATTGTTTCATCACTTTATTTAAATTATTTGTGTTGATTCACTTTATTATCGTTGCACATTGCACATTGCACTTTATGTGTGGCAATTTATTTAGTGTTTAATCTGCTATGCACTCTATTGTGGCTATATATTTATGTATATATATATATTTAGTCTTTTGCACAGTCTTTTTGACTACACTTTATATGATTTATTTTGGCTGTTTTACACAAAGATATTGTATTGACACTAGTATCTTTTATTTATTTATTATTTATTATTTTTTTTTTTTAACATTGTGAGATATTCTTTGTGATATATTGATATTGAGTAATTCCTGTTGTCCCCAGGGTGTGCCTTTATTTTGGCATTGGCCTCCCCTGATTATCATTAATTTTAACTATATTCTAATAAAATAAATTATTTTATCATTGGACATTTTTTCTGTTTTTTCGTTTGTTTAATTTAACAGACAGACATGTAATTTGTAATGTGCAAGTTTTTGCACATTGTACCAGCTTTGATGTGGGCTCACCGCCGCAGCCCTCATCAAAGCGGGGGTACTACCATTGGATGTACTATTCCATCCAATGGCCGTTAAGGTTGAAGCAGGTTGAGACCACTAGGCTGCTATAGGGCCTGTGAGCCAGGGAAGCCCAGTGACATTGTGATATACCCTTGAGATGGCCTCTTCATGTTGTTGCTCACATGATGTTCAGATCAATCTCCAGCTACCATTGTGTGCTAAACAGACTCATTACCGAAGGTGACAGACCTCCATTTCAGCCTTCATTGCTCTTGTGCTAGCCTCCTTGGTTTGCACTATTATAGCCTTGGAGAGCAGTGGCAAGAGATCACAGAAATATCTGTATCTGGATGTCAGGTTTCTAAATAAATGTCAAGTAAATATTGGTAATGCAGTATATCTGCCCCCAACCCAACCTACAAGAGAAGAAAATGACCACTTATTATACAAACCTGGGGGCAGTTTGGTTCAATGGGTGTTATTGGTCTTGGTCTGGCACCTCGTTTCTTCTTGTGATTCCATCTTCCTTCTTGCTTCATGTGGATGACGCGCTTCTATTTCATTCACACAGTCTCCCCGGCATCGCGCTCCTTTGGCCCTGACTAGTGCATAATAAAGTACTGCAGTGTGCAAGTGCCAGGGCTGTTTAACCTTTCTCGGCTCCTGCAGCATTATACCAGGGAGACTGTGTGGAGGACATAGGGATGCGTCATCTACACAAAGTAAAAAGGAGGATGGAATTGCAAGAAGAAGGGAGTAGCCAGACCAAGACCAACACCCATCAGACTAGACTGCCACGCAGGGAGTATAATAAAAGATCTTTTTCTTCTCTTGCAGGTTGGGTTTGGGGGAGATATACAGCATTATAGAATTCTGTATATCAGGCCTGAAAGGTGGTGACTAGTGTTGAGCATTCCGATACCGCAAGTATCGGGTATCGGCCGATACTTGCTGTATCGGAATTCCGATACCGACTTCCGATATTTTTTCAATATCGGAATTCGGCATCGGAATCCGAAGTTCAGTTGATTGACGGCCTGACGTCATCATGATGCGCGGTGTGTGCGCATCATGATGCGCCGTCATTTCGGGCCTTCCGGGGGTCTCTGCCGGCCTGCCGGGGGGCTGTGCCGGCCTGCCGGGGGGCTGTGTGGACTGCCCGGGGTCTGTACCGGCCTGCCGGGGGGCTGTGCCGGCCTGCCGGTGGTCTGTGCACCCTGTGGGGGTCTGTACCGGCCTGCCGGGGGGCTGTGCCGGCCTGCCGGGGGGCTGTGCTGATGTCTGGGGGTCTGTGCAAGCATCGTCCGATGGGACTACAAGTCCCATCGGGCGATGCCTGCTACCATGACAGTGATTGACACATTAGCCAATGATGGGACAGTAGTAGTCCCATCATCCGGCTAATGTGTTAAATGTTAAAAAAAAAAAAAAAAAAAAATACTACATACATACTACATGCATGCTACATACATACTACATGCTACATACATACTACATATATACTACATACATACTACATACATGCTACATACATACTGCATGCTACATACATACTACATACATACTACATACATACTACATGCATACTACATACATACTACATGCTACATACATACTACATGCATGCTACATACATACTACATATATACTACATAAATACTACATACATGCTACATACATACTGCATGCTACATACATACTACATACATACTACATACATACTACATGCATGCTACATACATACTACATATATACTACATGCATGCTACATACATACTACATGCTACATACATACTACATATATACTACATACATACTACATACATGCTACATACATACTGCATGCTACATACATACTACATACATACTACATACATACTACATGCATGCTACATACATACTACATGCATGCTACATACATACTACATGCATGCTACATACATACTACATGCATGCTACATGCATGCTACATACATACTACATGCTACATACATACCACATACATACTACATACATACTACATACTACATATATACTACATGCATGCTACATACATACTACATGCTACATACATACCACATACATACTACATACATACTACATACATACTACATGCTACATACATACTACATATATACTACATGCATGCTACATACATACTACATGCTACATACATACCACATACATACTACATACATGCTACATATATACTACATGCATGCTACATACATACTACATATATACTACATGCATGCTACATACATACTACATGCTACATGCATGCTACATACATACTACATGCTACATACATACCACATATATACTACATACATACAATACATTCATACAATACATACATAGACATACAGTACATATAACATAGAGTAACATACTTACCAATACTTGTCACATTGTTCCCCGAAGCCATTGTCTTTTCCGGAATAAATATTAACATAACAAACCACAAAAATACTCACCCACGATCCGAAGCAGTCCACGAGTGTGTCCCACGACGATCTTGGGTAGAGAACTGCAGCATCAGATGATGCTGCCGTTCTCTACGGGCTGCAGGAATCCAATGACGGAAGGTAGGTATCCTTCCACACTGTATTCCTCCGCCACTTAAAAAAAAAAAAGTCCCTAGTCTCAATTTATGCCATTGCTGCGTGGGAAATTCCCACACAGCAATGGCATAAAGTGAGACTAGGGACTTTTTTTTTTTTAAGTGGCGGAGGAATACAGTGCGGAAGGATACCTACCTTCCGTCATTGGATTCCTGCAGCCCATAGAGAACGGCAGCATCATCTGATGCTGCCGTTCTCTACCCAAGATCGTCGTGGGACACACTCGTGGACTGCTTCGGATCGTGGGTGAGTATTTTTGTGGTTTGTTATGTTAATATTTATTCCGGAAAAGACAATGGCTTCGGGGAACAATGTGACAAGTATTGGTAAGTATGTTACTCTATGTTATATGTACTGTATGTCTATGTATGTATTGTATGAATGTATTGTATGTATGTAGTATATATGTGGTATGTATGTAGCATGTAGTATGTATGTAGTATGTATGTAGCATGCATGTAGCATGTAGTATGTATGTAGCATGCATGTAGTATATATGTAGTATGTATGTAGCATGCATGTAGTATATATGTAGCATGTATGTAGTATGTATGTGGTATGTATGTAGCATGTAGTATGTATGTAGCATGCATGTAGTATATGTAGTATGTATGTAGCATGTAGTATGTATGTAGTATGTATGTAGTATGTATGTGGTATGTATGTAGCATGTAGTATGTATGTAGCATGCATGTAGTATATATGTAGTATGTAGTATGTATGTAGTATGTATGTGGTATGTATGTAGCATGTAGTATGTATGTAGCATGCATGTAGCATGCATGTAGTATGTATGTAGCATGCATGTAGTATGTATGTAGCATGCATGTAGTATGTATGTAGCATGCATGTAGTATGTATGTAGTATGTATGTAGTATGTATGTAGCATGCAGTATGTATGTAGCATGTATGTAGTATGTATGTAGTATATATGTAGTATGTATGTAGCATGTAGTATGTATGTAGCATGCATGTAGTATATATGTAGTATGTATGTAGCATGCATGTAGTATGTATGTAGTATGTATGTAGTATGTATGTAGTATGTATGTAGCATGCAGTATGTATGTAGCATGTATGTAGTATGTATGTAGTATATATGTAGTATGTATGTAGCATGCATGTAGTATGTATGTAGCATGTAGTATGTATGTAGTATGCATGTAGTATGTATGTAGTATGTATGTAGTATGTATGTAACATGCAGTATGTATGTAGCATGCATGTAGTATATATGTAGTATGTATGTAGCATGTAGTATGTAGCATGCATGTAGTATATATGTAGTATGTAGCATGTAGTATGTATGTAGCATGCATGTAGTATATATGTGTTATGTATGTAGCATGTAGCATGCATGTAGTATGTATGTAGTATATATGTGGTATGTATGTAGCATGCAGTATGTATGTAGCATGCATGTAGTATATATGTAGTATGTATGTTGCATGTAGTATTTATGTAGTATGAATGTAGCATGTATGTAGTATGTAGTATGAATGTAGCATGTATGTAGTATGCATGTTGTATGTATGTAGCATGTAATTTTTTTTTTTTTTTACATTTAACACATTAGCCGGATGATGGGACTACTACTGTCCCATCATTGGCTAATGTGTCAATCACTGTCATGGTAGCAGGCATCGCCCGATGGGACTTGTAGTCCCATCGGACGATGCCTGCACAGACCCCCGGAGCCTGCACAGCCCCCCGGCAGGCCGGCACAGCCCCCCGGCAGGCCGGCACAGCCCCCCGGAGCCTGCACAGCCCCCCGGCAGGCCGGCACAGCCCCCCGGCAGGCCGGCACAGCCCCCCGGAGCCTGCACAGACCACCGGCAGGCCGGCACAGACCACCGGAGCCTGCACAGACCCCCTGGCAGGCCGGCACAGCCCCCCGAAAGGCCCGTACAGACCCCAGAGAGGCTGTACAAGGGCAGGAAAGGGTTTTTCTTATTCCGATACCGGAAGTCCCATAGACTTGAATGGGACTTCCGGTATCGGAATCGGCGATACCGATACTTTTTTTAAAGATCGGCCGATACCATCCGATACGATACTTTGAAGTATCGGACGGTATCGCTCAACTCTAGTGGTGACTGTATCTCATGTTGGTGAAACCTGGTCACAGGTTCCCTTTAACATGTCTTTGAATGTTGAGATTTCCATAGTTCCACAACTTTTATTTTCTGTTGTTACAATTTCCATGTTGAGAAGTTAATGTATAAAAACTAAAGTTATTGGCTTCAGTGATTACAGGTCAGACATTTGTAAAGCTAAGCTTGAATCTCAGTTTGGTAATAGTATTTAAGAATGTTTATTTACTGTAGGTTTGGCATATCGAGTTAATAAGCCAAAGGATTGCATGAGAGTAAAAAAAAATTCCATCGCCAGTACTACTTTGTTGATAGGTTGCTGTGTTTGGTTTTGTAGCCATGACCCATTTACTTGAATAAACCTTGAATAAAGTTAATAATAACTTGATTCAACTCATGGACAAGAATTGCACTGTCTCTGGAAATAAAGAAGAGTCTTTTATCTAATCTCATACAGCATGCATAATTTTAAGGGTTTACTGAAATATATTCAATTGAGAATACTTGCTTTCTAATTTTATAAATACACATGAAATGTTTTGAAATAATATAAAATATGACACGACACATTTATGTAGGAATCATACATTCCAATATTTGTGTCACTGGCGTTGAAAGCTGTGATTAAAACCTGACCTGAACATTATAGCCAAAATCCTAAAAAGGTCTCTTTCTAAAATGTATTTATTGTCCCTTTGTGTCTCCTAAAACACAAAATCACAATTTTTTTTAGCTGAAATAATATTGCTAAGGACTGAATTCAGTAAAATAACTTAATGTTATATTAGCAAATCATAGAAAGATAAAAATTGAAAGGTAAAAATGCTGAATGTTCTAAAACCATAATTATAAGGTAGAAAATGATATCTATCTTCTTGACATGACCTGTAGGCCCTAGAAACACACTAACTTCTCTTAAACATGCACTAGACTTTATCAAAAGACTATTTAAGATTTGAAGGGGAAAAACTGCAATTAATCTAAGAGACTTGTCAAATAAGCTTATCAGCATAAAGGACTTTAAGCCAAAATTAGTATCTCCTCTCTCAAAACAAAGTGAATTTATTTTAAAGCCTAATTGTAATACAAAATTAAATGTTTTGCACTTTGCTACCAAGCAATTTAATCCCTTCTGAATTTTTCCTCAAGCCTCATGACTTTCTATACTGCTGACCACACATTTGGGACATGCAATAGACAATGTACAACATTCATAATAACAAATCCAATAAGTTGTTTGTGACAACACAGCATTTATCTTAATAAACCAGATATCTTTTTTCAGCAAGCCACAAGTAATATACTGTTATCTTCATGTTAACTTTTGAATGTATGCGTCTTTTCCTTAATTCATCAAGAGTCTGAAATGTTGGTTCTTCTTGTAGGTAAAAATGTTATTTTTGAATGGCTAATGTTTGCGTCTAATATCAGCTCCTACAACTTTGCTATCTTTGTAAAACAGTCATGCAGGGTCACTGAACAATGATGTTTGCTGATATGCTGATTAGACATTGTCCAGGACAGTTAGTTTGTTGACTTGAAAACCAGACTAGGAAAAACTATGCAAAAAATTACATAATCAAACAATTTGAGTTGGTCGCATCATCATTCTTCCTCTTTACCTGGGAATGATGCCTTGAAGGACATTTGTTACGAATCAAAAGTATAGCTACCTTCATATACATATATTCCTCCGGACATCCAGATTGCCAAGAGATCCAGAGATCCAAAGAAGCAGAGACTCTCTACAGGATAGCAGCCAAGACATCATAGCTCCATCATGAGGGACACAGATTTATCATTCTACGGGATTCCAGCTTAGGGGACCACCACCAAGACTGGCAGAATACAGATCTGCTCCATTGATAATCGCTGAACCATGGATACATTTGGGGTAGTCAGGATTTGGACCCAGTAGTCAACTGAACCCCATAGATACATTTTTGAAAGCCAGGAATGGGATCCACCAGTCAACCAACTCCATGAAGATGTTCAGAGTAGCCAGGTTGTGACCCTCTGGTCAACTGGCCTTGTGCCTCAATGGAGAGTCATCTTACTAAGGTTGTCATTACCTCCTCTCTGTGCGTGCCACCAGTGGGGTAGCCGGCTCTGGAAGTAACAGCTGTTCTTATCCTGGCGAGGGTGTAATTGTGCATCATCTTGGGTTTTTTGCTGGGACTTTTCTACATGTTATCTGCCTGTTTTGTAGTTTAAGAAAGTATTGTCACATTGTTTTACCCTCACTCTATTTTGTCTGAGTAATATTATGCCCGAATAGCACTAGTGTATCCACTCCCCAAACTATTGTGGCAGCCAATGGATAGGAATAATTTTAAAATATAACTTTTATTTCACAAGTATAAAATCTAAAAAAGTGCAAGGTGCTCAGGTGAATAACGAACAGACAAAAATAAGGAGAAGCAGAAGTTGGTAATTACAGCATCAATCATCAAATCTATTACATCCTTTAGTCATATAGACCTTAATTGGATATTATCAATTTCCCCTGTAACACTAGACCGTCCTAGGGCACAAGGTATACACATATGGATATTAATCCAGAATCACCACTAAACCTTGACACTGAATATTGCAACTTGCCCACACGGCCTACACCAAAAACCTGCTGTAAGAATGAATAACCAAACACCTTTAGGATACCTACTAATCTGTATAGAGATTTGGCATATACAATATTCACCTCACCATTCAGTGTATATCATGCTCTAATTAGGCAGATTATAACCAAAATGCTGCCCCAAAATAATGGATAAATATCAAGACCAGCTTATTCCAAACAACCTCAGTTTTAGGCCTCACTACAGGCCCTAATTGAAAATAAAGTTGCACAAATATCATGACATCATAATGCTTCTATTGTGTCACATTTGAGGTATTATATTAAACATATCAAAGTGTGTCCCCTCAATTTGGGTATTATATTCCACATATAGCATATAACCTCATTCTTCCATCAAATACCTCCTATTTCTGTTAAAGGCATTATTTTGACACAATTCTTAGTAACATGTATGAAACATAGAACGGTCTCACAAAACTGGCAGGGTTACGGTCAGGTCTGTTACCATTCCCATAAGTGGTGAACGCTAATCCCCTTTCTCCCGACGTGTTTCGTTAAGTCTCATCAGGGGAGTCGACTGGGGCCATATTTACTGTATATCACGGGTGGCCGCTTCATATCCAAACAGACATCATGTGTGCATATAATAGCGCGTTGCCTCCTTTTACTTGTTTGTGCCTTGCCGTCCCGGGAAGCCAACCCTTCTGGTTCTTTGCTTACCTCACATCCTGTGGCTGGGCCGCATACGTCATCAGTGCGTTCGCTCTGTGGAGCACATCACGAGCTGGGGGCGTGACAAACAGCCACCGGGCATGCGCAAGAAGGCGCTGCCCTGATTAGAATGAAGAATGACATCATACATGTCATTGCGATGCTCATTTCTTGGGACATATAACACACCAAATATTCTCAAGAATGTAAACACTCAGTATTACCACTCGCATAGCAGGAATATACATAATTGCTTATTTCAAACATCCTACTTTGATCCTTCCGATATAATTTACTAGAAAAATCCATACAATTTACCTAATTGATTTTTCACCACTACCTCAACCATATACAGGTACCTCGACACAGTAGACTTTTAGGATTTATATTAGGGATTTTCAATATATGCGTTCTCTAAAAATGACACACTACCTCCAAAACATTTAAAAATAGTATACTATGCAAATTATGCCAATTAAAGGAATTGTAGCAAAAAGAAAAGGACAGTTTTTTATGAATCGTAATGTGCTACGAGATACCGAATGAATCGTAATGTGCTACGAGATACCGACTTTCTTGGTCAAGATGGGCCTTACCACCACCGAAGGGTGAGAAAGGATAGTACTGCATTGACCCTAGGGTTCCCCTGTTCTAGCTGCTCCCTACCTACCACAGAGATTGGCACCCTAGAGACCTGCGCAGATGGTGTCCCCACTCAACGGCAGCTGTCCCTCACTACTGGCCCTGTTACCACCCTCTGCTAAACAAAGGAAACAAAGGATAGTTGATCATTAAGGCCCTATGGATGTATAGTTTGTGGCCAAAAGATCCATTTTGTCTCTTTTTGAAGGATCATTTGGTCCCAATTATAGGTGGTTTGATTTTATCAATGCCCATAAATGTGATTGTCTTGGAGTTACCCTGATGGTGTCTGTTCACGTGATTGGCTTTAGATGTATCCCTTTCATTCATGATATCACATATATGTTCCCCTATCCTTCTTCGGAACTCTCTCTTTGTTTTTTCTACGTACTCCATACCACATTCACATGTCACTTTGTATACCACGCCTACACTCTGACAATTGATGAACTGTCTAATCGAGTACACTTTTCCAGTATTATTACTTGTGAAGATTTTCCTGGGTGAGACAGATGCATACGCTTTACATTTGCCGCATCTATAACATCCTGCTGGAGGTGACCCCAACCATGTTCGATTTTGTGGATTCTGAAAGTGACTATGGACCAATCTGTCCCTCAGTGATCTACCTCTACATAAGGTAACATGAGGGACAGGGCCAACGGTATCCCTGACATCCATGTCCATGCGTAGGATTTTCCAATGGCGCTCTAGAGTTTTTTGAATTTCTCTTGCCCCATTTGAGAATTTTGTAATAAACCTTGATACATTATTCTCTATTTTTGGTGGTGTGGGGTTTAGTAAATCCCTGCGATTTTTTGTCAGGGAGTTCTTATAGGCTTCTGGTAGAACGTTTCTTGGATATCCTCTATCCAGGAACCTTTGTTTTAAGTCATCTGCCTGTTCTTTATAACTGATCACATTTGAGCAATTCCGACAGATTCTTAAGTATTGTCCCTTCGGAATGCCTCTTTTTAAGGATCCTGGATGACCGCTTTCCCATCTTAGAAGGGAGTTTGTGGCGGTGAGTTTGCGATAATTTTTAGTTATCTCGCCATTCTCGCCTTTTTGGACTAGGATGTCAAGGAATGCCAAGCTACATTTGTTAGCCTCATGAGTGAAGTGCAATCCTATTTGGTTATCATTCAGTCCTTTCACAAACATCTCAAAATCCACTTCTGTGCCTCTCCATATGACGAACACGTCATCAATGTAACGTAACCACAGTACTATTTTGTCTCTTATGTCATTTGACGTGTAATGGAAGACAATATTCTCCTCCCACCAGCCCAGGAGCAAATTAGCATAGGTGGGGGCACAAGGGCTCCCCATTGCTGTACCCCTGAGCTGGTGGAAGAACTTGCCGTCAAACAAGAAAACATTGTTATTCAGGCAAAATTCCAAAGCCTTCATCACAAAGTCATTAGGTCTGTGGCATTGTCGACCCCTCGTTTGTAAATAACTATCCACGGCTTTTAGGCCCGGTTCATGAGGAATTGAGGTGTATAGTGCTTCCACATCTATGCTCCCCATTATCATGTCAGTTTCTAGACAAATACCATCCAATTTTCCAAGAAAGTCGGTAGTATCCCGCACATACGAGTTTAAAGAGAGAAAAAATGGTCTAAGTACTTGATCAAGGTAAAGACCCAAATTCTGTGTTATGCTGTTTATGCCTGCCACAATTGGTCTTCCCTTCAGGGTATTAACCCCTTTGTGGATTTTAGGGAGGCGTTAAAATGTTGCCATAATAGGGTGGGTCGGGATGAGAAATTCCCTTTCGTTCATATCAACCACCCCAGCATCAAAACCTTCATTGATCAAATTCATAAGATTGTGGACAATTTTACTAGCGGGGTTACTTAATACTATTTCATAGTTGTCACAATCATCCAGTATTCGAGTACACATGGACTTATACTGTAATATGTCCATCACCACCACTTCTCCGTCTTCTCTCTATTTTTGCCTGTTCGTTATTCACCTGAGCACCTTGCACTTTTTTAGATTTTATACGAGTGAAATAAAAGTTATATTTTAAAATTATTCCTATCCATTGGCTGCAACAATAATATTATGCCCATAGTAAAAGAAGAGTGGGTGTTCGGTAGGATAATCCCTGGTCCACTGAACCATCTGTATCTCCATATTGCTGCTTTATTTTTTTTTACATTTCCTCTGAAAACTGAGTTTGACTATGATCTTTGACTATAAGGAACATTCCACTTTTGCCTTGCACCAGATTGATTTTGAAAGATTTGTCTAAATATCTGTTATCAATTTCAGAAAGCAATGGAGAATTTTTTTCTTAACTCGTAAATGGCTTTTGACAGATAGCTATGGTTGCCAAGGCCAATATTAATTCTTGGCTAAAAAGCAAGAATTGGGAAGACAAAAAAGAAGTTCTCCTTTATGTGTGATTGGCTGAAGAGCATCAAATAACAGATACTTTATTTCTGTTAGGTGTTGACTGCTTAAAAGGGATCTGTCAGTAGGATCAACCCTCCCAAGCCGTTTATGCAGCCATGTAAGTCATAAGGAGCTGAGTAAAATTATAACTTAATATCTGCAATCTGATGTTTTATTCCAGAGAAATCCATGTTTTTTTTTTATCTGTGAATGAGCTGTTCTGGACTATGGGCCGGATGCAGATCTGCATGAGAATCTGCCTGAGGAGCTTAATATAAATGACAGGAGGAGTTACCAGTGTGAGACAAGCAACTAACACAGAACAGTAGAACTGAAATTTATCCCCTTATATACACATTTGCTGCAGCTCTCACAGCTCTGCTGTATTACAAACCTGTCTGCCAATGAAATGGGGGCTGAATCTGAGAGGAACCTTTAGATGTGTCAGTTATGATCACACACAGCTCAGCAGTGAGAGGAGGAGAGCAGAGAGCTGATTTACACATGAGAAAAATGTGGATTTTTCTGGAGTAAGATATTAGATCTTAGATATAAAGGTGACAGTTTATTCAGCTTCATATGATCTCTATGCACATAAAAACAACTTAAGAGGGTTGATGCTACTGACAAATTCCCTTTCAAAAACATGTTATGATAAAAAAATGTTTTACATTAAAGGTGTTTTTCACTTTATATTAACAAATATGTTGGGGACATGATTTTATGACTCTTACTAGAGTTGAGCGACTTTTGGTTTTTTAGGGTCGCGTTTCGTTTCGTGAAACCCGATTTTTCCAAAAGTCGGGTCGAGCAAGATCGTCCGATTATAGGGAAAAGTCGTGGTCGTCCCGAAACACGAAACCCAATGTAAGCCAATGGGGAATAAAAGTCGGCAGTGAGAGGAGGACAGGAAACACACCTACAGTGCCCATTTGAATGCCAAAAGCATCAATTCTTCTTACTTAAGCTTGTCAACCTTAATTAACTTCATAATATAAGTTACGCACTGAAAAATGGGGGTTATTTGGCTAAAGTTGTGGGGGGGAGGGCTGGCTGCAGGTTTTCATGTGCCCTGGGCGAAAGAGCGCCCCTTTAACACATACCACAACTCATCATGCTCCGATACGGCAGATAAATAGCGGTATAGCACAATGAAAAATACCTCACTTTTTACATCTCATGACGAGGCTCATCTATTTCTCCATACAGAATCATTGGTCCCATATAATGTTTGAAACAGTATATGATGAGCTCCACATAATGCTACAGTATATGTTGGTCCCCATGGATGAAGCTCCACTGTCTTATGGGCCCAAATAATGCTCCAAACATAATGGGCCACATTTCTAATGCTCTAGTGTATAATGGGCCCTGTAAATGCTGCTCCAGTGTCTGATGTTCACCTTTGGAATGTTCCAGTGTATGGTGGGCCCCATCTATCATTCTCCAGAGTATAGTGCTCCCCAAAAATTGCTGTCCCAACATTGAAAACAATCAAATAAGTCTCCTCACTAGGGAATCCCTGTACTTGTCTGGACAGGTGCTGTAGCTTGCTTAACAGCTCGCCAGCCATTCTCACGCCCAGTATGGATTGCACGTGATTGCACAAAGGTTAGAAAGGGTACCGTATCCCTGGATAACATGTATGGATAGCGTACACATTCAAAATATATGTCTCAGGAGGCAGGCTCAGATGGTGTCAGGCCCAGTATGGATTGCACGTGATTGCACAAAGGTTAGAAAGGGTACCGTATCCCTGGATAACATGTATGGATAGCGTACACATTCAAAATATATGTCTCAGGAGGCAGGCTCAGACGGTGTCAGGCACAGTATGGATTGCACGTGATTGCACAAAGGTTAGAAAGGGTACCGTATCCCCGGATAACATGTATGGATAGCGTACACATTCAAACTATATGTCTCAGGAGGCAGGCTCAGACGGTGTTAGGCCCAGTATGGATTGCACGTGATTGCACAAAGGTTAGAAAGGGTACCGTATCCCCGGATAACATGTACGGATAGCGTACACATTCAAAATATATGTCTCAGGAGGCAGGCTCAGACGGTGTTAGGCCCAGTATGGATTGCACGTGATTGCACAAAGGTTAGAAAGGGTACCGTATCCCCGGATAACATGTATGGATAGTGTACACATTCAAAATATATGTCTCAGGAGGCAGGCTCAGACGGTGTCAGGCACAGTATGGATTTGACGGCCCAGATTACACAGCGGAGGAGCAGGGAGAGGTAAAGATTGCAAATGCTGGGGCCCTGCCCAAGCAAGGGGGGCCCACTCGTGGGTGTCGGTACTGGCACTGGGCCCCTCATAGTACAGCGGTGTGTCTGACGGCGGGTGTGCACCACCACCGTCAGAGACACTTGATTGCACTATGAGGGACCCTGTGCCAGTGCCCGCGCCCAAGAGTCGGCCTACCCACCTGTCCGGGGCAACGGCACTCGCACGGTGTCATGCGCAAGGTGGTGACCCCGGCCATGGGGGGGAGGCAGCACAGTTAGGGAGTTTTAGAAAGTGGCATATGTTGATGTTGGACATTCAGCTGATGCAAAAGGCGAAATAGGTGAAGTACCAGGAAGAGGTGGACCAAAGCAAGCCATTTTTCTGTCACCCTATGTGTCATCAGGGGAAGGTGGGACAAAATCCTTGGAAACCCATGCGTGGTTCATTTTAATGAAGGTTAGATCATCCACATTTTGGGTTGACAGACGGGTCCTTTTTTCTGTCAGGATTGATCCAGCTGCACTGAAGACTCTTTCCGATAGCACACTTGCAGCTGGGCAAGCGAGCTCCTGTAAGGCATATTGTGCCAATTCAGGCCAGGTGTCCAGTTTAGTGGCCCAATAGTCAAAGGGGAATGACCTGTGTGGGAGAACATCGATATGGGAGGAAAAGTAGTTTGTAACCATAGTTGACAACTGCTGTCTCCTGTCACTTTCCATCGATGCAGTATTACCAGTTGTGTGAGCGGTATTTGAAATATCAGTCCACAACATTGTCATGAAACCCCTGTCTCCAACGCCACTTCTGCTGTGTGCACCACGAACACCTCTGCCAAGCTGCCCCCGGCCCGTACGGCTCGTGTGAGAACCATCACCGCTGCTGTGTGCTGGGAATGCCTCAAGCAACCGATTTACCAGAGTTGCTTGTTTATTAGCCAATATTAGGTCAAGGTTCTCCTGTGGCATGATGTTTTGTAATTTGCCTTTATAGCGTGGATCCAGGATGCTGGCCAACCAGTAGTCGTCATCGTTCATCATTTTGGCAATGCGGGGGTCCCTTTTTAGGATCCGCAAGGCATAATCTGACATGTGGGCCAATGTTCACGGTGTCAATGATGCACTGCGAGTGCTGGGTGGAGGAGCACTTTCTGGCAAATCCACATCCCTCCAGTCATGCACAAACCCTGTACCAGACCTTGCCACGCCAACATTTTCACTTGCCCCACGAGATGCATCCTCCTCCCCTAAGTAATCATCCCCATCATCCTCCTCCTCTTCTTCCTCCACCTCGTCCAGGAGAGGTCCCTGAGCAGACAATGGCTGAATGTCATCAAGGATTCCCTCCTCCTCTTCCTCCTCATCAACATTGGCTGCAGACGCCTGCTCCTTAAGGTGCGTCAAAGTTTGCATGAGCAGACGCATAAGTGGGATGCTCATGCTTAGGATGGCGTCGTCTGCGCTTACCAGCCGTGTGCATTCCTCAAAACACTGAAGGACTTTACAAAGGTCTTTCAGCTTCGACCACTGCACGCCTGTCAACTCCATGTCTGCTCTCAAAGTGCCTGGCCGTGTATCCTCCCACAAATGCATTATGGCCTGCCTCTGCTCGCACAGCCGCTCCACCATGTGCAGGGTGGAGTTCCACCTTGTTGCAATGTCGATAATGAGGCGGTGGTTGGGAAGGTGGAGCAATCGCTGCAGCTTCTGCATACGAACGGAGTGTACAGGCGACCGGCGGATGTGCGCGCACAGTCTTCGCACCTTCTGGAGCAGGGCTGTTAACTCCGGATAATTTTTGAGGAAGCACTGCACCACCAGGTTCAAGGTGTGAGCCAAGCAAGGTATGTGGCTGAGTTTTGAAAGGGCTATGGCTGCCACAAAATTACGGCCGTTATCACTAACTACCTTGCCTGCCTCAAGATGTACACTGCCCAGCCATGACTCAGTTTGTCGCTTCAAGTACTCGGCCAGCACCTCGGCGGTGTGTCTGTCGCCCAAACACATCATCTGCAACACAGCCTGCTGACGCTTTCCACTAGCTGCTCGATAGGGGGACACATCGTGTGCAACAGTGGCAGCTGCAGATGGAGTGCTCGTACGACTGCGCTCTGTGGACGAGCTTTCGCTTCTGGAGGAGGAGGAGGAGGAGGAGGGTCGAACGCCTACAGCCAACTGTTTCCTATACCGTGGGCTAGGCAGCACTGTCCCACCACCGCTGTCCCCTGTGGACCCTGCATCCACCACATTAACCCAGTGCGCAGTGATGGACACATAACGGCCCTGGCCATGCCGACTGGACCATGCATCAGTTGTGAGGTGCACCTTTCCGCTCACTGACTGCTTGAGTGCATGGACAATGCGGTCTTTCACATGATGGTGGAGGGCTGGGATGGCTTTGCGAGAGAAGAAGTGGCGACTGGGTAGGTCATAGCGTGGTACTGCATAGGCCATGAGTTCGCGGAAAGCTGTGCTTTCCACCAACCGAAAGGGCATCATCTCAAACGAGATTAGTTTGGCAATGTGGGCGTTCAAACCCAGTGTACGCGGATGAGAGACTGAGTACTTTCTTGACCTACTCATAGTGTCTGGGAGGGTGAGCTGGACTTGAGAGCTGCATATGGTGGAAGTAGCGGTGGACAGGGCGGACTGAGAGAGGGTTGATGATGGTGATGGAGTTGGTGTTCTTTCTGATGGCCTAGAATCAGTCTTTCGTTGATATAACAGTGGGATTCCCTGACTGCTGTGGCCTTGCAACGACACCTCAACATTTGCTGCTGTGCTAACCGGTGGGCTTACAGTGGGGGAAACAATGTAGCGTTGCTGACTACCTTCATTGTGATCAGTTGCACATGTGGCACTTGAGGTTTGGTGTTGTGTCCACGCTTGCAAGTGCATGCTGGTTAAATGTCTAAGCATGCAAATGGTATTCAAATTTTTCAGATTTTTCCCTCGGCTAAAGGTCTTTGCGCACTTCTTACAGATAACCTTGGCCTGATCATGAGGATTTTGTTCAAAAAAGTGCCACACTGCACTCTTCCTACTTTGGCAGACATTTTGCGGCCTAGCATGCTGTGATCTTTTGACCCTCTGGACAAGCTGTCCAGCAACTCTTTTGATGTTTGGAACCTGTCTTTGGAGTGCTCCGGGCCTGCCAGATAACAGCTGTTGCGATGTCGATGTCTGCTGTGGATGCTCCTCATCTGAGCTATTGGAAGCAGCACCCTCTTCCCCCAATGGATGCCAATCTGGGTCAACAACTGGGTCATCCATCACCTCCTCTTCTATGTCATGTGCACCTTTCTCTGTGTCACCGTGTATGGTGGTATAGTGTGCGGGAAGGGGCACCTGAGTCTCATCAGGGTCAAAATCTGGCTCTGTACACTGCGAGGACAATGTAGTGCTCTGAGTGAATGTACCAGCAGAATCATCCATCAGCGGCTGTGCATCAGTGCACTCCATGTCAGATTTATCTTGGCCTGGGTAATTCACCATTTGACTTGATAATCCAGGCATGGTATGTGAAAACAGCTCCATGGAGTAATCAGTAGTATGGCCTGCGTCATCCTTCAATCTTGGTTGGGGTGAAGGACACAAGGAAAGGTGTGGTTCATGAACATGAGCCTCCAATGACGACTCAGTGCTTTTACTTTTTACAACTGAAGAAGAGGAGGCGATAGAGCTGGAGGCTGAGTCAGCAATGTAAGACAAAACTTTTTCCTGATGCTCTGCCTTTAAAAGCGGTTTGCCAACTCCTAGAAAACTAAGCGTTCGAGGCCTTATGTAGACAGACGATGACGCAGGGTCAGCACCTCCTGCATTCGGTCCTATTTTGCTCTTGCCACTACCATCAGATCCACCAACAACACCATCATTACCAGCTGCCAACCCCCGCCCAATTCCACGGCCTCTTCCACCAGCCTTCCTCATTTTTGGTAGAAATGTAGACAAAATCCAACAAACTATATAGTAATGTAAAACAAGGTACAAGGTGTCTATAGGACAGGGGAGATTTAGAATTTCTGCACACACTTGTGGACAGTGGACACTTTTGGATTGTGTGAGGCCCACTGATATCTGAGCGCTATGTGACACGCTCGATGGCACAGCTGCCTGTGACCAAAGTGACGAGAGGATAATGGAGATTTTGAATCTCTGCGCACACTTTTGGACACTGGACACTTGTGGATTGTGTGAGGCCCACTGATATCTGAGCGCTATGTGACAGGCTCGATGGCACAGCTGCCTGTGACCAAAGTGACGAGAGGATAATGGAGATTTTGAATCTCTGCGCTCACTTTTTGACACTGGACACTTGTGGATTGTGTGAGGCCCACTGATATCTGAGCACTATGTGACACGCTCGATGGCACAACTGCCTGTGACCAAAGTGACGAGAGGATAATGGAGATTTTGAATCTCTGCGCACACTTTTGGACACTGGACACTTGTGGATTGTGTGAGGCCCACTGATATCTGAGCGCTATGTGACAGGCTCGATGGCACAGCTGCCTGTGACCAAAGTGACGAGAGGATAATGGAGATTTTGAATCTCTGCGCACACTTTTGGACACTGGACACTTGTGGATTGTGTGAGGCCCACTGATATCTGAGCGCTATGTGACACGCTCGATGGCACAGCTGCCTGTGACCAAAGTGACGAGAGGATAATGGAGATTTTGAATCTCTGCGCACACTTTTGGACACTGGACACTTGTGGATTGTGTGAGGCCCACTGATATCTGAGCGCTATGTGACACGCTCGATGGCACAGCTGTGACAAAAGTGACTAGAGGATAAGGGAGATTGGATTGCTTTTAAAAAAGCAGTTTGCGGAGCAGTGAGTAAACAGCAATGCCAGCGTGTCAGGAAGCCTTAAAAGGCAGCCCAACAACCAACACCACTGATACACCACTATATAGCCTCCCCTTGCACTGCACACACAGTGACTTGTGTGTTGTGCAGGCCAAATCGCTAGCAGCAGAAGCAGTTCTTTTGTCTTCTTCCCTGCCTAACGCTCTCCCTACAGAATCAGCAGCAACCTCTCCCTATACTAAGATCGGCAGAAGTAAGATGGCGGTCGGCGTGCACGCCCTTTTATACCCCCTGTGACGCCCACCAAAGCAAGCCAATCACTTGCATGCCCTTCTGAAAGATGGTGGTGACCCGTGCCTAGGTCATCACGTTGCCCACAGTGTCCGTGGATCCTGATTGGCTGAAAAAGAGCGCAAAACAAACTTTTGAAACGCGACTTTGGCGCGTAAGTCGCCGACCTCGTGGCCGACCTCATCCTAGGGTCGGGTTTCGTTTCATGAAACCCGACTTTGCCAAAAGTCGGCGACTTTTGAATTTTTTCGACCCGTTTCGCTCAACTCTAACTCTTACTAATATATATGTATTACAGGTTCTCATACTGCACGTTTTAAGGCGGCCTTCTTAAGAATTCCTGTCCAGAAAATTGATGCTGATATAGGTGTATGTGATTAGACCAGTCCATCGATCACTTCCAATGGAAAAACAGGTTTCGCATGTGCTTGGATTTTCCATTGAAGGAGGCTGATTGACTGATCTGGTCACACCTGGTCACATGTACAGTGTCCATTTTAGGACATGATTAGATATCAAAATCAAGCATCAGAATAATGACAGTTTGAGGCTAAATACCCTGCCTGAGAACTGACTTGTGATTTTGACATGTGACTTTGGTATGAGACTTTGATGTGTGACTTTAACATGTGACTTTGATATGTGACTTTGACAATCTGAGTTTGACTCTGAAAAAGTCCACTGACGGCTACTGGGACTTGAAACCAAAAGTCTATTTGTAGAAGCCAGTACACTTACCATCGAGCTATTCACTCAGTCAAAGAAACATGGGCATTCTATTTATTTATATGATTTTCAGTGCAAACGTGTCTAAAACTCATTGAGATTTTCACACAGACCTCCTCCAAGCCAAATTCAATTGATGTTTGACTCTGATATCTGACATTCTGCATAAATAAGAATGAAAATTACATGAACTTTCAGACACCCTGAGTATTTACATGGTTAATGTTATAAGCCTAGAAGAACTACAACCTAGCATGACTTGAGCTATTGGCAAAATGGAAAAACTCCTGCCTCATAAAGTGAAGCTTCTGGGTTTAAAAACCAGGAAAAGAGAAATTAAACTTTGCTTTTTATAATTTTGGTGACTAGCACATCAGTAATATTTGAGTCTGATATTTGACATTCTTCACACATCAGCATGAGAGCCATAATAACTACGAGACACCTTGAGTATTTATCTGGTTAATCTCATAAGCCATGGAAAAATGTTAGGCGTCGGATTTCTGTCGCTGCACAGCGAGAATCTCGAGCCTTACTTCCGGCAGTCTCTCATTCCTTTCCAGCCGCATAGGAGCTTGCTCAGCAAACTCGTTGGTCCTGGGGCTCTGCCCAGACCAGCTCCGTGGGTTTGCTTGCTTCTGCTACCTCTGGCAATGCATGCTGCTCAGCAGCGAGATTCTCCAGGGGCTAAGTCCTTATGTCGGGCCACTGAGCATGCCCGTGGTGTGATCTCCCATTGGAGATCGAAGGTCACGTGCTCAGGTCCTGCTTGTGTTCGGATTGGCCCATCCGAGGAGCCAGGAAGGTCCCGGAAGCTTGTGGCTATAAAAGGTTTGCATGCCCGCTCGGCCATGCGCTAGGATAGCCAGTATTTTCTGACTATAAGGAGTGAGTGATGGATGCACGTATGAATGTCTCTGGTGACTGACTCATTATGAAACCCCTACCCTTGGTACGCATGTGTTGTGCAGCCTAGCCTGCTAGCGCCCAGGTTTAGGCGTAGTTAGGACAGAGTTGAGTCAGATATTAGTCACTATCAGTGACTCGGCACGCCTAAGAGCAAGTGCTTCGCACTCCTTAGCCAGTGTCTATAGTGGCGTTCGTGGCAGCGACGCCGCGCGCTCAGTGGCCTAGAAGGACTCTAACCCCATGCCTTGGGGTGGAGTTCTGTGGCTGTTTGCTGTGCGCTCTGTGGCCGGGCTCTGTGAGCTAAACAGGCTCCGGCATTCACTTTCAAGCAGCTGTGCGGTTCTGTGAAGTAACAGAATCCGCTCCTGTTCACACTGGGTGACGTAACCCACGTGTGACTGTTTTCACGCCACTCTTCCCTTCCGCCATTACCTAGCAGCAGTGTACCACCTCTGCACGGTGGACCCCGGGCTGCGAACGCACTCTCTACTATTTTATAATCTGGTGCGTTCCACCAGCCTTAGCAAAAACAAATAGCCTGGAGAATATGGCTGAATGGTTGAAGCTTCAGCCTCAGAGTGGAGCTTCTGGGTTCAAAGCCAAGGAGCTGAAAAATATATTTTTTTAATGTTTAAAATTATGCTGGTTTGCTGATAATCTACAGTGATGTTTTACTTTTAATATCTGACTTTCTGATTGTCATCTTGACGTGTTAATAAATCGCTTCAAACTCGCTGTGCAATTGCATGGTGAATCATAAAGACAAAGGAAACTGTGGGGGTGGAGGTGCTATTTACTATGTATCTTATTTCCAATTGACTGTACGTTTACATAATTTCTTAGGAAAGGGTCTAATGATCAGATTGATTTGCTGTCAATTTTTCTTTGTTTCCACCCAAGAACTGGCTGAATTTTTTTTCTCGTCCCAGTAGCCGACAGTGGACTTTTTTTTCATATTAGTCAGATATCAATATAAGATGTCAAAGTCAGTTCTCAGACAGAATATATAGCATCAAAATAGCATTATTCTGATGTTTGAATTTGATATCTGATTATGTCCTAAATGGACACTGTACACATGATCATCTATCAGCAGACATTTTGTGGACAGGAGAGCTGTGCAGTCTGTGAGGACAGCGACATTAAAAAGTGCAGTAATAGAACCTGTAATATATATATATATATATCTAATATATAAAGCTCAAGTGTGTGTATGTATGTATGTATGTATGTATGTATGTATGTGTGTGTGTATGTATGTGTGTGTGCGTATGTCCGGGATTGGCATCCGCCCCGTCGCAGCTACAGCCACAAAATTTGGCACAGTCACACGTCTGGACCCTGAGAGTGTCCTAGACTATGTTGTGTGGCAAAATTTTAACCCCGCGCTTTCCAATTCACCAACAATTTTGCCCCTATCTACATAATGGGGAAAAAGTGTGTGTGTATCAAGCCCCGCCCCTCATTATGATGTCATAATGGTTGCCATGGCGATGCTGATGTCATCATAGGTTGCCAGCCCCGCCGCTCATTATGATGTCATAATGGTTGACTGTGAGATGGAGGATGTGTGATGGGTATATGGGCACTGGACTATGGGATGGAGGATATGTATAACGGGTAAATGGGCACGGGACTATGGAATGGCGGATATGTATGATGGGTATATGGGCACGGGACTATGGGATGGAGGATATGTATGATGGTTATATGGGCATGGGATTATGAGATGAAGGATGTGTGATGGGTGTATGGGCATGGGGCTATGGGATGGAGGATGTGTGATGGTATGTGGGCACTCGACTATGGGATGGAGGATATGTATGATGGGTATATCGGCACAGGCCTATGGGATTGTGAATATGTATGATGGGTATATATGCACGGGACTATGGGATGGAGGATGATTATAATTTGTTATAACTAACCACAGTTAGTTACTATGCCCGGGCAGCGCCGGGCTCTTCAGCTAGTATATATATATTAGTGAGTGCCACAGAATCATATTCCCAATACAATTGACAAAATAAAGAGAAAGCAGACCATACTTTTAAGTGTTGGAGCTCACATAGTGTGATTCAATAAAACAAATTTATCAACTGAGGAATGGGAAATGATAACATTGAGAGATAAGGGTTAACATTTTAGAAATCTGTCGCCCCCTTATTGGTCTGGAGAAAGGCAAAAATAAAAACAAAATCTAAATCTTAAGCATGAAATAATCTGCTTCCAAATCCTGAGTGGACATCAGACTAGATCAATATTCAAAAGAATCCTATGCATTTATACAGTATAAGTAATTACATTGTTTTATTCTAAAAAATGTTACCCTTTTTTGAAACCATCTATTGTCTTAATAGAACCAGATCTTGATAATGACTGTTCCACATATTAATAGTTCTCATTGTAAGGCCTGTTTCACACATCCTTATATTTCCAGTACCAGAGAAAACAGTACAGGAGATATCAGTTTCCATGTGTCAGTGTGTGTAATACTTGAGGCAGACGTGTGGCAACTGTGTGCCACATCAGTTCCACACGTACCAGCACCAAGAAAGCAGCAGTACAGTTAGCGCTATTCCCCAATGCCAGGTGCTAAAGGCGACTCTCATCATTCTCCCCTGCTCTGCAGGCGATCAGCGCGAGCAGGGGAGAATGATAAAAGGTATATTCAACTTTTAACAGCAACAGCAGGTGACAGCTAATGGGACTTTAATTCCCATTGGCCTACACCTTTTGCCGCTAACACCAATGAGAGCAGGAGGCAGCTGATGGAAATATTCATCAACCGCCACCTGTGTTATAAACAAATACATTTAAAAACCGGTGTGGATTCCCCTGTATTTTTGATAACCAGTTAGGCAAAACTCAAACCTAGGGGCTGCAATCCTCAGCTCTCAGCTTCAGATAGGTCCCCATAGTGTTTTTTTTTTAATTCTTTCAATAAATAATAAAAAAACTGACGTGGAGTCCCCCCTTTTTTGCCAACAAGCCTTGCTAAAGCAGACACCTTGGGACTGGTATTCTCAGGCTGGTAAGGCTCCATGGATATTGATCCCCCATCATAAAATTAGCAGCCCACAGAGGTCCATAAAAGACAAATCTATTAGATGCACCAATTCTGGCGCTTTGGCTCTTCCCATTTGCCCTGTAGAGGTGGCAAGTGGGGTTCATATTTGTGGTCTTGATGACACCTTTGTATTGATTGGTGACATTGGTGATTGGAGAGGCATCTATGCATGTGTTGTGGCTGTCGAACAGCCCTCCAGACATGCAGCGGCGGAAATTCAAACATTTTTCAAGCACGCTGAAGACACCTGTTTAGCACCTGATCATGCTCGGACAACACCTTATGAGAGCACGCTCACTCATCACTATTAAGCACATCTTATCAGAAATTCAGAGTGGAAACTCTAAACGAAGGTTCTTACAGGGAGTTGCATACAGCCATTTCATGTGATGTTCAAATTCAGCTAAGAGATCGTTTACTGTATAAATATAAAAGAAATCTGCAAATAACCAAATCGGTCTAATATTCACAAGGTAACAAGGCCAGAAAGCTCCTCGCTAGTAGAGTCAAATCTCAAGCACTTAAAGCCAAAATCCCTCTTCTCAAAGAAAACTCTAGCCAATCAAAACTGTTTAACCCTAAAGATATAGATAATGAGTTCAAATCATATTACTCTGCACTTTAAACCTGAACCAGACTTCAGATGCCTCAAACTCTCAACAAACAGGCATTGAACTTTTCTATCGAATTTAAATCTTCCTTCCCTCTCTCAATACCAATTATACTCTTTAATTGCTCTGCTTACAAAGTCAAAAATCTTAAAAGCCACTAATTCCTTTCCATCACAAAAGGTCCCTGGCTTTTCCAACATTTATGACAAGACCTTTTCCTCACAGTTAGTTCCCTCTTTACTGGAGACTCTCCAACAGACCAAAAAGACAGGAGTTTTCTCTAGTGAACTGCTTTCAACAACAAAAATTACACTCCCTAAAGAAGGCAAAGTCCCAGAAGTTCATCAAAACTTTAGACCAATCTCACTTTTGAACACAGGCTTGAAACTATATGCTAAATGTATCGCCTCCTGCCTGGCTACCATTTTGCTTTTACTGATCTCAAGAGATTAGGTGGGAATTATCCAAAGCAGGCATGCTGCAAAAAATACATGTTGGGTTATAGATTTAATAGCGGTGATAGAAAGATGTAAGACTCCAGCCGTGTTGGTCACTTTGGATGCTGAGAAGTCTTTTGACCGTGTGATGTAGTCGTTTGCCTTTCAGTCCTG
Source organism: Dendrobates tinctorius (assembly GCF_039654945.1). NCBI lineage: Eukaryota > Metazoa > Chordata > Amphibia > Anura > Dendrobatidae > Dendrobates > Dendrobates tinctorius. The sequence continues at coordinate 14,671,404 of NW_027361752.1, read as the reverse complement.
AGCCACATGGGGTTTGGGGGCTCAATTATATCAGTCATGCAAGCTTTGTACTCTTTGTAACCGGTACTCTATCAGATGATTTCCAGATTTTTGATGGGACAAGGCAGGGGTGTCCTCTCTCTCCACTAATTTTAATATTGTCCATAGAACCACTAACTCAAGTAATTAGACAAAACCATAAGATCAAGGGGGTTCAGGTGGTGAGTTATTCCCACTGTATTTCCCTGTATGCTGATGATGTTATTCTAACTCTTGAAGACCCCAAATAGCCTATCTAGTAACACAACTAACCCCATTCATTAGTTCTCTATAGAAGGCAAACATTCCTCCACTTTTGTTGGTCATCGAGTGAGACTTAGCACAGTTCTCCAATCATGAAATCTCTTGACTAGGTAGAATAGCGACATTCCAAATGTTTTCTTTGCTAAAACTACTTTATCTGTTTAGAACTGTTCCTATACCCCTCCCACAAAGATTTTTTAGCAGAGCCCAACAGCTGTTGAATTCATTTGTTTGGAAATTTAAAAAAAACCATGCTTCATAAACAAGATACTAAGGAGACAAAAAAATGGGATCTGCAGAATTACATCATAGCTTCTCAGATTGATCAAATTAAAACCTTGTGAAGGGGAGACATATCCAGTCATTAGATTCAAATTGAATAACATTTTGCATATTCAAAAAGTGTGAAATCCCTTCCTTGGTCTTCTCTAATTGTTGCTAAACAATCATATAATCCTAAACTCCTCACATCCTTCTTAATATCTAGCTGGGATCTATTCCATAAAAAAATGTTCTCCGCCATCACTGTCTATCCTATCTATAGCCCTGTTAGGAACTTTGAAAGAACTAATTCCTGACTTAGATTTACATGTGTGGATACCTCTTGGAATCTCATTGTTAAAGACCCTCTTAAAAGGTCCTTTCTTGGTGTCATTCAACTCTTTCAGACTTAAGTTCCAAATCCAAATCAGGGAATTCTATAACTACCTGCGAATAAGACATTTCATGAAAGGGACCCCCTCTAGCACAAGCTAAGGCAAGTCATACCGTCTAATACAACCCTTTCTCAAAAAGGTTTGAAATCTAAATACTCTTTGATTAGTAACAAAAATACCTTTGTGAAAACCACTTCTTTTCTGTCTTGAGAAAAAGAGTTGAACAAGTTGAACAAGTCATACATGAGCTCTGTTTGATCTGACACAATAACATTTGCAACTCGTACAATCTCATGCTAGTATGAAGCTTACATAAAAAACTTTTTACGATGGTACTATACCCCGGTAAAGTTGAATCACATGTTCCCGAACACATGTCATGTCTGTTGGCGGGGTTGCGTGCACAGGGGTACACTTTTGCGTTTCTGATATTGTATGTTACTTATTGGAAAAATCTCAATAAAAAGTTAGTTTAAAAAAAAAAGAACAAACACAATAAAGGCAAAACTAATATTGCCTGATGCTAATTAATATTGCCATAAAGAATATTTATCATACATAAATAATGTACAAGCCAATGTTAACTTTTGATAATAATCTTGCAGTTTAAACATAGAGATATTGTGTTTTGTAAATACATTACAATACTGGACGGAGGGATAGCTGTGGATAGAGAGCTCAACTCATCAAAGCTTTTACACAGAGCTCTGAAGGAATTCTAAATGAGTGTATGTGGATCAATTCATTGTGTTGTCCATTCGTTTTAGTGGAAGATGCAGCTTTAACGGAGATCAAAATGACCAAAAAAAAGAATAAATAAGAAATACGCAGGACTGACGTAATAATTAGATCCCAAGGGAAGCTATTTTTTTTTCAGGTGGTTCCTCATGTATCAATTTACAATAAACAGAATGGAATACAATCCCATATTATCGCTCAGAAATCACAGGCTAGCCAAACTTGCCATCGCTCCAGAGTGCAACCCAGTAACAAAAGCAAACTTCTATAAAAATAAACAGGAAAATCAAGATTTTGGCAGCTTTGCATATTTACTATTCATGAGGAAGTCATCTCTAATAGCTTTACCAACTGAAATGCCTCTTTAACCTATGTGAATAAATATACATTACTTTGCAATGTCCATTGTTTTATCACATCAAATCATTCGGCATTCTGGATGGAATAAACAAAGCATTTCATCATATGGATTCTGACTTGAGAATATCATTATATAACGTCTGGCTATAGAAATTTCCATTCTATACATTCTATAGCCACAAAGACCTAAAAGACACCTTATGAATATATAGTTCAGGGTGAGCTGCATGTACATCACCAGTTATGACCCAACTGAACAAAAAGTAAAATAAAGTGCCACCATGATGCCCAATATGAATTATAGTTATTATTGATGGGTGAGCATGCTATTCACATTGAAAATGTGGGTACTAGGGTGCCATGCTCGATTTTCCACTGCAAATGTTTCGCGACTGATTTTCAGCCACTAAACATGAAGGGATTTCCTGCCAATCACAGTAATGCCATAGCTATGTTGGTTAATGGCATTACTGTGATTGGCTGGCCACATAATGTCATAGGGTCTATATAAGACCAGGTGATGTGATGCTCGCCACACTGCACCCGGACACAGAGAAGGGAGAGTCACTGCAGAAGGAAAAGTGAGCTTTATAGTTATTGCTGAGGAAACCTAGACCAACAGCTCTTATTAGGACTTCATCTATTACCGTATATTCAATATTGCTGTGAGCTGTACTATTTAGTGAAGTGAAAGCTGGTGGAGAAGGGATAGTGCATTACAGGCGTTGCTGAAGAAAAAAATTTTTTTATCAGGGCTCTATCTATTGTATTCAGTACTAGAGATGAGCGAATTTGTTTGCATTCAGTTCCGAATACGATCGGAATCGAATATTGTTTTTGCAATATTCGATGAACACAGCCAAACGTCATCAGAGTCAATGGGAGTAGAAATTACTGAATATGTTCAGAACCGATCATGAGACATACCTTTGGCAAGAACATTGTTCGAATATGGTTTGAATATATCAAAATTAGATTCAGTGACAAAATTCCAACATATTCACTCATCTCTATTCAATACCACTGTGAGCTGTACTATTTAGTGAAGGAATAGTGCATTACAGGTGTTGCTGAAAAAAAGTCCTTATTAAGGTTCTATCTATTGTATTTTATTCCCTATTAATTCCACTGCTAGCTGCACACCTAATTTAAAAAGCACGAGGCATGTGTTAAGGGATGGAGAAGTGGACAAGCTGCAGGTTGTGCACGCACAGGCCAAGGCTATGGGACAGGTGAAACTGTGTCTGCTGCGGGAGAAAAACACTTCACCGCAGCTGCCATTTGTCATTCCTTTTGTAGGTCACTTGATGTCATCTTGAGGTTGCTGAGTTACATTCAAATAAGATGGCGGTTATCCCAGTCAGTGGAGAGTCGTTTTCGCCCTCTGCAGGTCTGTTGCTTTGTTGTCCCCAATCTCTGCTTCTTGACCTTGTTGTAATGGACTGCCGTCTTAGAAATTTAAGGATGGAGGCAACATGACCCTCACTGTATCCCTCTGCTAGTAAAGACAGAATTGAATCCTTCTTTTCCTCACTCAAGGCATTTCTTTTCAACTTCTTTGGCATGGTTAAAATATATTTTTTTCATTCCTACTACTTTAGGGATAGTATTAGCACTTGATTTGCCATCCAGCTTGTCCTATTGCAAGAGGATTGTGAACACCACAGCAGGTTTTTTTTTATACTTTCCTTTGTTAAATAAGATTTGGTTCAGGTGATCACATTAAGCACATTACGTAGAATGAGGTGTACTCTGGTTGGAATTCAACTGACACTGAAATGGAATGGCTGTCTGACATGTAAAGAAGCTGATTTTTATAAAACTGTGCAGTGGTCTCTTAATTTTTGCCAGAGCTGTACTTACAAAATACTGTGGTGGGGGTCCTGGTCCAACGCTGCAGAGCGATGCAGCCTCCCTTCCCAGGCTGGTGTGGTGGTCTTGCTCTGTGATGCGGCGATGGTGCTTGCTGGTGCTCTATGGTGCGGCTGTGGTGCTCTGTGGTGTGAGGGGCTCCACCTGCATTTTGTGAAAGCCCAGAGGCCCCTGCAGATCCATTGCTGCGTTGCGGTGGCCTCCAGGAAAATGGCCACCAGGGCGGTGCATGCTCAGATTGAGATCTTGAGAGATGAGATCTTGGGACGAGATCTTGTTGCCGAGATCTGAATCTGAGCACTCGCCGCCCCCAGCAGCCATTTTCCCGGAGGTCACCACATCACAGCAGATTGATATTTCAGGAAACGAGATCTCAGGGCAAGATCTTGCTGCCGAGATCTCATTCTGAACATGTGCAGCCCCCTGCATGTATTTTCCTGGAGGCCACTGCATCACAGCAATGGATCTGCGGGGGCCTCCGGGCTTTCACAAAATGCCGGAGGAGCTCTGCCGCACTACAAAGCATCACCACCGCACCTGTCGCAAAATGCTGGTGGAGCCCCATCACACAACAGACCACCACAATCGCACCTGTCGCAAAATTCCGGCGAAGCCCTGCCACATGACCGCTGAACTTGTCGCAAAATACCCGCAGAACCACAGGTACCTAGCCGCCCATTTTAGCTTCCCCATGAATGCTTTATGCCATACATCTATTGGGTGTCCAAATTGGACATGTGACATGAACTGTCCCTCTATGCTTTTGAGGTGCTGGCCTTCCCTGTCAAGCACACTGGATGACAGAAGCGGAACTTAAAGTTGTATTCCCATGCACCTCTTGATACCTAAACAAGAATATACAGTTCTTTATTTTCCAATTTTTATTGTCTTCTTCCTGATCTTCCTTCTTCTCCACCATATATATAGGCTCATGGTCCAATTTTCACTCCTAATTTTTCAAGGGTGTATATGATGACCCACTATATAATTTTTAGAGGCCTACCAAAAAAATCTCATATATATACACACATGCACACCCCCAGGGATAAATGTTTTTAGCTCTTGTACTTATTGCATAGGCTTTACTATTCTAGGAGTTCCACTCCTTCCAAATGGTAAAATGATTTATGCGGCTCACTGTTAAGTCTCTTCTAGGGTGCACTGCTATCGCTCCTTTACATTTTTGCAAGGCCTTGCAATAAGTGCATAGGCATTAACAGAGTAGGAGTTGCACTGGTTTTAAAATTCTCTCTCTGGACATGAGTCTCTGTGAAAATGGCCACAGACATTGATTCATCACGCACTTCCTGTGGGCATAGGTCCTCCTCTTTCGGGTGCCCATCCACTGATGCGCAGCAATGCGATGTGGCCAACTTATTATTTGATTATAACACTGCCTCTTTTCAGAGTACCTCCTCAGTTAAAAAAAAAAAAATAAAACAGTGTTGGCTACCTCTTGCTCCTATGTCTCCCCACCTACACCTCCACCTCAGCCTTCTCCATTATTTTATTCAATGTTCTTTCAAGCCAGTTCCCTAGCAAAAAATAAAAGAATCCCCACAAAAACAGTGTTGGATACCCCCTCTCCTGCCTCTCCCACCTACACCACCTCGACAACTTCCTCCACTTGGACCTCGGCTTCATGGTTCAGGGGTTATTCTTTTCCTTTTTTTATTCTGTGTTATTTTAAATCAATTCCCCTATCCACATTTGTTTTCAGTTTGATTATCCTGCTTTTACCCCAACTAAGCTCATTTTCTAGCATCTTGACTATGAACATGTTACAGCCATTTTTAAAGCATTGATGTTTGGGTCCCCATTGACTTGTATTGTGTTTGGGTCTGGGGTCAATTAAGCTTCCTTTTGCAGCATACTATGAACATTTTACAGCTATTTTAAAGCACTGAAGCTCGGGTCCCCATTGACTTGTATTGCGCTTGGATTCGGGGGCAAGTTTGAGGTCAAGTTCAGACCCAAATCAAGCTTTTTACTGTATGTTCATCGAACTCAGCAAACCCGAACATCCACGAGTTTGCACATCTCTACTAGACAATATTGAGAGAATGCAGCTCCATTTATTGATCATTGCACATACTAGAGGCATGACTGTGCATTTATTTACCCCTCTGGAAAGAAGGGAGTTATTTGTAAAGACTTGTTATAAAGTTCTACCTTCAGCAGTGCACCACTCCTCCGCTTCCTGGCCTCCTGTTTTCAAGGGAGTGGTGCACTACTGAAGATTAACGCTTACAATCAGTGTCCTGGTCACTTTGCCTCTGCAGCATAAATTATGCATAAATGAAACTGGTGGCCGACCAGTTTAAAAGTGTCACGACCAGGTTCTAAAGCATAAATCCTGCAAGCAGCAAACTTACCTAGGAAATTGGACATACTGAGATTGAAGGGTGGCTGCAACCTAGGCAAGGGGCTACACACTATAAGGCTTTGTACACACAGCATCTTTTTCTGTTCAGAGCGGCCTATCACGTTCCCTAATCAAAGTCATTTTATGTGTAAGTGTGTGTGTAGCCTATTCACTATCCCTATCTATCCCCCACTCCCTCAAGATGGCTGGACCATCATTGTAAGTACACACTTGTAGGCCGGGGTCACACTAGCAATGAATACGGACAAGTGCTATGCGATGAAACATCGTATAGCAATCGGACTAGTATTCCTCTATGCGGCAGCTCCCATCAGCTTTTTTTTTGCCGTTTTCAACATGCAAGTGAAATCGCAGCAAACTGCGATTGTCACCGACACTCGGCCGAGTCTCGGCTCACTCGCACCCATACAAGCCTATGTGTGCAAGTGAGGCAATGCACATCACTCAGATATCATCCGAGTGATGTGCGATATACGCTGACCCAAGCAATCTAGGAGATGGAGAAATTCATTTCTCCGCCTCCTCTGCAGCTGTGCTCCGAGCCTCTCTTTGCGAGAGGCTCGGAGCACAGACGCATGACACTCAGCTCCTGCTCGCAGCAGAGCAGGAGCTGAGGGTCATTACCATATCACATCCAATGCTCTCGCATCAGATACCATACGCTAGTCAGACCCCGGCCGTACTTTGTATCTCTCCCACCTCATTTGAGATTGTAAGCTCTCACGAGCAGGGGCATCTTATTTTGCTTACTGTATTGTTAATGTTGTTACTTATGACTTTTTTGTTTGAAACTGTAAAAAAATTATTATTATTTTTTTTTAAAGTGCTGCAGAAGTTCTCTATAAAATGAACATACTGAACAGCAATGCTACAATGACAAGTTCCATCTTCCGTCACCGACACTCATCTCCCATGCCGGCTCTATTGCAGCAGTGTCGACACACTCGTTCCTGAGGCTCACGTGAGATTATTATGTCAATAAAGCATCAGTATGGATGAAATGTTATTCTGTCACCCTTGGTGTGCAGTGTCATTTTTGAGTGCTCAAATACTCAGCCTAATGGATGCAGCACACTCAGGGATAGATTTATCCTAACCAAATTTCCTTTACAACATCATGAGTCCTGTTTTCCCTTTGGATGTATATGTAATTAACAGGAAGTGAGCGCTGTGGATGGCAAGTTGCAATGTCATTTCTTTTTGCAAGCACTCTGCAATTTTATCCATTTAACATCTTGAGACAACCTTTTTAGTTGCATATACAGAACTTTTTAAATAAGAAAAATGGTTCTCTGTGTTTTGTTAGCATTCATATTTGAGATAGAGATCTCACCATATTGTATGGGATGTTACAGTTATGGCGATAGTGATACCGTATAAGTACATGTTATGTCTGTTTTCAGTTTCATGACGATACCTTTACTTTTATTCACTTGTTACTACTTATATTGTCTTATTTTCTATCTATAATCTTAGTGTAGAATTATATATTACTGTAAATAATATTATTTGGATAATTCAATCCTGCAATTGGAAGCAGTGCCATTGTTTGTCAGCGCCATTGTTTGTGCTCACATACAAAAAGATTCCAAGTTTCAGACATCACATAGACAAGTTATTCTGTACATCTTGTAATTTCTAGCATGCGACTATTCTTCTTCTTATGTATACCTGCAGCTGTCCTGTAATCCCTATGGCATTGCTTAATATATGTTCCAGGTAGTACCTTAATAATATAGTATTAAGTGCAGAAATTCCTTAATGTGAAATATTTTTTTTCTGCTTTTATTTCTTAGCTATCTCCATCTCCTTGCAAAAAAAAACAAATGCCTGATGACAGTACTAATGATCATGAATACTGTCCCCATAGGGGTTGTCATCAAGCTTTCAACAGATGTTGAACTGTTTAACATCTGCAAAACAAATCACATTTAACTGCTATTGTAATACGTATTCTTAAAGGTTGGAATACATTGCATGAATTCCGTAGTATAAAATGATTAGTTGTGCAATATTCCAACTGAGGCTACATTCAATTTAGCAACAAATATACGATTATAACAGATTTCTCTCATTTGCAATTGCCTCTCTTATATCCTATAGCCATGAGAATACTTATAGGACACCACTACAGAAAAGTAAATCACTTTGAAGCAAATAGAATTCGTCTCAAAATTTCACAAGAAATTCAGATTCTTTACAATTTCATTTTATTTTTTTCTACAATTTTTGCAAAACCAAAACAGTGTGGCTATCCAACCACCATTTTTCAAAAGGGCTAGAAATAGGCTAAAAAAATAAAATAATAATACTCACCGAGCCCTCAAACCTATCTTTCTGTCAGCAGCAAATAAAGTAACACTTTGTAGCGCTATAGCATACAAACATGAAATATATCAAATTTGAATTGTATTACTGCTCTAGGAAATTGGAAAAATTGAGAATACTTAGCACTTAAATTCATGTGTACCCAGCAGCCACGATAACACATTTTTAATTATAGCAGATCCTACCTTCCATATACTGTACATGTAGGATTCAGCCTAAGAGAGGATTCACAATAGGCAGGATCCCAGCAACGAGAATCGCCTTATCACATGAATTAGCCAATTTATGTGATAAGTAGTCTCAATTTTTCTAATTTTCTACAGCAGTAATGCAATTCAAATTTCATATATTTCATGTTTTTCATGCTTTAGCGCTATATAATACTACTTTATTTGTTAGTTATATGTGGAGATGACTAATCTTAGTAAACACTTGTACACACCGGATATCTGTTTAGGAAGTGATATTTATCTTTCTGTCGGGTCATTGTTTCACTGAGCCATGTTTGTCATCTTCCAGTGCTTTGCATGCTTGGCTACTTCAGCGTTGGCTAGGCTGTAATGTACCCCACATGACATCCTAATGTGCGTTTTGTGATATCATAACATCCTAGCCTGCAAGAGAAGCAAGAGAAGCTCAAGGTGCCAGGTACTGGGAGATGCAAAAAATGGATAAAATGGATCAGTGAAGACTGAACCCATGATCAGACCAAAGTAGATGACTGGACTGGTACAGGTTGTGCAGTGCCAGGGAAAAGCCAGATAAGTTGGAGATTAGAAAATAAATTCTATTAGAATTGAATTCTACTTGAATTTTACATAAGATCCACATTTGCCAAAATGTGGTTTATTTGTACCATATATACTAGAGTATAAGCTGACTTGAATATAAGCTGAAGCACCTACTTTTGCCACGGAAAACTTGGTAAGTTTATTGACTCAAGTATAAGCCAGGTATGCATTGTCACCTCATTCCTGTCCTGGTATGCATGGCTCCCCCATCCCTGTCATTGTATGCATGCCTCCCCCATCTTGAAATTGTATGAATGGCTCCCCATCCCTGTCATTGTATGCATGACTCCCCTGTCTCTGTCCCGGTATGCATGCCTCCCCTGTCCCTTTCATTGTATGCATGCCTCCCCTGTCCCTTTCATTGTATGCATGCCTCCCCTGTCCCTTTCATTGTATGCATGCCTCCCCTGTCCTGTCCCTCTATGCATGGCTCCTTATCCCCTATCCCTGTTTGCATGTTTCCTATTGAACCAAAGCAAACATCCTACTCACCTACCTGCATGCCATGGGTGCTGGCACTGCATCTCGTTCTGGCCGTCGGCGCCTTCAGCTTTTCCTGTTTAGCGATCCTGTGGCCTCGCTCATTAAGGTAATGAATATGCGCGCCACGCTTATGGGAGTGGAGAGCAGTGCATATTCATTACCTTAATGAGCAGGGCCACGTGATTGCTTGGCAGGAAGAGCCATAGGCACTGGCTGCCAAAACAAGATGCAGTGCCAGCACCCAGGGCACGCAGGTAGGTGAGTATGATGTGTGCTGGAAGCCGGCGGCTGTGGCTGGCACTGTGCACTATTACAGCAGTGGCACAGGCTTTAACTACAGCCGCCGACTCCTGCCTCTGTGATCCATTACTCCCCTTCCCCCGTCGACTTTCTGGGACAACGACTCATGTATAAGCTGAGGGGGGCGATTTCAGCACAAAGTGCTGAAAAATTTGGCTTATACATGAGTATATTTCCTTCTATGAGAATCCTGCAAAATGGTGGCAATTAGCCACTATTTTTGTGCATTTTAAAGGGCTATTAAAAAGGTTAAACAAATCCTTATACTCACTTTACAGGTCACCTGTCCACCCCCTCTGCTCTACACCGTCACTCCTCCGATCCTCATTGCATCTTCGAATCCCCGCCGCTCACTCTGAATTCCACTGACCTTTCACACTGAGCTCTTATGACGCATGATATGCATTTACAAGATCACGGTGCACATTGTGATGTCATGACTATCTGTGCATTTGGGCAGAACCCTCTCATGCCTCAACAGAGCTAGAAGTCCTGTTTCAGTGTGAGAAACCTCTGGATTTTAACATGAACAGTAGCAATGAGAAGATGCGACAAGGACCAGACGGGTGATGCTGAGGAGTAGAGGGATCAGAGAGGTAAGCGATGAGAATAAGGATTATTTTTATTTGTTAGATTTTATATCTGGACTGACTTAAGAGCATAGTCAGGGACATTAAATTTGTGAAGAATAACTTCTCTGCAAATGGAATTTCCCAGTTAAATCGGTGCAAACAAGCAAATTTTAATTTTGTCTAATTGGCTCGTCTGTCTCTACAGGTAACTGTAATTTTTTTATTTATTTATTTTTTTCACATATGTTTACTATGCTTTGGGGTTTGGGGTGACTTCAGACTATAATCATGTGTATTGGATTCACATGAAATAAGTTTGATGCAAATCGAATTTCCTGGTGAATTGCCAAATTCTAATTTTGGAAGAGTTGTTCATCAATAGTTATCAAACAGTATCTCCTCTCCCTGTGAAGTAATATTAGCAAAACTCATAAGATGGCAAGATTTGCGATCATAACCTTGATGCATAGTTAAGTATTGTAAGTAGTATTTTTAATATTAACAATATTAATACGTATATAATATATGATGTGTATAAGCTGATAGAATAGGCAAGCAATTGCCTATGGTATCATAAACCGAACAAAGCTCTTCAACTCTCACCACTTTTAGTTAAGTAGTTGCATTCACTAATTAATTAAAATGTTTTAGCATCTTTTCCTAGAACTCTTTTATTGTGCCATTATTATGTGACATCTGCTTGAAATGTAAAAATAAATTAACATCTTACCATTTCCTTATGTCATTAGGGTGTGTTTCTACAGAATTGTCTAATGTCAGCATTTATTGTACTTTAGATGCATGTAGGCTCTTAACCGTGATAATGATCAGGTATTAATTTATTAATTTATTCAGAAATTTCTAGGAGGAATAACAGAGAAACACATAATCTTCAAAAAAAAAAAATTCTCCTGCATTTTTATGACATGAGCAATAAGAATATAACAGAAGGATCCAAAGAAGTGACAGGTAATCTTTAACTATTGAAATCTGCATATTATAAGCAGAGTTGAACTTGCAATTTATGAAATGGTCACTGTTGTTTCAGCACACTTTGCATGAACCAATATTAAAAGTAAATATAACAAACCTTATAAAATATCTAGACAAAGACAAATGTTTCTTTATCCACTTACTGGTTACTTTTTCCTTCCCCTGCCTCCTGAACTCATTCATCACAATACAGCTAAAATCCATCTTGCTTACTATAAGAGAATTTGTCAGTTCCCTAAGGGAACCGATGCTTTCTGAAATCTATGAAAAGGGAAAGGAGAAAGAGCAAAGCGAGGGAGACAGACACACACAGCTGACCCTGCTGCTTTTTGGTAAAAGTTTTATCTCACACCAAATCTGATTTTACAGCTACACTGCTTAGTTTTGCTGCACAATGTCCTTCATGTTACTGCTGCTTCTAGAGTTGTGTTACATAGTGACAGGTAAGGCTAGTTTCACATTAGTGTTTTTTTGCGCAGCGCATCGTGCGCATAAAAAATGCAACGAAAAACACATGCAAACGCAATACAAACGCGCGTTTTTTAAGCGTCATGCGTTCGCTGATGCGTCAAAAACGCAGTGTTTCTTGCGTTTTACATGCGTTTTTGCATGCGTTTGCGTTTTTTTGACGCATGCATTTCTAGGCGTGACAGTTCACATTCCTACAATAGAAAGAGTACACCAATGGGACACCAGTGGGCGTGTGTTATTGGAATGTTTTATATAGACCCTGTTATATGAATTCCTCAGATTTTGCTGCTGTTTCCGGTGTCAAGATGGACCTGCGTCTGGATAATTTCCGTTTCAAGTTGGATCTTGACATTGCGCTGTCTCAGGCGTATGCCTTTTCTTGCCAGCAACAAAGGGAGAGGGAGAGACAGCATAGAAGGCAGTGGCGTCGGTTTTGGAGGCATCCAATAATTGAACTCCGGGAAAGCCGTGGAGCGTATCACACGCTGTACAGCGAGCTCCAGGAAAACCAGGAGAAATTTGCAGAGTATACCCGGCTGTCCCAGCAAAGCTTCCTGGACTTGCTGGGTATGGTTGAAGGAATCATCCGCAGACGGGACACTCAGCTCTGGCGTGCCATTCCTCCCGAAGAAAGGCTCCTCGTCACCTTACGGTATGTAATGTTTTTATGTGGTTTTTTTTTTTTTTTTTTTGGTTGGCTAAAAAATTCTGTGTTTTTTGGTAATGAATTTTAACATTATTTTTGGGAAATTGCTTTTTTGCATAATGGTTTTTCTTCTGTCATGTACTAACCACAAGCCTTTATAAAATGTTTTTCTGCTATGTTGTATTAAAAAACCATGCAAAATAGTTATGCCATGTACTTTTTATTTTCAGTGTTTTTATTAATACCCTGGACAGAAATATAATTTTTTTTTCTTTTTATGTTTTGCAGGTTCCTGGCAACTGGAGAGAGTCTTTCATCCCTGCATTTCCAGTACCGGCTGGGAATCTCCACTTTATCCGGGATTGTTGCCGACACCTGCAGGGCTCTGTGGGATGTTCTGTGTCCGGAGTTTCTGCCCTTGCCCACCACTGAAAAGTGGCTTCAAATAGCGGACAAATTCTGGGCAGTCTGCAATTTCCCGAACTGCCTAGGAGCGGTGGACGGGAAGCACATCAGCATCACAAAACCCGCAAGAAGTGGCTCTGATTACTACAACTATAAGAAATACTTTTCGACAGTACTCATGGCCATTGCGGATGCAGACTGCCGGTTTGTGGTGGTAGACATAGGGGCATTCGGACGGGGCAACGATTCCCAGACTTTTAAAAACTCTGATATGGGCCGGAGGTTGTACGGCAACCAGTTCAATTTTCCACAGGCACGGCCTCTTCCCCAAACCCAAGCTCCACCACTGCCATTTGTAGTGGTTGGGGATGAGGCATTTGAGATGTGCCAAAACCTGCTGAAGCCGTACTCCAGCCGTGACTTGGACCACTCCAAGAAAGTGTTCAACTACAGGCTTACGAGGGCATGCAGGACTGTAGAGTGCGCCTTTGGCATTCTAGTGTCCAGATGGCGAATTCTCAGCACCGCCATCAATCTCAAACTTGAAACAGTGGATGAGGTGGTGAAGGCGTGCGTGGTTCTGCACAATTTTGTTATGGCAAAGGAGCGGCCGATCTTTGACATGGATGAACCTGCTGCCAACCCTTTGCCAGATTTTAATCAGCATCCTCTTCGGTCATCAGTCGAAGTTGCCCAAATGAGGGACCAATTTGCGGACTTCTTCTTATCCGATGTGGGTCGTGTAGCATGGCAGGATCAAATGGTGTAAAGCTTTGTTGTTTGTTAATAATAAAATACCGGGTTTTTTTTCCTGTACCCAGTGTACTATGTCTTAATACACTCCACTACTTGCCTGCCCAGGTGTCCAGTGAAATCAGGATGCTGTGCTTCCTGACTTTACTAGGACTCCTGACCAGGTGACCCTATATATAAAAGTTGTATGACCTTCCTCATTTCTCCAGTCCGTGTTCATAAGGCATATTGGCGAGAAGGTGTAGATAATACAACTAATATTTATATCACCTGGCCTAAGTATACTCTGTCTGATAACTGACCATGTGATTAAAACTATTAGTTTTAGTATCTCCACTGTCGAATGCAGACTTGGAGAAATGATAAAGGTTTATAGAACTTTTACAATCCCCTGGCCTGGTGTCATGATGAATTGATGATGCCCCCAAAAAACACATCCTGACTTCAGAAATTTTGGACACCTGGCCAGGTGAATACACATAGGAGTTACCCTCCAGCATCTCTACAGTCTGTGTGCAATAGATAATGAAGACTGAAGCGATGCTGCAGATTACAACTCATAGGTATACTCACCTGGCCAGGTGTGCTAAATAGTTATGACACCAGGCCAGGGTATTTGTAGATATGGCCTGTAATTTCTCCATCATCTATTCAGTCTATTTGCCACAGACTGTATAGATGATGTGGTTCATGACAAGGTATCTAGGATCCCCTGGCCTTGTGTCACAAAGAATGAAATGGGGATGGGCAAAACACACCATCCTCAATTCACTCTTTATGACACCTGGAAAGGTGAGAATAGATATGCCTTGCATCCTCCACCATCAGTCTGCCCAATATTAGCAGACTGAAGTGCCTGGTGGATGAAAATACAAGTCATATATTTGTGTTTTTGACATCACATTGCTCCAGGACTGACACAAGAAACATGTGTCAGTACTGGAGCTATGAGCTGTCAAAAACAAAGTGTACGGCGCAGTGTGTGCTGGCGGCGAAAGACACAATAACCAAACAATATTTTCAAATCAAACGTTAAACTTTATTTTAATAAAATTTACTTGGGGTCAGTTGGTGGAAACTGGGGGGTGTGGAGGGATGAGGAACGGCTTAGGGTGGAGGAAGGGGTTCTATGGGAAGGAGGAACCAAAGAAGTGGGGGAAGGCAGCGGAGGCAAGGAAAGTTGGGAAGTGGGAGGTGAGGGAGTAGGGAGAGTTAGAGTCCTACTCTTTTTTTTTATGATGGTGGCCCGTCGGCATGCTGCTGTCCTGCCTGGAGCGCCTGGAGCCTGAGGACTGGCTCGACCCCGGTGACTGCCTTGAGCCTGTGGACCGCCTGGAGGCCATGGACCGGCTGGAGCTGGGGGACCGCCTGGAGCTTGTGGACCGCCTGCCAGGATCCTGTAGCTGCTGTAGCATGCTGGTGGTGGTGGTGGTGGATGTCCTGGCAGGGGCCGTAAATAGTGAATGTGGGTCCCCCAGCTGATGCTGCTCAGAGGTGGTGGTGGTGGTAGCGGTCCATGCAGGCGTGGTGGCGGTGGCAGTCCATACCGGGGTGGTCCTCCCGGTGGTGGTGATGGTGGTGGCGGCGGTGTTGCCCCAGTCAGGGGTGGTGTTCCGGGTGGTGGTGCTGGTGGTGGTGGTGCTCCAGGCAGGGGTGGCGATGACGGGCCATCCGGTGGTGGTGGTGGTGGTGGCAGCAGTGGTGGGCCAGGCAGGAGCAGCGCTTGGCATGGTGTTGGCGGGGAAGTGTCCAGCTGCATTCGGACTTGGGGTGGTATATTGGTGTCCGGCGTGGCTTGGAAGTGTGGTAGCCGTGCAGTGATATGCAGCAGAAGTAGGTAATGCTGTGAATCGAGTCAGCGGTGGCACCGGTGGAAATGCCACCGCTGACTGCTGCATATACCTACTCTGCTGCATAGCCTGCATAAAAGCAATGTTGCAGGCCTGCATGACAGTCAACTGGAGTTCAGGGGTAAGGTGTTCCGCCGTGTCCCGAGCTATTTGTGTATAGAAATGATGCGCTGGTCTGGCGAGGTCGACTTCCAGGAGCTCAAGGCGACTCTCGATAGACTTGTAGCATTGGTCCAAAAGGAGGAAACCACTCTCAAGTCTATCGGAGAGTGCCTTGAGGCTATTCTGAAAGACCGAGCTCAATTCAACGAACTCGGACATGACAGGCCTGTCCGAGGTCCTCTGCCGCTGCTGGCGGGAAGTGTCCGCAAAACCAGTGGCAGAGACCTGGGACAGGGGAACACCTGAGCGACCAGCTTCCTGGTCTCCAGATGACTGTGGTTCAGACCTGCAAGGTGCTTCCTCGCTGATGGATGGCTGGGACGGGTCCGGGGCAGCTTGATGAAGGACCGCTTCAGGCCCAGGTTGCAGGGTGCTGCTCCAGGTGCTGTGAAAAGAAAAGAAAGAAATTACTACCATAAATTAACAATCGCCAACTCCTGTGGAATAGAAAAGCACAGAATAAAACACAATACAACTAGAAAATACTTACGTTCGGGAGGCAAGGACCGGTCTTAAAAATGCCAAGGCACGATGATATCTGTATTACGTGCCGGTCCTTGCCGCAGCACCACTGCGAACCTGCTTCTCCTAACGGATATCCATGTTGAAGCGGTCCTTCATCGAGCGCCAACGGGTTCTGACTTTGTTCACTGTGGGTAAAAACAAAAAAAAAATAAGAGTATGCACTGGAGGCCGTGATCACCCAACTGTGTGTGATGCTAGAAACTCCATGGAGTTACTAGCATCACACACAGTTGGGTGATCCCGTCCAAGATCACTGCTGCATCACACTGCATTTATATACTTACGAAAATCCTTGCGGACCCGGGGAGAGGCGTTGTCCCAGCCATCCATTAGCGATGCGGCCACCTCGTTCCAGAGCCGCCGGATCACCACGTTGTCCGAGTGCAGTTGGTGACGGGTGTCCCACAGCGGGACTTGCTCCTGGACTAGACGGGTGAGCTCGTCATTGTCCAGGGCGAGGTCCTCCTCCCGTTGTGGAGCCTAGAAAAGAATGACAATTTTAAAATTAAAAATATATAAAATAAACCAGCCATGAAAAAAAAAAATTATTTAAATGAAAATATAAGCAAAAAAAGCATGAATAAAAAACACAGAAAAAAAACCAGCATGAAAATGTTAAAAAAATACATTAAGAAATGATTACCAAAAAAACCTAGAAAATAAACCAGCATAGAAATTAACATAAAAAAAACCGTACCAAAAAATAACCAAAAAATAACAGCAGGAAAATTACCAAAAAATAATAATAAAAAATTACCAAAAAAAAAAACACCAGATAAAATTATTTCAATACAGTTCCAAAATAACAAAAACCAAGCATAGAAATCAACTTGAAGAAAAAAACAAGCAGAGGAATTCCCAAACAAAAAGTTGACAAAAATACAGAACAAAATTAAACCAATAAATGAAGATGAAAAAAAAAGGCATAAAAAGGTAATGACAATAAAAAAAAAAAAAAGTCTGTACTTACATTCCATCTTCCCGCCCGCACTGCGCCTTGCTGCTCCTGCCGTTCCTCCGGTGGTGGTGGTGTGGTGGAGGATGAGGTCTGAAAATTAAACAAAAAAAATTAGGCACATGTGTATATTTTTTTTTACCAATCCATAGGGAAGCATGGTACTCACTTCTTGTGCCTCTTGCCCTGTCCCGGGGACATATTCTTCACCAGATGAAGAAGACATGCTGCAATAAAAAAAAGAGACATAAGTACATAGAAATGTATTAAAAATTCAGCCAGACATTAGGTTTTATACTTACATTGCTACAGCTTTGGGTTGTGACTCTTGCAGCAGTCTGTAGAGTAGTGGGGAATTCCAGTGCCCACACAATCTTTTATCACCTAGGTTTTTGGGAGTGGTTTTCCAGTGTCTAGACCACATTCCAGACTTGTTTACCTAAAAAACGCATGCGCGCAAAAGCGCACATGTGCGCAAGACCATGCGCACGCACGCGTTACCATAGACTGCAATGTGTTGTTTTTGCGCATTCCGTGCGCAAGCTTGCGCATGCATTGTTTTGACGAGACAGGGCGGACCAAAAAATGCAACATGTTGCGTCTGGCGTGCCTGGCGCGAAAGACAAAAAAGCGCATGCGTGCGAAAACGCTAACGTGCGCAAGACCATGCGCCCTCCATGTTAAACATAGGTGCGCAGTGTGCATGCGCACGGGTGCGCACGATGCGCTGCGCACAAAAGCGCTAATGTGAAACCAGCCTAAGATGGAATCCCTCGTGTCTGTGTGCGATTCTGTGTATGAGAAAAATAATAGTGGCTAATTTCCACCCACTAGCTGAGGGATGACTGAAAATTAATGATCAAGCCTGCAAAAGGGAAAATGGTGAAAATTCAGAATAGTGTTATTTATCATGCACATACACTACAGCTTCTAAAAAGCTAATCTCAAAGCTAACTTGAAATAACTAACTTTCATTTGTTGATAAATTGCTCAGCTAAATAATGAAGAAAATTATGGCATATTATTTCCTTACTTGCAGATGAGTGAACAGGAATCGAGCGCAAAAGTGGATACTATCCACCGTGTGTTTATTTCCTCCTGCCAAGTGCTCAGGGAGAGATATGAGCACTCATAGCATTTATTCGTATCAATGGTTTCAAATCACTGTTTTGTATGATGTTCACTTATTTTTTTTAGCTATGTAGAGAACAGAATTGATTCAATCGTCTAAAAGCAAATGCAATAAAAAAATGTTTTGACAATTTTTAAGTACCAAAAATAAAGGGTTGAGATTGCTGATTATTATAAAATAGAAGGACATTGCTTGGTAAATGGTAGAATTGAGAAATAGAAGAACATTATTTTCTTTTTCAGTTCAGTTAGGCAACATCAACATTTTTCAAGACTGAAATAGCAACAGATGAAACCAAGGTATATTTACTTAGGAGCAGGCTGTTACACTTCTATTAGACCAGGGATCACGACCATGTGGTCCACGTGCATCTTTGGGACAGCAAAGAGCAGGATGAAGGTGGAGCACACGGGTAACCCTTAATTATTATTATTATTATTATTATTATTATTATTATTTATCATTATAGTGCCATTTATTCCATGGCGCTTTTCATGTGAGGAGGGTATATATAATAAAAAACAAGTAAAAAAATCTTAATCAATACAAGTCATGACTAGTACAGGAGGAGAGAGGATCCTGCCCACGAGGGCTCCCAATCTACAAGGAATGGGTGAGGATACAATAGGTAAGGGCAGAGCTGGTTGTGCAGCAGTTTCGTGAATCAGTGGTTACTGCAGGTTGTAGGCTAGTTGGAAGAGGTAGGTCTTCAGGGACCTTTTGAAGGCTTTCACAGTAGGTGAGAGTCTGATATGTTGGGGTAGAGAGTTCCAGAGGAGGGGGATGTGCGGGAGAAAACTTGTATGCGATTGTGGGAAGAAGAGATAAGAGAGGAGACAATAAAGAGATCTTGTGAGGATCGAAGGTTGCATGCTGGTAGGTACCAGGAGATGAGGTCACAGATGTATGGAGGAGACAGGTTGTGGATGGCTTTGTATGCCATAGTTATGGTTTTGAACTGGAGTCTCTGGGTAACGGGGAGCCAGTGAAGGGACTGACAGAGGAGAGGTCGGGGTATTGCAAGGGATAGGTGGATTAGTCAGGCAGCAGAGTTTAAGATAGATTGAAGGGGCTCAAGAGTGTTAGAGGGGAGGCCACACAGCAGGAAGTTGCAGTAGTCAAGACGGGAGATGATGAGGGCATGCACTAGAGTTTTTGCAGATTCTAGGTTGAGGAATGTACGGATCCAGGAGATCTTTTTGCGTTGAAGTTGGCAGGAGGTGGAAAGGGCTTGGATATGTGGTTTGAAGGAGCGAGCTTGTGGGACTGGTGAGAGTCAACAGCCATTTACATTAGTGGATAGGTTTGTTGGGAGAGTCGAGTGAGATGGGGAAAAGATGATGAATTCTGTTTTGTCCATTTTAAGTTTTAGAAATCTAGCAAAGAAGAAGGATGAAATAGCGGACAGACATTGTGGGATTTTGGTTAATAGGGAGGTGATATCTGGTCAAGAGAGGTAGATCTATATGTCATCAGCATAGAGGTGATACTGCAAGCTATGAGATTCTATGAGCTGTTCCAGTCTGAAGATGTAAATGGAAAAGAGCAGTGGCCCTAGGACTGAACCTTGTGCTACTTCGACAGATAGGGGGCGAGGGGAGGAGGTGGTGTGTGAGTGAGAGACACTGAATATCCGGTCTTTTAAGTATGATGCAATCCAAGATAGGGCAAAATCTGGTCTGTGATGCCAAGGTATGAGAGGGTCTGTAGTAATAAAGAATGGTCTACTGTGTCAAAAGCTGAGGACAGGTCCAGGAGAAGGGGGACAGAGTAGTGTCGCTTGGCTTTGGCAGTCAGCAGGTCATTGGTGACTTTAGTATGGACAGTTTCAGTAGAGTGATGCAGCCGGAAGCTAGATTATAAGCAGTCAAAGAGGGAGCAGGAAAAGAGGTGGGAGGATAGTTTAAAATGGACACGTTATTCCAGTTTTGAGGCAAAGGGAGAAGTGATATGGGGCGATAGCTAGATACAGGGGATGGTACAAAAGAGGACTTTTGAGGATGGGTGTGATTGAGGCATATTTGAAGCATGAGGGGAAAACACTAGTGATGAGCAAGTATGCTTGTTGCTCGGGTTTTCCCAAGCATGCTTGGGTGTCCTCTGAGCATTTTGGCGTTCTCGAAGAATCAGTTTGTGTTGATTCAGGTGCTTGATTTGCGGCTTCTGGACAGGCTTAATACATGTGAGGAATGCCTGTTTGTTAGGAATTCCACACATGTATTCAGGCTGTCTAGCAGCCACAAATCATGCAGCTGTGTCGACAAACACAATCTCTGAGCACGCTAAAATACTCGAAGGACACCCAAACAATGAGTGTACTCGCTCATCACTAGAAAACACCAGTTGTTATTGATAGGTTGAAGAGATGGGTTAGAGTTGGGATGAAGACTGTGGTGAGATTTGGGATGAAGTGGGATGGGATCGGGTCAAGTGCACAAGTGGTGAGATGTGATCTTGAGAGTAGGGCAGAAAGTTGGTCTTCTATAATGGTGGAGAAGCTGGTTTTGGAGGAGGAGGGCTGAGTAATTAGGAATAGGGGTTGTGGAAGCTGTAGGCCAAAGCTTATGTTTTCAATCTTCTGTTTGAAGAATGAGGCAAAGTCTTCAGCTGAGATGAGTGGAGAGGGAGGAGGTGCTAGGGGATGGAGGAGAGAATTGAAGGGGTTGAATAGCTGTTAGGGTTGTGAGACAGGGAGGATGTGAGAGATGAGAAGTAATGATAATAGTAATAATAATTTTATTTTTATAGCGCCAACATATTATGCTGCACTTTACATTATAAAGTAGGTTTATTTTGCTGCAGCGAGTGTGGCCTTGAAAGTAGTGAGGGACTGTTTGAATGCGGTGAAGTCCTCGTTGGAGTGTGATCTTTTCAAACTCCACTCAGCAACCCTGGAAGCCTGCCTCAATTCTTTGGTCAAGAGTATATGAATTCCAGGCTCTACCACACACTGAAGGTGCTCTAGGGGTAAAGAATCATAAGTAGACAATAAAGTAAACCCCAGCACTCAAATGAAGAGAAGGGATGTATATGCAAAAGTGAATTTATTAATTGACACACTGCAAAGGGAACCTAACCAGAGCAACAGCACCAACGTTTCGGCATAGAGCCTTTCTCAAGGTTGTTGCATCACTGGCACTGCAGCCGCTCCCCCTGCCACCTGCATTTGTCCTGGACCTCCACTGCAGGCGTCCATGCACACTCTGCAAATCGTATGGAACCTCACCTCTATTTGAAAATCCGGTAGTCCTTTGCGACCCATGTTTCCTTGCTCTGACCAGTGATGCAACAACCTTGAGAAAGGCTCTATGCCGAAACGTTGGTGCTGTTGCTCTGGTTAGGTTCCCTTTGCAGTGTGTCAATTAATAAATTCACTTTTGCATATACATCCCTTCTTCTCTTCATTTGAGTGCTGGGGTTTACTTTATTGTCAGTTCTTTGGTCAGGCTGGTGTGCCAGGGTTGTCTGTTTATTTAGGGAGCTTTGGTATTTCTGAGAGGGCAACGATTCAAGAGCTGTAACTATTGTGGTATTAAACAAAGAGGCAGTGGTGTCTGCATTGTGTAAGGAACTTATGTCTGTAAGAGGGAGAAGAGATTCAGAGAGTGAGTGTAGATCGAGGTGTTTGAGACTGAGAGGGTGTGCAAGTTTGTGGGGTGGGGATTGTGGACCTGGAGAGGAGAGGGAAGAGAATGTAAGCAGGTTGTGGTCAGAAAGAGGTAGAGGCGAGTTAAAGAGGTTAGATAGGGAACTGAGGTGGGTGAAGATGAGGTCCAGTGTGTTGCGATCTTTGTGAGTGGCTGCAGAAGACCATTGAGCAAGACCGAAGGAGGAAGTGAGAGAGAGAAGTTTAGTGGCAGCTGAGAGGGAAGTGTCAATGGAGATCCTGTGTCAGTGGACAGGAAATGAAGTAGCCAGGTGGTGGAGTGGTCAAAGAAGGTAGTGGCTGGCCCTGGGGG
Source organism: Dendrobates tinctorius (assembly GCF_039654945.1). Taxonomy (NCBI): domain Eukaryota; kingdom Metazoa; phylum Chordata; class Amphibia; order Anura; family Dendrobatidae; genus Dendrobates; species Dendrobates tinctorius. The sequence continues at coordinate 14,648,785 of NW_027361752.1, read as the reverse complement.
GTGGTAAATGACAGCCAGTTGGGAGTTTGGTGGGGGAGTAGATGCATGCAGAGTGCACTTCAAAGGAAGGGAGGGTAACAGAGGGTGGCATTGGGATGTGGGTGAAGGAGCAGTTATCTGACAGGAGAAAAACAACTCATCCGCCATGCTTGCCGCTGGGGCGGGGTTTGTAGCAAAGGTGGAATCCACCATATAAAAGTGCAGCTGGTGAGGCTGTGTCAGAGGGGGTGAGCCAGGTTTCGGTGATAGCATGGAAGGAAAGTTTGTTAGTAATGAAAACATCATGAATGTAGAAAAGTTTATTGCAGACAGAGCAAGCGTTCCTTAGAGCTCCTGTTAATGGGACTGAGGAAGTGGGGGCCGGGCGAATGGGTCAAAGGTTAGAGAGGTTATGGAAATTTGTGATAAAGTGTGGATGGGAGATAGAAATGACTGTGGGGATATGGTGAGGAGGGCCAGGATTTGGAGAGATATCGCCGAGCAGTGAGGAGGAGCAGAGATAGTGTTAGCAGGTGGGAGCAGGAGAGGGCATGAGGGGTCAGTCTGTGTTTGGAGACAGAGGATTGTATGTTGAGGAACAGAACTGAGGAGGAGGTGAGATGGATGGGGAGGATGGAGGGAGAGATAGACAGTTCCTTACTAGGTGTAGGGATTAGGGAGGTTAGCACAAAGTGAAGGATTATAGGGGTTAGAGTGAAGACAAACAGAAACATTGTTTAGAGTGACTAAGTATCCAGTTACCTTCAGTTCCCTTCTTGTTCAATTCTGGATTAATTCTTCCATAACTCCACACACTTCTATGATGCACTTATATGATGCACTCTGCAGACTGACATCTTGCAGACGTGTGGTTTGCAATATATTTGCTACAAAGTGCATTCAGGTGTGAAGCAGAGAGAAGTGGTCTGTGCTCAGCTTGGTCACATAATTAAGAGTGGACCAGATGCGTATGATCAAGCCAAAGTAAACAAGGTCATAAATAATATTGGGTTAAAGCAGGGGTCAATTGAAAGACATGCCAAGTGAATGCTAGCAGCAGAAGTAAGAAAAGTCTGTGTGGAAACTCTGGTGACATACCAAATTGTTTGCAAGAGGCTGAGGTATGGGAAAGTCAATGTGGAAAAGCTGGGTAACATACCTGTAGGAAGAATAGAGAAATGGACATGTTTATTAGAGTGCGATGGTGGCAGATGGCAGGTTACAGTCTGTATACATCACACTAAATTCTGGATTAATTCTTCCATAACCACACACTTCTATGATGCACTTGTATGATGCACTCTGCAGACTGACGTCTTCTTGCCGGAGCATAGTGAGTGAAAATGCAGTGTGTTAAAGTGAAGTTTGTTATCTTATTTATGGTAAATTATAGCTCTTTTCTACAAAATTTCACCTAGAGAACAAGTCTACAGCATTTAGTTACTAATATTGAATTTTGGTAATAATGAATATTTTGAATGGGTAATCGTGAATCTATTGGGCTTGGTTTGTGTTTGTATTGTTTTATGCTATTTTCTGAAGCTTTTAAGATTCCTAACTTTATAGTTCATTGCAGGAAGCTGATGATACTTGAGTTTCTGTAAATGTATACATGGACAACATTTGGCAGGATAATTATTTCACAGACCTGCATGGATGCTAACAGTTCTGCTTATAATCATTCTGTGGTATCCAGACAATTCTTACTGTAATGACATTACATATTTCTGCAGAATCCGCTCAGACAGTAATAAACTCAGATTTTGGAATTTTTCCAATTCTCATTTGGATCATTAAAATTAGGCAGCGAGTATTACTTTCCACCTTCATTTCTCCCCTCATATTGTAAAAAGCGTATAAAATCCTGCCTTTTTGACACAATAAATTGGTTGGTAATTTCTCTGTATTATGGATACAGATATAATAGGTTTGTATGACAAATCTAATAATCGAAATCTGCTGCCAAAGTAATAATTAGAGATGTGTGCATTGCCTAACTCATAAGTCAGTTAATATTTGGCATGACATTCCTTACCTGGCTTCAATTCACTAAATGAATCAATTAAATTTGCTTAACATACTGTACGTAGATTTGTGTAGAAAGGAAGCAATGATCCTCAGTCCATGGAGTAATTATGCTAGAATTCAGCTAAAATTGGACACAATTTAACTATACATTATGCAGTGCTAACTACTGTATCAGCTTTTTGTGATGATAAAAAAGTAACTAAAATGGTAGCTCAATAATGTTATCTAAATATTACCAAGTTAACAAGGAAAATTAGGAATTTGAAATTTATACTAATGCTACTATACTGCTAATAGTAAACATGCAAAGAATTAGAGTAATCAATCCACCAAGGAATGAAAAATCACATATTTTTATTGATAATCAATATAAAGTGGTGATTTAAAAATGACATCAATACCATGACAGAATTTCAATCAGAAAGAAACAGGTTCAACAAGAGTACAACACCAACAGTATGGCAGTCAGGTTAGAGCTAAGTATTCAACTCACATGTAAGTAAAGTGACAGTGCAATATTAAATTCTGAAGGGCCAGTGTAGTCACACCAGCACAGACACAGTAGATCCTCAAGTGGGGTAAACATGTATATATCGCTGGCTGAAATACCACAAGGTCAAATGTCCATACTGCTCTTACCCATCATTGCCTGTGGTGTTGCATATGCCACCCCGACGCGCATTTCTCATGAGCTTCTTCCAGGGGCTGTTGATACTGTTATCATACCGCTAATAACATTGCAAATTGTCTTCAACTTTCCATTTTATGTTTACAGCTCTTGTATGTAATGTGCATTCATGATCACAGATAAACAAACCTTACCTAGTCTGATGTTGAAGTCAAACTTCATTCTGTGTGACACCTCTTTTTTAGGGGGAAACATTATCATTTGCAAAAATTAGAAGACTGTATGTTTATTTAAAGTGAATCTGTCAATAGGATCAGCTCTCCCAAACTGTTTAAATGGGCATGAAGGTCATAATTAGCTGAAAAAAATGATACCTTGATATCAGCAATCTAATGTTTTATGGCAGAGAAATACGTGTTTTTCTTATATGTAAATAAGCTGTTAAGATCTATGGGTCGGACATAGATTTCCTTGAGAATCTGCCTCCAGAGCTCATTTTAAATAAAGGGGACGTTACCAGTGTGAGACATGTAACTAACACTGGAAAGATGAACTGAACTTTGTCTCAAAACAAACACGCTAGCAGCTTCAGTTCTCACAGCTCTGCTGTATTAGAACTCTCGCTGCCTAGATAAAATGCTAGGTAGAAAGTAGCATAAATAGGGTCTTATCTACATACATTTAAACTTCTTAATGAGATTGTACTAACCTGATTTGTTTTAAAATACTATTTAAATAGTTTGTATATCTGCTGTCGATCCTAGTGTCATAAAACCAAAATGCATGAAGATAGGAATAATTTGTGGATGTCTCCCGCACTGCTGTGTATGGAAGATGTCAAATCTTAGCGATTTATTCAAAACATGTGGTTTTTATTCTACACATTTCTAAGTGTCAAGTTCTTCTTCCTCAGGAAATTACCATAGAACCCTAGATGCCTTGTGAGATGGAAGCAGAAGCACTGAGACGACAACTGAAGAGGTGTCAGGAGATCAGAGCACAGACAATACACATCACATTAGAATCACCTCCATTTATTTAAAATAAGCTCTGGGATCAGAGTTTCATGCAGATCAGTGCCATGCCCATAGCCCGAGTAGCTCATATACATATAAGAAAAATAAGGATTTATCTGGAATAAGACCTCAAATTGCTTATATGAAGTTATTATTTTACTCAACTACCTATGACCAACAGAAGGATTGAGCCTACTGACATATTCCCGATAAGACTGCTGAATTGGTCTCTCCTTTGTAGCTAAAATAGGATTCACTCTTCTGGAATTACTTTCTACAAGATTTTGAAGGTGTCTGTAGGAATTTTTGCCCATTCATCCAGAAAAGCATGGATGAGGATGAACACTGATGTCGGACACAATTTCCTGTCAATCTCCATTCTAGTTCATCGCAAGGATGTTTGTTAGGGTTGAGATCAGGTGAGTTAGGTGTGGCCAGTCATGTTCACACCTAACTCACCCAACCATGCCTTTATAGACATTTCTTTGTGCATTGGTGTACAGTTATGCTGGTACAGAAGAGGCCCTTCCCCAAAATGTTCCCACAAAGTTGGAAGTGACAAATCTTCAAAATATCTTGGTACACTGAGTATAATTCCACTCAATTGACTAAGTGGGCTAGGCTGACCCCTGAAAAAATCTCCAAACATCCCTGATCCAACTTTTACACTTGAAGCAATGCAGTCCATCCATCAGATGCCCAATACACAAGTGTGATCTGTTACTCCACAGAACATATTTCCACTTCCACAAAGTCCAGTGTTAGCGGCTTTACATCATTCCATCCAAAGATTGACATTGTGATTGGTGCAAAGTGCAAAGTTTTTGTATTGATGAATACAAAAAGAGGTTTTGACTCTGCAGTTATTGAATCAGCAGAGAGCTGGTAATTTTCAACTTTATGTGGTCTTCACTTCACAGATGAGCTTCTGTGGTTCTTAAAACCTTTCACATTTTAGTAATACCACTCACAGTTGACTAGCTACAACTGTGGCATCCTATATTTGCAAGCCACAAGCCTTGGCAGCACCAACATACCGTGTGAAAGCAGACAGGAAGAATGGCAGTTTCCTTCCAGGTCACCAGTTACCTCAAAAGGTGCCAACATAGAGTTTATTCACATAGAAAAAATAGAAAAAATGGTTATCCAGCTCAACCATAAACTGAAGTCCTCTGATAGTTCAGGGACATGAAGGCCTGTGTTGGCAGCAGAAAAATGTAGACAACTTGGTAGAGAAGATGTTAAGCAACAGATCCGAATACATAAGTGTTAAAAACAACTATTTTAAAAAAGATTAATTTCTTTCAACTTTTTTTGTATCGTATTAGTAAAAATTGTATATCCATACATTCCCAGGAATGTGCAATTTTTACTAATAGGATGCAAAAAAATTTGGAACAACACTTATTTCTCCCAATTTGTTGCTGGACATCTTCCCTACCAAGTTCTCAGAATGTGCCAGTATTACCAAAATCTCAGGAAGAGCCTTAATGCTATTGTAGTTAATTGGCACCTGAGAAGTGAAGATGGTGAGTTTGTGTGAAGTCCCTGAAATGAGAATCTGTGTTACTGGAATCCATTAATGTAGAGATTTTCTAGGTTCAGTTAAAGTACCATAACATCCAACATGGCACAGTTAGAAAGTGTCAAACTTTTATTGTATGTAAAATATTTATTTTAAATAAATTCCTTTCTATGCATGTGGTGTTGCACGCATCCCATAAGCAAAGCATCACAGAAGCTAAACATCATGAAAAAGCAGTTATTCCATGGCAGAGTCTAACACACATCTCTATTCTCTTCATACAGGTAATCAGATCATTCAACTCCTGCACTGATTCAACTCCTGCATGTGTTCACTCTATTCTATGTCAGCAAGTGGCTTGTGATGATACAACTCCACAATTCTGCCTGCTATCTCATGTGCTGCATATCACCTACAATATATTTTAATGAACTCTGCTCACTGAATATTTGATATAATTCATCAGTTGCATCATTCTCAGTGCTCACTGTTGCGTATCTATGGAGTGAGTCACTGTAGATGTTATCTTGGGAGAGGTGCTATAGTATAGAGATGGAATCAGGACTAATGTCTTTGATCATCGATCCACACCAGGATGTGTTGACCAACTGTTGCTAATTTATCACAATCTAGATCCCACAATCCCTCTCTCCTGACCCTGTAATGTGCCCAATAAATTTAGAACATTCTAAGGGGTGCACACAGTGTGGGGCTGCATGTATCCCATAAGCAAAGCATCACAGAAGCTAAGCATCAAGAAAAAGCAGTTATTCCATGGCAGTTAGTCAGGGCAGGAGTCAGGTAACTCCCACTGACCACACTTTGCACTCCCATTTATACAGGTGCTTTATTTCTATCATCCTGTGTTCCCTTACCATCCACATTCACCTCCCTATCCCCTTTCCATCACGACTCATACACATAAGCCCCTCTATACTTCCCTATGCCATGTACAGCTCCCATGCACTCCTAACCTTCCTGCAAAACCTCAGCTCATCTTGCCCAAACAAATCGCACAAAAAACTTCCTACAATTCCAATAACTACTTGCTTTTTATCTTCCTACTCCTACTGATTTCAGGGGACATCTCCCCCAACCCCGGTCCACCATCCCCAACCTCAACCCTTAACCTAACTCATATTGAAACCATACTAATCTTGTTAATATTACTTGCACTCCCTCATTTTTCTCTTTCAATTGTACCCTCTGGAATCCACGGTCTGTATGTAACAAGCTTCCTTTCATGCACAACTACTTTCTGAACAACTCTCTGAATCTGTTGGCCCTCACTGAAACCTGGATCTAGGATTCTGACACTGTCTCCCCTGATGCCATTTCCCATGGTGGATTACAATTCCCCCATTCCCTGAGACCCACAAACAGACTTGGTGGTGGAGTCAGCATACTCCTGTCCCCACAATGCACTTTCCAGGTCATCCCCCAGTTCCATCACACTCATTCCCTTCTTTTGAGGTCCACACCATCAGGCTCTTTCGTCCCCTCTCCCTCAGAGTAGCGGTCATATATCGGCCCCCAAGGTCACCCACCCACTTCCTTGACCATTACTCAGCCTGGCTGCTGCACTTCATGTCTTCAGAACTACAAACCCTTATCCTGGGAGACTTCAACATCCCCATTAACAGCCCCACTTCCACATCTGCATCCCAGCTCCTATCACTAACCACTTCTCTCAGCCTCTCACAGCTCTCAACCTCTGAGACATACAAAGACGTTAACACCCTTGACCTGGTCTTTGTCCAGCTCTATTAAATCTCCTACCTAAATAACTCACCGCTTCCCCTCTCTGACCACATTTTCTCCTTCACGCTCACAAATCCTCTCCCACCCCAGCACACTCCTACCTACCACTAGAGTTGAGCGATACCAGCCGATACTTGAAAATATCGGATCGGAATGGATCGGCCGATCTTAAAAAAAAGTATCGGTATCGCCGATTCCGATACCGGGAACCAATGCAAGTCAATGGGGCCAAAATATCGGAATTAAAAAAAAACCTTTCTTTCCTTGTAGGTTAATTCTACATGAAGAAAAACAACTAAGAATAATGTAGAATGTATTGTGGGAGGTGGAGGAGACATTAAAGCCATAGAGGTTTAGCCCAATCAAATGGAATAGCAGGAATTAAACTTTTTTTTTAAAGATGTTAGGAGTTACAAAGATATTGACTATGTTAGCCTCATTTATATTTTGCCAGACATGTATGTCTTCTTCTTCTTTCTTCTTCTTTCTTATTCTTCTTCCTTTTTTTTACCTTCTTCTTCTTCTTATTCCTTTTTTTACATTCTTCTTCTTCTTCTTCCTCCTTTTTTTACATTCTTCTACTTCCTTTTTTTACATTCTTCTTCTTCCTTTTTTTACATTCTTCTTCTTATTCCTTTTTTTACATTCTTCTTCTTCTTCCTTTTTTAAATTCTTCTACTTCCTTTTTTTACATTCTTCTTCTTCTTCTTCCTTTTCTTACATTCTTCATATTCTTCTTATTCAACAATTATTATTCTACATATTCAACTTCTTCATCTTCTTCCTATTCTTCTTCATCATATTCTTGTTTGTGTCAGGCATTCCTGTAGTTGTTATCTGGAAAAGTTAGAAGTTTACACCTTCCGTTCTGCCTGTCACAAAAGATTTACAACAGGATTTGTCCGCGTTCAGTTTGGCCTGCAGCAGCAGGCCTTTTCCAGGGGCACCACGAGGAGGAACGGACTCACCCCCATACACTGCTTAGTCTTCTTCTGCTTATAAATAAGATAATATCATTTGCTCAGAGTATTAGTCTTATGCTTAATGTTCTTCTGCTTTGTTTTTTTATGCTTCTTGGTCTTCTCTCTCTTGTTGTTCTGCATCTTGGTGGTTGTCTTCCTGTTCTTTGTCCTCTTGAACCAGCTGACGGTACTGGCACCGGGAGGGGCAGCAGAAGGAACAAGAGCCAATGGCACTACCGAGGACCAGCTGACGGTGCTGGAACCCGGTTACTAAGCAGGAGGTACCTGTGCTACAAAGCACTACCAAGGACCAGCAGACGTTGCCGGAACTCGGATACCGAGATGGAGGCACCTAGGCCAAAGGCTCTGACGAGAACCAGCTGACGGTGCTGGAACCCGGAGGGGTAGCATAAGCTGCAAGAGCAAATGGAAATAGCGAGGACCAGCTGACAGTGCTGGCACCCGGAGGGGCAGCAGAAGGAATAAGAGCCAATGGCACAACCAAGGACCAGCTGACGGTGCTGGAACCCGGTTACTAAGCAGGAGGTACCTGTGCTACAAAGCACTACCAAGGACCAGCAGACGTTGCCGGAACTCGGATACCGAGATGGAGGCACCTAGGCCAAAGGCTCTGCCGAGAACCAGCTGACGGTGCAGGAACCCGGAGGGGTAGCATAAGCTGCAAGAGCAAATGGAAATAGCGAGGACCAGCTGACAGTGCTGGCACCCGGAGGGGCAGCAGAAGGAATAAGAGCCAATGGCACAACCGAGGACCAGCTGACGGTGCTGGAACACGGTTACTAAGCAGGAGGTACCTGTGCTACAAAGCACTACCAAGGACCAGCAGACGTTGCCGGAACTCGGATACCGAGATGGAGGCACCTAGGCCAAAGGCTCTGACGAGAACCAGCTGACGGTGCTGGAACACGGAGGGGTATCAGAAGTTACCCCTGAAAAGCAAAGTTGGCATGCCGCAAGCTGGCCGCAGTTACCGAATCACACAGTCCTACAGGGGGTGCTTGTCCTACTGGCACTATGGAACAAGCCTTTCTTACCAGAACCCGCAGTCCACATAGGAAGCACCTAAACTGCTGGCACCCTAGCCTCGGCTAACCCAACCGCAACACGACATGGCAACTTGGGGTGGCAAACTGACATTGACACTTCCCGGAAACAGCAGGCAGGGCTGGAACCAAGCTGGGCAGGAGGGAGTACCCGTGCCAAAGTCAGTTATGAGCAGCAACTGGCGATGTTGGAGCCCAGGACAAGCACTTAGCAGGCTGAGGCCTGATGTGCTGTCAATTGGGAGGCAGCAGGACAGATTGCCATCAAAACAGCAGGGGAACAGCTGACGTTACTGAACCCCACAAACACAGGAGCTAGTGTTTTACTCTGTGAAGACGGCACTTCCGAGCAACAACTGGCTGTGTTGAAGCCCAGGGACAAGCACGGAGCAGGCTGAGGCTGCATTGAAGAAATTTTAAGATCGGTTGTAGACTACTAATTTGAACCAAGCTCCACTTAGGCCTGTGGCTTCACTGATTTTCGTATTTCCCCTGTCCTCCAACCCCGCCAGTTACAGCTCCGAAGTGGCGTCTGCACAATCCACACTTGTTCCTGTGTTACAGGTGTTCAGTCCGGTCAGTTAATCCCCTGATGTGTGTTCGGCAATGTCGCCTGCTCTGTCCACATTCCCATAATGGGAATGTGGACAGAGCAGGCGACATTGCCGGACACACATCAGGGGATTAACTGACCGGACTGAACACCTGTAACACAGGAACAAGTGTGGATTGTGCAGACGCCACTTCGGAGCTGTAACTGGCGGGGTTGGAGGACAGGGGAAATACTTGAGACAGTGGAGCCACAGGCCTAATTGGAGCACGGTTAAAAATCAGCAGTGGTATGACTGTGTAGGCAGCAGGAGACTTTGCCATCTACACAGCAGGGGATCAGCTGACGTTACTGAACCCCACTGAGACACGGGAGCAAGTGTCTCTTTCCGTGTGGACGGCACTTCCGAACTACAACTGGCTGTGTTGAAGCCCAGGAAATAGGAGGGTGTAGGCAGAGGCCTACTGTATTTTGAAAGAGGTGACAGCAGGAGAGACTGCCATCCACAAAGCAGGGGATCAGCTGACGTTACTGAACCCCACTGAGACACGGGAGCAAGTGTCTCTTTCCGTGTGGACGGCACTTCCGAACTACAACTGGCTGTGTTGAAGCCCAGGAAATAGGAGGGTGTAGGCAGAGGCCTACTGTATTTTGAATAAGGTGACAGCAGGAGAGACTGCCATCCACACAGCAGGGGATCAGCTGACATTACTGAACCCCACTGAGACACGGGAGCAAGTGTCTCTTTCCGTGTGGACGGCACTTCCGAACTACAACTGGCTGTGTTGAAGCCCAGGAAATAGGAGGGTGTAGGCAGAGGCCTACTGTATTTTGAAAGAGGTGACAGCAGGAGAGACTGCCATCCACACAGCAGGGGATCAGCTGACGTTACTGAACCCCACTGAGACACGGGAGCAAGTGTCTCTTTCCGTGTGGACGGCACTTCCGAACTACAACTGGCTGTGTTGAAGCCCAGGAAATAGGAGGGTGTAGGCAGAGGCCTACTGTATTTTGAAAGAGGTGACAGCAGGAGAGACTGCCATCCACAAAGCAGGGGATCAGCTGACGTTACTGAACCCCACTGAGACACGGGAGCAAGTGTCTCTTTCCGTGTGGACGGCACTTCCGAACTACAACTGGCTGTGTTGAAGCCCAGGAAATAGGATGGTGTAGGCAGAGGCCTACTGTATTTTGAATGAGGTGACAGCAGGAGAGACTGCCATCCACACAGCAGGGGATCAGCTGACGTTACTGAACCCCACTGAGACACGGGAGCAAGTGTCTCTTTCCGTGTGGACGGCACTTCCGAACTACAACTGGCTGTGTTGAAGCCCAGGAAATAGGAGGGTGTAGGCAGAGGCCTACTGTATTTTGAAAGAGGTGACAGCAGGAGAGACTGCCATCCACACAGCAGGGGATCAGCTGACGTTACTGAACCCCACTGAGACACGGGAGCAAGTGTCTCTTTCCGTGTGGACGGCACTTCCGAACTACAACTGGCTGTGTTGAAGCCCAGGAAATAGGAGGGTGTAGGCAGAGGCCTACTGTATTTTGAAAGAGGTGACAGCAGGAGAGACTGCCATCCACAAAGCACGGGATCAGCTGACGTTACTGAACCCCACTGAGACACGGGAGCAAGTGTCTCTTTCCGTGTGGACGGCACTTCCGAACTACAACTGGCTGTGTTGAAGCCCAGGAAATAGGAGGGTGTAGGCAGAGGCCTACTGTATTTTGAAAGAGGTGACAACAGGAGAGACTGCCATCCACAAAGCAGGGGATCAGCTGACGTTACTGAACCCCACTGAGACACGGGAGCAAGTGTCTCTTTCCGTGTGGACGGCACTTCCGAACTACAACTGGCTGTGTTGAAGCCCAGGAAATAGGAGGGTGTAGGCAGAGGCCTACTGTATTTTGAAAGAGGTGACAGCAGGAGAGACTGCCATCCACAAAGCAGGGGATCAGCTGACGTTACTGAACCCCACTGAGACACGGGAGCAAGTGTCTCTTTCCGTGTGGACGGCACTTCCGAGCTACAACTGGCTGTGTTGAAGCCCAGGAAATAGGAGGGTGTAGGCAGAGGCCTACTGTCTTTGTAATGCGGAGACAGCAGGAGAGACTGCCATCTCCACAGCAGGGGAACAGCTGGCAGTGCTGAACCCCACTAACACTTGAACGAATGTGTTTGGCTCTGTGGAGACGACACTTCTGAACACCAACTGACGTTGTTGGAGCCCAGGATTAGGCGAGGAGCAGGCTGGGGCCTACTGGATTTTGGCAGGTGAATGCAGCAGGAGACTTGCCATCTCCACAGCAGGGGAACAGCTGACAGTGCTGAACCCCACTAACACTTGAACGAATGTGTTTGGCTCTGTGGAGACGACACTTCTGAACACCAACTGACGCTGTTGGAGCCCAGGATTAGGCGAGGAGCAGGCTGGGGCCTACTGGATTTTGCCAGGTGAAGGCAGCAGGAGACTTGCCATCTCCACAGCAGGGGAACAGCTGACAGTGCTGAACCCCACTAACACTTGAACGAATGTGTTTGGCTCTGTGGAGACGACACTTCTGAACACCAACTGACGCTGTTGGAGCCCAGGATTAGGCGAGGAGCAGGCTGGGGCCTACTGGATTTTGCCAGGTGAAGGCAGCAGGAGACTTGCCATCTCCACAGCAGGGGAACAGCTGACAGTGCTGAACCCCACTAACACTTGAACGAATGTGTTTGGCTCTGTGGAGACGACACTTCTGAACACCAACTGACGCTGTTGGAGCCCAGGATTAGGCGAGGAGCAGGCTGGGGCCTACTGGATTTTGGCAGGTGAATGCAGCAGGAGACTTGCCATCTCCACAGCAGGGGAACAGCTGACAGTGCTGAACCCCACTAACACTTGACCGAATGTGTTTGGCTCTGTGGAGACGACACTTCTGAACAACAACTGACGCTGTTGGAGCCCAGGATTAGGCGAGGAGCAGGCTGGGGCCTACTGGATTTTGGCAGGTGAAGGCAGCAGGAGACTTGCCATCTCCACAGCAGGGGAACAGCTGACAGTGCTGAACCCCACTAACACTTGAACGAATGTGTTTGGCTCTGTGGAGACGACACTTCTGAACACCAACTGACGCTGTTGGAGCCCAGGATTACGCATGCCGCATGCAGAGGCCAATGGGCATCGGTTTTTATGGAGGTTGTGGACTACTACTGATTCTAACCATGCTCCACTTAGGCCTCTGGCTCCACTGTCTCTACTATTTACCCTGGCCTCCAACCCCGCCAGCTACATCTCTGAAGTGGCGTCAGCACAATCTACACTTGTTCCTGTGTTACTGGTGCTCAGTCCCATCAGTTGATCCCCTGATGTTTGTCCGGCAAGTTCGCCAGCTCTGTCCTCATTCCCACTACTGGTTATGGGAATGTGGACAGAGCAGGAGACCTTGCCGGACACACATCAGGGGTTAAACTGATGGGACTGAGCCACAGGAACACAGGAACAAGTGTAGATTGTGCTGACGCCACTTCAGAGATGTAGATGGCGGGGTTGGAGGTCAGGGGAAATAGTAGAGACAGTGGAGCCAGAGACCTAAGTTGGGCACGGTTAAAAATCAGTAGTGGTTTGAATGTTGATGGAGCTGGTGACTCTGCCGTCCACACAGCAGGGGATCAGCTGGCATTACTGAACCCCAGTAACACAGGAGCTAGTGTGTTTCTCTGTGCAGACGACACATCTGAGCGACAACTGGCTGTGTTGAAGCACAGGGATTATAGTTCAGGTGGTAGAAAAATGAACACACCAGCAGACCTGGATACAGTTGCCAACCACTAATTTAGTCTGTAAGAGGAATGGCAAAGTCTTTGGAGATCCAGGCCTTGTTCATTTTCAGAAAAGTCAGCCGGTCAACATTATCGGAAGATAGTCGCGTGCGACGGTCTGTTAGTACACCACCTGCGGCACTAAAGACACGTTCCGATAATACACTGGCAGCAGGGCAAGCCAGCACCTCCAATGCATACTGGCTAAGCTCTGGCCATGTATCCAGCTTAGAGACCCAAAACTTGAAGGGGGAAGAGCCATCTGGGAGTACAGCGACAGGGCAAGACATGTAGTCTGACACCATCTGACGGAAGCGTTGCCTCCTGCTGACTCGAGGCGTCGCTGATGGTGTAGACAATTGTGGTGGACACACAAAACTTTGCCACATTTGGGCCATAGTGGTCTTGCCTTGTGCTGCGGCACTGCCTCTGCTCCCTCTTTGTGCAGAGTTTCCTCCACTGCCTCGACGCACAGAGCTGCTTTGTAAAGCACTAGCAACAATGCTGTCGGGTGGAATGGAAAACATTATGGACTGCACCAGTGACTCTTCGTACTCCCGCATTTTACGCTCCCGGTTCAACGTTGGTATGAGCCTTTGTACGCTGTCCCGGTAGCGAGGATCTAGGAGGGTGTACACCCAATAATCAGCCGAGACGAGAATGTGGGCGATGCGGCGGTCGTTTCTCAGGCACTGCAGCATGAAATCAACCATGTGCTGCAGACTCCCAACTGCCAAAGAACCGCTGTCCCCTGTTTGAGGCGTGACCTCGACCTGCTCTGCATCACCCCACCCTCGCTGTACATACTGAGTAGAGGTTTGTGTACCTCCCTCCTCTGGAGAGATGTCTTCCTCCTCCATCGACTCCTCCTCATCCTCCTCACAAAGTGTCCCCTGCCTAGGCCTTTGTGAGGAAACACGTAGCGCAGACTGTCCAGAAGCAGATGGCATTTGGGACTCCTCATCCTCCACCTCTTCTGAAACCTCATCCCTTAGTGCTTGCAGTGTTTGTTGAAGCAGGCAGATAAGGGGGACAGTCATGCTGACTAGTGCATCATCTGCACTCGCCATCCGCGTGGATTCATCGAAGGCACGCAAAACGAGGCAGATGTCCTTCATAGAGGCCCACTCAATGGTGCTGAAGTGTGAACGGCGCACAGTGCGACTTGTTTGCGCCTGATGCAGCTGGTACTCCATGACTGCTGCCTGCTGCTCACACAACCGCTCCAACATATGTAACATTGAATTCCACCGGGTGGGTAGGTCACATATGATGCGATGTTCCGGAAGGCCAAATCGTCGCTGCAGAGCAGCGAGGCGCGATCTTGCCGTGCTGGAACGTCGCAAGTGAGCGCACTCTATGCGGACCTTGTGCAACAGTGCATCAAGATCCGGATAGTCCCTCAGAAAGCTCTGCACGACCAAGTTAAGAACATGTGCCAGACATGGGATGTGTGTGAGGTTGCCTAGGCCAAGAGCTGCCACCAGGTTTCGGCCATTGTCACACACTACCAAGCCCGGCTGGAGATTCGCTGGCCCAAACCACACATCGCTCTCCAGCTTGATAGCATTCCAGAGCTCCTGCGCTGTGTGGCTTCGATTCCCCAAAGAAATTAATTTGAGTACAGCCTGTTGACGTTTGGCCACGGCTGTGCTCATATCGGTCGTAACAGGCTCCTGCTCTGCTGTTTCTGAGGAACTTGAGTAGGAGGAGGAGTCTATGTGTACAGACTGGAGTCCTGCAATCCGTGGCGTTGGAAGAACACGTACAGCGCCACTCTCCAGATCCGTACCCGGCTCCACAACATTGACCCAGTGGGCAGTGAGGGAAAGGTATCGTCCCTGTCCATGGTTACTGGTCCACGCATCGGTGGTCAGGTGGACCTTGCTACTAACGGCGTTTAGTAGCGCATGTTTTATTTTGCCCTCAACATGTTTCTGCAGGGCAGGGACGGCTCGCCTGCTGAAATAAAAGCGGCTGGGCACGTTGTATTGGGGGACTGCCAATGCCATTAAGTCCCGGAAGGTGTCAGTGTCCACCAGCCTGAATGACAGCATTTCAACTGCCAGAAGTTTGGCAATGCCAGCATTCAGAGACTGTGCTCGGGGATGGTTTGCCGAGTAAGGGCGCCTTTTATCCCATGCCTGTGCTACCGATGGCTGTGATGGATGGGAACGTGCTGTTATGGGTGGAATCTGACAGGGTCTCCGGACAACAGTGGCAGAGGTTCTTCCTTGGCGATCCTGTGAGGAAGCCGAACCAGCAGTGTGTGAGCTGGAGGAAGAGGGCCCAACACGAACTGAAGAGGTGGTAGGTGGTGCTGTACGTTGGCCTACGTCTTCAGGGTGTCTCTGCAACTCCAACTCGTGCTTGGTGCGCACATGTTTCCACATATTTGTGGTATTGAGGTTGCTGACATTTCTCCCTCTTTTGACTCTCTGATGACACAGCTTGCATTTGACAAAGCAAATGTCATCTGCAACTGTGTCAAAAAAGGACCACGCACTGCAACTCTTGTGAGCGCCGGGTTTGCCTTTGGCAGGAGGTATGCTCCTAACGGGTGCCGAAGTGGAGGGTACAGGCAACCAAGTCTTCCCCCTCCCTCTGCCTCCTGTTTTGGCCGGTAGGGGAATCTCTTCCTCCGAGCTGCTCCCACCACCTTCCTGTTGCTCACGCCATGATGGGTCAAGGACCTCATCATCTTCCCTCCCCTCTTCAAACAGCTGCTTCTCCGGGGTTGTCTCGCCAGCACCGTACGCACCAGAAAGTGGCAACTGAGTCTCGTCATCATCTGATGCGTACTGAGGTGTGCTGACCATAGGCACTGGCCCACTCGCCTCTTCAGATTCAGAGGGACAAAGAAGTTGCGCATCACTGCATACTCCCTCTTCTTCACATTCAGGAATGCTGCTTGGCTGGCCCCCTCTTTCCAAGCCAACAGATTCCGAGAACAGAAGTAGAGACTGTGATGGCTCCTGTCCATGTCTCTCTGACTGCCTGGGCACTTTGGCAGGTGGTGAAGAGACAGATGGTTGCTCTTCGGTGCTCTGACCCTGAGAGGATGCGGAAGTAATTGAAGTCGATGCGTTAGCTGCCATCCATCCGACAACGGCTTCAATTTGTTCCTCCCGCAGCAGTGGGGTACGTTGAGGTCCTACAAAGCTGCTCATAAAGGACTGTTGCCTGCTAAAACTGGGGGATGCTGATCCACTGGTGCCCGCAGCAGGCCCAGAATCCCCACGTCCTCTACCTGTAGAATCCCCACGTCCTCTCCCTGCAGAATCCCCACGTCCTCTCCCTGCTGAAACTCCACGCCCACGCCCACGCCCCCGCGCCTTACTCCCTGCCTTCTTCATCTTGCAAGACTGCTTAAGATAGGCAAAAAAGTACAAAGGGGGGCCTTAGTGTGCTTATTCCTGAACAGCTGGTTACAGGTACAAGAAACACTAATTTTATGAAGTGTGTGTGGACTAGACTTTAATAGGAGCTGATGTGGCCTACACAAGTTCAAAATGTAGTGTTTGGTGAACTTTTTATGTGGTTTCTTTGTTTGAAACAAACTCAAAGTATGAGAACAAAGAATTGAAACTGATAGTATCACCAACTTTTTGGAGCTATTACAATGCAGGCAGGTAACCTACAATGCAAAAGATGAGGCTCCCAAAAAATTGGGTAATACTAATCTGGCTGCGCCGGCAGGGCACAAGCCAGAAAAAAAGGCTCCTCTATCTACTCCTATATAGTGTTTGCAACCAACCAATGTTGATGGATACGGATGGATGCACACTAATAGGAGAAGAAAAAATGAGCTGCACTCAAAGACAAATATGTGTGAGGCAGTGACGCACGTTGAGCGTCCTACAACCAGACGTAGCTGCAGGACACTCTACTCAGCGTGAGCTGCACTCACACACAGTCAGAGACCTCTCAGACAGCCGTCAACAGTGCAGCTAAGTGGGCACTGGCACTGACAGGCTGCAGAAAGGCTCCGCTGTGTACTCCTATATAGTGTTTGCAACCACCGTAGATGGAGACGGATGGATGCACACTAATAGAAGAAAAAATGAGCTGCACTCAAATAAAAATATGTGTGAGGCAGTGACGCACGCTGAGCGTCCTACAGCCAGACGTAGCTGCAGGACACACTACTCAGCGTGAGCTGCACTCACACACAGTCAGAGACCTCTCAGACAGCCGTGAACAGTGCAGCAAAGTGGACACTAGCACTGAAAGGCTGCAGAAAGGCTCCGCTGTCTACTACTAGTGTTTGCAACCAACGTATATGGATACGGATGAAAGCACACTAGATTGAAATTATTTAAAAAATGCAGCTCAAAAAATAAAAGATGTATGAGGCAGCAGTGATCACACTGGGTGGCCTACAGCCTGACGTGGCTGCAGGACCCACTCCACAGCGTGAGCTGCACTCACACAGCCCTTGCAGACAGCTGTGAACACTGCTGCTAGGGCAAAGAAGGCTACAGTGGTGGTTTATGTAGCCTGGGTAAAGCACTAGATGTTTGGTGGAATCGCTATTTCTAACTGTCCCTCACAGTCTTCTACAGCAGCCTGTCCCTAACTGAATTCACAGCAGAGTGACCAGAAATGGCGGCTGCGGTGGCTTTTATAGTGCATCATGACATCATTTCGGCAGCCAATCACAGCCATGCCAATAGTTAACATGCCTACATGCCTAACAGGATGTGCCCACACTTCGGAGGATTCCCATTGGCTTAATCAAAGCAAGCAGGCTCATAGCATGATGGGAACTTCCTATTCCGATTCCGATCCCGGAATCCGATATGAAAAAAGTATCGGAATTAAGTATCGGAATTCCGATACCGCTAATATCGGCCGATACCCGATACTTGCGGTATCGGAATGCTCAACACTACCTACCACA
Source organism: Dendrobates tinctorius (assembly GCF_039654945.1). Classification (NCBI taxonomy): domain Eukaryota; kingdom Metazoa; phylum Chordata; class Amphibia; order Anura; family Dendrobatidae; genus Dendrobates; species Dendrobates tinctorius. Next base: position 14,630,561 of record NW_027361752.1, on the reverse strand, counting down.
CATTCAGAAATATACAGGCCATTAACCCTCATACACTTTCAGACTCCCTACACTCATCACTGTCCCCAATCTCCTCTTTTTCCTGTCCTGATCTGGCTGTACACCACTACAATGACACTCTCAGAAGCACCCTTGACCAAGTAGCGCCCCTCACTTTCAGAACCTCTAAACAGAGAAAAACACCCCTGGCTCACATTGCAAACTCGACTGCTCCAGCGATGCTCTTGAAGTGCTGAACGCTTATGGAGGAATTCTCGCACACCAGAAGACTTCATCCAATTCAAATTTATGTTAAGAACCTATAACTTTGCCCTCACCTCGCCAAACAGATGTACTACACCACCCTGATCTCCTCACTATCCAACAACCCCAAGAAAGTTTTTGGCACCTTTCACTCCTTCCTTAGGCCAAAAGCAATAGTCCCTTTCACAGATGTTTGTGCTGATCACCTGGTCTTCCACTTTATAGACAAAATAAATAACATCCTTCAGGAAATCCATTCCCAACCACCAAGTGCTGATACTACCATCCCTCTCTGCTTTTCTCCCGGCTCATTCTCCACATTTGATCCCATCACAGAAGAAGTCTCCAGACTCCTCTCTTCTTTCGTCTGACTACATGCACTACCGACCCCATTCCCTCACATCTACTCAAGTCTTTCTACCCAGTTGTCACAACTCACCTAACTACTATCTTTAATCTCTCCCTCTCCTGGGGCATTTTCTCATCCTCCTTCAAACACTCTATCATTGCTCCATTATTAAAGAAACCCGCTCTTGACCCATCCTGCACAAATAACTACAGATCAGTCTCCAATCTCCTCTTCGTCTCTAAACTCTTGGAGCACCTGGTCTATTCCTGCCTTACCCGTTATCTCTCCACTCACTCACTCCTAGACCCTTCACAGTCTGGCTTCTGCCTCCTACATTTAACAAAAACTGCACTCATCCAAGTGACCAATGACCATCTGACAGCAAAATGTAACGGTGACCACTCTCTGCTCATACTTCTTGACCTATCTGCAGCTTTCGACACTGTTGACCACCATCTCCTTCTCTCTAGGTTCCAGTCACTGGGAATTAAGGACACTGCCCTCTCCTGGTTCTCTTCCTATCTTTCTGACCACTCCTTCAGTGTTTTGTTTGCTGGCTCCACCTCATCCTCTCTTCCTCTCGCTGTCGGGGTACCTCAGGGCTCAATCCTTGCCCCCCCTTCTCTTCTCTTTACACAGCCCCAATTGGACAGACCATCAGCAGATTTGGATTTCAGTACCATCTTAATACTGATGATATACAACCATACACATTATCCCCTGACCTTAACCCCACTGTACTACAGAACACCAGTGATTGTCCGCAGTCTCCAACATCATGTCCACTCTCTATCTAAAACTCAACCTCTCCAAAACTGAACTTCTTCTGTTCCCGCTGTCTACTTACCTCCCTAAATCTGACATTTCCCTCTCTGTGGGTGGCACCATAATAATATGTTTGGCACCAATCGCTCCTTCACATCCCATATACAATCTCTCACCTGCTCTAATAATAATAATAAATTTTATTTCTATAGCGCCGACATATTCCACAGCACTATACATTTCAGAGGGGATTTGTACAGACAATAGACATTACAGCATAACAATAATCACATAGATTATAACAAATACCAAGAGGAAAGAGGGCCCTGCTCGCAAGCTTACAGTCTATGAGGAAAGAGGTACACACAAAAGGTGGGTGGTAACAGTTGCCCTGATTGCATGGACCAGCCATAATGTTAAGTGTGTAACAGTACAGACACAGAGGGCTAATGGATGGATAAAACATGTGGGAACATGATGCGGGGAGCCTGGTTATGGTAAAACTTTTGGCTGTGCCACACAGGGATAGATTAGGTTAATGTGTTGAGGCGATAGGCCAGTCTGAATAAATGCGTTTTCAGGGCACGCTTAAAATTGTGGGGATTGGGGACTAATCGTAGTGACCTGGGAAGTGCATTCCAAAGAATTGGTGCAGCACATGTAAAGTCTTGGAGATCGGAGTGGGAGGTTCTGATTATTGAGGATGCTAACCTCAGGTCATCAGCAGAATGGAGGGCGTGGGTAGGGTGGTATACTGAAACAAGGGAGGAGATGTAGGGTGGTGCTGAGCCATGGAGGGGTTTGTGGGTGAGGGTAATAAGTGTATACTGAATTCTGGAGTGGATGGGTAGCCAGTGTAATGACTGGCACAAGGTAGAGGCATCGGTGTAACGATTGGTGAGAAATATGATCCTGGCTGCAGCATTCAAGACAGATTGGAGAGGGGAGAGTTTTTTTATGAGGGAGACCGATTAGAAGAGAGTTACAATAGTCGAGACGAGAATGAATAAGAGAAACAGTAAGAGTTTTTGCAGAGTCAAAAGAAAGAAAAGGTCGAATTCTAGAAATGTTTTTGAGGTGCAGATGACAAGAGTGAGCCAGTGATCGAATGTGGGGGGCAAAGGAAAGCTCGGAGTCAAGTATGCTGGGGAGCAATAGTGGAGCCACACACAGAAATGGCAATGTCGGGTATAGGTACATTAGTAGAGGGAGGAAACACAAGGAGTTCAGTCTTTGACAGGTTCAGTTTCAGATATAGTGAGGACATGATGTTAGACACAGCGTTTAGACAATTGCCGGTGTTTTCTAGAAAGGCTGGCGTGATGTCAGGAGAAGAAGCGTATAATTGGGTGTCATCAGCATAGAGATGGTACTGGAAACCAAATCTACTGACTGTTTTACCAATAGGGGCAGTGTACAAGGAGAAGAGGAGGGGGCCTAGAACCGATCCTTGAGGAACCCCAATAGTAAGGGGAAGGTGAGAGGAGGAGGAACCGGCAAAAGATACAGTAAAGGAGCAGTCAGAGAGATAGGAGGAGAACCAGGAGAGAACGGTGTCCTTGAGGCTAATGGAACGGAGCATAGTGAGGAGGAGCTGATGATCCACAGTGTCGAATGCTGCAGAGAGATCCAAGAGAATTAGCATGGAGTAATGACCATTTGATTTAGCTGTTAGTAGATCATTATAGACTTTAGTGAGAGCAGTTTCAGTAGAGTGTAAAGAGCGGAAACCGGATTGGAGAGGGTCGAGAAGAGAGTTATCAAAGAGATAGCGAATAAGACGGGAGTGGACCAGGCGTTCCTGGAGTTTAGAGATGAAAGGAAGATTAGAGACAGGTCTATAGTTAGCTGCACAGTCTTGGTCGAGGGATGGTTTTTTAAGTAGTGGATGTATGATGGCATGCTTAAATGAGGAGGGAAAGATACCAGAAGAGAGAAAGAGGTTAAATATTTTAGTTAGGTGAGGGGTGACAGCAGGGGAAAGGGACTGGAGGAGATGTGATGGAAATGGGTCACTGGTGCAAGTGGTTGGGTGAGAAGATGCAGGGAGCCTGCTTACTTCTTCTTCTGTGACTGGTTCAAAATCAGAGAGTGAGCTAGATGCAGTGGGGGAGGGAGGACAGTGCATGGTATGAGGTGATTGGGAGATAATTTCTTGTCGGATCTGGTCAATTTTTTCTTTGAATTAATTGGCCAGATCGTCAGCTCGGAGCTCCATGGTTGGGGCCTGTACTCTTGGGTTGAGTAGAGAATGAAAAGTGTCAAAGAGACGTTTCGGGTTATTGGACAGTGAGGTGATGAGGGTGTTGAAATAGGTTTGTTTGGAGAGGTGAAGGGCAGTGTTGCATGTTCTAAGCATAAACTTTAAAGCTCTTGCCCCTTACACCTAAAGAACTTTTCTTGAATCTGCCCTTGTCTCACAATGGAGACAACAAAAACCCTCACTGTCGCCTTGATCCATTCCCACCTGGACTACTGCAATGCTCGCTATTGATCTCCTCGTTACTTGACTTTACCCTCTCTAGTCTATCCTTAATGCAGCAGCCAGGGTCACCCATCTAGCTAATCGGTATTCAGACGTGTCTGCTCTTCGCCAGTTGTTACACTGGCTGCCCATTCATTATAGAATCCAATTCTAAGTACTTGCTCTCAACCACAAAGGTCTCCACAGTGTGGCACCCCCTTACTTCTCCTCCTTCATTTCTGTCTATTGGCCTAACTGACCGCTGCGCTAAGCAAATGACTTTTGACCAACCTTTGCACTAATCCGTACCTCCCATTGCCTACTACAAGACTTCTCCCTTGCTGCGTCAATCCTCTGGAATGCTCTACCACAAGAAAATAGGACCATCCACAATTTGCATAGTTTTAGGCGCCCCCTTAAAACACATTTGCTCCGAACGGCCTATTAAATTCCATAATCAAATTCATTTTATGTGTGTGTGTGTAGCCCATTCACTATCTCTATCTATCCCCCACTCTCTCAAGAAGGCTGGACCATCATTGTAAATACCCCATTGTAAATACACACCTGTACTTTGTATCTTCCCCACCTCATTGTAGATTGTAAGCTCTCATGAGCAGGGGCGTCTCATTTTGCCTTAATTACTGTATTGTTAATGTTGTTACTTATTGTCACGTCTCCGTCAGATTTGGGGCCTGCTGTTCCGGTCGCAGCCACTAGGAGGCGCCGGGCCGCCACTTCGCCGTCAGACTCGGGGACGGCTGTTCCTGCCTCGGCCACTGGGAGGCGCCGTGGTTCTATTACGTCGCCGTCAGACTCAGGGCCTATGATCCCAGCTTTAGCCACTAGGAGGCGCCGGTCTGTCACGTCACCGTTGGATTCAAGGCCTGCTGTTCCGGTCACGGCCACTAGGAGGCGCCAGACCGCCACTTCACTGTCAGATTCGGGGACGGCTGTTCCTGCCTCGGCCACTGGGAGGCGCCGTGGTCCGCCCGTGAGTTATGGTGGTGACAGAGAAGTGGCTCCTGCGCAGGCATCTGGTGGGCGCAGGCTCCGCCCCTCTGTCAGTCATCAGGGGGTTACTGCAACTCCATCTGGCCTGGTCTTGGGGGCGGCCCTAATGACATCACCAGTCCAGGAACCTGTGAGGGATGACCTGATCCCTCAAATACCTTGGGACTGGTCTTGCAAGCCGCCGGATATATTCTTGGTTCCCCTGTGTGTTACTTAGTGATTGATTTCTGTTTGACTCTGACCTCAGCCTGGATTTCTGACCCCTCTTTTGCCTGACGATTCTGTACTTCTGCTACTCTCCTGTTTTGTGACCTTGGCCTGGATATTCTGACTCTGCTACTTCCTAACGATTCTGTACCTCTGCCGCCCTCCTGGTTTTTGACTCTGACCTTGGCCTGAAATTGACTCTGCTATTGCCTGCCGTTTTTGTACTTCACTCTGACGACCGTCCTGCTCTGGCCGCTGCTCCTATTCAGACAGTACCTCCTGGGCTCTGTTGTAAATCCAGATCCCTGTATAGGGGTAAAGGGTATCAGTGTTTCTCGGGGTGTTGCCTGGCTGCAGCCCAGAACCGCAGACGGACGTTACATTATATCCGGCCATAAAATTAACTGCTTCTTGTGTATATACCCAACATATACAAAAGCAGTCTCCCTGAACTTTTTTTTTTTTTTCTTCTTCTGACTGAGCTGATTTTTGGCCTGAACACCTGTTGCAGTGCACAGCCTGGAAGATCTCTCTCATTTTCTTGGACAACTATGCGGCAGTCTGGAGTCTTCAGGGAGAGAGCTGCACCTCAGAGATCCATGCTCCTGGCACGTCGACCTCTGGGCAACTACTCTGGCTATGGTTGCCCAGAGGTTCAGGTATTGCCCGCAGATGCGGCTAAAGTTTTATTACCCATTTCAGTTTCATGTGGTCAGAAATCGCTGTGTTTAAACGCGTATGTGGATAGTGGTTCTGAAGGAAATTTTATGGATTCCTTGACTGCTAGGAATTTGGGTGTAACTCTACTAAAACTTAATGCCCCTATTAAAACCACGGCTATTAATGGCACGTCCATTATTCAGGAGGGGGTTAAGTTTGTTACTGCCAAGGTTGCCATGTCTGTGGGAGCCTTACACACTGAGCTGGTGTCATTTTTTGTGATGGACAATTTAACCTCTGCAGTTATTCTGGGTATGCAATGGCTACGCCAGCACAATCCTGTCATCGACTGGCACTTGGGTGACGTTGTACGCTGGAGCCCACAGTGTCAGAAAAATTGCATATCCTTGGCAGTAAACCAAGTTAAGGTTAAAACCCCCCGCATACCGTTTGCTTTCAGAGATTTTGAGGATGTCTTTTCTATTGTAGAATCTGAAAAGCTACCCCCTCACAGAGAGTATGATTGCCCTATTGATCTGATTCCGGATGCCCGTCTCCCTAAGGGAAGAATATTTAATCTCTCTGGCCCAGAGCGTCAGGCCATGAATGACTATATTGCAGATAGCCTAAGAAAAGGGTTTATCAGACCGTCCATTTCTCCAGTTGGGGCTGGGTTCTTCTTTGTGGAGAAGAAAGATGGTGGTCTCAGACCCTGCATTGATTATCGGGAGTTGAATGCAATCACTATAAAAAACCAGTATCCGCTTCCACTCATCCCTGATCTTTTTAATCAGCTAACAGGAGCCCGTTGGTTTACTAAACTTGACCTCCGGGGGGCATACAATCTAGTCCGCATAAGAGACGGGGATGAGTGGAAAACGGCCTTCAATACACCCCTTGGCCATTTTGAGTACCTGGTTATGCCGTTCGGACTCAGCAACGCACCTGCCGTATTTCAGCACTTTGTTAACGATATTTTTAGAGACATTTGTGGGGTGTATGTCGTGGTGTATTTAGATGACATTCTGATTTACTCTGCTGACCCAGTGACACACTCTCAACACGTCTGTTCTGTGCTACAAAGACTACGTGAACACTCCTTGTTTGCTAAACTGGAGAAATGTGTATTTTTTGCTGAGGAGGTACAGTTTTTAGGATACATGGTTTCAGGTAAAGGCTTCCGCATGGATCCTGCCAAGGTCCAGCCTATTAAGGCTTGGGTGCAACCAAAATCGCTGAAAGCGCTGCAGCGATTTTTGGGGTTCGCTAATTATTACCGCAAGTTTATTAGAGGTTTCTCAGAGATTGCCAAGCCACTCACGGATCTGACCCGGAAAGGGGCGGACGTGGCCAACTGGAATCCTGAGGCAATTCAGGCGTTTTCTACGTTAAAAGAGAGTTTTGTGGCCAACCCAGTTTTGGTTCAGCCGGATCTGGACCGTCCATTTATTGTGGAGGTGGATGCCTCTGAAATCGGAGTGGGAGCAGTGCTATCACAAGGCACTACATCCCTCACTCAGCTTCGTCCATGTGCGTTTTTTTCCCGCAAATTCTCTCCCACGGAGAAAAACTATGATATTGGGAATCGGGAACTATTGGCAATTAAATGGGCCTTCGAGGAATGGCGTCACTTCCTCGAGGGTGCCAAACACAAGATCACGGTAATTACCGATCATAAGAATCTGACATACCTAGAATCAGCAAAAAGGTTAAATCCTAGACAAGCAAGGTGGGCATTGTTTTTCTCTAGGTTTAATTTTATAATCACCTTCCGCCCTGGTACAAAAAATGTGAGGGCCGATGCCCTCTCTCGCAGTTTCTGCCCCTCACAAGCCGAGGACTGTGAACCAGTTCCGATATTGGCCACTGGGATCATTGTCTCCGCAGTGTCATTGGACCTTCTGGAGGAGATCCGTAAATCCCCAGAACAAGCCCCTGACACTACGCCACCCAACAAATTGTTCGTTCCACCTGCGTTTCGCCTACAAGTGCTTAGAGAATCACATGACTCTGTCTTGGCAGGCCATCCTGGTCTCAATAATACCGCCAGATTGATAACTAGGAATTTTTGGTGGCCGACGGTGGTTAAGGACTGCAAAGAATATGTCTTAGCATGTGAGGTCTGTGCCCGCGCCAAGTCCTCCCATACTCGCCCTGCCGGCTGGCTCCAGTCCTTGCCCACCCCCGAGAGTCCATGGACCCACATCTCCATGGACTTCATTACGGACCTACCGTCCTCAGATGGAAAGACGTGTATCTGGGTGGTGGTGGACAGGTTCAGTAAACAATGTCATTTTGTCCCCCTGTCGGGGTTACCTAACTCGGAAACGTTGAGTAAACTGTTTATTGTACATGTGGTACGTTTACACGGTGCCCCGGTCAATATTGTGTCTGACAGGGGTACCCAATTCGTGTCAAAGTTCTGGAGGGCGTTCTGTAAACGCATTGGTATTGAGCTATCTTTTTCCTCGGCTTACCACCCTGAAACCAATGGGCAAACCGAACGTGTCAACCAGGCTCTGGAGCAATACCTTCGTTGCTACATCTCAGAACACCAGTCCGATTGGGCAGAACATCTGCCACTAGCCGAGTTTGCCCTAAACAATCAGTATCAGGACTCCATTAAGTCTACCCCCTTTTTCTGCAACCACGGGCTGCATCCGCGCTTTGGCTCATTCTCGGCCAGAATGTCGGAGCTTCCTGGGGTAGAGAAAAATATACATCGTTTTAAAAACCATTTGGTCTGAGGTAAACTCTAACTTGAAAGGGGCCCGGGTTAGACAGACCTCGGCAGCGAACAAACGGCGATCCAAAGGACCGCACCTGGGAGTTGGAGACAAGGTTTGGCTCTCCACCAAAAACATCAAGCTTAAAGTACCGTCTGCCAAACTGGGTCCCAGATTTATTGGTCCATACGAGATTATAGAGGTGATTAACCCGGTGGCCTTCCGTTTAAAACTCCCTCAGTCTTTCAAATTTCCCAATGTCTTCCACAAGTCTCTCCTCAAGTTGTATCGCTCCCCAATTCACCCTGTCCCGTCCCCTCCTCCTCCCATTTCGGTCGGAGGGTCCTTGGAGTATGAAGTCCAGGGTGTCCTTGACTCCCGCCTTGTAAGAGGGTCCGTACAGTATCTGGTACACTGGAGGGGCTACGGCCCGGAGGAGAGGTCCTGGGTCCCTGCGCGGGACATCCATGCAAAAGCACTAATTAGAAGGTTTCACCTCCTCCACCCTGACAAACCAGGTTTTGAGGGTCCGGAGGCCCCTCTTGGAAGGGGGGGTACTGTCACGTCTCCGTCAGATTTGGGGCCTGCTGTTCCGGTCGCAGCCACTAGGAGGCGCCGGGCCGCCACTTCGCCGTCAGACTCGGGGACGGCTGTTCCTGCCTCGGCCACTGGGAGGCGCCGTGGTTCTATTACGTCGCCGTCAGACTCAGGGCCTATGATCCCAGCTTTAGCCACTAGGAGGCGCCGGTCTGTCACGTCACCGTTGGATTCAAGGCCTGCTGTTCCGGTCACGGCCACTAGGAGGCGCCAGACCGCCACTTCACTGTCAGATTCGGGGACGGCTGTTCCTGCCTCGGCCACTGGGAGGCGCCGTGGTCCGCCCGTGAGTTATGGTGGTGACAGAGAAGTGGCTCCTGCGCAGGCATCTGGTGGGCGCAGGCTCCGCCCCTCTGTCAGTCATCAGGGGGTTACTGCAACTCCATCTGGCCTGGTCTTGGGGGCGGCCCTAATGACATCACCAGTCCAGGAACCTGTGAGGGATGACCTGATCCCTCAAATACCTTGGGACTGGTCTTGCAAGCCGCCGGATATATTCTTGGTTCCCCTGTGTGTTACTTAGTGATTGATTTCTGTTTGACTCTGACCTCAGCCTGGATTTCTGACCCCTCTTTTGCCTGACGATTCTGTACTTCTGCTACTCTCCTGTTTTGTGACCTTGGCCTGGATATTCTGACTCTGCTACTTCCTAACGATTCTGTACCTCTGCCGCCCTCCTGGTTTTTGACTCTGACCTTGGCCTGAAATTGACTCTGCTATTGCCTGCCGTTTTTGTACTTCACTCTGACGACCGTCCTGCTCTGGCCGCTGCTCCTATTCAGACAGTACCTCCTGGGCTCTGTTGTAAATCCAGATCCCTGTATAGGGGTAAAGGGTATCAGTGTTTCTCGGGGTGTTGCCTGGCTGCAGCCCAGAACCGCAGACGGACGTTACATTTATGACTTGTGTGAGTGAAACTCTAAAGCGCTGGGGAATATGTTGGCGCTATGTAAAGATTATTATTATTTAGAAAATGTTCTTTGTCCAGCAGACCTCTGCTGTTCTACAGGCTGCATTCTTTGTTGCATGTATTGAGCTATGGTCAACATTTCTAGGGATGAAAGCCTCTTTTTGTAAGACATCAAATAAAGTATGCCACTAAATTTCTTCTTGACAAATTCATACCAAATCTAAGTAATGAAGAGAAGTTTTGTTGGATGCCATTTATCACTAATATCTTATCACACAACTAAGGTGTTGCATAAAAAAGTTCAGAGTCTATAGGATTTCCCTGTTCAGTGTCCATAGAACAGTTCAGTGTCTATAGGACTACTCCATTCAATGTCTATAGGACTGCTCTGTTTAATGTCTATAGCACTGCTAAGTTTAATGTCTATTGGACTGCTCCATTCAGCATCAATATTATTGTAATGTTCAGTGTTTATAGGACTGCTCTTTTTAAAGTCTATTGGACTGCTCCATTCAGTGTCTACCGGATTACTCAGTTCAGTGTCTGGAGGACTGCTCCATTCAATATCTATAGGGTTGCTCTATTTCGTGTCTATAGTATTGTCTTTAACAGTGTCTATAAGACTGCTCCATTCAGTGTCTAAAGAATTACTAAGTTCAGTGTCTATAGGACTGCTCTATTCAGTGTCTATAACACTTATCCATTCAGTGTCTATAGGACTGCTCAATTCAGTGTCTATAGAGTTGCTCCATTTAGTGTGTATAGGACTGCTCCATTCAGGGTCTATAAGACTGCTCCATTTCATAACAATAGGACGGCTCTGTTCTATCAGGATCCTGACAGCGCCGGTGTACAGCCTCCGCTGAGCAGGGACTCATCCGCGCTGTAGGGACCCCTGGGGACCAGAATAGCCAGAAAGTATAGGTGCACAGGACCTTAGTGATGAAGTTTAGCAAGCCGGCACGGGAGCTATGGTCATGTGACTGCAAGGGGGCGGGGCTTAGCGTCCTGCTTTCAGAGAAGACAGCAAACTCAGAGTCAGGCCAAACGGAGGTCGTTCACAGTACGGACAGCGAGGTACAGGAGGGATAAACAGACAGGAGGTCAGACAAAGCCAAAGGTCATACACAAGAGGGCGACGCGGCACCAAGGGGATGAGCAGAGAGAAGTCAGGTCACAAGCAGAGAGTCATACACGAGAGGTAGCACAGTACAAGAGGGACAGGCAGAACTCGTAACAGGGACAGAATCGAATCAAAACCAAACAAGCAAGCAAGATATCAGGCACAAGGCACACATATGCACAAGGTCAACTAACTCAGCCGAGGGCAGGAGTATAACTGACACCGGACCTAGGTCCAGTGAGCATTAAATAGCCGCTCTCTGCCAGGGAGAGGCGGAACAATTAACCCCCAATCAGACCAGGACGGGCCAAAGCGAAACCCCGTCCTGGATCATGACATGTTCAGTGTCTAGCTCTAAGCCAATGCAATGGCAAAAGTTAGAAATCTACAGGCCGGTAATGTTAAAGTCATTAGCTCAAATAAGAGAGGAGTTTGGTGATTCACGCAAGACATCTGCCAGGAAATAAGTAATGTAATTACCTATAGTTGGAATTAGCAAAGTGTATCACACATTTTCCATGATTCAATTTGTCTTTTGTAACATAACAATGTGGAGATAAAAGGCACAATCTTACCTGGAGCATTTAGTTGTCAAGATGATTTCAGTGACTATAAAGATGATAGAAGCATTAGCTTTCAATGTAAGGATAAACATATTTTCGGTCCATTGAGGGCTGCACAATTACTGTTGAATTTACAGCATTATTTTTTGTAGACTTGTCATTAAGGTCACAGCCAAAAAAAGTTAAGCATCCAACTTAATGAGCAATTAGTTAGGCTTGTCAGTGCGCACAATAGTATGTAAACCTTTGACTTTGATATTGCTCAGTCTGGGACAGCCTCTATCCATATCATAATCACAGAATTAAAAACTTAGCATTTTGTTTTTTTAAAAAAAAACCTCTGAAAATGTACAGTTTTTTAAAGTCAAATGTGGATTAATGAAGGGTGCAAAGTATATACACAGTCTAAGGCTGCAATCTGACATCTGATTATCACACACATATTCTTTCTTTGTATTCTAGTAAATCACAGATGAAACACTGATGGCAACAAAAATAACAAACACTGACTAGTAAAAATCTGTTCTAAAACACTGATGTAAATAGGACCATTTTACTCTATCTACTTCAGTAAAATAATGGACTAAGACCATTCCTTCCTGCTGGATCCTCGCTCTTTGCTGTTTTGGGGCCACCTGTTCATTCTGAATGAAAATATAATTATTCACATAGAGCTTTGTGTAACACAGATTTAGTAATTTTCCATTAATCTTCTTAATTGACAAGTGTCCTGCCATACAAACATAGGGAGAGACCTGTCAATCGAGCAGAGCAGGGCTGAAAGAAGCCAACAGGGACCCACCCATAGGACTAGTCATCTAAGGCCTCTTTCACACATCAGTTTTTTTGCCTTCAGGCGCGATCCGGCTTTTTTTTGTAAAACCGGATCCGGCAAAATGCAATGCCGGATCCAGTTTTTCCCCATTGACTTGCATTAGCGCCGGATCGTGCCGGATGGCATTGCGTTTCATCCGTTTTTTGCCGGATCCGGCAACTTGTCTCATTCCGGCGTCTGGAAAAAACGGCTACTGTAACGTTTTTTGTCTCCGGCGAAAAATGCCGGAAGCGCCGGATCCGGCGCTTCCTGCTTTTTGCTACAATGAAAGTCTATGGGCGCCGGAATGCGCCGGATCCAGAAAAAGACGGATCCAGCCACCGGATCCGGTTTTTTTAAGTCTGCGCATGCTCAGATCCAATTGGCCAGCCCCCAGGAACAGATATAACCTGCTAGACGGATCCAGCAAAAAAACGGATCCGTTTCTACAGTTCTCCAAAATTTATGCCGGATCCGTTTTTTCTAAAAATAGCCGGATCCTGCCTGACGGCAAAAAACTGATGTGTGAAAGTAGCCTTAGTCAACTCATCCCCAGCTCTTGTTTTCAACTATGAAATGCTGCAGCTATTCAGATTAGAACATACAATGCTTTGCAAAGGTTTTAGGCTGTTGAGGAAAAAATGCTGGAAAGTGAGAATACTTAAAGAAATAGCAATGGTAATGATTTATTTTTATTATCAATTCACAAAATGCAAAGTAAATGAATGAAAGAGAATCCTAAATCAAGTCAATATTTGGTGTAACTGCCCTCTGCCTTAATAATAACTTTGAACCTGTTTAACCCCGTAGCGACAGAGCCAGTTTGCAGCTTAATGACCAGGCCAATTTTTACAATTCTTACCACTGTCATTTTATGAGGTTATAACTCTGGAACGCTTTAATGGATCCTGCTGATTCTGAGAATGCTCTTTCGTGACATATTGTACTTCATATTAGTGGTAACATTTCTTCGATAAGTCTTGTGTTTATTTATGAAAAAAAACAGAAATATGGCAAAAATTTTGAAAATTTTGCAATTTTAAAACTTTAAACTTTTATGCCCTTAAATCAGAGAGATGTGTCACACAAATTTCTTAATAAATAACATTTCCCACATGTCTACTTTACATCAGCACAATTTTGGAAGCAATTTTTTTTTTTGGTTAGGAAGTTATAAGGGTTAAAATTTGACCAGCGATTTCTCATTTTTACAACAAAATTTACAAAACCATTTTTTCAGGGACCACATCATATTTAAAGTCATTTTGAGGGGTGTACATGACAGAAAATACCCAAAAGTGGCACCATTCTAAAAGCTAGACCCCTCAAGCTGCTCAAAACCACATTCAAGAAGTTTATTAACCCTTTATGTGCTGCACAGGAACTAAAGCAATGTGGAAGGAAAAAATTAACATTTTACTTTTTTTGCAAAAAATTTAATTCAGAACCAATTTTGTTTTATTTTCCCAAGTGTTAAAAGAGAAAATCAACCATGAAATTTGTTGTAAAATTTCTCCTGAATACACCGATACCCCATATGTGGGGGTAAAACATTTTTTCAGTACACGGCAGAGCTCACAAAGGATGGATCGCCGTTTGACTTTTTCAACGCAGAATTGTCTGGAATTAAGATCGGATGCCATGTTGCGTTCGGAGAGCCTGTAATGTGCCTAAACAGTGGAAACCTCCAACAAATGACCCCATTTTGGAAACTAGAGCCCTTAAGGAACTTATCTAGATGTGTGGTGAGCGCTTTGAACCTTCAAATGTTTCACAGAAGTTTATAACGTAGAGCCGTGAAAATAAAAAATCCATTTTTTTCCACAAAAATGATCTTTTCGCTCCAAAATTTTTACTTTTAACCAGAGTAACAGAAGAAATCATACCCCCACAGTTGTTGTGCGATTTGTCCTGAGTAGGCTGATACCCCATATGTGGGGGTAAACCTCTGTTTGGGCGCATGGGAGAGCTTGGAAGGGAAGGAGTGCCATTTTGGAATGCAGACTTTGATGGAATGGTCTGCGGGCCTCATGTTGCGTTTGCAGAGCCCCTGATGGGCCTAAACAGTGGAAACCCCCAACAAGTGACCCCATTTTGGAAACTAGACTGATTAAGTAACTTATGTAGATGTGTGGTGAGCACTTTGAACCTTCAAGTGCTTCACAGATGTTTATAACGTAGAGCCGTGAAAACAAAAAATCCATTTTTTTCCACAAAAATGATCTTTTCGCCCCCAAATTTTTATTTTTACAAGTGTAACAGGAGAAATCATACCCCCACAGTTGTTGTGCGATTTGTCCTGAGTACGCTGATACCCCATATGTGGGGGGAACCACTGTTTGGGCGCATAGGAGAGCTTGGAAGGGAAGGAGTGCCATTTTGGAATGCTGACTTTGATGGAATGGTCTGCGGGCATCATGTTGCATTTGCAGAGCCCCTGATGTACCTAAACAGTGAAACCCTCCCACAAGTGGCCCCATTTTGGAAATTAGACCCCCCAAGGAGCTTATCTAGATGTGTAGTGAGCACTTTGAACCCCCAAGAGCTTCACAGAAGTCTATAAACGCAGAGCCGTGAAAATAAAGTGTTTTTTATTTCCACAAAAGTGATTTTTTAGACTCCAATTTTTAGACCCCCAAAGTTGGTAAATAGTGGAAACCCCTCAATTCTTGCTCCAACCCTAACCCCAACATACCCCTAACCCTAATCCCAACCCTAACCCTAATCCCAACCCTAATCCCTAATTATAATTCTAACCCTAATCCTAGTTCGCCCTAAACCTAATTCTAAGCCTAACCCTAGCCCTAACCCTAGCCCAACCCTAACCCTAGCCCTAGCCCTAACCCTAGCCCTAACCCTAGCCCTAACCCTAGCCCTATCCCTCATGGAAAACAGAAAAAAAAATATTTTCTTTATTTCGTTTTGTTGGCCTAACTAAGGGGGTGATAAACGGAGGGGTTATGTACTATTTTTTTTACTTTGGTCACTATGATAGTTTATCATAGTGATCAAAATGAATGAATGGAATCTGAAAGGCAGAGCGGGCAGATTCCTGGCGGGCACACTGCGCATGCGCCCGCCATTTTCTTCCAGATCCAAGATGGCGGCGCCCACCGGAGGATGCCGGCGGGACGCGAGACCACTGGGAGGGGACCCTGGACCATGGAGAGGTACCAGGGGGGATCCGGGACCCTAGTTCTCTCTCCTCTGATGTGTGATCACATCAGAGGAAAGAGAAATTTAATGCAAAATCGCTGCTTTTTTTGTGGTCGCCGTTATAGGGTTAATAACGGCGATCGCAAAAGCAGGGTCGGCAAAAACCAACCGATTCATGTTCTCTGGGTTCTTGGCTACCCCCGGCTGCCGAGACCCCGGAGAAAATCAGACAATGGGGGGTGCTATTCACTTTCTCCACAGCGCCGTGAATTAGCAACGCTGTGGTTTATGTACACTTAATTACCACCGTTAAAAGGCGTATCGGCGGTCGCTAAGGGGTTAATGAAAGGTCTGTATTAGTGTTGTGCGCATCGATCTGTGGAGGATTTAGTTGCAGTCAGATTTACTGAAATTTGCAGTTTCATGCAAATTTAAACATTTTGAGATTTGATTTGAGGTTTGCAAAAAAAACCCATTTCTGGTGCCATTTTTGATACTACCAAAAAATCATAGAGTGGGCTAATGTGATTTTGATTGCTACACTGGTCTTTCCGTAGTGCCCTGCAACTATGACACATAGCGGATTATCAACACTTGTAAAGTGGCGGTTAGTATCTGGGCCATCACAGATCACCAGTTCTGAGTGAAACGTTGTTTGCATGGCAGAGTCGTTTTCAATCTTCAGAGTCACTGGGTAAGTCTCTCTCTTCTGTAGAGTGTAAGCACTTATGGTCAGCGGGGTCCTCTCTCTCCCACGCTCTCCTGTAGAGTAAAAGCTCTTTCATTCACTGGGTAATTTTCTCTCTCTTGCATATCAAGTGCAAGCTCTTTTGATCAGCATGGTCCTTACTCTCTCCTATAGAGTGTAAGCTCTCATGGTCAGCAGGGTCCTCTCACTCCTGTAGAGTGTAAGCTCTTTTGGTCAGCAGGGTCCTCTCTGTCCTGTAGAGAGTAAGCTCTTATGGTCAGCAGGGTCCTCTTACTCCTGTAGAGTGTAAGCTCTTATGGCAATCAGCAAACAGAGAGAAACAGCAAAACGGCACTCAAGCAAAGTCTACTCACTGGTGGAGATATTGATGTCTGAAATCCGGGCGTCTGGGTGATATTTAAAATGGTTAATCCGGTGCTTGCATGACACCACACGTAGTATAAAGCCAAAAAATGAAGAAAAATGCAGCACTCGTGGAATCTGTTAAAAAACCATAGTCCTTTTCTGAATTAGTTGGACAAGGTCAGCATGAGGGCTAGGTGCGTGAACAACATGCAGGGAAAAAGACTACAGCTGTTTCGCATTACACACATTTCAACATGTTGTTCACGCACCTAGCCCTCATGCTGACCTTGTCCAACTAATTCAGAAAAGGACTATAGTTTTTTAACGGACTCCACGAGTGCTGCATTTTTCTTCATTTTTTTGGCTTTGTAAGCTCTTATGGTAAGTGAGGTCCTCTCTCTCCTGTAGAGTGTAAGCTCTTATGGTCATCAGAGTCCTCTCTCACCTGTAGAGTGTAAGCTCTTATGGTCAGCAGGGTCCTCTCTCTCACCTAGAAAATATAAGCTCTTACGACCAGTGAAGTTTGATCTCTCCTCTCCCCCCATGTGTATACACCGTACAATTACAAGCTTTCCAGAATTGAGAGTCTCGAGACTGTATTCACCGCAAAATCAATTTCTTGGGGAAAATTTGGTGAATTCCAATTTCAAAAGATCCGTTGATCTCTAGTCTGTACCTTTACAACACAGAAATCTATGTTATTGTTCTAGTGGTTATGGGTGGTACAGTACAGCACACAGGCAAAAGTTACTCGACCATGACCACAGGTTGTGCACCACTGATCTATCATAAACAGTGAAGAGATGAAGGGGATGAGGGAGTGCAGCTGCAGTAACTCTCCATCAGTGTATATGAGACTGCATGCTATGAGAGGGGAAATGATGCAACTTTTAGGAAACTGCTGATTGGCTCTGAGAATAAATCACAGCTCCTATTTAACATTAGAAAGGACTTAGCACTTAGCAAGTATGGAAAGAGAAAATATGAATTTACAGGAACCAGAAGAAGAAAAGACACAATTCATGTACATGTACATCTGCATTGTGATTTTTTTATATTAAATAAAATCATAGCTTTTTGTATAACACAAATAAAAGACAAATGTATTTTTGCAAGCAAAAGTTATAGGAAAAAAAATCCTAGGACAATGTTGGTCCTCTACAGCAGCAGAATGACATCATGCGGCATAATGTATTTAGTAAATGAGCTTCCACTTATGGTCGAAATCCAATTTCATGCTCAACTTTAACTATAAGTGCCTTGTTGAAATTATCTGCATAACATTATGTTTAGGAAATATTTTCTAGTAAATAATGCATGCAGGTTAGATAGTATTTCAAAATGGTTTATTATACCTGTCAACTCACATTTCAGTTCTTTTTTAATATTCCCATACAAAAAAAATCCAAATGCAATAAAATATTACGCTCCACCAAATCTGAATTCTGCAATACATAATCCAGATCATTTACTATGAACTGGGTCATCTAATGTCTATGAGCTGCTGTTCATAATCATATAAATTGCAATTTATTTAATTAAACTTATTCTCAGTAAATATTTTCTGACACTAAATTCTGTGAGCAAAACAATTGTGTTGCAAGCTGTATTTCAGATATCATGCTGGTTCAATGCCAATGAACAGATGTTGAGCCCTATTCAGACACTCATATGGGGAAACTTGTCAAAGCCTACAGGGTGCATCAAATAAAGCCATTGTATCCTGTAGGCCATGATAAAAAAAAGAATTTGCAAGCATTAGCAGAATAGAAAAAAGTTCATACATGACAATTACGGTTCCCTAGAGATGAATGCACACTGCAAGAGTATTTTAAAAAGTCACATTAGATGGTGCTTGTAAAAGTCATGTGTAAACATGTGCAGTCAAAGAAGCAAAATGCATACAATAACAATTAGATGTATTACAAGGGAAACTAGATGTGTATTTCCTGAAGGAAGTACAGATAGTGCTTTGAAATGGTGCACGGGCTGCCCCTTTAAGAGATACTTGCCTGCTGCCACTGCAAGACTTTCAACTCAGGATCCGTTTTAACTGTGGGTGACTCTCAGGGGTCACTTTGGGTCCGATTTGGTGAGCAGGGCCACTCTTGGTCTGATTCGTTGGGCGGGGCCACTCTGGGTTCAATTTGGTGGGCGGGGCCACTCCTGGTCTGATTTTGTGGGTGGGGCCCCTTAGGGTCCGATTTGGTGGGAGGGGCCACTCTGGGTCCGATTTGGTGGGAGGGGCCACGCTGGGTCCAATTTGGTGGGAGAGGCCACTCTGGGTCCGATTTGGTGGGCGGGGCCACTCTGGGTCCGATTTGGTGGCCGGGGCCCCTCAGGGTCCGATTTGGTGGGCGGGGCCCCTCAGGGTCCGATTTGGTGGGCGGGGGCCACTCTGAGTCTGATTTGGTGGGCGGGGGGCCACTCTGAGTCTGATTTGGTGGGCGGGGCCACTCTGGGTCCAATTTAATGGGCGGGACCCCTCAGGGTCGGATTTGGTGGGCGGGGCCACTCTGGGTCTGATTTAGTGGGCGGGGCCACTCTGGGTCCGATTTGGAGGCCAGGGTGGCTCAACCTCCGATTTGTAGGCCAAGGTCGATCAGCCTCCGATTTGGAGGCTGGGGTGGCTCAGCCTCCGATTTGGAGCCTGGGGTCAGTCAGCTTTCGATTTGGCACGCCGGCCCTTTAAGACTCATTTCTGTGCGCCGGCCCTTTAAGAATCACTTTGGTGCGTCGGCCCTTTAAGAGCCAGTTTGGCTCACTGGGCTTCTAAATCCACTTTGGAGCACATTCTCTCTCAGGGGCATGCGTCATGTGATTAAGCTAGATTTGCATTTGTGCTTTGGGTTTCGCTTTAAGAGATGATATTATCTGCCTGAAACTGTGTCCTGGAGGGGTCATGAAAAGTTCGTAGTCGTTGGCATAGTAACTGGGTGTGCCTGCGCATATCAATGAGCCTAACTGCCATTTGAATCGCCTCAGGGCATGTTTTCACTGTGGCAACATTTTCCCATTGAAATGCATTGAGGAAAATGTTTTTTCAAATGCAAATTGCGCAAAAACTACAAATCCGATCGACACGAAAATTACTTAGCACACCTCTCATGGACGCTGGCTTTGAAGCGACACCTCAATGGAGTCTGTGCGTGTAGCGGTTCGGGCCGCATTAATTGCAGAATATCAACTGAATAATAATAACTAGATGTGTATTTCCTGAAGGAAGTACAGATAGTGCTTTGAAATGGAGCCCGGGCTGCCCCTTTAAGAGAGATTTGCCTGCTGCCCCTGCAAGACTTTCAGCTCAGGATCCATTTTAACTGTGGGTGCCTCTCAGGGGCCCCTTTGGCCTGTGGGGCCCCTCAGAGTCTGAATTGGTGGGTGGGGCCCCTCAGGGTCTGATTTGGTGAGCGGAGCCCCTCAGGGTGCGATTTGGTGAGCGGGGCCCCTCAGGGTCTGATTTGGTGAGCGGGGCCCCTCAGGGGCCGATTTGCTGGGCGGGGCCCCTCAGGGTCTGATTTGGTGGGTGGGGCCCCTCAGGGTCCAATTTGGTGGGCGGGGCCCCTCAGGGTCCGATTTGGTGGGCGGGGCCCCTCAGGGTCCAATTTGGTGAGCGGGGCCCCTCAGAGTCCGATTTGTTGGGCGGGGCCCCTCAGGGTCCGATTTGGTGAGTGGGGACCCTCAGGGTCTGATTTGGTGGACGGGGGTCCCTCGGTGTCCGATTTGGTGGGCGGGGCCCTTCGGGGTCCGATTTTGTGGCCGGAGTCCCTCGGGGTCCGATTTTGTGGCCATGGCCCCTCAGGGTCCAATTTTTTGGTTGGGGCCCCTCTGGGTCCGATTTTGTGGGTGGGGCCCCTCAGAGTCCGATTTTGTGGTTGGGGTCCCTCAGGGTCCGATTTGGTGAGCGGGGCCCCTCAAGGTCAGATTTTGTGGCCGGGGCCCCTCAGGGACCGATTTTGTGGCAGGGGCCCCTCAGGGTCCGATTTTGTGGCCGGGGCCCCTCAAGGTCAGATTTTGTGGCCGGGGCCCCTCAGGGACCGATTTTGTGGTTGGGGCCACTCTGGGTCCAATTTGGTGGGCGGGGACCTCAGGGTCCGATTTGGTGGGCGGGGCCATTCAAGGTCCGATTTTGTGGGCATGGCCCCTCAAGTTCTGATTTTGTGGGTGTGGCCCTGCAAAGTCCGATTTTGTGGGCAGGGCCACTCTACTTCTGATTTGGTGGGTGGGGCCCCTCAAGGTCCGATTTGGTGGGTGGGGACCCTCAGGGTCCGATTTTGTGGGCGGGGCCCCTTAGGGTATGATTTGGTGAGCGGGGCCCCTCAGGGTCTGATTTGGTGGACGGTGCCACTCTAGGTCGGATGTTCGTGGGCGGGGCCCCTCAGGGTCCGATTTGGTGAGTGGGGCACCTCAGGGTCCGATTTTGTGGGTGGGGCCCCTCAGGGTCCGATTCTGTGGGCGTGGCCCCTCAGGGTCCGATTCTGTGGGCGTGGCCCCTCAGGGTCCGATTTTGTGGGTGTGGCCCCTCAGGGTCCGATTTTGTGGGTGGGGCCCCTCAGGGTCCGATTTTGTGGGCGGGGCCCCTCAGGGTCCGATTTTGTGGCCTGGGCCCCTTAGGGTCCGATTTGGTGGGCGGGGCAACTCTGGGTCCGATTTGGTGGGCGGGGCCACACTGGATCCGATTTGGTGGGCGGGCCACTGAGTGTGATTTGGTGGGCGGGGCCACTCTGGGTCCGATTTGGAGGCCAGGGTGGCTCAGGCTGGTTTCACATTAGCGCATTTTCAGCGCGCGCACGGCCGGGGGTAGCTCCGCCCCCGAGCCGGCTCTCTGCCCGGCGTGCCCGCCCCTTCCTTGTAGCGCCGCCTCCTAGCGGACAGCGGCGCCTGCGATCGGCGCACCCTATCTTTAGCATAGGGTGCGCCGATCGTGCGCAGGCCGTGCGCTAGTTGCGCTTTGACCTGCGCTGCGCACTTTTGACGGTGCGCCGTGCGCGCCAAAATCCGAAAAGTTTGATTTTGGCGTGCACGGCGCACCGTCAAAAGTGCGCAGAGCAGGTCAAAGCGCAACTAGCGCACGGCCTGCGCACGATCTGCGCACCCTATGCTAAAGATAGGGTGCGCCGATCGCAGGCGCCGCTGTCCGCTAGTAGGCGGCGCTACAAGCAAGGGGCGGGCACGCCGGGCAGAGAGCCGGATTGGGGGCGGAGCTACCCCCGGCCGTGCGCGCGCTGAAAATGCGCTAATGTGAAACCGGCCTCAGCCTCCGATTTGTAGGACATGGTCGATCCGCCTCCGATTTGGAGCCTGGGATCACTCAGCTTTCGATTTGGCGCGCTGGCCCTTTAAGACTCATTTTGGTGCGTCGGCCCTTTAAGAATCACTTAGGCGCGTCGGCCCTTTAAGAGCAAGTTTGGCGCACTGGGCTTCTAAATCCACTTTGGCGCATATTCTCTCTCAGGGGCATGCGTCATGTGATGAAGCTAGATTTGCATTTGTGCTGTGGGTTTCGCTTTAAGAGCTGATATTATGTGCCAGAAACTGTCCTGGGGGCGTCATGTGAAGATCGTAGGCGTTGGCATAGTAACTGGGTGTGCCTGCGCATATCAATGAGCTTAACTGCCATTTCAATCGCCTCAGGGCACGTTTTGACTGTGGCAACATTTTCCCATTGAAATGCATTGAGGAAAATGTTTTTTCAAACGCAAATTGTGCAAAAACTACAAATACGATCGACACGAAAATTACTTAGCACACCTCTCATGGACGCTAGCTTCGAAAAGACACCTCAACGGAGTCTGTGCGTGTAGCAGTTTGGGCCGCATTAATTGCGAAAAAACGACTGAATAATAATAAGAAGTTAGCAGCGTTCGGATTACAAGATAGTGCTTTTTTCAAACCACTATAAATATCACACAGCCTGTATTTGTCCGTGATACCAGCCAGTACACGGTAGTGTGTGAGGAGCGTACACCGCTATACGGAGTGTGAAAAAATGAACGCTCGATAACTCCCCAGGACAAAATAATAAAAGTTGGAGCGCTTTGAAAAAAGCAGCTTGAACAGCAGTGTGCACACACCAATGCAGCTATCAGGTAGCCTTAAAAGGCAGCCTAATCACCACCAGCGCTGCTGCACACATCAAAAATCCTCC
This sequence comes from Dendrobates tinctorius, assembly GCF_039654945.1. Lineage (NCBI taxonomy): Eukaryota > Metazoa > Chordata > Amphibia > Anura > Dendrobatidae > Dendrobates > Dendrobates tinctorius. The sequence goes on along the minus strand of NW_027361752.1, from coordinate 14,607,768 downwards.
CCTTTCACTGCGCACTAACTGTACAGTGAAAAGCGCTAGCAGCAGAAGCAGTTTTTTTTTTTTTTCTTCCCTGCCTAAAGCCCCTTTTACATTTAGCAATGCACCAGCGATCCCGACAACGATACGACCCGGTCAGGATCGCTGGTGCATCGCTAAATGGTCGCTAGTGAGCTGCCACACAGGCAGATCTCACAGCGATGCAGCAATGATACAGCAGTCATTACTTACCTTACAGACAGCGGGGGAGCCGTAAGTATCACACATAGCGATATCGCTAGCGATATCGCTGCTGCATCACAAAATCGTTGACACTTTAGTGATATTGCTAGCGATGTGTAAAACCCCCTTATTTAAACCACAGTCAATCTCCTTCAAGAATGTTAACTTTATTTGCTGCAAGAAATCGAAGTACTGCAGTTGATATGACACATTTTTTTTTACAAATGAAACACTTAAAATGAACAATTCGTACAATTTCATGAGTGGATCTTAATGGTATATTATAATGAAAGCAAAGTGATAATTAGGACTTCCAATATTGATGTCTATGAGGAATGGAGGTGCATGTGTTTATTGTCCGTTGGATATCTTGGGTGCAAAGTCCCAAACTCTAAGCACTAGAGATGAGGGAATACATTTAGGTTAAATTAAATTCTACTCAAAACTGACAAAAATCAGCATTTGCCAAAATATGGATTTTTTTAACCCCTTTACCACTCAAGCCTGTTTTCCCCTTTATGACCAAGCAAAGTGACCCCATATTGAAAATTATACCCCTTTGGAAATTTATCTACAGGTGCAGTGGCGATTTTGACTACATGGGTGTTTTCCAGAAACAAGCAGCAGTGAATTTTGCCGAGTGTAAGTTGCAATCCATCGTTGTAGTATAGATACGTTGTCACCACCAGTACATTGTAATGACCTGTACATTGTAGTGACCAGTATGTTGTAGTGCACAGCTCTTGATTCTTGAGACATGCATCCGTAAATTTGTCAAGCTCTCGTAGATATAGAAATACCAAACATGTGGATCCTAAATGTGGTTTAGGCACACTGAGATTCAAAAGGGAGGGGGGCATTTGGATTTGGTAACGCAGAATTTGAATTTCTTTTTCGCTTTTCCAGTACCTTTGCGGTACCAGTAACGTGGAAGCACCTTGTATTTGCACTGAGTGGGGACTTTTTTTGGATTGATTTGAAGCTTTTGTTAAGAACATTTTGCATAACATTTGGAATCACATTTATCCAGCGCTCTACACTGAGCACTTATATTGTAGTTTCCATCTAAATCTCAGTGTCGTGATCCAGCTGAAACTCCGAAGAATCCATTCACTATAAAAAGGTAGCAGAGTTACTCTTGACTCCATATGGTGTCTGTTCAGTGGTTAAGTTCTTCTTTTCAAAAGTGCACAAAACTTTGGCTGACGGCACTTTTATGAACTCCTAAAAAGGCGAATACTGCCGGATCAAAGGCCAGACAGCTACCACTGTGTCTCCATCTATCTCACTATTGGGAATCTTCCACTGGGGGTTCAGTTTGAAACATGTATTTTCAGAGATTTGCACGGAAACCCCAATGTAAGCGCTCAGCTCAGAGTGTAGGATAAATATGAGCCGAGCCTTACTGCGATCTTTGGGAGGCAAAATGAGCAAATTAACAGCAGGTGAAAATTGGTTTTATTTATTTTGTATGCCATTTCTCATGCAGTATAAGTAATTAGACACCTTTATTCTGCTGGTCGGTGCATTACAGCAATACCAGATTTATAACTTTGGTTATGTTTGGCTGCTATCGCGCACTAAGACTAATTTTTTTGCAGCATCACCATTTTTTGATATCTACAATTTTTTCATATTTCTGCCGACAAAGTCATTTGATGGCTTGTTTTTTGCAGAATGAGTCAAAGTTTTTATTGGTACCACTTTTGGGCACATGACATTTTTTGATCGCTTTCTATTTCAATTTTTGGGAGGCAAAATGAACAAAAACAAGCCCAATATATTTGATTCTAGCGATGCCTCGTGATAAACTCATTGTTTCACAACTAGTTTAACAATTAATAAATGGCAACCATCTAAAATAAAGTGAAGCTAATTAAAACTCAACAATCTTGTACATTCCAGACTAAATTTTGATTGTAAGAATTAATAGATATTATTATTATAATTCCACAAACAGTTAAAGTACAATTGCTATGTCTAATATGATGTCCAAATGTTCTAAATGTGCTATTATGTAAAATATACCATTAAAGCAGAACATATTTTATATCTATTTGTACTGTATTTTCTAATATGAGCCACTCTGTCTATACTCTTTCTGATATTTTCTGTAAATGTCTATATTGAGGAAATATTTTAACAAAAGAAACCAGGAAAAAAAACAAAGTGGAAGTAACAAGCACAAAGCTTAAAAAACCTTAAAGAAAATTATTTAACTAGTGTTGAGCATTCCGATACCGCAAATATCGGGTATCGGCCGATATTCGCGGTATCGGAATTCCGATATTGAGTTCCGATACTTTTTGCATATCGAATACCGGAATTGGAAGTTCCCATAATGCTTTGACCCAGTTTGATTCAGCCAATGAGGAATCCTCAGAAGTCCTTGCACATCCTGTTAGGCATGTAGGCATGTTAAGTAATGGCATGGCTGTGATTGGCTGCTGAAATGATGTCATGATGCACTATAAAAGCAGCCGCCGCCATTTAGGGTTCATTCTGCTGTGAATTCAGTTAGGGACAGGCTGCTGTTCAAGACTCTAAGGGACAGTTAGAGATAGTGATTTGCTAAATAATATTGTGCTTTACCCAGGCTACATTATCAATCACTGTAGCTTTCTTTTGCCTTGCAGCACTGTTCACAGCTGTCTGCAAGGTCTGTGTGAGTGCAGCTCATGCTGTAGTGTGTCCTGCAGCCACCTCTGGTTGTAGGCCGCTCAGCGTGCATCACTGCCTCATACATATTTTTGTTTAATTGCTGCTCATTTTTCATTAATTCTCCTATTAGTGTGCATCCATCCGTATCCATATACATTGGTTGCAAACACTATAGGAGTAGACAGCGGAGCCTTTCTGCAGTCTTTCAGTGCTAGTGCCCAGTTCTCTGCACTGTTCACGGCTGTCTGTGAGGTCTCTGTGTGTGAGTGCAGCTCACGTTGTAGTGTGTTCTGCAACCACCTCTGGTTGTAGTCCGCTCAGCATGCGTTACTGCCTCATACATAGTCCTTTTTTTGTTTTGTTGCAGCTCATTTTTCCTGATTTTTTTCTCCTATTAGTGTGCATCCATCCGCATCCATCTACATTGGTTGGTTGCAAACACTATATAGGAATAGATAGAGGAGCCTTTTTGCTGGCTTGTGCCCTGCAGCCAGAGCCAGATTAGTATTAGCCTATTTTTTGGAGCCTGATCTATTGCATTGTAGGTTACCTTCCTGCATTGTAATAGCTCCAAAAAGTTTGTGATACTATCGCTTTCACATCTTTGGTCACATCCTTTTTGTTTTTTTGAAAAAAAAAGCACGTGAATAAAGTTCACCAAACACTCCACTTGACAGTTGTGTAGGCCACATTAGCTCATATTAAAGTGTAGTCCACACACTTTATAAAATTAGTGTTTCTTATACCTGTTAGCAGCTGTTCAGGAATAAGCACACTAAGCCCCCCCTTTGTACTTTTCTGCCTATCTTTATCAGTCTACCAAGATGAAGAAGGCAGGGAGTAAGGCACGTGAGCGTGGGCGTGGAGTTTCAGCAGGGAGAGGACGTGGGGATTCTGTGTCTGCTGCGGGCACCAGTGACTCAGCATCCCCCAGTTTTACCAGGCAACAGTCCTTTATGCGCAGCTTTGTAGGACCTCGATATACCCCACTGCTGCGGGAGGAACAAATTGAAGCCGTTGTCGGATGGATGGCAGCTAACGCATCGACTTCAATGGTTTCCACATCCTCTCCGGGCCAGAGCACTGAAGAGCCATCTCATTCTCTACTTCTGTTCTCTGAATCTGTTGGCTTGGAAAGAGGGGGCCAGCCAAGCAGCATTCTAGAATGTGAAGAAGAGGGAGTATGCAGTGATGCGCAACTGCTTTGTCCCTCTGAATCTGAAGAGGCAGGTGGGCCAGTGCCTATGGTCAGCACACCTCAGTACGCATCAGATGATGAGACTCAGGTGCCATTTTCTGGTGCGTACTGTGCTAGCGAGACTACCCAGGAGAAGCAGGTGTTTGAAGAGGGGAGTGTAGATGATGAGGTCCTTGACCCATCATGGTGTGAGGAACAGGAAGGTGGTGGGAGCAGCTCTGAGGAAGAGATTCCCCGAACAGCCAAAACAGGAGGGAGAGGGAGGGGGCAGACTTGGTTGCCTGTAGCCTCCACTTCAGCACCCGTTAGGAGCATTCCTCTTCCAAAACCCCAAATGGGCGCTCCCAGGACTTGCAGTGCGTGGTCCTTTTTTGACACAGTTGCAGATGACATTTGCTTTGTCAAATGCAAGCTGTGTAATCATAAAGTCAAAAGAGGGAAAAGTGTCAGCAACCTCAATACCACAAATATGTAGAAACATGTGCGAACCAAGCACGTGGTGGAGTTACAAAGACACACTGAAGATGTAGGCCAACCTACAGCTCCACCTACCACCTCTTCAGCTCGTGTTGTAGCCTCTTCCTCCAGCTCACACACAGCTCATTCGGCTTCCTCACAGGATCGCCATGGAAGAACCTCTGGCACTGCTGTCCAGAGACCCAGTGACATTCCACCCACAGCACCACGTTCCCTGTCATCCTCACACTCCCAGACCATTCTACAGCCATCGGTAGCACAGGCATGGGAGAAAAGGCGGCCATACTCGGCAAACCATCCCTGAGTACAGGCTCTGAATGCTGGCATTGCCAAACTACTGGCCCTTGAGATGCTCTCGTTCAGGCTGGTGGAGACTGACACCTTCCGTAACTTCATGGCATTGGCAGTCCCACAATACAATGTGCCCAGCCGCTTATATTTCAGCAGGCAAGCCGTCCCTGCCCTGCAAAAGCATGTGGAGGGAAAAATAAAACATGCACTACTAAACGCCGTCAGAAGCAAGGTCCACCTGACCACCGATGCGTGGACCAGTAACCATGGACAGGGACGATACCATTCCCTCACTGCCCATTGGTCAATGATGTGGAGCCAGGTACAGATCTTGAGAGTGGTGCTGTATGTGTTCTGCCAACTCCAAGGATTGCAGGAATCCAGTCTGTACACATTGACTCCTCCCCATACTCCAGTTCCTCAAAATCAGCACTGCAGGAGCCTGTTACGACCGATATGAGCACAGCCATGGCCAAACGTCAACAGGCCGTACTGAAATTAATTTCTTTGGGGAATCGAAGCCACACAGCGCAGGAGCTCTGGAATGCCATCAAGCAGGAGAGCGACATGTGGTTTCTGCCAGCGAATCTCCAGCCAGGCTTGGTAGAGTGTGACAATGGCCGAAATCTGGTGGCAGCTCTGGGCCTAGGCAGCCTCACTCATATCCCATGTCTGGCACATGTGCTCAACTTGGTCGTGCAGAGCTTTCTGAGGGACTATCCGGATCTTGATGCACTGCTGCACAAGGTTCGCATAGAGTGAGCTCACTTGCGGCGTTCCAGCATGGCAAGATCGCGCATTGCAGCTCTGCAGCGCCGATTCCGCCTTCTGGAACATCGCATCATATGTGACCTACCCACCAGGTGGAATTCAATGCTACATATGTTAGAGCGGTTGTGTGAGCAGCAGGCAGCAGTAATGGAGTACCACCTGCATCAGGCGCAAACAAGTCGCACTGTGCACCAGTCACACTTCAGCACCACTGAGTGGGCCTCTATGAAGGACATCTGCCACGTTTTGCGTGCCTTCGATGATTCCACGTGGATGGCAAGTGCAGATGATGCACTAGTCAGCATGACTGTGCCCCTTATCTGCCTGCTTCAAAAAACACTGCAAGCACTAAGGGAGGAGGTTTTGGAAGTGGTGGAGGATGAGGAGTCACAAATGCCATCTGCTTCTGGACAGTCTGCGCAATGTGGTTCCTCACAAAGGCCTAGGCAGGGGACACTTTGTGAGGAGGATGAGGAGGAGTCAATGGAGGAGGAAGACATCTCTCCAGAGGAGGGAGGTACACAATGCTCTAGTAGTCAGTATGTACAGCGAGGGTGGGGTGATGCAGAGCAGGCAGAGATGACGCCTCAAGCAGGGGACAGCATTTCTTGGGCAGCACATGGTTGATTTCATGCTGCAGTGCCTGAGAAACGACCGCCGCATCGCCCACATTCTCAACACGGTTGATTATTGGGTGTACACCCTCCTAGATCCTCACTACCGGGACAACTTACAAGCCTCAAAACACCGTTGAATCGGGAGCGTAAAATGCGGGAGTACCAAGACACACTGGTGCATTCCATCATGTTCTCCATTCCACCCGAGAGCAGTGCTGCTAGTGCTTTACAAAGCAGCTCTGTGCGTTGAGGCAGTGGAGGAAGCGCTGCACAAAGAGGGAGCAGAGGCAGCACCTCAGCACAAGGCAAGACCAGTATGGAACAAATGTGGCAAAGTTTTGTGTGCTCACCACAAATGTCTACACCATCACAGATGGCTCCAGTCAGCAGGAGGCAACGTTACCATCAGATGGTGACGGCTCTTCCCCCTTCAAGTTTTGGGTCTCTAAACTGGATACATGGCCCAGAGCTTAGCCAGTATGCATTGGAGGTGCTGGCTTTCCCTGCTGCTAGTGTATTATAGGAACGCGTCTTTAGTGCCGCAGGTGGTGTCCTAACAGACCGTCGCACGTGACTATCCTCCGATAACGTTGACCGGCTTACTTTTCTGAAAATGAGCAAGGCCTGGATCTCGCTGGAATTTGCCAGTCCTCTTCCACAATCAATAATTGGTTGGCAACAGGATCCAGGTCTCCTGTTGTGTTCATGTTTCTACCACCTGAACTGTAATCCCTAGGCTCCAACACCGCCAGTTGTTGCTCAGAAGTGCCGTCTGCACAGAGAAAAACACTAGCTCCTGTGTTAGTGGGATTCAGTAATGCCAGCTGCCCTCCTGCTGTGTGTACGGCAATATCTCCTGCCCCCTCCACATTCACCCCGCATCAGATATTAAACTTCCACCAATTAGGCCTCAGCCTACTCCGTGATTGACCCTGGGCTCCAATACCGCCAGTTGTTGCTCAGAAGTGCCATCTGCACATAAAAAAACACTAGCTCCTGTGTTAGTGGGGTTCAGTAATGCCAGCTGCTCCCCTGCTGTGTGTCCGGCAATGTCTCCTGCTCCCTCCACATTCAAACTACATCAGATATAAAACTTGCTCCAAGTAGGCCTCAGCCTACTCCATAATTGATCCTGAGCTCCAACACTGCCAGTTGTTGCTCAGAAGTTCCGTCTGCACAAAGAAAACCCTAGCTCCTGTGTTAGTGTGGTTCAGTAACGTCAGCTGATTCCCTGCTGTGTGTCCGGCAAAGTCTCCTGCTGCTTCCACATTCAAACTACATCAGATATAAAACTTTCTCCAAGTAGGCCTCAGCCTGCTCCATGATTGACCCTGGGCTCCAGCACTGCCAGTTGCTGCTCAGAAGTGCCGACTGCACAGAGAAAAACACATGCTCCAGTGTTATTGAGGTTCAGTAACGCCAGCTGCTCCCCTGCTGTGTGTCCGGCAATGTCTACTGCTGCCTCCACATTCACACTACTACTGATTTCAAACTTGCTCCAATTAGGCCTCTGGCTCCACTCAGTCTCTAGTATTTACCCTGGCCTCCAGCACCGCCAGTTGCTGCTCAGAAGTGCCATCTGCACAATCAACACTTGTTCCTGTGTTACTTGTGTTCAGTAGCGTCAGCTGATCCCCTGATGTATGTCCGGCAATGTCTCCTGCTCTGAAGTGCCGTCTGCACAGTCAACATATGCTCCAGTGTTATTGTGGTTCAGAAATGTCATCTGATCCCCAGCTGTGTGTCCGGCAATTTCTCCTGCTCTGTCCACACTCGTACAACTACAGATTTTAAACTTGCTCCAATTAGGCCTCTGTCTCCACTCTGTAGTATTTTCCCTGGGTTCCAGCGCCACCAGCTGTTTCCCGGCATTGTCTTTGGCACGGGTACTCCCTCCTGATAAGCCTGGTTCCTGCACGCCTGCTGTTTCCGGGTAATATCAACGTCACTTTGCCACCAATGCATTGTCCTGTCGTGTTGCGGTCGGGTTTGCCGAGTGTATGGTGCCTGCAGTTTATGGGCTTCCTATGTGGGCTGTGGGATCTGGAAACAAAGGATGGTTCCGTAGTGCCAATAGGTCAAGCACCCCCTGTAGGACTGTGGGTTTCGGTAACTGCGGCCGGCTCGCGGCCTTGTAACTTTGTTTTTCATGGGTACCTTCTGCTATCCATCCGGGTTCCAGCACCATCAGCTGGTTCTCGGCAGTGCCTTTGGCTTAGGTGCCTCCTTCTCGGTCTCCAAGTTCCAGCAACGTCTGCTGGTCCTTGGTAGTGCTTTCTAGCACAGGTACCTCCTGCTTAGTAACCAGGTTCCAGCACCGTCAGCTGGTCCTTGGTAGTGCTTTCTAGCACAGGTACCTCCTGCTTAGTAACCAGGTTCCAGCACCATCAGCTGGTCCTCGGTTGCGCCTTTGGCTCTTGTTGCTTCTGTTGCCCCTCCAGGTTCCAGCACCGTCAGCTGGTCCTCGCTAGTTCCATTGGCTCTTGCAGCTTCTGCTACCCATCCGGGTTCCAGCACCATCAGCTGGTTCTCGGCAGTGCCTTTGGCTTATGTGCCTCCTTCTCGGTATCCGAGATCCAGCAACGTCTGTTGGTCCTTGGTAGTGCTTTCTAGCACAGGTACCTCCTGCTTAGTAACCAGGTTCCAGCACCGTCAGCTGGTCCTCGGTAGTGCCATTCGCTCTTGTTCCTTCTGCTGCCCCTCCAGGTTCCAGCACCATCAGCTGGTTCTCGGCAGAGTGTTTGGCACGGGTACTCCCTCCTGCCCAGCCTGGTTCCAGCACGCCTGCTGTTTCTGGGTAGTGTCAGCGTCACTTTGCCACCAATACATTGTCCTGTCGTGTTGCGGTCGGGTTAGCCGAGTCTATGGAGCCTGCAGTTTAAGGACTCCCTATGTGGGCTGCGGGATCTGGCAACAAAGGCTGGTTCCGTAGTGCCAATAGGACAAGCACCCCCTGTTGGACTGTGGGATTCGGTAACTGCGGCCGGCTCGTGGCCTTGCAACTTTGTTTTTCATGGGCACCTTCTGCTACCCATCCAGGTTCCAGCACTGTCAGATGGTTCTCAGCAGTGCCTTTGGCTTAGGTGCCTCCTTCTCAGTATCCGAGTTCCAGCAACGTCTGTTGGTCCTTGGTAGTGCTTTCTAGCACAGGCACCTCCTGCTTAGTAACCAGGTTCCAGCACCGTCAGCTGGTCCTCGGTAGTGCCATTCGCTCTTGTTCCTTCTGCTGCCCCTCCAGGTTCCAGCACCATCAGCTGGTTCTCGGCAGTGTGTTTGGCACGGGTACTCCCTCCTGCCCAGCCTGGTTCCAGCACGCCTGCTGTTTCTGGGTAGTGTCAGCGTCACTTTGCCACCAATACATTGTCCTGTCGTGTTGCGGTCGGGTTAGCCGAGTCTATGGAGCCTGCAGTTTATGGACTTCCTATGTGGGCTGCGGGATCTGGCAACAAAGGTTGGTTCGTAGTGCCAATAGGACAAGCACCCCCTGTTGGACTGTGGGATTCGGTAACTGCGGCCGGCTCGTGGCCTTGCAACTTTGTTTTTCATGGGCACCTTCTGCTACCCATCCAGGTTCCAGCACCGTCAGATGATCTCAGCAGTGCCTTTGGCTTAGGTGCCTCCTTCTCAGTATCCGAGTTCCAGCAACGTCTGTTGGTCCTTGGTAGTGCTTTCTAGCACAGGTACCCCCTGCTTAGTAACCAGGTTCCAGCACCGTCAGCTGGTCCTCGGTAGTGCCATTGGCTCTTTTTCCTTCTGCTGCCTCTCCGGGTTCCAGCACTGTCAGCTGGTCCTCGGTAGTGCCATTGGCTCTTGTTCCTGCTGCTACCCATCCGGGTTCCAGTACCGTCAGCTGGTTCTTGGCAGTTCCTCAGTATTCTTGTACCTTCTGCTACATTTCCAAGTTCGACCCTGAAGACCACCCCAAAGAAGACGACGACCACGAAAATGATGACCCTGAAGACGACGACCCAGAAGACCACCCCGAAGAAGACCAAAAGATGACCCTGAAGAAGATGACCAAGAGGAGAAAGAACATGAAGACAACCACCAAGATACAGAACAACAAGAGACAGAAGACCAAGAAGCAGAAGACCAAGAAGCAGAAGAACAAAAAGCAGAAGAACATTAAGCATAAGACTAAAAATCAGAGCAAAAGATATTATCTAAACTATAAGCAGAAGAAAACTAAGCAGTGTATGGGGGTGAGTCCGTTCCTCCTCGTGGTGCCCCTTGAAAATGCCTGCTGCTGCTGGCCAAACTGAACGTGGACAAATCTTGTTGTAAATTTTTTGTGACAGGCAGAACGGAAGGTGTAATCTTCAAACTTTTATAGATAGCAACTACAGGAATGACTGTCACAAATAAGAATATGGTGAAGAAGAAGAATAGGAAGAAGATGATGAAGTAGAATATGAAGAAGAATAATAGTTGAATAAGAAGAATATGAAGAATGTAAAAAAAGAATAATAGGAAGAAGGTGAAGATGAATAAGGTGAAGAAAAAGTTGATGAAAAAGATGCTGCTGCTGCTGCTGAGGATCATGAAGGAGAAAGTGTGGGAGAAGTCAAAAAGAAGGTGAAGAGCATGGAAGTAGTGAAACATACATATCTGACAAAATATAAAAAAGGTTAACATAGTCAATATCTTTGTAACTCCGAACGTCTTTAAAAAAAAAAAAAATAATTCATAGAATCATAGAATCGTAGAGTTGGAAGGGACCTCCTGGGCCATCTGGTCCAACCCCCTGCTCAAAGCAGGATTCGCTAAATCATCCCAGTCAGATGTCTGTCCAGCCTCTGTTTGAAGACTTCCATTGAAGGAGAACTCACCACTTCTCGTGGCAGCCTGTTCCACTCATTGATCACTCTAACTGTCAAAAAGTTTTTTCTAATATCTAATCTGTGTCTCCTCCCATTCAGTTTCATCCCATTGCTTCTAGTCTTTCCATGTGCAAATGAGAATAAAGTTGATCCTTCTACAACGTGACAGCCCTTTAGATATTTGTAGACAGCTATTAAGTCTCCTCTCAGTCTTCTCTTTTGCAAACTAAACATTCCCAAATCCTGCAACCTTTCCTCATAAGACAGGGTTTGCAGACCGGTCACCATTCTGGTCGCTCTTTTCTGAACTTGTTCCAGTTTGTTGATGTCTTTTTTAAAATGTGGTGCCCAAAACTGGACACAATATTCCAGATGAGGTCTGACCAAAGAGGAGTAGAGGGAAATAATGACTTCACGTGATCTAGACTGTATGCTTCTGTTAATACATCCTAGAATTGCATTTGCCTTTTTTGCTGCTGCATCACACTGTTGACTCATATTCAGTCTGTGATCTATTAGTATACCCAAGTCTTTTTCACATGTGCTGTCACTTAGCCCTATTCCTCCCATTCTATATATGCTTTTTCCATTTTTATTGCCCAGATGTAGTACTTTGCATTTCTCCCTGTTAAAAACCATTCTGTTAGTTGCTGCCCACTTCTCCAGTTTATTTAAATCTTTTTGAATCCTCTCTCTCTCTTCTCTAGTATTAGCTATCCCTCCTAGATTTGTGTCATCAGCAAATTTAATCAGTTTACCCTCAATTCCTTCATCTAAATCGTTGATAAAGATGTTGAACAATACAGGGCCCAGGACAGAGCCCTGTGGTTCCTGCTATTCCATTTGATTGGGCTAAACCTCTATGCCTTTAATGTCTCCTCAACCTCCCCCAATACATTCTACATTATTATTAGTTGTTTTCCTTCATGTAGAATTAACCTACAAGGAAAGAAAGGGTTTATTTTAATTTCCGATATTTCTGTCCCATTGACTTGCATTGGTTTTTGGTATCGGAATCGGCGATACCCGATACTTTTTGGGTATCGGTCCGATCCAATCCGATCCGATATTTCACGATATCGGATGGTATCGCTCAACACTAGATTTAACCCAACAGACAATCCATACATACAGGTTTGCATGATACATGAAAACTTATATAATTAGCACACTGCTGTGGCAAAATTACCCGTAATTTTTAAAGCATTCGTTTGAGGTTTGGCATTTGATAAATGGTATAAACAAAATTGCTAAATGATATCTAATTGATGTGTTTGATGTCAAAATACTCCATTTTACAATGGAGTATTGAATAATGAGGAGGAGTAAAAAATATCTAATCCTACAGTCCAAAAAAAAGCTTTTTCTATAGCTGTTCCAATGTAGTTAATTCAGCTATCATTTTAGCTTAACGATCAGTCTGCTTTTCGAAAAGCAACTGCACAAATGCAACCAACTATTATTGCTTTGATTTACAATAAATGAGCTGGCTAAAAGCCGAAAAAGTGGTCTGGCATTCTGGTGTGAAATATCTGAAGGAGGAGACATTGCTTTATACAGGAAAATTGTAACTCAGTACTGATAAGTGCTGACTTGATGGTTACCAGCAATTTTCTTTGGTGGTGGCTCCTTATCTGAGATTTACTTCAGTTTCATTAGGGCAGTGTTTGACCTGTGACTACTGTTAGGAATCTGGTTTCTGACACGTCTATACAGAAACCCAGATTCTCTCATGTTGCAGTCTCTTGCCCATCTGCTGCAGCAGAAGGGATTGCTGAGGAGATTGTCTCACAACTGTCTCCAGAGGCTAAGTCCTTTATTCCATCTATTGGGCATGCTCACGGGACGAGCTCCTATTGGACTTCGGGAGTCAGGTACTCAGGTCCCGCTCTGGATCCTATTGGCTCTTCCTGGACTCCTGGAGATTTCCGGAAGGTCCCGTGCGCTATAAAAAGTGCGCATGGCCGTTCCGCCATGCGCTAGTGTAGCATATTATGCTGTGTGTGTATGGTGATGGATGCATGGACTGGTGACTGACTCATTATGAAACCCCTTTCCTTGGTTAATACGAATGGTGACAGAGTGTCAGTCTAGTCAGTTACAGCGCCAGCGCGCCATTGCATCCCTGCCACAGCAGCCTAGCGTCAATATTGTGCTTGCCTGATAGCAGCGCCCTCTTTGCGGCTGCGTTCCTGCCGCGCTGCGTTTGCAGCAGTGTACGTCCGCAGTTGCGACGTCTCTGCCACAGAAGTATATGGTAGGTCTAGATGGAGTTTGTGCCGTCAGCCTTCACCTCTCCTGTGACCATTTACCACGTGTGCGTCGCTGAGTCCCTGTGACTTAAACAGACTCAGCGCTTTTCTATTTCTGTTTTTGCTGGCAGCTCTGTGAGTTTAACTGAGCTTGCCCACTGCACCAGGGTGACGTAATAACCCCGTGCATTCTACCGCCTTATATTCTGCCACCTCCTAGCAGCGGTCTTACCATCTGCCGCACGGTGGACCTCGGGTGGCGAAGGCACTTTATTTATAATTTTTATTTAGTGCCTTCCTAACATTACACTAGTGCCAGGGTCTGGCTAGGGATGGCAGATCAGCAGCAATTGTTGCAATGCGTTAAGCAGCTCGGCAACCGGGTGGCCGCTCTTGAGAAGTCTCTCTTAGCTGCACAAGCCACTGATGCTGCCATACAGGCGTTAACGGATGCATTAGCGCGTTTGTCCATGTCCACCCTTGCGCTGACAGTAACCCGCCTCCCGTTGCCTGATAAGTTTTCCGGGGATGGCGCCTCCTGTAGGGGTTTTATCAGCCAGTGCTCGATCCATCTGGAGCTGCTGGCTGCACAATTCCCTATGGAACAGGACAAGGTGGCATTCATTATATCCCTACTGTCGGGCAAGGCTCTGGAATGGGCTACGCCGTTATGGGAGCGTGGTGATCCCAATATACGAACCGCAGCGCACCTGCTGATGGCCATCAAGCAGGTTTTCCTCGGCCTACGGGTCACGCACGACACCTCTCTGCAGCTACTTGCACTCTCTCAGGGATCCCTCTCTGTGAGCCAGTATGCCATACGTTTTCGGACACTGGCGTCCGAGTTGGAGTGGGCTGATAGGGCCCTTATCCCTGTCTTCTGGAAAGGGTTAGCGGAGCATGTTAAAGATGCTCTTTCTACCAGAGAGATTCCTACGACCTTGGAAGAGTTGATTTCCATCTCCTCGCGCATTGACCTCCATTTTTCGGAGCGCGGCCTAGAGCGTGCTCACTCAAAACGGAAGGGTACTCCGCTTCCCAAATTTTTCGAGCCGCTGGAGTCACCTGAGCCAGAGGTCCTACCTCCTGAGCCCATGGAGGTGTCTCGTACTGATTTTAACACGGACTCAGACCAGGAATCTGTTTGCGGTTGTCACCAGGTATGTGCGGTTTCTTCGGAAGCCAGCTCCCCGCAATGGTCTGAGTCTGAACCGGTTGTCGAGACCTTTGTCCTTCCTCATCTTAGGGCTCAGGTACTCGCTTGGGCGCATGCATCCAATGCGTGTCACCACCGAGGCTACATGCAGGTCTCAAAGCTCTTAGCCGGAGCATATTGGTGGCCTCATAGGGCTCGGGATGTTAAGAGGTTCATTCAGGCATGTACCTCTTGTGCTCGGCATAGCCTCTCTAGGTGGAGTGGGGCGACGGCCGTCAATACACGGCGGCGTGCCATGGCCACTCCCGCTCCTGCCATTTCCCAGATTTCCCTCCTAAAACCGGGTGACCTTGCCTCCGCTGGTACCTTCCATGTGTCCCAGGTTGCCATGTCACCTACCTGGACACCAAGATCGTCTAGGGCGAGTTTGAGCCCTGTGCCACTGCTAGGCACAGGGTGATGGATCGGAAGGTTCAGGGAGGAGGGGGCCCTAGGAGGGGGGGTAATGTTAGGAATCTGGTTTCTGACACATCTATACAGAAACCCAGATTCTCACATGCTGCAGCAGAAGGGATTGCTGAGGAGACTGTCTCACAACAACTGTCTCCAGAGGCTAGTTTCTTTTTTTCCATCTATTGGGCATGCTCACGGGATGAGCTCCTATTGGACTTCAGGAGTCAGGTGCTCAGGTCCCGCTCCGGATCCTATTGTCTCTTCCTGGACTCCTGGAGACTTCCGGAAGGTCCCATGCGCTATAAAAAGTGTGCATGGCCATTCCGCCATGCACTAGTGTAGCATATTATGCTGTGTGTGTATGGTGATGGATGCATGGACTGGTGACTGACTCATTATGAAACCCCTTTCCTTGGTTAATACGAATGGTGACAGAGTGTCGGTCTAGTCAGTTACAGTGCCAGCACGCCATTGCATCCCTGCCACAGCAGCCTAGCGTCAACATTGTGCTTGCCTGATAGCAGCGCCCTCTTTGCAGCTGCGTTCCTGCCGCGCTGCGTTTGCAGCACAGTGTACGTTCGCAGTTGAGACGTCTCTGCCACAGGCGTATACGGTCGGTCTAGACTGAGTTGGCGCCGTCAGCCTTCACCTCTCCTGTGACCATTTACCACGTCTGTGTCGCTGAGTCCCTGTGACTTAAATAGACTCAGCGCTTTTCTATTTCTGTTTTTGCTGGCAGCTCTGTGAGTTTAGCTGAGCTTGCCCACTGCACCAGGGTGATGTAATGACCCCGTGTATTCTACCGCCTTATATTCTGCCATCTCCTAGCAGCGGTCTTACCATCTGCCCCACGGTGGACCCCGGGTGGCGAAGGCACTTTATTTATAATTTTTATTTAGTGCCTTCCGCCACTCCTAACAACTACAACTTAGCTACAGTGCCTATGGTAGTCTTTTGTAGCCTGACACATGATTCCTGTTTGATAAATAATTTTGTCTACTGCTCTATTTCTCTTCCTAAAACTCTGATTTCCAGTACAACAAGTACTGAATTTCTAAGACTAATTGATAAGACATATACTTCAATGAAGAGCAAGAGCTTTATTGTGAAACTGGAGAGTCTTTTTAAAGGGCTCATGCACTTGACCTACTATGTCAGACTAGTGCTATCCATGGTTTTTATGGATAGCACTTGTACCCATGTTACTCTATGGGTCCTGTGCATATGTCCGATTTTTTCCTCGGAAAGAGTGATCCAAGGAAAAAATGACATGTTAGATTTTTATCCAATTGTTGGACCAAAATAAGCAATGCAATTCTATAGGACCATGGAAAGCATCAGATTGCACTCAGATCACATCCTAGTACATAGTGCATCCTGATTTTCATGAACTGACATATAGAAGAAGGTGGAGAAACTTTTTCCCCCCAAAACTTCCAAGAAAAACTGATTCCACTGTGATCAAACTCTAAATCACACTCTGATCACACTCTGATCAATGTCTGATCAGCAAACTTGTGTCACGATATGTGGCTGGCCCTACGAGGTGCGACCTGACAATCGGTCAATCACCAAAAAATAAGACAAACAAGGGGACACAATTACAATGGTGGGCCCTGCTATAGGGAAAGGGGAAAGCAATACCTCCTGCACTCTGCTGCGGCTGAGTCCTACCTAGACTTACCTGACGTCTCTATACAGGGTCTTTCAACCTGTCACCGAACAGGATACCTTTTCCCTCACTTACCCTGCACCTATCCCTCACAAGGGAATTGGTAAGTGCGGACACTGGTCCCACCGCTGCAGTAATACAACACCATGGGAAAATAACAGACAAGGTAAAACAATCAACACTTAGCTTTCTGCTGCAATGCACCGAACAGCAGAGGTAGGCACCAGATCACAGCATTCAGCTGAAGCTCCACTGCTCTCAGCCAGCTCCTGTCTTGACAAAGGTTGGTATTCAAAAGGAAGTGTATCATCAAACATGTAGTAACACCAGCGGCCACCGGGGTCAAAAACCCCTGATGGCCTGAAAGGAAAAAAGTTTATATAAGAGAATCCAGAATCTGACACAGATCCAAAAATGGATCGTGACAACTTGGACCGTTTTCATTGGATGGAGAGAAAATGGTTGTGTGCACCTTCCCTAAGGGTGATATATGCAGGATAGTCATTACCATTGCCTTAGATATGTTGCTGCTACCTACAACGAGGATAGATTTTTTACATATACCTATTTGCACATCATAGATCACATTTATGTAGAAGTATAGGAAAAAAATATTTCTTGTCTCTAAGCAGATCCCAAAAGCAGTAAATATGGGAGAACCCAAAAAGACAGAACATACAGTATAAGCTGCAAGGATAAACATTATTCATACATTACAGAATATGCTGTGCTATTCTGAAACTATATTTTTTTTATTTATTGAAATATGTGACATTTAACATGCTTGTGACTTTCGCCAAAATTTATCTTCCATTATGCATTGACCATCTGTACTCCATCCCCCATTCCAACAACTATTGATGAGTAAATGCAGAGGACACAAATGTTGTTGATGTTGCTCATATTTACTCTGAGATCTATCACCTACCAGTTTGACATTGTCTAATCTTTCATTAGGTACATGTACATGACATTTTCACAGTTTCAACCTTGCTTGCTCTTTGGGAAGGATGGGAGGATAACCTTCAAGTAAGTTATTTCCATTATAATCATGTATACAAGATAATGGCCTACAGAAATGTATTCCTACAACTCAAAAAATGCTTGAAAGGATAAACTAACACTACATGATAAATAAATAAAAATTCAAGTGGCTTATTAACAAATCAGAAAAAATACTGAAAACGTGAAAACAATTTCTGAAAATTATTGAAAAAAATGACGAAAACACAGTTAAATGTAGAAACTCATAGAATGGAACATATTGATCAAATTTCACTATTTATTCTAGAAAGTAAAATCATGAAATAGATGTTTTAATTAGAGATTGGTAAATTTATTCTAGTGGAATGTAGTTCTACTTGAACTTTGCAAAAATCAGTATTTCTGAGAATGCAGATTTTTTTGTAATTCACATTCTAAGGCACACGTGTCAAACTCTTGCCCACGATAATATTTGACACACAATGTCTGAACAGCCCCCCAACTGCCTGACATAGCACATTCATTTAGTTTTCCTCCAATACTGTCTTTCCCTGCCAAACAATGTCAGGAATACATAGCCGCCCATCTAATGTGAGGACTGTAACCTCAGTTTCAATTTATACCTCAAATCTCAGTTACGGTTTCTTTTCATATTGTGGTTTACCTCTTCTGACCCTATTTATTCCTGATCATGGTTGAATTGCCTCCTAGTAATGTGCCTTAAAAAACAAGTTGGTGAGCTTTGGATCATTTTACTATGCGCTTGCCTGACTTCTAAAATTTGCATGTCATCTCCTACTCCAGGCATCAGATAGTTCTGGAATATAATACGTAAGAAAATTTGGCACTCTGAGTAGATGAAATTAAATAAATGCTTTCATATGCAATCCAACAATAAAATTTCACAAATGTTTCAGTTTACATTAGACGTTCCTCAGTGGCCCTATTGTCCAATTGCAAAGATATCCGATTGCATTTTATCCTCTGGGTCATCTAGGAAATACTGAATGCGATTTCCACCACTTGTTCAAACATGGGACCAGGAGAGCACAGGGGACAGCAATCAAAGGATTCTCTTGAAGAGATGACCAACCTTAATTGCAGAAACCAAGAGTGAAGACCAAAGAATCCCTTATACGCTATATCCCTGTTTACACTATTTACCCTACGACAGGATATCAGTTATAACAGGTGAATGGTAATTCTATTTTGACATTTTAAGGCAATAATATTTTTGAACAGAATGGCCATATTATTTAACATTATACCACAGTATTATTTAGACTTTAATTTAACAGTGAATGACTGTATTATTTAGAATAATTATATGAGGTTTAGCAGTATTATTTTAGTACTGTTTTGAATTGTTTTTTAGGCATTTTATAGTAGAAATATGTATGGTATCTCCTATTTTTAGAGCACTATAGGGTATAATCTATACTTGTTGTAATGTTGATGAATTGAATGCGCTTACCTGACTCATCAAAGGCACATTGGCAGATGCGCCACTCCAGTCATGGCTTCCTTTACAGCATGAGGATCCAGAGCATCATTAAGAGACGTCATCATTTCCTGTCCAGTTGGAGACCAAATAAAACTGCCTTCTGTAGCCACATGATAAATGTACAATATTTTATGCTTAACTCATCCAGAAGACGAGGGCTTTTGGTGGAATGGGCATTAGGTGAGTATAACTGTGTTAGTTATTTTTAAATAAAAATGGAAAAGTGTGTTTTGTTTCATTTCAAACTAGCTGAGAGCCCGGCGCTGCCCGGGCATAGTAACTAACTGTGGATAGTTATAACAAATTATAATTATCCTCCATCCCATAGTCCCGTGCCCTTATACCCATCATACATATCCACCATCCCATAGTCCCATGCCCATATACCCATCATACATATTCTCCATCCCATAGTCCCATGCCCATATACCCATCATACATATTCGCCATCCCATAGTCAAGTGCCCATATACCCATCACACATCCTTCATCTCATAGTCCCATGCCCATATACCCATCATACATATCCTCCATCCCATAGTCCCGTGCCCATATACCCATCATACATATCCGCCATCCCATAGTCCCATGCCCATATACCCATCATACATATCCTCCATCCCATAGTCCTGTGCCCATATACCCATCACACATCCTCCATCCCATAGTCCCGTGCCCATATACCCGTCATACATATCTGCCATCCCATAGGCCCGTGCCCATATACCCATCATACATATCCTCCATCCCACAGCCCAGTGCCCATATACCCATCACACATCCTCCATCCCATAGTCAACCATTATGACATCATAATGAGCGGCAGGGCTTGATGACATCAGCGTCGCCATGGCAACCACTGTGACATCATAATGAGGGGCGGGGCTTGATGCGCACACACTGTTTCCCCATTTTGTAGATAGGGGCAATATGACATCATAATGAGGGGCGGGGCTTGACGCGCACACACTTTTCCCCCATTATGTAGACAGGGGCAAAATTGTTTGGTAAATTGGAACGCGCGGGGTTAAAATTTCACCTCACAACATAGCTTAGGACGCTCTCGGGGTCCAGACATGTGACTGTGCCAAATTTTGTGGCTGTAGCTGCGACGGTGCGGATGCCTATCTCGGACATACACACACACACATACATACATACATACACACAGCTTTATATATTAGATAAAGGACTTTATTCTGGCTGTGTGTTTATTTACAATACAACTATAGGATTACAAACTCAACAAATATGAACCCCACTTGCCACCGCCACAGGGCAAATGGGAAGAGTCGGGCAAAGAGCCAGAATTAGTCATCTAATAGATGCGGCTTTTTGGGACAGCTGCAGGCTGCTATTTTTAGGCTGGGGGCCAATATCCCACTAGCCCCAAGCTGTCTGTTTTAGCAAGGCTGGTTGTCAGAAATGGGGGACCTCACTCCATTGTTTTAAATGATTTATTTAAATAATTAAAAAAAAACAGCATGGAGACCCCTCTATTCTTTATAACCAGCCTTGCTGAAGCTGACCGCTGAGAATTGCAGCCCACAGCTGTGAGTTTTGCCTGGTTGGCTATCAAAAACACAGGAGAATCTATGCTGTTTTTTAATTACATATTTACAGCTTGGGCACCGGCTTATGAATACTTCTATCAGCCACTGCCTGATCTCGCTGTTTGAAGTAGCAGGTGTCAGCTGATGAGATTAGTAGTCCCATCAGCTGATACTAGTGACAGGATGTAAACTTTATACCTCTTATCACAGCTGTGCACTCACGCTGTCTTTTGACAGCGTGGGAACTGTGACTGTCTGACCAGTGGTGATGATGTTACCGCCGATCAGAAGCAGCATTTACCACACTGTCATGCTGTCATGAAGGGCAGCCACATCCTACAGGAATTTAGCTTTTTATTTTTATTAATATACCAGGTTAAAAATGATATGAGGTCAGAAATACATAGATTAATAAATTTTTGTAAAAATTACAATCTATATCTGTATGCTTCAAGAAAAATGGGGCGCACTTATCCAGTTTGTATATAATAGATGTGGATATATCTCAGTGTAAAAAAATTACATACAGTATATACAAAAATTACCAAAAGTGTCAATAATATATATGTGATATGAGTAGTGAACAAAAATAATATTATATCTAGTGCATATGGCAAAAATTATGTTAGGAAAATCATACACAAAAAATAGTAAAGTGCAAATAGTGGAAAAATACACAACCAAGTAGAGATGAGCGACTTTGCCTTTTTTCGGGTCGAGTCGGGTTTCACAAAACCCGACTTTCGCGAAAGTCAGGTCGAACGAAATTGGCCAATTATTGTGAAAAGTCGAAGACCGACTGAAACACGAAACCCAATGTAAGTAAATGGGGAAGAAAAGTTGGCAGTGAGTGGAGGACAGGAAACACACCTACAGTGCCCATTTTAATTCCAAAAATATCAATTCTTATTCCTTATGCTTCTTGTCAACCTTAATTTACTTTATAATAAGAGTTAGGCATTGAAAACTGGGGGTTATTTGACTAAAGTTGTGGGGGGGTAGTGCTGGCTCCAAATTTTCGTGGGCCCAGGGCCAAAGAGTGTCACTGGGCTCCTTTAACACATGACACAATTCATGATCCATTGATACGGCAGAGAAATAGCGGTACAGTACAATGAAAAATACTTCAATTCTTACATCACATGACTGATATCCATTTTAAATTCTCCAATAGCTCCAAAAACAGACAGTACATTCCTCCATGCAGTATTATGGCCACCGCAGAGTGCGCCATACAGAGTAATGAGGTCCATATATTTCTCCATACAGAATCATTGGTCCCATATAATGTTCCATACAGTATATGATGAGCTCCAATGCTACAGTATATGTTGTTCACCATGGATGAAGATCCAGTGTCTTATGGGCCCAAATAATGCTCCATATATAATGGGCCCCATTTCTAATGCTCCAGTGTATAATGGGCCCTGTAAATGCTGCTCCAGTGACTGATGTCCACCTTTGGAATGCTCCAGTGTATGGTGGGCCCCAGATATTCTCCAGAGTATCGTGCTCCCAAAAAATTTCTCCCAACCTTTAAAACAATTAAATAAGTCTCCTCGCTAGGGAATCCCTGTACTCTGGACTCCTCATCATCCCCATCTTCCATCTCTCTGCACTTGGACTGTTTAGGCAGAGGGCGTACAGACGTGATCCATCGCGCTCTTTGACCAGAATGTCACTGTCAGGAAAAGTGTTTGGTTTCCGTGGGCAGTATGGTTGCAAAGCTGAACCTTAAAGGAATTTCCAGAAGGGCACCACCAGGAGTGGAGCCTGTGGCTTAATTGGACTCAACACGGGCAACCTCAACCATGCCATCCACAAAAAAGCTGCACAGATTGCAAGCTTAATTCCGTTAACGAACGAGACTCAGGCATGCCACCCGCAGTTCGTGTCCAGCTTACTAGAGGGACACGCGAGGCTCTGGCACGAGAGATCAGCCAATAACAGGTCTGTCATGCACTTACATGTCCGGGGCTGCACGCGTTCAACAATGAAAGGACCAGCGTGTATCGCTTACAGGTGCGGATAACACACTGAACCCCATTAGTGATGGGGATCTGGGATTACAATTCTTCCCCGCGAACAAGCATTTCCCAGTAAGTACAGGTCAACCGTAATTCTGGAATTAGTCCTAAACGGCATTCCAGAAAGAATGTGAAAAAATTATGAGTCCAAACCACAGGTGCTGTAGCTTGCTTAACAGCTGGGCTCCTCTGCTGAGTAGCACACAGTTCTTACATAAACAGGCGGCATAGCTTGGTTCACGGGTGGCCAACTCTGCTGAGTAGCATACACAGTTACTAGGCCCAAAGTATAAAGTGGTGTAAATGCAGTCAAAAACTGGTTCTTTCATAAACAGGCGGCATAGCTCGGTTCACGGGTGGACTCCTCTTCTGAGTAGCAGACACAGTTACTAGGCCCAAAAGGATTTTCAGGACAATATGCGGTAAAAAATTATTAGAAACACACACGGTGTAGCTCCTTCACAGGACTGGCTACTGGCTACACTACTGGCTACTAGACACCGCTACTATGCCCTAAAACTGTCTATTATCATTGAAAACCATTATTAATGTGAAAAAAAAAGATACGCTTTTGTTTAATGAAACGTTCTCAAACGGAAACTCGAACAGCCGAATTTTAATCAAAGTGTTGTAGTTCGACGAACGGATCTAACACCGCCCAAAACAGCTAGAATTTCAACTTGGCCAACAGTTCCACTCAAACACCACTCATCTGTAATCAGGAGGCAGACTCAGACGGTCTCAGGTACAGTATGGATTCGACAATATTGGAGAAAGTTGAGAAAGGGTACAATATCAACGGATAACAGGTATGTATAGCATAGTTTAAACATTTAAAATCTCCGTGTTTATTTCCGGAGTATGACAAAGACACTCACAGCCTCAGCATGGATTAGACAACAATCTAAAAAGTAGAAAAAAGGTAATGTTTTTGAAGCGTACACCAGTATACACTGTTGGGGTATTTTTAAATCTTCATATATATTTCTGTCTCAGTAAGACAGTCCAGACTCTCCACAAGAGGAAACAAGATGGATAAAAGTACAGACATAAAGTCGAGTGATTGCAGAAATTTAGGAATTACTAATCAGGGGAAAAACTCCCTGGAGAATTCTCAGAGACGATGCTGACCCTCAATTACTTTGTGTGTGGAGACAGCGAAAACAGTTCTTTGTGAAGAAAGGGTTGCTGTATCGCAGTGCTGTTGATCCAATCACCGTTACTCATCTCCATCAAATTTTGATCATAGGGAGAGATGTAGACATGGTCCTCACTGCCTATCATGATCTGTCAGGTAACTTTGCAGTGCAAAAGACAGAAGCCACAGGCTGTAGGTGATTCTATTGGATTGGCATGAGATGGCACATTTAAAAATGTGGGCAGGAATATCACACGTCTGTGAGTAGGAAAACTGTGAAAGCTGATGATAAACCACCACTGCATCTCATTGTGAGTCGACGTCCATAAAAAATGGAAGCCATTGATCATATGAAGCTAGAGCCTGGCCAGCAGGACAGGGCATAGCTACGTCTTAACCATCATCTATCATTTCCCCAAATTTGTAGTGGCAGTCCCAGGGAAGGATTTGAGAGCCCAGACTACACAGCAGAGGAGCAGGGAGAGGTAAATATTGCAAATCCTGGGGCTCTGCCCAAGCAAGGGGGGCCCACTCGTGGGTGTCAGTACTGGCACTGGGCCCCTCATAGTACGGCGGCGTGTCATGGCGGGTGTGCACCCCCACTGTCAGAGACACTTGACTGCACTATGAGGGACCCTGTGCCAGTGCCAGCGCCCAAGAGTCGGCCCACCCATCTGTCCAGGGCAATGGCACTCACACGGTTGCGTGCGCTAGATGGTGACCCCGGCCATGGGGGGGAGGCAGCCCAGTTAGGGAGGTTTAAAAAATGGAATATGTTGATGTTGGACATTCAGCAGCTGCAAATGGAGGAATCGGAGAAGTCCGAGGAAGAGGAGGACAAAAGTGAGCCATTTTTGTGGCAATCTATGTGTCATCAGGGGTAGGTGGGACAAAATCCTTTGAAACCCATGCATGGTCCATTTTAATGAAGGTTAGATCATCAACATTTTGAGTCGACAGACGGGTCCTTTTTTCTGTCAGGATTGAGCCAGCAGCACTGAAGACTCTTTCCGATAGCACACTAGCAGCAGGGCAAGCGAGCTCCTGTAAGGCATATTGTGCCAATTCAGGCCAGGCGTCCAGTTTAGAGGCCCAATAGTCAAAGGGGAATGACTTGTGAGGGAGAACATCGATATGGGAGGAGTAGTTTGTAACCATCGTTGACAACTGCTGTCTCCTGTCACTTTCAATCGATGCAGCATTACCAGTCGTGTGAGCGGGACATGAAAAATCAGTCCACAACATGGTCATGAAACCCCTGTCTCCAACACCACTTCTGATGTGTGCACCACAAACACCTCTTCCGTGTTGCTCCCTACGGTTCATTGGAGAACCATCACCGCTGCTGTGTGCTGGGAATGCCTCAAACAAACAGTTTACCAGAGTTGCTTGTTTGTTAGCCAATATTAGGTCAAGGTTCTCCTGTGGCATGATGTTTTGGAATTTGCCTTTATAGCATGGGTCCAGGATGCTGGCCAACCAGTAGTCATCATCGTTCATCATTTTGGCAATGCGGGGGTCCCTTTTTAGGCATAATCTGACATGTGGGCCAGTGTTCCTGGTGTCAATGATGCACTACGAGTGCTGGGTGGAGGAGCACTTTCTGGCAAATCCACATCCCTCCAGTCACGCTCAAACCCTGTACCAGACCTTGCCACGCCAACATTTTCTCTGGCCCCACGAGAAGCATCCTCCTCCCCTAAATAATCATCCCCATCATCATCCTCCTCCTCCTCTTCTTCCTCCACCTCGTCCAGGAGAGATCCCAGAGCAGACAATGGCTGACTGTCATCAAGGCTTCCCTCCTTTTCCTCAACCTCCTTGGCTGCAGACGCCTGCTCCTTAATGTGCGTCAATGTTTGCATGAGCAGACGCATAAGTGGGATGCTCATGCTTATGATGGCGTCGTCTGCGCTTACAAGTCGTGTGCATTCCTCAAAACACTGAAGGACTTTACAGAGGTCTTTCAGCTTCGACCACTGTACACCCGACAACTCCATGTCTGCCCTCAAAGTGCCTGTCTGTGTATCCTCCCACAAATGCAATATGGTCTGCCTCTGTTCACACAGACTCTCAACCATGTGCAGGGTGGAGTTCCACCTTGTTGCAGAGTCGATAATTAGGCAGTGCTTGGGAAGTTGGAGCAATCGCTGCTGCTTCTGCATACGACTGGAGTGTACGGGCGACCGGCGGATGTGCGAGCACAGTCTTCGGACCTTCTGGAGCAGGCCAGTTATCTCTGGATAATTATTGAGGAAGCACTGCACCACCAGGTTCAAGGTGTGAGCCAGGCAAGGTATGTGTCGGAGTTTTGAAAGAGCTATGGCTGCCACAAAATTCCGGCCGTTATCACAAACTACCTTGCCTGCCTCAAGATGTAGACTGCCCAGCCATGACTCAGTTTGTCGCTGCAAGTAGTCTGCCAGTACCTCCGTGGTGTGTCTGTTGTCACCCAAATACATCATCTTCAACACAGCCTGCTAACGCGTACCACTAGCTGTTCGATAGTGGGACACCAAGTGTGCAACACTGGCAGCTGCGGATGGAGTGCTCGTGCGACTGCGCTCTGTGGACGAGCTTTCGCTTCTGGAGGAGGAGGAGGAGGCTGGTCGAACGCCTACAACCAACTGTTTCCTATACCGTGGGCTAGGCTGCACTGTCCCACCGCCGCTGTCCCCTGTGGACCCTGCATCCACCACATTAAACCAGTGCGCAGTGATGGTCATATAACGGCCCTGGCCATGCCTACTGGACCATGCATCTGTTGTGAGGTGCACCTTTCCACTCACTGATTGCTTGAATGCATGGACAATGCGGTCTTTCACATGAAGGTGGAGGGCTGGGATGGCTTTGCAAGAAAAGAAGTGCCGACTGGGTAGGTCATAGCGTGGTACTGCGTAGGCCATGAGTTCGCGGAAAGCTTCGCTTTCAACCAACTGGTAGGGCATCATCTCTAACGAGATTAGCTTGACAATGTGGGCATTCAAACCCAGTGTATGCGGATGAGAGGATGAGTACTTTCTTGTCCTACCCATAGTCTCTGGTAGGGTGAGCTGGACTTGAGAGCTGCATATGGTGGAACTAGTGGTGGACATGGTGGACTGAGAGAGGGTTGATGATGGTGATGGAGTTGGTGTTCTTTCTGATGGCCTAGATTCAGTCTTTCGTAGCAATAACATTGTGATTCCCTGACTGCTTTGGCCTTGCAACGACACCTCAACATTTGCTGCTGGTGGTGTGCTAACCGGTGGGCTTACAGTGGGGGAAACGATGTAGCGTTGCTGACTACCTTCTTTGGGAGCAGTTGCACATGTAGTACGTGAGGATTGGTAGTCCGTCCACGCTTGCAAGTGCATGGTGGTTAAATGTCTAAGCATGCAACTGGTATTCAAATTTATCAGATTTTTCCCTCGGCTAAAGGTTTTTGCGCACTTCTTACAGATAACCTTTGCCTGATCATTAGGATTTTGTTCAAAAAAGTGCCACAGTGCACTCTTCCTACTATGGAAGACATTTTGAGGCCTTGCACGCTGTGCTAATATGACCGTCTGGCCTAGCTGTCCTGCAACTCTTGTTTTTTGTAACACGTTTTTGGACTGCTCTGGGCCTGCCAGATAACAGCTGTTGCGATGTCGATGCCTGCTATGGATGCTCCTCCTCCTCTTCTGAGCTATTGGCAGCGGCACCCTCTTCCCCCAATGGATGCCAATCTGGGTCAACAACTGGGTCATCCATCACATCCTCTTCAATGTCATGTGCTCCTTCCTCTGTGTCACCATGTAAGGTGGTATAGTATGTGGGAAGGGGCACGTGAGTTTCATCAGGGTCAGATTCTGGCTCAGTACACTGCGAGGACAATGTAGTGCTCTGATTGAATGTACCAGTAGATAAATCTAGCAGTGGCTGTGCATCAGTGCACTCCATGTCAGATTCTTCTTGGACTGGGTAATTCACGATTTGACTTGATAACCCAGGCATGGTATGTGAAAAGAGCTCCATGGAGTAATCTGTACTGTGGCCTGCTGCATCCTTTACTTTTGGTAGGGGTGAAGGACACAAGGAAAGGTGTGGTTCCTGACCATGAGGCTCCAATGACGACTCAGTGCTTTTATTTTTTGAAAGTTCAGAAGAGGAGGCGATAGAGCTGGAGGCTGTGTCAGCAATGTAAGCCAAAACTTGTTCCTGAAGCTCCGGCTTTAAAAGCGGTTTACCTACTCCCAGAAAAGGGAGCCTTCGAGGCATTGTGGAGCCAGATGATGATGCAGGCTCAACACCTCCTGCATTAGGTGCTATTGTGCTTTTACCACTACCAGCAGATCCACCACCAACACCATCATTACCAGCTGGCAACCCATGCCCACTTCCATGGCCTCTTCCAACACACTTCATCATTTTTGGGAAAATGTACCCAAAATTCGACCAGCAATATTGTAATGTAAAACAAGGTACAAGGTGTATATAGTATTGGGGAGAATTTGAATCTCCCTATAGACTTGAGGACACTGAACTAATATCTCAGGCCCAATGTAGATTACACCTCAAAATAACAGGCTGAAATTGGATGGTGTATAAAATGTCTATATAGGACTGGGGAGAATTTGAATCTCCCTACAGACTTGAGGACACTGAACTATTATCTCAGGCCCAGTGTAGATTACACCTCAATATAACAGGCTGAAATTGGATGGTGTATAAAATGTCTATATAGGACTGGGGAGAATTTGAATCTCCCTAGAGATTTTAGTAAGCTGACAATGATGCTCTCAGTCCCAAGTATGGCAGCAGGCAGCCTAATAAGCAGGACTGCTGCACACAAAAGTGTGGAAAAATGAACGCTTGGTAACTGGGCAAAAAAGAGGATGAAAAGTATTTTTGCTTTTAAAAAAGCAGTTTGCACAGCAGTGGGAAAACAGCAATGCAGCTATCAGGGAGCCTTATAAGGCAGCCTAATAACCAACAGAGCTGATACACCAAAATATAGCCTCCCCTTGCACTGCACACTAACTGGTGTGTTGTACAGGCAAAATCGCTACCAGCAGAAGCAGTTTTTTGTATCTTCTTCCCTGCCTAACGCTCTCCCTACAGAATCAGCAGCTCTCCCTATTCTGAGATCAGCAGAAGTAAGATGGCGGTTGGCGTGCATGCCCTTTTATAGCCCCTGTGACGCCACACAATGCAAGCCAATCACTTGCATGCCCTTCTCAAAGATGGTGGTGACCGCTGCCTTTGTCATCGCATTGCCCACAGTGTGCGCCCTCCATCATTGGCTGAAAAAGGGCGCTGAAGCATCATTTGAAACGCGACTTTCGCGCCATGGTCGCCGAACTCGTGGCCGACCACACGCTATGGTCGGGTTTCATTTCATGAAACCCGACTTTTGCGAAAGTCGGCGACTTTTGAAATTGACCGACCCATTTCGCTCAACTCTACAACCAAGTATAAATGTGTCCAAAAACGCTAAATACACTGGATAAAATGTACTAGGTAAAACAGTAAAGTGAAGATGCAAACATGCACCACTTGGTGTCAGTATGTCCACATCATATATTCAGTGACCAGGAATGGGCATATGAGAACAAGCAAACATAGTATAATTATAATAGTAACAGGTAACTTATGAAATAGTGTAGTATGTTCCTGGTCTCCTGGATGGGCGCTCTCCCCAACGCGCGTTTCAGCATGCTGCCTTCATCAGGGAGTGGCGCCAATAGAAGAGAGGTGAGTATAAATATAGTACACAGCTAATCAACAAAATAGGAATGTGTAAGGGGTATCCAATCAGAGCACAAAACATCATCACAGTAAATTAGGCAAGTACGCATGCCTGGAAGGAGCCTGTGTCTACTGCATAACTACCAGCATCTCATGATGGTACATTGCGCATGAGCAAAAGATTCCTGACTCATTAGAGTTATGTGATGCAGAGTAAGCGTCTGTAAAAATGGGAGCAATGGAGCTTGCAGGGCAGGAAGCGCTGAGTGATGCACATGGAGCAGGAAGTGAAGGGGAGACCAAGCCAGATGTGTCACAATAACCGCACTTTTTTGGCACTCTTGGTTGGAGATCCCCTTTTTCTTGTGTTTTATTGTTCAGGAATTTAACCTTGCTGTGTCCTGCAGGGTTTGCGTTCCACACCTTATCCTTAAGCTGCAGTGGGTTGCATAGGTAGCTCTTTCCACCACTCCCTGCTATTGACTTTGCTCCTCTACTGTTTATCCTGACCTCTGCTACATATACTGAACTTGTGTTGCCTGCCCTGACCCCTTATTTTCCGACTATGCCTCTGCCTCTGTCCTCCTGTACCTTGTACCAGTGTCACTGATCCTCCAGTCAGCTGCTACAGACTCAGAAACTGCCCTGGAGTGGTAGCTAGTGTTTAAAGGCAGCCCAGCCTATCCTCAGCATCAGGGGCGCTAGTGAACATCCTGGTAGACACTTAGTCATGCTCCTCCAAGGAAAGCATTACACTGCAATT